>NW_027507903.1:14178825-14896325 GCF_037356315.1 Lithobates pipiens | reverse complement strand
CAGCCTGTCAGAGCTCAGACTATACGCCGCACACTGCATCAAATTGGTCTGCATGGCTGTCATCCCAGAAGGAAGCCTCTTCTAAAGATGATGCACAAGAAAGCCCACAAACAGTTTGCTGAAGACAAGCAGACTAAGGACATGGATTACTGGAACCACGTCCTGTGGTCTGATGAGACCAAGATAAACGCATTTGGTTCATATGGTGTCAAGTGTGTGTGTCGGCAACCAGGCGAGGAGGACAAAGACAAGTGTGTCTTGTCTACAGTCAAGCATGGTGGTGGGAGTGTCATGGTCTGGGACTGCATGAGTGCTGCCGGCACTGGGGGGCTACAGATCATTGAGGGAACCATGAATGCCAACATGTACTGTGACATACTGAAGCAGAGCATGATCCCCTCCCTTCAGAGACTGGGCCGCAGGGCAGTATTCCCCAAACACACCTCCAAGACGACCACTGCCTTGCTAAAGAAGCTGAGGGTAAAGGTGATGGACTGGCCAAGAATATCTCCAGACCTAAACCCTATTGACCATATGCGGGGCCTCCACAAACGGAAGGTGGAGGAGCACAAGGTCTCCAACATCCACCAGCTCTGTGATGTCATCATGGAGGAGGGGGAAGAGGACTCCAGTGGCAACCTGTGAAGCTCTGGTGAACTCCATGCCCAAGAGGGTTAAGGCAGTGCTGGAAAATAATGGCGGCCACACAAAATATTGACACTTTGGGCCCAATGTGGGCATTTTCACTTAGGGGTGTACTCACTTTTGTTGCCAGTGGTTTAGACATTAAATAGCTGTGTTGAGTTATTTTGAGGGGACAGCAAATTGACACTGTTATAGAAGCTGTACACTCACTACTTTACATTGTAGCCAAGTGTCATTTCTTCAGTGTTGTCACATGAAAAGATAGAATAAAATATTTACAAAATGTGAGGGGTGTACTCACTTTTGTGAGATACTGTACAGATGCTCTACCTAGAATTTAATCCCAGCGCTGGTAATATCTGTATTTCCAGTATCTCTATATAGTCTCAAAAAGCAACTCAAACTGTTAACAGGGAGAAGGTATACTATGGCCTCATGCTCCCCCCACCCTCGTTGGTCTATTGGCCGCACATACACAACATTCATATTGTACATGCATGCATTCATTAAATAGTCGACATGTTTGGCGATGCTAAGCCAGAACAGATCCTTGTTTATGTTAAATGCATCTTTTTTTAGCTCGGCTCCCCAGTGATCTGAAATTCTAGAAATACTGACCGCCGCTTCTGAGAGGTTTCCGGTCTGGTTTCGGTTTTGGGGCAGAAGATGATGCAGAGGTGCTTGCAGATGGCTCCTGCGGCTGAAAACAAAGAAAAGCAGTGATATGAATAAATGTTTTTTTTTTTTTTTTCGTTAAAATTCCCTAGAAGAGTTCGTGCCCATCCTCCTGCACACACACACACACACACACACACACACACACACACACACACACACTTTAACCATGCATACCTTATTTGGAGACCAGCCTTTCTCAACCATGGAGCCCCGGGGTTCCTCCGATTACTAGTGGGGTTTTTTTTTGCCCCTCCTACCGCTGGCGCCTATGGGTTTTTTTTTGTTCAGCCATTTGTAAAAGGGTGATATTTATTCCATTGGCCACCAATTAAGGGTCATGGTCCCCACTGACCAACACTCCAACCTGAGCTGTGGATCTAGTAATTATTGGCAGAGTACCCCCAAAACCTGAAAGTTATATCATTGGTTCCTCTATCTTGAAAAGGTTGAGAAAGGCTGCTCTAAACATACGCGGTACAGGATTTAAAGTCATAAGATCCTATAAAAAAATAAAAATGTCTTTATGGCACAAGTAGCGTATGGGTAACAACCTCTCCTAGCAGAGAAAAAAAAAAAAAACATAAAACACTGGGCACTGGGATGCACAACCATGGGTCCAATAAACCAGTCTTTATCAGATATGTCAAGGGATAACTCCAAAGTATAAAGTCTAGCGCTTACACTTTATACTTTGCTGTTTCTACAGCTAAAAAGATCACAGTTTTAGCGTGTTGGCAGCTTTTCTTTTTTTTTGAATTCTTTGATTACTGCGCAGTGTTATTGTATATATATAGCCCCAAGGGATAACTCCAGTAAGCTTCCTGGGGGCATGGCTTTGCATTTCAAGGCCTTTCTGCTTCTTTGTTAAGGGCTTGACAAAGAGGCAGGGACATCTTGAAATGTGTAGCCATGCCCTCAGGACATCCCCAGCATCTAACATCATCCACTGGATTCCTCTGGAGTCACCTCCCAACCAGGAAGTGCTGCGAGCCCTGAACTGGATGCCTCTGATACAGGGTGCAGCCTCTGATCCCCGAGGACGCCGTATTACGGAGAAAGGCGTGGGGCGGAGCTAGTACTGCGACTTCATCATGCAAGGGCGGGCTGGACATTACCATGGCCATGCTGTAAAGTTTTGTTACTGTTAGCAGCTCCTTATCCTTGTAAAGATAATAATTTTATAATAAATTTTAAATTTTAAACCACTATTGCACTAAGAGGCTTCTCCCGTCTTATATTTGATACATACTCTTGCTGGAGCATGTTGGTGGAGTACAGGCTGAGGCACATAGTCCCGTGGTGGGGAATCTGGTGGATGGGGGTCATAGAACCGTTTGGAGATCAGATGGTGAGAGGGTCGGCTCTCTAGTGTGAGACAGATAAAAGTGCAATTGATCCCAATTTTCAGAGATGAATTTAATCCGGTAAGAGGCCTCCCTATCTGAGAAGCACTTTTATCACCGGAGCACTTTGGTGATATTTTATAAGCACCTGGATGGACTTCATAAGATTGACCATGAACTCTTATTTAAAAATGAATAGTGATTGATGAATTGTTGTTTTATTATCATCTAAATTATCAAAAGAAGCCTTAAGCTGGATACACACTGCAATTTTCTTTAGATTTATCAAAACCATATAAGAATATGGGAGGTCAAAACGGAACGCTTTCAATTTGTATGCAATCAGGCAGGCCCTTGCACTACATAGTCGAAAGGTGCAACAAAAGTTGTATAGTGTGTATCCAGCTTTAGGCAGGCCATAGACTGCAAATGTCTTTCCTGCAACCATGGGTTGGGGTGCGGGGGAAGCCGTCCCCACTGGGAGAAGACAGCGATTATTGCTAGCGGCTACAGCAGCCGCTAGCGATAACGGCAAGTAAATCTAGTAGGCTGGTTGTACCCAACTTGATTAATCGGTGCATTCAGCCTGCCCACACACACACACGGTTCCTGCTGACTTGTACCGTCTATGGCCAGCCTTATAGAAAACTGTCAGCCAATCATATGCAGCCAGCTGCCAGAATACAATAGCCACAGTGTGAGAGTTTGTCCCTCTACAGTGGATGGAGGAATCTGTGGGCTGCAAAGAAAATTTAACTGTGTATGGTCAGTTTAAAGCTCCTTACATTTACAGGGACAATTATAAAATGATATACGGGAGAGCCAGCAGGGGTTCTCAGCAATTATCTGTGAGTGGAGACCCCATTGAAATCAAAAAAGGGGGCTGACCGCTCCCACAGCTAACTGTGGCTATTCGCATGTAAATCGATCAAGCAACGATTACTGACAAATAGGCCCCGGATGCAGGCTGCATATATCCAGGGCCTATCATTGGCAGGTAATCGCTTCATAAACCTATATCTGACCAATAGAATACCAGCATCACTAAAGTCATGACAGTACAAGCGACATAACAAAAGAAAAAAAAATGGCCGTGTTTTCATATGTGTTTATAGATACAGTGGAACCTTGGATTACGAGCATAATCCATTCCAGGGGAATGCTTGTAATCATATGCGTTTATAGATACAGTGGAAACTTGGATTACGAGCATAATCCATTTCAGGAGAATGCTTGTAATCCAAAGCACTCGCATATCAAAGTGAGTTTCCCCATAGAAGTCAATGGAAACAAAGATAATTCGTTCTGTGTTGACTTCTATTGCATGCAATACCGCATGTTGCCAGAGGTGGGGGGGGGTGCTGGAGAGCCTCGGAAATACTTGGAAACAGCTCGGCTGAACTCTGAAACCCTCGGGAACGGAGTATTTCCAAGAATTTCTGAGTGATTCCAAGTATTTCCAAATGGCTCTGAACCGTTCTGAGTGTCACCAGTGCCCCCGCACCTCTGGCCAAATGCGGTACTGCACATCCCATTGGCTTGAATCCTGCTTGTTTTGTGAGACAACACTTGCAATCCGAGTCAGGATTAAAAAAAAAAAAATTTTTAAAAAAGTTGCTGGTCTTTCAAAACGCTCATTATCCGCCGTTACTCGTAAACCAAGCTTCCACTGTATAATGGAGCAGCCAAGGCATTAAATGTGCAATTATTCATCTCACAAGTCACTGATTAATGGGCGTACAAAGCACCGATATCCGTTCCGCTGGCAGGATTCTACAAACCCCGAATCTTCATCCTCACCTGACTGATGGGAGAAGTCACCTTGTAACTCTTCCCTTCCTTCATGCTCTCCCAGCTCTCAATCTTCTGCCGCCTCTTCTCTTCTTCCAGCTAAGATAAAAACCAGGAGGAGAAAACATGAGAAGCACACCAGGCATTAAAGTGGTTCTAAAATCTTAAAAAGTTTTTTAGTCCTGTTTAACCACACTGCATTAAAATAATAAAGCCTTCTGTGTCCAGGATCCCCCAGCACCCCCCTTATACTTATATACCGGTTAGAAAGCCCAACAGAATGACAATTACTCTCCCCCCAGTGATATAATGTAAACAGCCCAGCCATTCACAACCCCCCACAAAAAAAAATAAAAAAAAACAATTACAGAAACTTTCTTCAGCACTTGGAAAATTAGCATAATTTTGCCCGGTTCCTGATGGGCCGACCAAAGTCCAAGCCATGGGTGGCCCTGTTGGCACCCTCCCATTGACATCCTAAAAAAAAAAAAAAAAAAAAAAAAAAGGGAGCTATGCAGAAAACTGTCAGCCAAACAAAAAAAACGGCACCCGATTCCAAATCAGATGCCGCCACGGTTTGGGTATTCCGACACCCGCAGGTGTTGGCTGTCAGAATACAAATCACTAAGCAGGGGGAGACTCTTCCAGCCACTCTAGCATGGGTTGGGGGAATGAAGTGTATGGCCAGCTATGGACAGTTGGGAGTGTGCCATCCTCTCCAATGGGCAGTACACACGATGCAAATATCGTACGAAAAATGGCGTCCGAGGAAGAATCGTACCATTTTCGGATCATGTGTGCACAACTTCCGAGAGCCGATCACGACAGTTCATCTGATATTATTCGATCGGTCAAGCACAAAATTTTCCCCGTACGATATCAGATCGTATGATTTTCGTTTAGTCAGTACAGTTGTCGTCCGTAAACACAATACAAACAACATATGACCTCACGTCCGATTGTCGTACGAGAATCTTCATGGCTTTAGTTGCTTATTCAATTTCTACTTGCGCCTATTAAGCGAAAAAAAAAGTCGTCCAATATTCGGATCGTGTGTATGGGCCATAAGGTTGCATTCACACCTGAGCAGAACCATTTTCAGGTGATCTTATTTGCATTGTTTGCATGCATATACGAAGGTTTTAGAAGCAGATTACAACCCGTTTACATGTGTATTCAAGCATTTTTGTTTTAGCCAATGGAAAGCATTAGGCGGAGGTGACCAGTTCTTGAAGAATTTCAGGTAACAAAAGTCTGGGGAATTCCCAAGAAAAAAAAAAAAAAAAAGCAAAGCCTACTTACCATCAGCTCGCATACAACCAAAATAAACCTGTCTAATGGCGCGTACACACGATCGGAATTCTCAACGGAAAAAGCTCTGATGGTTTTCCCAACGGAATTCGGCTCAAGCTGTCTTGCCTACACACGATCACACCAAATTCCGATCGTTTAGAACGCGGTGACGTACAACGCGACTAGAAAAAGGAAGTTCAATAGCCAATAGCTTCTGTCTCATAGTTGAATCTGAGCATGCGCGAGTTTTGGCGTGTCGGAATTGCATACACACGATCGGAAATACCGATAGAGAGTTTTTCCTATCAGGAAAATTGAGAACATGCTATCAATTTTTGGCTGGCAGGAATTCGGACAGCTAAATTTCAATGGAGCGTACACACGGTCGCATTTTCCGATGGAAATCTCACATCGGTCTTTTTCTGGCCGGAATTCCGATCGTGTGTACACAGCATCACAGTATGTGTTAAAAACAGGGGTTTAATCCGCACGTATTTGCAAAGGCATGCGTGAGCCACAGAGCCACGTCACGGGTATTTGTGGTCCTAACACTAAAATATGAGTGTCCCCACAGTGGAGGCACATGCATTCTGATGGATAGGTGAGGACAGGTGGACTGAAGGGGAGCCACCCCTTCTTAAAAAGGTACAGGAGCACACCAAACACTCAGCAAAGTTTTTTGTTATCACATTGGTGTTTGTATTGGTCCAGCAGCGCACCAACACCTTTGCAGCCATTGTGCTAATTGCTGGGTGTTTGCTGTGCTGCTGTACCTTTAAGAAGGGGTGGCTCCCCTTCAGTCCACCTTCCCTCATTTAGCCATCAGAATGCATATTTCTCCCCTGTGATGTTAGTGTTAGGACCACAGACACCAGGGTGCATGACGAGGCTCTGTGGTTCATGCATGCGTTTGCAAGTGTGTGCAGACTAAACCCCCGTTTTTAACCACTTAAGCCCCGCACCATTTTCCAGCTAAAAGGACCAAGCCCCTTTTTGCGATTCGGCACTGCGTCGTTTTAACTGACAATTGCGCGGTCGTGCGACGTGGCTCCCAAACAAAATTGACGTCCTTTTTTTTCCCACAAATAGAGCTTTCTTTTGGTGGTATTTGATCACCTCTGCGGTTTTTATTTTTTGCACTACAAACAAAAAAAAAAAAATGAAGGAGCGACAATTTTGAAAAAACGCATTATTTTTTTACATTTTGCTACAATAAATATCCCCAAAAAATATATTAAAAAAAACATTATTTTTCCTCAGTTTAGGCCGATATGTATTTTTGGTAAAAAAATCAATAAAAAACGCAATAAGCGTATATCGATTGGTTTTGCGCAAAAGTTATAGCGTCTTCAAAATAGGGGATAGTTATGGAATTTTTATTAATAATTGTTTTTTTTACTAGTAATGTCGGCGCTCAGCGTTTTTTATTTTTTTATTGTGACTGCGACATTATGGCGGACACGTCAGACAATTTTGACACATTTTTGGGACCATTGGCATTAATGCAGCAATCAGTGCAATTAAAAATGCACTGATTACTGTAAAAAATGTCACTGGCAGTGAAGGGGTTAACCACTAGGGGGCAGTGTAGGGGTTAAGTGTGTGTGTGGTTTTTTTAACTGTAGGGGGGCGTGGCTTGGCGTGTGAGGTCACTGATAGTCTTTCCCTATAACAGGGAACAGATGATCGGTGATAGCCACAGTAGGAAGCACGGGGAGAGGTTTGTTTACACAGACCTCTCCTCGTTCTTCAGCTCTGTGACCCGATCACGGAACACCGGCGGCGATCGGGTCCGCAGGTCCCGCGGCCACGGTCATGGAGCTCGGGACCCACGGATGGGCACTTAAAAGGGCAACGTACCTGTACATGCTTGTGCCCAGCTGTGCCATTCTGCCGACGTACATTGGCGCGAGGCGGTCCTTAAGCGGTTAACGCATACTGTTAGACAGGTTTAGGGCTGCAACTAATGATTATTTTCATAAATTGATTAGTTGGCCGATTATTGTTTCGATTAATCGGTTAATAACCTTAAAAAAAAAAAAAAAAAAAAAAAAAAGTGGGTCAAATTGACGTTCATTTTCAACCACAGTGACGGGAAAATTTGGAAATAGAAAACTTCTTGGTGAAAGGAATTTTCAGACAGTGTATGTGGTTTTCATTCAGAAATTATTCATTTTAAAAACAGAATGTTAAAAACAAATGAAAATTTCAAACAAAATTCTTTCATTCAGCGAATGTACAAAGATTTTTCGTCTGAATATTCTCACCTGAAAACCGATCGGTGCGGCCAGCATAAGGCTCAGTACACACCTATGCAGTTTGCTTTTGATCTGCAGTGCGTTTTGCTGTGCGGTTTGATTTTTGCGCACATAATTTTACTGCAATTTACATTTTTGCATTTCTTTTTTGGGCAGATTAAAAAAAACACACAAATTGCTGCAAAAACGCATTACACGCTTTTCTGCAGCTTCTCCATTGAAGTATATTGAACCAATAAAGCACCATTTTGCGTTAAAAGTCCCTGACCCTTTCAGATGTGAACGTGTCCCATAGGAAACCATGTAAATGAACTGTAGTGCATTTCTGCAAAAAGCACCAATAAACATATAGATGTGAACCAAGTCTAAGACGTTTAGTAACATAATGGGGTAAAAAAATAAAAATGAGCCCTTAAGGCCGGGTTCACACTATAGCGATGCGGGAACGCCGTGAATCCGCGGCGTTTACCCGCATCGCACACCTCCCGCCGGCAGTTCACACTGCCCTATGCGGACGGCTGGGAGTGTCAATGTTATGTTAATGACACCCCCAGATCAGTCGGCATATCGCAGTGCGATCTGCCGACTCGCACAGCAATCGGATCGCATGGTGTGAACTGTTCTGTTGCGGACCCAAAAAAGGGTCCCGTGCGAGTTTGCTGCGGGAGCGCTGCGAATTCAGCCATACTATCTGTATGGCTGAACTCGCATCGCTACGGAGATCGGATGTGATTTGCTGTGCGAATCACATCCGGATCTCCCCCCGCAGCGGTGTGAACCGGGCCTTATAGTACAAAAAAAAAAAAAAAAAAAAAACATAATCACTACTGTAAGGATTTTTACTGTAGAACAGTGAAAGTAATATTTACAGTAGCGATTATTTGCTCTTTTTGTACTTTAAATGGCTCATTTTAATTTATTTTTAACCACATTATGTTACTGGCCGATTAATCAATTATGAAAATAGTAATCGATTCATTTCATAAATCGATTAGTTGTTTCAGCCCTAGACAGGCTTATTCGGCTGTCTGCTAGCTCGTGGTAAGTAGGCTTTGTTTTTTTTCCCCCAGGCTTTTGTCGTTACATGTTTTAGCCCTCCAATTCCGCTTACTGCGACAGCCAGCTATAGATGAGGGTGGTGGCAAGTTTTTTTGTTATCACCTCAAAGAATTTTAGGCATGGTATATTGTTACATGGGGGGGGGGGGCTAGTGGCACGTAATCAGTAGTCCTGCCGAAGAGCTACCCTGTTTCCCCCAAAATAAGACCTAGCGTGATTGTCGGTGATGGCTGCAATATAACCCAGACCCCCCCCAAATAAGCCCTGTCCTGTTTCCCTTGAAAAGAAGCCCTGCCCTGAAAAATAAGACCTACAAGGACTTTAACTAGGGCTTATATTGCAGCCATCACCGACAATCGCGCTAGGTCTTATTTTCTGGGAACCAGGGTAGTAGGCCCCTTGATGACGTCAGGCAGAATGGTGGCACGGGACCAAGCAGTAGCAGGGCATGAGAGGATCTGAACTGGACAATGCAGGATCTGCTGGATGGGCGATTATATGAAATGTACATCACCAACCTCCGTGCTCTGGAGATTGCACCAAATCCATTAAAGTAGAGTCAATGTGCAGGCCAGCTTTAGTGCAAACCGTACAAAAGGTTAAACGTACTGCTATCAGCTCCTGCAGATTCCTTACAGACTGCTAATAAAAAATGGCCTTTCTTTGTTGGTAGTGGGGTGGGGGGGCGTTTGTTTGGTTTCCGACTACAAAGCTAGACGCCCGGCAGGGTTCTATTGAGAGTCGGATGCGGCTGATAAAAGAACAATAGCAGCATGGTATGTACAGCTGTGAGGGTGCCGACATCTCAACTAATGCGAAATGTGTGGAGCGTCTCCGCGCTGATCCCAGAGCACAATACAATTACCAGACTCACCTATTCATACTGTCAGAATAAATTAGCATAATTACATCGCAGCAACATCAGCTCTGCCAAATTAGCTTTTACTAAAAGAAACATTTGATTAAACATTTGCTGGTTTATGGAAATCATTTACAGACAAGAAAAGGTGTTTAGACGTTAATCCAGACAGTGTGCAGAATTGATCATGTCACACTGAGGCGGTGGGTGCGTCAGCAGTAAAGCACCTCTATGTTTAGCGGCACTTTACCGTCAATTTTCGGCCACTAGTGGGAAGCTTATACCCCCCCCCCCCCCCGATAGTGGCAGAGAAAGGGTTAAAACCACTGCAAAGCGCTGCTGCACTGCTGCAATGGGGCAGCTGCGCTGTCGCATTGATTTCAATGGACAGGAGCGGTTTCGAAACAGTATACACACCGCTCCAAAGATGCTGCTAGCAGGACTTTTTTTTTAGCGTCCTGCCAGCGCACCGCTCCAGTGTGAAAGCCCTGGGGGGGGGGGGGGGGGGGGGCAGCTGCTGACTTAATAAAAATCGGTCACTTACCTGTCACAGGTTCCAGCGATGCAGCCCCCCGCTCATCTCCCACTCCTCTCTGCGACCCGGGCACCCACTGTGAATGCGTGAGCTGCACAGCGACTGGCTGAGCAATCATCTGGGACCGGTGACGTGTCTGAGGATGAGCCGAACACCCCCGGTTCAGTTCGCACCAGAACCTGCGAACAGACCTAAACTTTGTGTGAACTTTAAGGGACTCGAACATTCAAACTAAAAAGTGCTAATTTTAAAGGCTAATATGCAAGTTATTGTCCTAAAAAGTGTTTGGGAAAAGTCCTTTATTAAAAATAAAAAAAGATTCCAATGGTGTGTGTGTGTGTCTTTTAACAATTTTTTACACTTTATTTGTGAAATGGTAGGGGTACTTTTGTACCCCCTTACCATTTCAAAAGGGGGGGGGCAGGATCTGTGGGTCCCCTTGTTAAAGGGGGCTTCCAGATTCTGATAAGCCCCCTGCCCACAGACCCCCACAACCACCGGCCAGGGTTGTGGGGATGAGGCCCTTGCCCCCATCAACATGTGGACATGGTGCTTTGAGGGGGTCAGACCCCCAAAGCATCCTCCCAATGTTGGAGACCATTGACATCTCTACTTCCCTGACAGAACGGGGATCGGTCTGTTTACATTGAGTTCTGGCTCTCTGTGGAACGATCGCGGGTGGCGCCCCTTATTGCTCTTATAATCGACTGACGTACACCTATGGCGATTTGCGCAGCTATGACAACCTGCTGCAGTATGACGGCGGCTGGTCAGCAAGCGATTAGGATACATTAATAATGAAATTTATTCAGAATGAAATGGAGCTTAGTTATGTAGCATGGGGCTGTATATTCTGCAATATTTACATTTTTGGTAAACTCATTCAATGAATCCAAGCCCTGCAAGCTCAAATAACATGCACTGCATTGATGCATTCACACAATTTCACAGTAATCATGAGATAAAACAAAGTTCAGGAATATTCCTTTATCCCATTGTTTTGCAAATCTATGTACACTACAAACTGGATGATTGAATCAGTTCTGATATCGCCGTTTTACTAACCTGACATCTTATTCTAAATAGGAAACCTTTATTTTGTTTGCAAATATTAAAGATTCTGACTGCCAGCAAGAACAAGCCCTTACATTTAAAGAGCCCCTGTCATTTCAGATCCATCATGGCAGCGCCTGTTAGCTACTATCCACTCACCTGCTGCCGTCACGTCCCTCGCCTTGTTGTGTCCCTGCCACATCACCAGCCGTCCCATTAAAGTGAACGGGACTGTCGGTGAGTCACCAGCGGGTCAGAGGAGGAACCGCTGAGGGACAGAGATGACAGTTGCTCTTTTAAAAATGATGATTTCAAATCAAGTTGATTTAAATCAAATCCAATCCGCCATGAACCAGTCCGGGGCTCCTTGCTAGGATGACGCAGTGATCAGATGTATTGTCTCCGGCACACGGAGCTCCATTGTTCTCATTCCCACAGTCCCAGCTGCTTGGAGGAAGCGGGACGGCGGCCAGTATTTACTTTGGGATGAAGACAGATTTTCTCACTGCCAACCTGATTATTGCGATTCTTTCTGAGCAGCCCTGGCAGGAGATCCCATTCATCTGTGTGCAGATACTTAAGAGAATTACGGTATGAGGAAAGGCTTCCCAGAGAGGAAACTAGTACAGTAAAGGGAAAGCAAAATGTTGGACGGAACTGACTTAGCGGTTATTAAACAAAAGCAAACATGAGATGTTCTAATACGCACGTTGTTCGTGTTCATCATCTGACTCTATGGCAGGGTTGCCAACTCTGATGTTTTGTCAAAAAAAAAAAAAAAAAAAAGTGTTTTTTTTCTCCTGTTGATCCCAGGGCCCTGTTCACATTTGGAGATTTGGAATCTCTGCAATCCCGCCCACGATTCCAAATCGCTGGAAAAACGTGCAAACGTGTCTTTGGGGTCGCACGATTCTTAAATGGCACCCCAAAACGTGGTACGATTCTGCTGCGACTGTCAAGTGACAGAATCACGCGACATAACATACATTTAAAAATGGCGCCAAGTCTGTCGTCCCAAAAAAAGGAGCAGGAGCGTTTTTTGGGCAACAAACGCGCATAGGGTAACCCATTCACCTCAATGCACGACACAGGGAAGCAAGTGTAAATCGCGCTTTGAAAATTGCAAGCGGAAACGCTGGTTTCCACAACGCAATGTGTGAATGGGGTATAAATTGTCCATGGACAGGAACACCACCAGCGCAAAAAAAAAAAAAAAAAGGTGCGTCATCTCCATCTCTGAAGATGCATGTGGCTGAACTCAGGAGTAGTGCAACTCCCTCCCTCCCCCCCAACCCCTTTTCCACCTCTCCTCCTCCCTCTTCCCCTCCCTTTCCTCCTGCCGCCCCCCCTTTTACCATCTCCTCCTCCCTTCCCCCTCCTCTTCATGGAGAGATTTGGGGTCAAAAAGACCCCAAATCTCTTCTTTACTTTTAAAAGCAATAAAAATTAAAACAAAAAACAAAAATGTATTTACTTCCAGACTGAACTGGTCCTCCAAGGCCATAGAGTCGATGAAAAAGTATTAACTCTTTGATTGCCTATGGGTGCAGCCCTCTGATCATTTTCTTGGGTGAACCAGCAAGCCCTATAAACACCAGCGAGCGGTATGGTGGTGGTGGTGGACACATCCCCTTCTGCTGCTTCCAAAACCGTTCCAGAGGCTTCATGAAGAACCCGGACGCAAAAAAAATAATTATGGCACAGGGTTGTGACTGATATCTTCAGCCTGGTAAACTGCAACATATGTAATATATATAATTTATATTATATATATATACACGTGCAAGGGGTTAAATATCAATCCTCAGAATAGAAAAACGCATTTCTGAGAGTCTAAAGGGCTGCAAATCCCAAATAATTGGGGAGAAGGAGGAAGGAGAAGAAGGGAGGAGAAAGGAGAAGAAGGGAGGAGAAAGGAGAAGAAGGGAGGAGAAAGGAGAAGAAGGGAGGAGAAAGGAGAAGAAGGGAGGAGAAAGGAGAAGAAGGGAGGAGAAAGGAGAAGAAGGGAGGAGAAAGGAGAAGAAGGGAGGAGAAAGGAGAAGAAGGGAGGAGAAAGGAGAAGAAGGGAGGAGAAAGGAGAAGAAGGGAGGAGGAAGGAAGGAAGGAAGGAAGGAAGGAAGGAAGGAAGGAAGGAAGGAAGGAAGGAAGGAAGGAAGGAAGGAAGGAAGGAAGGAAGGAAGGAAGGAAGGAAAAGACCCAGGCCTCATCTTGAGGAGGTGGGAAGAGCGTGTGGAGATTTTTGGACCACTGTGATCTTTTTAAACAATTTATGGCTATAGGGTAGAATGCCATTTCCTGAACGGTAACCATCAATTTACTAAAATATATCACATAGAATATGAGGTATTAAACATATGGATGTTTTGATATATCCTTTTAGAGACCAAAAAATAAAAATAAAACACAACCCCTGAAGAAGACTGACTGAATAAGTTGAAATGCGTTGGAGTGTTTGTGTGGATATTATTTTTACAATGTACTGTGTAATAATTGACAGCTGTACTAGAACATGAATGTACACACCTGTAGCCAGAATTCCCATTTAAAATCCTATTTCCATTCTTGTACTAATTTTGTCCAATAAAGATTTTACAATATTATAAACTATATAAACTCTCTTGATTAGAATACATAGCTGCTAAAAAAAAAATCCTTGGGGGAATCCTTCCGTTTTTTTTTTTCAAATATCAATCCTCTTACTTTCTAAAAGGAGTTTGTATGATTGCAGGTTATCAGTAATCTGCCAGTAAATTTTCAATATTTTATTAGTAGAAAGAAAAATGTATTATTAATAACAACAACAACAACATGGGGGGGGGGGGGTACTGCTGTAGTGTTTACACTGGAAAAAAAAAACACCCAAATCCTGCACAGAATGTAAACGTTCAGAAATGTTGCTCCATCATTTTAATAGGGGCCCCTGAGAGGAGGATTACGTTTTCCTAGTTCTGCGCCTTAACAAGACAGATCTACATATACAAAGCAAACCGTCCACATTTCTGCTTCCGTCACTCACCTGTCTCTGCTTCTCTTTATATCTTTCCGCCTGAGCATCCAACTCCTGCTGCATCTTCAGCCTGGCTGCCGCCACGGCTTCCTGTCTTCTGACCACTTCATCTGGGTCTAGGGAAAGATTCGACACAAAGTCATAAAAGCGGTATAAAAGTAGTAAAAGTAGTAGTAGTAGTAAACCCTCAGAGTTTTTTTTTTTTTTTTCAAAAATCATACTTACTAGGTGGATGCAGGCTCGATGCTACGTCTGTACCCCGCCGCCTCCAACACTGAGAACCGAGCGATCGAACGCCGGTGATCAGTCGGTTCTCAGAGCTTCATGAGCAGAGAGCCAGTCACTAGGCAGGTGCACAGCCCCTGAACGCACGCTGGGGTCGATTTACTAAAACTGGAGCACACAGAATCTGGTACAGCTCTGCATAGAAACCAATCAGCTTCCAGGTTAAAGCCCCCCGTTCACATCGGCACGATTTGACAGGTCAAAACTGCATGTCAAAATCGAAACCCAGTGTCGGCAATTGGAGCGTCCCAATTGGACTTTGCAGCACCGCACCGATTTCCAAAATGAGTTTCTGAACTACTTTTGGTAACTTCGGAGGTGATTTTAATAGACATCTGTGCATCAAGTCACACCTCGAGGTCAGACTTAAAGTGGGGTGCCCCCTAAAAAAATAAATTTAAAAAAGTCAGCAGCTACAAATACTGCAGCTGCTGACTTTTAATAATCGGACACTTACCCTGTCCCAGGGTCCAGCAATGCGGGGGAACGAAGCCCCTCCCCTCGTTCCCCACTCCACTCGCGGCGCCAGCACTCTTACTGTGGGCATCCGACTGTGGCTTCACAGCCGGGCACCCACTGCGCATGCGCGAGTGGCGCCGCACAGTCAGCTGGGACATGTGAAGGTCCCAGATGACTGTGTGGTGCCGAGGGGAAGTGATGTCACCAGCCTGGGCAATGAAGGAGGCAGACTACGAGCGACCCCTTAGCAACAGGCATTCGGAGGGGAGTAAAAAAAAATAAAAACAATTTTCCAAATTATTATTTTTTTTACATTTTATTATGAATTTTAAGCAATTTTTTATTTTATTTTTTGGTGGCAACACCACTTTAAATGCGGATTTGAAATCGTGTGGGTTCAGATGAACTCGCACAAATTTCAAAGCTAAGTTCAGTGTGAATGAGGGCTTATTGTCAAAGTTTTATTGAACAAGATGAAGTTAGAAGCCGATTGGCTACCATGCACAGCTTCACCATATTTTGCTCTCTCTAGAGTTTCAGTAAACCAACCCCAGAAAAGGGAGAACAGGGTGAGAAGGGCGAGAGGCTTGACAACAGCCAGGAATGTCTGGGGAGCGGGACATCACCCATAGGCTCCGATGGCCAATCTATTGTCACCACTCCCTCCTCTCCCCTGCAGCCACTGCTGGCTGACACAGGGGAGGCGGATCATGTGACTGGACCGGACCAGACTGAAAATAGGCAAGTACAGTGAGGGAAAAAAGTATTTGATCCTCTGCTGATTTTGTACATTTGCTCACCGACAAAGAAATGATCAGATTTATCTTAAAGGGGTTGTAAAGGTTTGTGTTTTTTCACCTTAATGCATCCTATGCATTAAGGTGAAAAAACACCTGTCAGTGACCAGCCCCCAGCCTCCCCGTTTTACTTACCTGAACCCCCAAACTTGTCTAACGGGGATGCGCCCGTGTCTCTGCTAGGGGGTTCTCAGCTCTTGATTGGATAGATTGATAGCAGCGCAGCCATTGGCTCCCGCTGCTGCCAATCATATCCAATGACACGGCTGCCGAAGGGTTGGGTGGGGCCGAGTCCGGCATTCGGCGTCTATGGACACAAATGCTGGACTTGAGAGTGTGCCAGCAAGGTAACCCCCTGGGATAGCGCTTCTCCTAGGGGGTTATCTGATGTGGGGTGGAGCCACAAGAGCTGCTGAGGGACCCCAGAAGAGGAGGAGCGGGGCCACTCTGTGCAAAAAACTAGCTGCACAGTGGAGGAAAGTATGATATGCTTGTTATTTAAAAAAATAAAAAAAAATAAAAATATTATGAAAAAAAGTAAGCTTTATGCCATGTACACAGACTTTCCGACGGAAAATGTGCGGAGCTTGTTATCAGAAATTTCAACCGTGTGTAAGCTCCATCGGACAGTATCCATCGAATTTCCGTCGCCCAAAATTTGAGATCTGGGTCTCAAATTTTCCGACAACAAACCCTTTCGCGCAAATTCCGTTCGTGCGTACACAATTCCGACGCACAAAGTGCCACGCATGCTCGGAATCAAGCAGAACTTCATTTTTCTCGGCTCGTCATACGTGTTGTATGTCACCGCGTTCTTGACATTCAGAAATTCTGACAACTTTGTGTGACCGTGTGTATGCATGACAAGTTTGAGCCAACATCTGTCTGGAAAAAAATCCCATGGATTTTGTTGTGGGAATGTTCAATCGTGTGTACGAGGCATAAGTGTCACTTTAACAGTGAGACAGAATAACAACAAAAATATCCAGAAAAAGAAATTTCAAAAAAGTTATACATTGCATTTTAATGAGTGAAATAAGTATTTGATCCCCTATAATCAGCAGAGTTCTGGCTCCCAGTTGTCTTCTATACAGGTAACGAGCTGAGCTTAGGAGCACTCTTAAAGGGGATGCTCCTAATCTCAGCTTGTTACCTGTATAAAAAAAAATAATAATTAAAAAAAAGGCACCTGTCCTTGGAAGCAATCAGATCTCAATCTCTCCACCATGGCCAAGACCAAAGAGCTGTCCAAGGATGTCGGGGACAAGACCATTGCCAAGCAGCTTGCTGAGAGGGTGACAACAGTTGGGGCGATTCGATGGAAGAAACACAAAATAATTGTCAATCTCCCTCGGTCTGGGGCTCCATGCGAGATCTCACCTTGTGGAGTTTCAATGATCATGAGAATGGTGAAGAATCAGCCCAGAACTACACAGGAGAATCTTGTCAATGATCTCAAGGCAGCTGGGACCATAGTCACCAAGATATCAATTGGTAACACACGACGCTGTGAAGGACTGAAATCCTGCAGCACCCGCAAGGTCCCCCTGCTCAAGAAATCACATGTACAGGCACGTCTGAAGTCTGCTAATGAATATCTGAATGATTTAGAGGAGAACTGGGTGAAAGTGTTGTGATGAGATGAGACCAAAATCCAGCTCTTTTGCATCAAATCAACTCGCCGTCTTTGGAGGAGGAGGAGAAATGCTGCCTATGACTCCAAGAACACCATCCCCACTCTCCACTGTCATACATAGGAGGTGGAAACGTTATGCTTTGGGGGTGTTTTTCTGCTAAGAGGACAGGACAAATTCACTGCATCAAAAGGGATGATGGACGGGGCCATGTACCATCAAATCTTAGGTGAAACCCTACTTCCCTCAGCCAGGGCATTGAAAATGGGTCATAGATGGGTATTGCAGCATGACAATGACCCAAAACACACGGCCAAGGCAACAAAGGAGTGGCTCAAGAAGAAGCACATTAAGGTCCTGGAGTGGCCTAGCCAGTCTCCAGACCTTAATCCCATAGAAAATATGTGGAGGGAGCTGAAGGTTCCAGTTACCAAACGTCAGCCTGGAAACCTTAATGACTTGGAGAGGATCTGCAAAGAGGAGTGGGAGAAAACCCCTCCTGAGATGTGTGCAAATCTGGAGGCCAACTACAAGAAACGTCTGACCTGATTGCCAACAAGGGTTTTGCCACCAAGTACCAAGTCATGTTTTGGGAAGGGGTCAAATACTTATTTCACTCATTAAAATGCAAATCAATTTATAACTTTTTTTAAATGCGTTTTTCTGGATATTTTTGTTGTTGTTCTGTCTCTCACTGTTAAAATAAACCGACCATTCAAATTACAGACTGATCATTTCTTTGTCAGTGGGGCAAACATACAACATCAGCAGGGGATAAAATACTTTTCCCCCCTCACTGTATATACATCTTTCTTACACAGGATCGTTAGCATAGGGGTTGCTAATCTGACTCTTTTTAATCCTATTTTTAGCATTAGTAAAAAGAGATAACTAGAATATACCTTCCAGTTTTAAACTTTTTTTTTTATATTTCTTCAGTTACTTCCTGGTTTCTGGCCTGGACCAAAATGATGTCATATATCCCAGGAGGCTTTAGGAGGGGAGGAGAGGTCTTCTTAGCCAAGCACACCCTCCTGTCACCATGCCTGAGCTAAGAGCAGATGAATTCCAGGAAGTAAATTATATAGGAATTTTTTCCCTTGCTCAAGATGGCTGCAGATAGAAATGCTAGGGGGGTCGTTTTTCAAAGAGATTTCTCAACAAAATAAAAGCATGGAGAGATGGGTGGATGGGGGAAGTTTGCTTGGAATATAAAAAGTGAATTAAATATAAATTTTTGGTTTGTGATGCTCATTAATGAGCCAAGTGCCAAATTATCAAACAGTAAACTGTAAGACTAGTTTGTGCAAAAAAAAAAAAAAAGTTCAGGGCAATCCGCCAGTTTATGCATCGCTCTCTACTGAATAGACCCGTAAAAGGGCCAAAGGCCAGACCTATGAGAGACATGAACATAGATTTCCTTGAAATGTTTATTAGAAACATAAAGACCGGTAAAAGGTAAGTATTCCATACTATACCTGCTGGTGCCGTCTGTGCGGTGGGGAAGAGAGAGCTAATGTTGAATGAAAATTTCTGCTTCAAAACATACAAAAGGATGCAGCCGAATAGGATGAACCATCCGTAGCTGGAGAGAGCCGAACCCACTGCAAGGAGACACAGAAACAAGAGACCAGCAGCCGTTATCAATACCTGGAATACAAAATGTTACACTGACAGTTACATAGTTAGTCAGGTTGAAAAAAGACTTAAGTCCATCCAGTTCAACCAAAAAAATTTTATATATATATATATATATATATATATATATATATATATATATATAAATAAATAATAATAATAATATACCAGCCCATATACCCAATTCTATACCCACAGTTGATCCAGAGGAAGGCAAAAAACCCCAGCAGAGCATGATCCAATTTGCTAAAGCAGGGGAAAAATTTCCTTCCTGATCCCCCGAGAGGCAATCAGATTTTCCCCGGATCAACTTTACTTATAAATGTCAGTACCCAGTTATATTATGTACACTTAGGAAATAATCCAGGCCTTTCTTAAAGCAATCCACTGAGCCGGCCAGAACCACCTCTGCAGGGATTCTATTCCACATTTTCACAGCTCTTACTGTGAAGAAACCTTTCCGTATTTGGAGATGAAATCTCTTCTCCTCTAGACGTAAAGAGTGCCCCCTTGTCCTCTTTGTTGACTTTAAAGTGAATAACTAGACACCAAGTTCCCTATATGGACCCCTTATATATTTGTACATGGTGATCATATCCCCCCTTAATATCCTCTTCTCAAGAGAGAATAAATTCAGTTCCTCTAATCTTTCCTCATAGCTGAGCTCCTCCATGCCTCTTATCAGTTTGGTTGCCCTTCTCTGCACTTTCTCCAGTTCCCCGATATCCTTTTTGAGAACTGGTGCCCAACAGTGGTGTGGATAATGTGGTGGGGTGGCTGCCGACCCCCCCCCCCCCCGACAGCAACGTGGTGGGGTGGCTGCCGACCCCCCCCCCGACAGCAACGTGGTGGGGTGGCTGCCGACCACCCCCCCCCCCCCGACAGCAATGTGGTGGGGTGGCTGCTGACCACCCCCCCCCCCCCGACAGCAATGTGGTGGGGTGGCTGCCGAGCACACACCCCACCCCCCCCCCCCCGACAGCAATGTGGTGGGGTTGTTACAGACCCCCCCCAACAGCAATGTGGTGGATGCATTAAGGTGAAAAAATGCAAAGGTTTAAAACCCCTTTAACTACTACTAGCTTGTAAGGCCTTAAGCAATCGCTCAACCTTTTTATCCCAGAGAAACATTCAAATCATTTTCGGGTCTCAGGGAAACATCCTGTGGCCATCCAATAGATGTAGAGTGTACAGTACTTTTTTTTTGCTTTACCAAATAAAATAAAACATTTTTTGTGATGAACATTACTATAATCTTTAAATATCACAAGCCTGGGCCAGAATGACTTGTTCTCTGGCTACCAGGTGCATTCTGGGTGCTTCCCATCATTAGAGATGGCAGAAAATCCTCTTTATTTCTAGTGAGACGGATTTTATTAAAAGTTATTCCAACTTGGTTTTCTGCTGATCCTCCTATGTAAAAAGCAAACATAATCGCTCCTATGTAAATATATAAAATTATCAACAATACATAAGACAAGATGATCTAACGATTCTAACCCATCAGAACACACTAATAACTAAGTAGATCTACATGGAGCTGGTCTAACACTATAAACTGGACTTGGAGCGCCCTCTAGTGGAAGATCAAGTTAACAGCATAGCTGGAAATGTACAGAACCTCAGATTAATACGCCTCTTTATACTGGCAAAGGGTTTTGTTATAAAAATAATCTGGTGAAAGCGAAATATTTTTCAATGTAAAATGAATTATTTTCTCCTCTGCCCAACATACGCAAACAGAGACAACTCATTTCCCACTCGTGAATGAATAGCCTCTCCACCCTCATGGTGTCTATATGAGACCACCGTGAAAGTGGCCATAGAGACCATTACCGGTGCTGTGTAAAGCCAGGACTGGACAAAATAGGAGCATGTACTAACATCAATGGGATTAAATACTTTCAATTTTGCATTAGAAGAATTAGGAATTCATTTATTTGGCAGACTGACTGCTACATGGAATTACCCCATCCTGGGTAGGAGGGCAAACAAGGCGACTACACATCTCAGAGAATGTTAAATCTAACTAGTCATTTACAAAGTTAGGTCTGTGACCACAATATGACCAGGACTAAATACGCTTACTCAACTGAACGATCTGACCATGGAAGAATGCACTTACCCAACCATGGCCAAACACCCCTCCCCCGCCTCAACTACGCAGCCGTGGCCCACCGCCCACCTCAACTACGCAGCTGTGGCCAACCTCAACTACGCAGCCGTGGCCCACCGCCCGCCTCAACTACGCAGCCGTGGCCCACCGCCCGCCTCAACTACGCAGCCGTGGCCCACCGCCCGCCTCAACTACGCAGCCGTGGCCCACCGCCCGCCTCAACTACGAAGCCGTGGCCAACCGTCCTCAGCCGCTTCAACTACGCAACCGTAGCCGACCGCCCTCACCCGCCTCAACTACGCAACCGTGGCCGACCGCCCTGAACTACGCAACCGTGGCCGACCGCCCTCACCCACGCCAACTACGCAACCGTGGCCGACCGCCCTCACCTGCCTCAACTACGCAACCGTGACCGACCACCCTCCCCCACGTCAACTACGCAACTGTGACCGACCGCCCTCCCCCGCCACAACTAAGCAACCATGGACAACCACCCTCACCCACCTCAACTACGCAACCGTGGCTGAAAGCACTTACCCAACTAAAACTACACGACCGTGGCCAATGGGTCAGGTGGTGCACATCTTCACTGGTCTCACGATTTGATTCGATAAGCTGGTCAACGATTCCATTCCATGATGCATCACGATAACCAACGAGCTCCCACTTCCGCTTGGGCCGCCTCGGCGGCCCTTCCTCCCTGCAATTTTTCTAGGACGCATCACAGGTCCCAGAAGATTGCCCAGCTATGCAGGACAGCGCAGTGAAACATGAGCACCCGGCTGTGAAGCTGCAAGCTTCCACAGCCGGATGCCCACAGTAGTATTGCCAGTGGCACAGACAGGCCGGCGGAAAGAAGGGAGGGTTTGGGTGGCCACGTCGCTGGATTGTGGGACAGGTGAGTGTGTTTATTAAAAATCAGAAGACAATTTTTTAATTTTTTTTTGTAGCTGCTGACTTTTGTTTTGAAGTTGTCATTTAAAAAAATTAATAAATAAATAAAATGCTCCTTTGAGAGGAAGATGGCTCCCATAGCTCTTACTCGTCTCCATGTCAGCCCAGGGGACAGACACGATCGCCTCCGCCGCTGCCGACGGCTACAGTAAGTGGCGGAGGGCACCGGATCGCAGCAGGAGGCCCTCTCTCGCCATTAGGGGTCAACCTGTTCGGATCAGCACGCCACACGATCTGCAGAGTGATCCGCTGCCTTTTATACAAACCGGCGTCATGTCACCGGTTCCCCTCTCCCCTCTGTGTAATGATCTGTACAGTGGAGGGGAGAGATCGGATGGCAGCAGCGCTGTGGGCTGGATCTGTAGTGCCCACAGCGCTGCTCTGCGACAATTGCAGTCACATCCATCCATCCATGCTCAGCCATCCCTCCATACTCTGCAATAATCGGCAATACCCTGCCAATACCCAGCCGTACTAAGCCAATATTACATTGGGGAGATGATGTGGATATTACAGTGGGGACTATAAGGTGGTGGAATTTTCACAGGTTCTTGCAAATTCAATTATTATTTGCCGATCCGAGGAACGATCCGATCCGTGAGTTTTTTTGATCCATTGCACTCCTACTCGCCATAGATAAAAGTGATATTGCGGTGAATTCGACGCAGAGACCACTTTTATCTTGTACCGGACCGCCGGCCGAACAAGGGGATACCGGGGTTATGGTAGCTAGCTGCTACCATAACGATATCCGTCCCCAAAGTAGGGGCGTACATCGGCGTGCGGCGGTCCGGAAGTGGTTAAAGTCTGCATAACGAGACACAAATGTTTGCATTATCAGTTCACAGGAAGGCAACAGGTTTGCTGACAGCAAATGTCCTAAAAAAAAAAAAAAAAAAAAAAAAAAAAAAAAAAGAAGTATCTACCTTCCATGTGCTCCATTTGCACACCATTCAGAACGCCAAGAATAACCCGATCCTTCCTGGTATGGGGAAGCACATGGCGCTCTCACTCCACTTCCAACAAAGCAGCGCGCGTGAGCGCCCGACACTCCTCTCTGCATGCAGCGGGGGACAGGTCTGCATAGCAATGGACAGCTTCATAGATCTTCACTGTCAGAGCCAAAGCCAGCAAATGCCAGCAGAGTCTTCCAAAGATTCTGAACGGGCAGATGGTGCTTCTATCCTACGGAGCTCTCTTTTCCCAAACTCATTTCTTTGTTTCTACTGTTGTGCAGATTAGGATATAAAAGGTGTGGAATTTGGCACATCTTAAAAGCGGTTGTATAATATGCCGCTTTGTTATTTTTACCTACAGGTAACCAACCCTATGATGAAGCTTATCTGTAGGTAAAATGAATATCTCCTAAACGTGCACCATTTAGGAGATTATTCACCATGCATGCAGCCGGCGCATGCACGCTGATGGTCTGGATTACCGTGCCATGCCAGACCTTCCTGCCGGAAACGAGGGCTTATGTGTGCGAGTGATGTCATAGCGGCTCCAGCCACTCACAGTGTAGAGCCTGCGATCCCGGAAGAAAGGACGGGAGAAGATGTCAGCCCTCTCAGCGGTGACCGGGCGCCGCTGACAGGGCTTTGTTCTAAGGTGAGTATTTCATAATGTGCTAGTATGCGATGCATACTAGCACATTAAAGAGGAAGTAAACCCTGATGAGTTTACTTCCTCTTTTTTTCCCTGCAAAGGTAAAGCATAATGGACTACTATGCATCGCATAGTAGCCCATTATGTGTCACTTACCTGACACAGGAGCCAGCGAAGTCGCCGCTGTCCCCTGTAGTCCGCCGCATCCATCTTGCTGGTGGCGTCTCGCAGCTCCGCCGCTGTCATTCGGCGAAGCCGCGATGACGTCACTCCCGCACATGCACACGGGAGTCGACAAATGCGGCAGCTCCATTCTTGGAACTGCCGCGCTCAGTGCGCCTGCGCGCCGCTGTCTACGGCGCATGCGCCGTAGACAGCGGAGCCCGTTTTCGGGCAAATATCTCCTAAACCATATAGGTTTAGGAGATATTGCTTGGACCTACAGGTAAGCCTTAATCTAGGCTTACCTGTAGGTCAAAGTGGTTTGTAAGGGTTTACAATCACTTTAACCAATTGTGTTGCAGGTTTTTTTTTTCTCTCCAGCGCTTTAAAAAGGCATTCTACACCTCCAGTACCCCTCCCCCTTGTGTTTTTCACCTGCATAAGATGTGCATTGATCATGCAATTTCATGGTGTCATTAGATGCCCTGTACACACATCCTGTAGTAGAGAAATTCTTCACAATCCAGCGGCAGCAATTTCTGTTTGTGTTCAAAACTGAGGCATTGCACTGCACAGGTTAATGCATGACCTTTTCTCTATTTAGTGTGAGAACCGACACTTCCTGTGAAAAAACTATATATCCCACAATAATCAGTTTGCTCAGCCTCGTGCTCTGCAGGTGAGAGCTACACAGTAATTAGAGCGGACACAGACACGAACAGGCAGATCGATTATCAGAGAGATCGTCATGCAGTCTTTGATCACATTATTACTTCTACATGTGTATCGCAACACAGAGAAAATGATGAGGCATGGATTGGACACTGTGTGACCCCGAACAAGTAATTGCCCGTCTCATTAGCAGGGACAAGCTTGACAAATACATGGACTTAGGGGGGGGGGGGGGGGGGAATCGATCAGCCATGACACTACAATCTGCAGCCACAACATGTGAGCCAATCATTACAAGGCAAGACAAACACAGGGAATAGAACTCCATTATACCGAGTTATAGCAAAGGAAATGTGTGAAAGTGTACAATGCCTTTAAATGACAGGATTATGCCCCAAATCCCCCCTCCACCCCCACCCCCATCGGCACTTACACACAGTATAAAAGGTAAGCGGCAATAGGTTGCGGTAGGAAGTAAACCATCTACTCTCCCCGTACACTCTATAATAAAATCACTATGCGGTGTATGAATCCGCATACCTGGTGACCAGTACTCTACCAGGTATGCGGATTCGTACCCCGCAAACTCTTCCATCCCAGATCTGAAAAGGAAGCGGGTACTTGTCAAATCCAGGTACCCGCACCTCCCTCCCCCCCAAGACAAGTGCTAAATGTGGCTGTGGATGGGTGGGGGGTGCAAACAAGAGCTTCCCCTTTTGGATGGGGGCTCCACTTTAAGTTCACTGAACGCCGCCACACATCAGAGCCCACCTGTAGGCGGGCCTCCCAATGCCATCTCTGTGTCGCCAATCACAGTGCCGTATGATTGTGAGCCCCTCCTACCAGCTGTGGGCACCAGAGCTCATTGATAGGAGGGATTCCTAATGAGGTCATCACTGCACAGCCAATCCCAGCGCTGCATGATGAGAGGACCCACCTACTGACCCATTCGTAGGAAGGGCTCCCGATGATGGCATCTCTGTGCAGCCAATCACAATGCCGCATGATCAGGGGCCCCTCTACAGGCCTTGGGTATCAAAACGCAGTGGTAGAATGGGCCCCCAATAAGGTCATCACCCTTTGGCCAATCACAGTGCTGCATGATTGAGAGCCTTAGGCATCACAACTCACCAGTAGGAGGGGCTGCCGACGAGGTCATCATTGTATAGCCAATAACAGTGCCACATGATCTGGAGCACCTCCTACCAGCATTGGTTATCATAGCCCACTAGTAGGGCTCCCAATGATGTCATCAAGGTACATCCAATCACAGTGTTGCATGGCTTGGAGCCCGGCTTACAGGCCTTGAGTATAATGCCCCATTCGTAGGAGGGCTGCTGATGATGTCATCACTGTACAGCCAATAACAGTGCCACATAAGGAGCCCTGACTGACAGCCTTGGTTATCGCAGCCCATCGGTAAGGGGAGCTCCTAATCGTGTCATTGCTGTTTAGCCAATCACAGTACTACATGACAGAACCTCAGGTATCTCAGCCCACCAGTAGGGGGGACTTCCAATGATGTCATCACTGAAGGGCCAATAATATTGCACCATGATCAGAAACTCCACCTAGCAGCCTTGGTTATCACAGCCCCCTGGTAGGAAGGGCTACCAATGACGTCATCACGGTGCAGCCAATCACAGCACTGCATGATCAGAAGCCCCTCCTATTGGCCTTCAGCATCAATGCCCTCCAGGAGGAAAAACTCTTGAAGATGTAATCACTGTGCAGCCAATCACAATGCCATGTGGGTGACAGCCCCTCTTACTGGCCTTTGGCATCACGGGCCACTGGTAGGAGAGGCTCCTGATGTCATCACTGTGCAGCCAATAAGAGTGCTGCACCTATCTCGACCCATAGGAGAGGCCCCTGATGATGTCACTGCTGTGTAGCCAAGAATAGTGTCACATGATCTGAAGCCCCTCCTACAAGCCTTGCTTATCACAGTCCACTGGTAGGAGGAGGAGCTCCATATGATGTCACTGAACAGCCAATCACTGTATCACATTATTAGAAGCCCCTCCAAAAGACCTTGATTATCACAGAACACTGGTAGGAAGGGCTCCCGATGATGTCACTGTATAGCCAATCACAGTTCCACATGATCAGAAGCCCCTCCTACCAGTCTTGGTTATCACAGTCAACAGGTAGGCAGGACGCCTGATGATGTCACTGTATAGCCAATCACTGTGCCACATGATCAAAAGCCCCTCCTACAAGCCTTGGTTATCAGTCAACTGGTAGGCATGACACCTGATGATGTCACTGTATAGCCAATCACTGAGCCACATGATCAGAAGCCCCTCCTATACGCCTTGATTCTCACAGTCCACTGGTAGGAGGCAATCCAGATGATGTCATCAGTGCACAGCCAATCACTGTGCCACATGATCGGAAAAGCCCCTCCTACAAGCCTTGGGCATCACGGGCCACTGGTAGGAGAGGCTCCTGATGTCATCACTGTGTGGCCAATAAGAGTGCTGCACCTATCTCGACCCATAGGAGAGGCCCCTGATGATGTCACTGCTGTGTAGCCAAGAATAGTGCCACATGATCAGAAGCCCCTCCTACCAGCCTTGGTTATCACAGCCCAC
Organism: Lithobates pipiens; assembly: GCF_037356315.1. Classification (NCBI taxonomy): domain Eukaryota; kingdom Metazoa; phylum Chordata; class Amphibia; order Anura; family Ranidae; genus Lithobates; species Lithobates pipiens. The sequence goes on along the minus strand of NW_027507903.1, from coordinate 14,868,885 downwards.
TGGTAGGAGGGGCTCCATATGATGCCACTGCACAGCCAATCACTGTATCACATTATTAGAAGCCCCTCCAATAGGCCTTGATTATCACAGTCCACTGGTAGGAAGGGCACCTGATGTCACTGTATAGCCAATCACAGTTTCACATGATCAGAAGCCCCTCCTACCAGTCTTGGTTATCACAGTCAACTGGTAGGCAGGAGGCCTGATGATGTCACTGTATAGCCAATCACTGCTCCACATGATCAGAAACCCCTCCTACCAGTCTTGGTTATCACAGTTAACTGGTAGGCAGGCCACCTGATGATGTCACTGTACAGCCAATCAGTTCCACATGATCAGAAGCCCATCCTACAAGCCTTGGGTCTCACAGTCCACTGGTAGGAGGCAATCCAGATGATGTCATCAGTGCACAGCCAATCACTGTGCCACATGATCAGAAGCCCCTCCTACAAGCCTTGGGCATCGTGGTCAACTGGAAGGGGCTCTAGATGATGTCATCAATGCACAGTCAATCACAAAGCCACATTACCTTAAGCCCCTAACACCAGACCACTTAAAGGGCCAGCTGTCACATAGGACAGGTCAGATGGACCCCCCTCCTCCCCCCCAACACATACAGACACTGGGGGGGGGGGGGCGTCACCTGTATTCTGCAGGAAGCTGATGAAGTCCAGTTGCAGTTCTTGCTGGGCGGGCGGCACGTCCTGATCGCCCATCTCCATGCTGACACAGCCGCTTCCTCCTCACACCAGATCCGGTGTTCCAGATGTTTACTGCGCTCCAGCCAATAGCAGCGCGCAGATGACGTGTCCCTGGTGGGGTCACGTGGGGACGCACGGGACGTCTACCGATCAGAAGCCGGAAGTACGATGCGTTCCAAAACTCTCTCTGCAGGACAGCGACACTTGTGATTGGCTGATAGTGGGTAGGAGGGCGGCGCTGAGCCTGGACGATGATTAAGCTACTATAGAAGGAGGCAGCTGGGAGGGAGGCTGGGCTGCATGGGGCTCAATCTAGGAGACTGCACACAAGGATGGATATATTTATTTATATATAAAAATATATACATATTTATATTATTATCTCCCCCCCCAGCTATGTGACTGCAATGTAGACGTTTGCGAATTGAAATGCGGACAATTTTTTTTCGTTATTTGGATGCATACAAATCTCTGAATTACAACCGAATTTAAACAAATCCGAAATAAATGATTGAATTTGAATTGTTTTAAAATCAAATTTCCAAAGAGAATTTAATAGAATAGAAAATAAAGGAAAAGAATAGACTAGAAAATGAAAGAATAGAATATAATAGAGCAAAACAGAGCAGACTACAAAATAAAAGAATAAAGTAAAACAAGAAACTAGAATAGAAACAAAACAAAAAAAAAAACAAGTGGTTAAAGCCGAACTAAACCCTCCTATACTTTTCAGCCTAGGAAGCCGCCATCACAGCTTCTCTTTGACCTGCAACTGGCATGGTGCTGCCCGTGTGATCAGTTATAATAACGCCAGCTATTTGGTGCTTTGACAGTTTAGTTGAGAGCACAAGCAAATGTGACAGTTACATTCCCAGCATGTTGGGAATTTAAAGTGGTGTGCCGCTTAAAAATATAAATAAAAGTCAGCAGCTACAAATACTGCAGCTGCTGACTTTTAATAATCGGACACTTACCTGTCCCAGCGATGCGGGGGATCGAAGCCCCGCTCGTCTCCCCCTCCGCTTGGCGGCGCCGACATTGTAACTCTGGGCGCCTGGCTGTGGCTTCACAGACAGGCACCCACTGCATGAGCGGCGCCACGGTTGGCCACGTAATTATCTGGGACCTCAGACGCAGGGGCGTAACTATAGGGGGTGCAGCAGTTGCGACCGCAACTGGGCCCTGTGCTGCAGGGGGCCCATGCAGCCCCCTCTACATATGGACGGCAGCAGCATATGCAGCTAAGGGTACAAGTGCACCATGCACATGGGTGACTAGCAGAGCTCCATGCTCGACTATCACACTGGCTGCTCTTTAGTTGTGCATTCCCCACATGACCTGTGTCATCGGCCGGCTCCTCAGAGTACCCCTCTCCTGCTCCATGCATTGCCGCTCAGTCCGATGTCTGTTCTCCCCAGCCAGAGACAGTCCCCCAATGGGGCACCTAAATATAAAAAAAAAACTATAATAAAAAAAAAAAAAATACTGATGCCAGTGGTGGAACTACAGGGCTCACAAAGGTCATAGCTGTGACCACGCCCTGGAGTTCCACCGCCGGACTCGGAGGAAAGGGCCCTGACTGGGGTTCAGGGGGGCCCTTCATAATTTCTTGCATCGGGGCCCTGAAGGTTCTAGTTACGCCACTGCTCAGACGTGTCCAAGATGATCGACAAAAGGGAGGGGGGAGAGGTGATCTCCCTTCCTGCGCCAAGGGAAATGACGTCAAGAGCCCAGGTGCTGAAGGAGGCAGATTACGAGGGACCCCCTAGCAACAGGCATTTAGAGGCAAGTAAAAAAAATTCTCCACATTTTTTTTTTTTTTAATGCACATAAATAAAAATTTTTTTTTGTAGGGTGGAACTCCACTTAAACTGCGTTTTTTTTTCCCTAAACCATTGAATGAATGAATAAGATATTTGTATAGCGCACAACGTGAACTGAATCGCCTCAAGGCCCTTAACCACTTCAGCTCCAGAAGGTTTTACCCACTTCCTGACCGGGCCATTTTTTTTTTTGCGATACGGCGCTGCCCGGCTTTGTCTGACAATTGCGCGGTCGTGCAACATTGTAGCCAAATAAAATTGACATCCTTTTTTTTCCCCCCCCACAAACAGAGCTTTCTTTTGGTGGTATTTGATCACCTCTGCGGTTTTTATTTTTTGCGTTATAAACATAAAAAGAGCAACAACTTTGAATATAAAAAAAACTATATTTTTTTTACATTCTGCTATAAAATATTCCCAATAAAAATATGTAAAATTTCTTCATCAGTTTAGGCCAATATGTATTCTGCTACATATTTTTGGTAAAAAAAAATAACATAAAAAAAAAAATCCCAATAAACATATATTGATTTGTTTGCGCAAAAGTTATAGCGTCTACAAACTATGGGGAAGGATTTATTGCTTTTTTTTTTTTTTTTTTACTAGTAACGGCGCTGATCAGCGATTTTTAGCGCGATTGCGACGCTAAGTGACACTTTTTGGGGACCAGGGACACCAATACAGTGCTATAAACATGCACTGATCGCTGTATAAATGGCACTGGCAGGGAAGAGGTTACCACCAGGGTGATCAAGGGGTTAAGTGTGTCAGTGGGAGGTGCTTACAAGCTGTGGGGGGAGGGGACGGATACACTGGAGGAAAAGAGAGATCCATGTTTCAGCTTTTTGCTCCCTGACAGATCAGCAGTTTGCCTTGTTTACATAGGTCAGTAATGGTGAACCTTGCCCCCCCCCCCCAGATGTTTTGGAACTACATTTCCCATGATACTCCACTACACTGCAGTGTAGTGTAGTTGAACATCATGGGAAATGTAGTTCCAAAACATCTGGGGTGCCAAGGTTCACCATCACTGACATAGGCAGACCGCTGCTCGTTCACTCCACTGAACGATTGGCGGCGGCTGATAGGCTCCCACGGTGCGTGCACGCCCCCTACACCACGTGCACAAAATCACACACAGGTAGTTGATTTTGCGCAGCCGGGCCACCCTGCCACAGTATATATACGGTGGGTGGTCCGGAAGCAGTTAAAGTGGAAAGAAACCCAATCGCTTTAACATTTTCATGTGCTGGGAATGTAACCGTCACATAGGTTGTGCTCTCAACCAAACTGCCAAACCATCCAATGGCTGGTGTCATAACTGATCACATTTGCAGAGCCATGGCACTTGCAGATCAAACAGAGGCTAAGATGGCAGCTTTCTTGGCTGAAAAGGATAGGAGGGTTTAGTACCCCTTTAACTGCTTCCCGACCAGCCACCATCATTGATCTGCGGCAAGGTGGCTTGTTCCTGCAAATTGCCGTAGTTGTACTTCGTCGCGGGAACTCGCTTTTGTGGGCGCGCACTCCCATCGGCCAGCAGTGGTTCCAATCTGCGGGTCCCGGCGGACTTGATGTCTGCCGGCCACCCGCGATAGTTCCCCACAGTGACAGAAGGACGATCTGCCTGTGTAAACAAGGCAGATCTTCGTTCTGACAGGGGAGATCACACAGATCCCGTCTTTCTGCTATGCAGGAAGATGGATCGCTGTGTGTTTCCCCAGTCACACAGTACTCTATACCAGGGATATGCAATTAGTGGACCTCCAGCTGTTGCAAAACTACAAGTCCCATCATGCCTTTGCCTCTGAGTGTCATGCTTGTGGCTGGCAGAGTCTTCCTATGCCTTTTGGGAATTGTAGTTCTGCAACACCTGGAGATCTGCTAATTGCATATCCCTGCTCTATACCAGTGTTTCTCAACTCCAGTCCTCAAGGCGCCCCAACACATCATGTTTTCAGGATTTCCCTCAGATGAAACAGCTGTGGTAATTACTAAAGCAGTGAAACTGATCAAATCACCTGTGCAAAATAAAGGAAAGCCTGAAAACATGACCTGTTGGGGCACCTTGAGGACTGGAGTTGAGAAACACTGCCCTATACAGTTAGAAAACCCAAACAGGGAACACATTTAGCCCTTTGATAGCCCCTGATGTTAACCCCTTCCCTGCCAATGTCATTAGTACAATGTCAGTGCATATTTTTTGCACCGATTACTGTAATAATGTCACTGGTTCCCAAAAAAGTGTAAAAAATGTCAGTTAGGTGTCCAATCTTTCGGCCGCAATGTCGCAGTCCCGCTTAACCACTTCATTACCCGCCCATAGTCATATGACGTCCGCAGGAGGGATCTCCCATCCTGGGCGGGCGTCATATAACGGCCTCGGCTTCCCACCTGTCTAGGGGGCGTGCACAACCCCCGCCGCGTTGCATGGGACCCAGTGCGCGTGCCTGGCGGCCTGCGATGTCCACACAGATCCACGTCCTGTCAGGTGGGAGGAGACCGATGGTGTGTTCTCAGTACAGAGGAATATCGATCGGTCTCCTCCCCTTGCGAGTCCCCTCCCCTCCCCGCTACAGTTAGAATCACTCCATAGGAAACATAATTAACCCCTCGATAACCCCCTAGTGTTAACCCCTTCCCTGCCAGTCACATTTACACAATAATCAATGCAATTTTATAGCACTGATCACTGTATAAATGTGAATGGTCCCAAAAATGTGTCAAAAGTGTCCGATATGTCTGCCGCAACGTCACAGTCATGAAAAAATAAATTTGCAGATCGCCGCCATTAAAAATAAATAAAAATGCCATAAATGTATCCTGTATTTTGTAGATGCTATAACTTTTGGGCAAACCAATCAATATACACCTATTTCGATTTTTATTACCAAAAATATGTAGAAGAATATGTATCTGCCTAAACTGAGGAAAACATTTTTTTTTTTTTAATTGGGATATTTATTATAGTAAAAAATAGTGTTTTTTCTAAATTGTGGCTCTTCTTTTGTTTATAGCACAAAAAACAAAAACCGCAGAGGTGATCAAATACCACCAAAAGAAATCTCTATTTGTGGGGAAAAATATAAAAATTTCATTTGGGTACAGTGTTGTATGACCGCGCAATTGTCAAAGTGCGACAGTGCTGAAAACTAAAAATTGGTCTGGGCAGGCAGGGGGTTAAAATGCCCTGTATTGAAGTGGTAAAAAAAAAAAAAAAAAAAAAAACACACCCTGATCGCTGCCATTACTAAGGCGTGCATGGTATTGTGCCACACACAGATGTGAAGGGGCCTTTAGGCTGCTTTCACACTGAGGAGGTTTTTAAAAGCGCTTTTGCGTTACAAAAAAAAAAAAAAAAAGCCTGAAAAGCAAGAAAAACACTATCCTTTAACCCCTTGCCTACTGGGCACTTTCAGCCCTTCCTGCCCAGGCCAATTTTCAGCGCGTCCATACTTTGAATGACAATTGCGCGGTCATGCTACATTGTACCCAAAATAAATTTCTATCATTTTTTTGAGACAGATGGAGCTTTTTTTTTTGGTATCTTAACACCACTGGGCTTAATTTTTTATTTTTTTGCTAAACAAACAAACCACCCCCCAAAGAAAAAAAAGTTTTAGTTTCGGTTAGGAAATCTTGTAAATAACTAACTTTTTTCCTTCATTGATGGGCACTGATGAGGAGGTACTGTTTGGGCTGTACTGATGATCAGTGCCCTGGATTACCAACGTAGATGTCCCGTGCGGATTAGCCGGTTCCTGGCTGTCAGCATGAGGAGAGGACTGCCGGTGTTCTGTCAAAAAAGTGCCCGCCATCGAATAGTGTCCACCCCGTACTACACAGGCACAGCATGGAGGAGAAGGAGACTCCGAAGAACGGCGCCTGTTGAAGCCCCACCATCCAAGTGGACATACGGTTACACATAGTAACAGGGCCGCTCGCCACGCTTCGGGCACGGCCTCGCTTCGCTCAGCTATGTTTTATTCTAACTCTATGTTCACTTGGACGGTGGGGCTTGAACCTGGACTCACTGTACAGGCGCCGTTCATCTTCGGAGATGTTCGGCTTCTCCTTGTCCTCCATACAGGGCGGACACTATCCGATGGGGGGACACTATTTGATACATCACCTGTAACCAGCGAATAGTTTACACGTATCTACTGTGATTGGACACAGCTGGTCACATGGTAAAGAGCCGCTGTAATTGGCTCTTTTCCCCAATCTGTGATCATCAGTGTCCAAAGGACACAGAAATCCCAAGTCACTGCCCATGTGCGCCACAATCACAGGACAACGTCATGTGATGCCCTCCTGGTAATGTGCGACCGCACTGCAGCCATCATTCAGGTTATAGCACAGTCGTGAAGAGGTTAAATTCTATGTATGTGTCCACACTGGGGAGGTGCGCTACCTTTGTGGTGTAAACAATTCTGCTTGCCACATTATTGGCGCATGTTTAGTCAGGAAAAAATAAATAAAAAAAATTACCAAAAAAAGCTCCTTATTGAAATAAATCGGGAACCACCTCAAAAACGCCCCCATTAAGGGATTTTGAGTCACGTCTTTAAAAAATAAATAAAAAATAAAAATAAAAAGTGCACCGCAAATGCTGCAAAAGTGGAGGAAAAAACGCTCCATTAATGCATAGGCGTTTTACAGGCAGTTTTAATGCGAACCAGTGTGAAAGTAGCCTTACAGTTTGAGATGTATAGGATTTGACCACATTATACACTTTGAATGCTTCAATCCTATCAAGGCAGTCGAGCATGAATTTTTTTTTGTCCATAAATGTAAACAGAAAACGACACACCTAAAAAAACGACTATAAAGCATAAGGCTCGTTTCTCACGGGCTTCAGCTTGTAGAAGGGCAGTGTGAAAAGTGAGCTTTGACCAACAGTAACTGCAGAGCTTCCAGCAAGCGTGGCTGAAGCTTTTAGGGCGTGTTTACACTTGCAATTGCGACCGGAGGTGTAACCATGCTGCAGCAGGAATTATACACACACCCCCCCCCCCCCCGTGCTCAGATGGCGATACCACCCGCTGAGCACAACCCATTCAAATGAATGGTTGCGGCTTGGTTGCCCAGTATTTAGGGGGTTAAAACTGGTGTGCCGGTCCTACTCACTTCCTGTCAAAAGCTCTCAGAAAAGTGATTTGGATGAAGATCATTCTTCAAAGACAAAGCAGCTGTAAAGTCCTTAAAGTACCATTCAGTTCCAGTTTGTAAATGTTTAACACAGATACTAATGGGAGTGCCGATTGCCACTTTAAACAAGCTGCTAGCAGACTTCAGCATTTCTTGAAAGCCTGTTTTTTTTTGTTTTTTTTTTTTAATAGAAAAAAAAAAAGTGCTAACAAACATGCTATACTTACCTCCTCTGTTGCAGTGGATTTGCACACAGCAGCCCCAATCCTCTTCTCTGGTCCCTCTTCGGCGCTCCTGGCTACTCCCTCCTGTCGAGTGCCCCCCACAGCAAGGAGTTTGCTATGGGAGCACCTGAGCCCAGCCCCCCTCTCCTGAATGGCTGACTTCGACTGCAGTGGGAGCAAATGGCACTGCTGCCGTCTCAGCCAATCAGGAGGAAGAGTCTCTGACGGCCGAGACACTCATGGACATCGCTGGAGAGAAGGGGCTCAGCTAAGCATTAGGAGTGCTGGGGAGGCTGCTATACACAAAGCTTTTTTCTATCTTAATGCATTAAAAGGAGAAGTCCAGCCTGAGATTCTTAGGCTGGGCTTCTCCTATAGGTCACAGGAGTGCAATTCGTTTTGTATTCCAGTGACCCGGTTTCAGCAGAGTGCGATCTGAAGTGCGCTCTCTGCTGATGTCACTGCAATCCGTTGAAGCACCGCGTCATCACGACTTGGGAAGTCTAGATCCGTTAGCTGCCTTGACTGATGGCAGTCTCTACAACACACCCAACCCCCCCAATGCTCGTCTTTTACGATAAAAAACCCTCTGCCTTTACAACCACTAACTGGTAATCGCATGGTCATGCAACACTGCCCAAATTAAATTTATATAATCTTTTTCTCACACAGAGCTTTCTTTTGGTGGTATGTGATCACCACTAGGGATTTTATTTAAACAAAAAAATGTTGAATATTTTATATACTGTATATGTAAAACAAACGTATAATTTCTTCATAAATTTAGGCGCAAATGTATTTTGCTACATGAACATGCCTTCGATAAAAAAATTACAATAAGTGTATATTAATTGGTTTGTGTGAAAGCTATACCGGTAGCATACATATACACTAGCATTTATAAAGCTATAGACAGTATACTGTAATGGCGGTGATCAGTGACTTATAGTGGGACTGATAGGGTGGCAGACAATCTGGCGCCAACACACACTGGGTGGAAGGGACACCGATGTCGCTAGTGACACCAATACAATGATTAGTGATAATACTGTACACTGGCTGAGAAGGGATTAACATCTAGGGGCAATCAAGGGGTTAACTGTGTGCAAACTGTAATGGTATACGATAATGGCAGTGATCAGCAACTTATAGTGCGACTGTGACAGGGTGGCAGGAAATTAGTGCCAACAGACACTGACGTCGCTAGTGACACTAATACAGTGATCAGATAATACACAGACACTGCACTAATTGGGGGGGGGGGGGGGGCCCTGAGGTTGTCATTCTACTTTTGAACACTTGCGTGGATGTGCAGTAGCGGGGGATCCCTTTTCTCTCTTCAAATGTACCAATGACACTGGTCGGGGAATCGTGCCCCCATCATTGGTGTCGAGGGGGGGGGGGGGGGGGGCGGAACTATTTCCCATTGTTAACCATTTGTCGCCCACCCTATAGCAGAATGAAACCACTTTGCCGCCATCAAAGTCCTGACCGGGGCGTGCATCGCGGCGATCATTGTTGCGGGGTGTTAGTCTGACACCCCGCAACTACGATCTCGGTAAAGAGTCTCTAACGGAGACTCTTTACCACGTAATCAGCCGTCTCCAATCACGGCTGATCAGTGTAAATAGGAAGAGCCACTGATCAGCTTTTCCTCGCTCGGGTCTGTCAGACGCCAGTAGAGCACAGCCAAACCGAGGATGCCCACACTGGACCACCAGGGACGCCACCAGACCACCAGGGATGCCCAGCAGTAGGTATGCCACCAGGGATGCCAGTCAGTGCCCACAATGGGCATCACTGATTGGCATGCATTATTGTTTGGCACTGATTGGCATCCATCAGTACAATACCGCCTATCAGTGCCCATCAATGCCACCTTATCAGTGCGCATCAGTGAAGGAGAAAAACTTACAAAGTTTTGAAACAAAAAAAATATATATTTTTTCAAATTTGTTTAGCAAAAAAAAAAAAAAAAAAAAAACATTTGGGTACAGTGTAGCATAACCGAGCAATTGTCAAAGTGCGACAGCGCTGAAAGCTCAAAATTGGTCTGGGCAGAAAGGTGTCTAAGTGCCCTATATTGGAGGGAGAGGCAGAGGGAGAAGACCCAAGGGCCAAATAAAGAGGGCCACATATGGCCCCACCCAGCCACAGTTTGGAGACCACTGGTTTACAATAAAAAACACACTTTACTTTTGGCATCTATAAAATGGGGGGGGGGGGGGGGGGGGGGAGCAGGAAAGCTGTGTGACCAAAAACTGCTAGTTTTGAGAGAATATAGAGAAAAACATCCAGGTTTTGCCTCTGCCATTTCTTGCTCCCTAGGTGTATGTATCAATCCCGCAGTCAGCAAATGTATACAGTTGAACATCTAATCATGTGCAAGTAATAGAAAAAAAAATGAATACAACTAAAACAGCATTTCTGCACTTGATTGCATGCAAACTGAATAACTAGGCTAAGTGAACTAGTGATTCTTTGAGGAATTGACCTCAAAGCACCCATGGACTTCTGCTTCATTCACATCAGCGTGTCCCCAAAGTCACACGATTTCCAGCTGGACTTTGAATTCTCTGGACCAAAGTTGCATCAAAAGTCGCAACAGTCAGGCATCTTTTCAGAGTTGCTGCCACTTTAAGGCACACCAATCTGAACGGGTGCCATTGGGCTGCGACTTGTCCAAAGTCAGACAACCATGCCCCCAAATATTTATGTCAAGATTGTATGCAAAGGAAGCAAGGTAAAATACAAAAAAACTTTTATTATAGTAGTAAAATTTACAGGAGAACATTTACAATGAACACAAAAAAAAAAAAAAAAAAAAAAAAAAGCATTAAACAGTTTAGGACCCATTAGCAACCATCTCTTCTTCCATTTCTTCCTCATCAGCTTCCTCTGAAATGAATACCTCGTTTCCTATAAAAATTGGAAAATAAAACAAACAATCTTAAAATACAGATAAAAGGCCACATTCTTAAATATGATAAATCCAATATATCTCAAACATTATGGAAATAGATATACGGATTACATTAGTACAGACAGAGAAAAGGTGGCAGGCTTCTGAAATAAAAAACGATTTCAGTTGTTTCCACAAATATTTTGCGATCTATCCAATGACTAGATGTGCAGACTGCAAGCACTAGTCTAGCCATTAGCACTTGGGTTTCATAGAAGGTATAAAATGACACTCCACTTACCAAGTGTACGGTCCTTGCCAGGAATCTGACCAGACTGTAACAGGCCTTTGAGTCTTTCTACTTCTGCCAGGGTGGTAGCATTGGCAATGGCATTCTGCAAAGATAAAACAGCCTCCGTCTCAGTGACACAAAGCAGTACAGAGATATAGGATCCCTAGCATGGACAACATATGTGCTGGTCCCTAAACACTTACCCGAGCCCAATCGTGGTCCAGCGATGTGCGCGAGAGCAGCTGCTCTCCTGGCCCCCTCCCTCATTGGCTCAGACATAACAGTGGGAGCAACTGGCTCCCATGGCTGTCAATCACAGCCAGTGAGGAGGAGGCGGGGCTGAGCCTTGTTCTGTGCTTCAATAGACACCCAGGGCAGGATTCAGGAGCGAGCATGCACAAGTGACCCCCCTAGCAAACAGCTTGCTATGGGAGTACTCAGCAGAGGGGGGAAGGAGTCCAAAGCCCCAGCTGGGGAACCGAGAAGAGGAGAATAAGGGCTGCTATATGCAAAACCATTACACAGAGCAGGTAGATGGTTACCAAAAAGTGTCAGTGTCCAATGCTAAGGCACCACCTTTGGTAAGGTGAATCAGGAACTGAAGCCTAGCGGCTTCACTTCCCGGTTCCCTACTGCGCATGCGAGAGTCGCACTGCACAATCCGGATGGTCCCTGTGGTCTCTGGGACCCGTGTGTTTTCCAGCAGACAGCATTCGGGGGGAGAAGAGGCGTGGAGTCTATGCCTGGAAGTGGGTACCAATACCTGCACACTCCTTCCTCCCTGAAAGGAGCCAAATGTGACACCGAGGAGGGGGTTTTAGAAAAGCGGAGGTTCCATATTTGTGTGAACCTCCGCTTTAATGATGAAATTTGATTTTTTTTCAATTGTTTTATTGGGAATGTTTTATAGCGCAAAGATAAAGAGTTTTGAAATGTAATCATATATATATATATATATATATATATATATATATATATATATATATATATATATATATATATATATCTATCTATATCAAATACCAGGAAAATAAAGCCATTTGTGGGTAAAAAAAAGGAAATTTTATTTGGTTACAGCGTCGCACAACAGCACAATTGTCAGCTAAAGTAACAGTGCCCCATCGCGCAAAAAACAAAGAAAACAAAAAAAAAAAAAAAAAAAAAACACGCCTGGTCATGAAAGGGGGTAAATCTTCCCGGGGTCAAATGGTTAATTTCTGTCCATTATATGTGCCTGGAGTTGAGCTCTAACGCAAACCTTAAAGTATAACTAAGGACAAAACTATTCTTTCAGTTTGATAACGTTGTGAGGGAGTAGAACACCTGTCAGTTTTTATTTCTCTGTGTGTCCCCATTAGGGAGATTTACTGTCTTCATTTGTCCCGTTTACCATCATCATTGAAAGTAAAAGAAAATCCCAAATTTTGTGTTGTCCCCAGAAAGGTAATTGGGGGGGGGGGGGGGGGGGGTTCCAATAGGGACACTAGTTTTGATGGCCTGGGGGTCCCCAAGAAATTACCTTAATTTGCAGGGATTTCCTCTCACTTCCTGTTTGGCTTTGGTTTGGACAGGAAGTGAAGGGAAATGTCCATAATTGGACACAGATAAAAAATAAATAAAAATCTGACAGGGGTTAACACCCTACCTTACTTTATCTAAAAAAAAATAAAAAAAAAAATTTCCCTACAGTTCTACTTTAACGCCCAAAAGAAAGTTAGTCCAGCTTTAACGCTCCTCCTCAAGCAGAATTTTGGCAAATTCTTCCCCCCCCCCGTTTTCATTTTTTAGCACTGGCTTCAGCCACCATTTCAGCCTAGCCAGAATGATGTGCATCTGGTCCTGTGGCCTCCTGGGATACTTACATCACATCTTCCAGGAGGCTGCAGGATCAGCTCACAGAGTGGCTAAGGGGCGGCCCAGCACATTATTGGACCCAGGAGAGGCAGCCAACTAAAGAGGACCAGGATGTAGGCTTGGGATCCGCTGTGTGGCAGCCGAACTCTGGCTTTGTTCTGTAGGTCAGTGTGGGCTATGAAGAGCACTATAGCACCACAGGAAAGTGAGAGGGGGGAAAGGAGTGCCACTTGAATGACAAATCACTAGGATCCATTTTTTTTTTTTTTACTACCTTAATAGCTTCCACGTCCCCAGGAGAAGGTCCAGCTTTCTTCTTCTCTGCCAAGCCTGCACCCGGTGTGAATCTGAAACCAGACAAGCAACAATGCAGTGAAGTTTGTGAGAAAAGAATAAAGAAAACTGCTTCTCTCAACTTTCAAAGGTGACACCATGAAAGTGATTTAAAACCAGTGTAGTATCTTATCTTTGTTAATAGCCGACACAAAAGAACATCTTCACAAGCACCTTGTATTGCACAGAAAAACAGGGACACCCGAGCAACCCAATTACTGGAAAGAGTTTGCATTGTAAAGATTTCAAAAAGGTGATAAAAAAAAAAAAAAAAAAAAAAAAAAAAAATCAGATGAGACAATTCATCATAAGGATATCCCATATGGCACACTAACAAAGCACCCCGATAAGGGAAACAGTTAATAAAACTTAGTGGGGGGGGGGGGGGTAAAGTTTTGCATGACATTATCACCATACACCTCCTACAAAAGAAGATTTAAGTGTTTCTGTGCAAAAGGTGCTTGTGAAGGAGACTTTCAATTTGCAGAGACAAGTTTGCATCTTACGTTTTTGATCGCTTGGCAATATCCTTTGCAAGCTCTGCACCCCGCTTGCCCTTGAACATATTCGCTGCCTCCTCTCGCTCCTGAAGCGATATCATACACAGAGTTAATGAAGAATCAGATACAGAAAATGGAACACTGGGAACTGACTGCTCAGCAGTCTTATACAGAGCATTATATCACCAGGTGTGTGGTTTCACAAATATTCCCGATATTAAAAAAAAAAAAAAAAAAAAAAAAACCACGCATGCGTAGGAGTGATGTCATCACGGCTCCGGACAGTCACACAGCTGGAGTCCGTGGGCCCGGAAGGAAGAAGGGGGGGGGGGGGAGATGGAAGCGGCCTTCAGCGATGACGCTGCATCACTGGAATAGTTTGTTTTCAGGCAAGCTTCACATAATGTGCTAGTATGCGGTGCATACTAACATTACGGCTTTACCTTGCAGGTCAGAAAAAAAAATAAATAAATAAAAAAGGCCACCCAGCGATTTACAACGGCGGTCTCCTAGACCAGAGAGACGATTGGGGACGTTCGGGTCCTCGATCACCTCTATTGTAAGCGGCCGCAACTGCTGGATCAGATCCCAGGCTCCCCGGTGCAACAGGAGAGCCCAGAAAACAAGGTACACACACGGAAGATCAGCGGGAAGGGGGAGTGACCCCTCCCACTGCTTGTAAAAGTGATAAGCAACTCTGATCAGATTTACAGGTTAAGAAATCGCAGGATGAAAATTGTAATACCGGGGGGGGGGGGGGGTTATGGCCAACTGCTGCAACCACTTCCACTCAATGGCGCTACAAAACATATCAACTTTATACAAAGCATGCAGAGAACAGAATTCCATCATGGAGAATTTTATACTTGAACATCAAAGTCTTGCCGTTATCTAGTGCCTTTCATGTAGACTTTAGATTTCAAGCAATATCATGACATACAACCAATGTGCGGCGCTACACCAAAACCAACGTCATACATAAAAAGAAAGAAAAATGAATAAAATAATGTCCAAATAAAGTCCTTGAAATAAAGATGGGTGCTCAATATGTGAATCCAATCTTCTTTAAACACTATTCCAATGATTCCACCACCATACAAAAGGAACTGAGAAATGCACAAAACCAAGTAGAGAAGTCATATGAAGCTCTGCAAATAATTGCATGCCACCCAGCCAGGTCTCCAGATATATTCCTACACCATCTCAAAGGGGTACCGTCACCCAACCAATTTCTCCAACCATTAACTCCCAGAAGATGTGATCTGTGATCAAATGCGCAAGGAAGAGCCCGTTGTGACATCACCACATACACCAGAAGTGTGGCATTTTTACTTATCCCGTGTTTTTATACAGCGAGTGCCGTCTTACCATATGGAAGTTTGAAAGTGCATTTTTAGTACCTTTTATAACCACTTGCCTTCCTGCCCATGTAAATTTTCAGATGGTCGCACTTTGAATGGCAATTGCACGGTCATGCAACAGGGTACCTATATGAAATTCTGATCATTTTTTCCTCCCCTTTACACAAAGAGCTTTCT
Source organism: Lithobates pipiens (assembly GCF_037356315.1). Classification (NCBI taxonomy): domain Eukaryota; kingdom Metazoa; phylum Chordata; class Amphibia; order Anura; family Ranidae; genus Lithobates; species Lithobates pipiens. Next base: position 14,853,567 of record NW_027507903.1, on the reverse strand, counting down.
GCTGGTATTTAATTACCTCTGGGTTTTTATTTTTATCTAACTAAAAAAGAAAAAATAACTTAAAATTTTTGAGAAAAAAACCAAAACATTTATAGTTATAACATTTTGTAAACCGGTAATTTTTCTCCTTCACTGAAAAGTCTGCACTGATAGGCGACACTGTTTGGCAGCACCGATGGGCACCGTTGGGACTGCACGGATAATCAGTGCCCTGATCAGTGTAGATCAGGGGTCTCAAACTGGCAGCCCTCCAGATGTTGCAAAAACTACAAGTTCCATGAGGCATTGCAAGGCTGACAGTTACAAGCGTGACGCCCTTAGGAAAAGGCATGATGGGACTTGTAGTTCCGCAACAGCTGGAGGGCCACCAGTTTGAGACCCCTGGTGTAGATGTTCCTTTTACACAAGTCAGTTATCGGCTCTCCTCACGTTGTCAGCTTAAGGAAAGTAGTCACTATAACAGACTTCTGTTTACATTGCGATTGGACACAGCTGATCATATGGTAAAGAGCCAATCTGTGATCAGCAGTGTCATACGACAGCCTCCCAGAACTGGCTGGCTGCGCTCTAGCTGTCATTTGGTTATAGTGCGGTCAGCAAGTGGTTACCATCTATACAGTTCTCACAGCTTTTGGGTGTTCTATTGGTACACATCTGCACAAATGGCGTAATAGTTGGAGAAACAGCATTGTGATAGTGGACGAAGGTATCTGGAGACCCGGCTTAGACGACGTGCCAGTCTTTATATGACTTCTCTCTACTCAAGAGTGATAAGTGTCTGGTAAGCATTTTTTGAGTGCCTTTGTATGGTGGTGGAAGCACTATGGTCTTAAAGATTGGATTCACATATTGAGCACCCATCTTTATTTCAAAAACTTAACAGCATTTGGACATTTTATATATTCACTTTTTTTTATATTTGTGTATTATAATGGTTCTGGTGTAGTGCAGCACATTGGTTGTACATAGTTATTTGCTGTGGAAAATACTTCATAGCATGCTAGCAGCTCACAAGATTTTTTATTTCCACAAGCACGGTTACTTTAAAAAATTAAAAATAAAAAAAAAAGGCAATATTATGAACATAGGTGAAGGAGGAGGAAGACCTAACATTTAAAACTGCAACCAGGAAACTCACTTTTTGTCTGATTTTCTGGAAATCCAAGACACGGATTTGTGGAAGTCTGAAGACCACATACAGTCTGTAATGTCGCTTGTTAATCACTGGATTCCTTAACAGACTGAAAGATAAAAAAGTACAAATAAGTGGTATGATACAGCAGATACTAAGCATAGCCTTGAGGCTCTGTGCCTCCCTCCGGATGGGGGGGTGCCTGCAGCCCCCAGGTACCATTACCTCCGCACACTGTTTAAATATGAAAATATTAACATAGGTTTACCCAGCAATTCTAACTAGTCTTGCGCCCTCCCCCTCCTAACACCTATGCTGACTAATCTTTGTAAGAAAGTATATTATGCATACATTATAGACACACACACACTACCCATTTCCAACCTGCCCTGACCACATGATCTGGTTCTCCTGTGTCAGTCATCAGTGACAAGGGAACACATCCAGTGGATGTGCTAGTGCATGCACTAGTTTACAAACGTAGTAAGAAGAGCCAGCAAGCTCGACAGCAAGTAGCTAAAACTAAGGCTATTGCTGAAACTCGTTAGTTTTATTTTATTGTCACTCTGGTGTACCAATAAATGACACTTCGAGGATTACTGTCCTGCCGATTCTTCTTACTATTGTTGCATTGGAGTGTTTTGGGATACATCGAGCCTTGGCACCTGTGAGAGGACCTGGTGTATGGATTGGGTTGTCCCTGCAGAGAGCGCCGTTACCATTTACATTTTCCACTAGTTTACAAAACACAGAGAAACCAGATCACATGGTACCCTCTGTACCAAGCGATCTGGTGCAGGCAAAGGCACGGCATTTGCATCCTGTGTTGGGGGAGTCATTAGCATTGGACTGACACCTGCTGCAGATTGCAAGTGCAGTGTGTTTTGAACACGGGGAAAGGAAACATGCACGGTTTGCAGCTTTCCTGCACCAGATTCTGAGGTGAACTGGCCGCAAAGCCTTACACTGCTAATCCCTTATGTACAATATATATATTTTTTTATTATTCTTGCAGTAGTAACAGACACTCCACCCACTTCCTCCTTCTGATGCATGTCAACCACTAATGGGGCTTTATTTATTAAATCTCAACAGTGCACATAATGCATTAGCGGGGAGCATGTGGGTGGAGTGTGCTTGTTATTACTGCTAGAATTGTTTCTGTACACAAGGGATCAGAGGTGTGCAGCTTCACTATAAGCTGCACACATAACCAATGACTGCAACCCTGTCCGTTATATTTAGGATTGTGCTGTGATAGTCATTTTATTTGTGTAGTTCTGAATATTTTTAATGTGTGTGCAAAGTGTTTACCTTCTGCATGGGATCCCTTTTTTGGCAATGTAAGCTGCTTAGTTGCACAGGATGAAGAGGCAAAGATACATAGCTGAGGTCATTTTGGTATTCAACACCCCTTCCTGAAGTGACCAAGCAGTTTATAAAATGAGAGCTCTATTGACTAGTAACGCTTTGTAAGTTGAAACATATTAGATTTCTGCTGTACGCTGGACCACTTGAGTTTTAATAAACTCTGCAGATTCAGTGTTGACTCTATTAAACCTTTCTGGAGCATAAGGGGAAAATCCAGGACAATCAGTGCTACTTACCTGAGATAGGTGAGGTTTTTAAAAGTAGATAAATTGTCCAGGTCACCCTGCGAGGAAATACAAAGATGTTAGACATCTAAAAACAAGTTACACCAAAATAAACAAAATCACAAGCACAGAGCAGACAGAAGAAAACTTACCAGTTCCATGATACTGTTGTTGGTGAGAATCAGTTCTTTTAAATTAGGCAACATCTGCTCAAGACCTTCTCCTATACGACTGTAACAAGAAAAAAATAAAAATAAAGCCATTACATTTGGAGAACACTGCTATATACTGCATAATAAATGTTTCCCGTCTACATTGTCAACATTCATGCTTTAAGCAAACATGTCCTTCAAAGTGTGCAAACCAACATTACTGGAAAACTACATGTAACACGTGATGCCTGCACTCATCCTAACCACCTCCAGACCAGCGATGTACCCATAAGTTGCTCAACTTTCGGTGGTTATAGCAGGATGAGGTCTTCAGCTGCATGTATCACAGCCGGTGATCATCTCTCTCGTAAAAGCAAACTTAGTGGCCAACTTGCCGCTGGACTGCTTTTACAAGCAATGGGAACAAGGCGGGCAGGATGTCCCCCTCTGCAGCTTTCTCATCCAACTGGGAGACCCAAGAAACCAGCCGGGTTGGCATTCATTGGGTCTACACTATGGTAACCCGGAAAGAATGGCCCAACATCAGTTCTGGTTTACCTGGATGTCAATATCTTAATTTTTTTAAATCAAAAGCATTCAATAACACCAATACTCTTAAGGCTGGGTTCACACTGCACACGCTGTGCGACATTGGATGCTATTCGCCATATGGCAGTGTCAACTGCCTATGGGGGGGGGGGGGGGGGGTGGGAGAGGGAGGATTAGTTGGCTGATTATTGTTTCAATTAATAACCTTAAAAAACATGGTGTATAATTTAGTTAATATGTAAAAAGTTTAAATTACTTTTTTTTTATTCTTAAACATATCTATGCAGTGGTAAATAAAAATAACCAACTATATGGTTAGGGAGCAAAATATATGTAATCCACTCTGAGAATAACAGACAGAAGAGATATACCGTATATACTACTATTAGAAGAGAGATATACTGTATATACTACTATTAGTAGTATATACGGTATATCTCTTCTAATAGTAGTATATACGGTATATCTCTTCTAATAGTAGTATATACGGTATATCTCTTCTATTAGAAGAGATATACCGTATATACTATTAAAGGGTGAATCTGGTAAATCTCAGACCAATTTATTTTTTTTTTTTTATTAAAAAAACAAAAACAAGGTCTTCCTTCAAAAAAAAAAAAAAAAAGTCAGTCAGTCAGTCATTTTCAGAACGTTCATTTTCCACCAGTGACTGGAAAATTTGGAATAGAAAACTTCTTGGTCAAAGGAATTTTCAGACAGTGGATGTGGTTGTCGTTCAGAAATTACACTCATTTTAAAAACAGAATGTTAAAAACAAGTGAAAATTTAAACAAAATGTACAAAGATTTTTCGCCTGAATATTCTCGTCTGAAAATCGATCCGTGTGGCCAGCATAAGGCTCGGTGCACACCAATGCAGTTTGCTTTTGATCTTTTTCTACAGTGCTTTTTGCGCACGTGATTTTGAGGCGATTTGCATTTTTTTTTTGGCCAATTTGTTGTTGGGCAGATTGAAAAACAAATTGTTGCAAAAACACATTACATGCTTTTTTTTTCTGCAAAAAAAGTACCAGTTACTTACCGGTAACTGTCTTTCTGGGAAATCTTCCAGGACGGCACACCTGAGAGATGAGAGGCTCCTCCCTACAGGAAACACAATCAATCGACAGCTGTTTTAAGTCCCCACCCTTCCCCTTGATCCTCTGTTTGTAGAGAAGTAACTCCTGAACCAGGTTCACAAGGGAAATCATTCCTCATAGGTACTCACCTTCTAGTGTTCTACAATTTTCCCTCCTCCAACGGGCGGGAAGTAGGCCTGCCGTCCTGGAAGATTTCCCAGAAAGACAGTTACCGGTAAGTAACTGGTACTTTTCTCAAGTCATCTTCCAGGACGGCACACCTGAGAGGATAAACAAGTACCTCAGGCCTACCTTAGGGTGGGGCCACTGCAAAACCCTCTTGGCGAACCTTGGCTCTGCAGTGAGCTTTACCTCCACTCCATACGCTCATATGCTTGATGAAGGCATCTTAGCTGGATCATGCGGCTGATCTGCAGGTCTGCTCCACAGATGTTCCTGCCTTTTCCGCTTCAGATGCAGTATCTAGGTGGAATGGGCTCTTAAAAATGGAATCAGAAAACATGTTAAACTTGTAGGTTAGCAATGTTGCCTATCTCACACATCTAACAACCATGGCCTATTATGCCTGTAGGTGCTACTTAGAACCACTAAAAAGATAAATAAGAGACCTGTGTAAGACAAGGACACTACATTAATCAATAAGAGGGCCTGTCTTAACACTATCCTGTTGAGGGAAATAAAACTGCTTCCTTTTTATCTTTATGTCAGCAAAAGACTAAAGGGAAGCCTACTTAAGGGAAATAGATTAACAGAAGCTTGAACCCTGGGTTTAAGGCACGCCCAATCTATGTCCTTACTTACGCCTGAGAGCCTTCTTCAGGAGATTAAAGTCCCTAGCAGGAGTAGACTACCCATATTGCTATGTCTAGTTTTGCTAAAAGGGCAAAATGAAGGCCATGCACCGAGCCGAAACCTATTCGATCGGGTATACATCTTTATACTTCATCCTCAGGCCCTAATACTCCTCTGAACAGAACTCTCCAAGTTCTTACTAAACAGGGCGATTCATTATCCCCTTCCTCCAGTGTCCCATAACCCTACAGGGCTTCAACCCTAGGAAATGGTTCTGGCATCCCTGAATGCAAGTGGTCAAGGTTTTCTGACATGTGGCAGCTGCAGCCCGAACTCTTGGCCCCTCCATGGAAAAGAAGGCTGAAATACAAAAAGGTGATACATGCATTATTAATATCACAAATAAAATGATCATAGATTGTGGGCACGGCACAATAGATTTAGACAGAAAGGACACAAGCATAGACAACAATGTTGTGTGCCTGAGTGTGACTAGCTAAACCAATATATCAAATATCGGAAGAGACCCAAATCTGAACCTCAACGTAGACAAACAGTCCTCATAGTCTGGTTTTCTGATGTGCTGCCAAGGACAGGAACCCCCTTTACTGTTGTGCTTTACCTATGTACAGCAAAACAAGGCTATAAAGACAGAAAGACCCAAACTTCTATGTTGTGTATTTCTGACAAACCACCACAGTAATAAGATTAATATGAACACCAACTCCCGTGTTGTGCATTTCTGCTATGCCACAGGGAAAAATATGGAACACAAGACAATCCTTTCTGTCATGCACTTCTGTAGTGTAGTTCAGATAGAACCAACACTGAGAAAGGACACGAGCAACCTGCAGCATTGTGTTTTTCTGAAACAGAAAGCACCAACAAGCTTCAATCTTGAGTATTTCTGCTGTGCAACAACATAAAAGCAGACGCTGAGGAAAAAGACAGACAGCCTTTACAGCTGCAATCTTTCTGGTCTGCTGCAAAATAAAACAATAACGCCATGATGAGTATTCCTGCTGTGTAGCAAAACCTCAATCAGAAGGGACAGATAAGTTTAGGGTTCCCACACCCGTGCGACCCAACCTGCGACTTGGGACTGCAAGACGCATGAGAAGTCATATACTATGGCTTCCAATGGGTACCATTTGTGTCTGTGCGACACCAGCAGTCCCTGATTCCTGGATCCACAGACCTCAAGATTACACAGGTCGCAGGGAAAAAAACAAATAGCAATTTTCAGGTCGAACAAGTAAGGGGTCCCCAATGCTGTGACTCCCTGGAGGATTGCAGCCAACAAACCCCTGCTGTGTATCCCTAAGATGCAGAAAGGTAGATCCATGAGAAACACTGCTTAGCCTGATATACAAACGATAAGGCAGTAAATATAGGACATACAGGACACAAACATTCAATCTTTGTGTATGTCTGATGTGTAGTAATATACCAATACTGAGGAGAGATGCCACCATCCTCAATGTGTCTCTCAGCTGAGCAGCAAAAACAAAATCAGAAAAAGACAAGCAACCTTCACTGCTGTGTCCTTTCTGATATGCAGCCAATAAGGCAGTATATGCAAGACATAAAAGGACAGACAACCTTCAATCTTGTATATGTCTGATGTGCAACAATATAACAATTCTGAATAGAGATAGCACATCCATATTGAAGCGATTTGGCCTTGCGACTCAACATGTCAAATCGCATGGCTAAAATCAGCACAACACCACTTTGTGGTGCTACATGGATTACCAAAGGCAGTATATGTACTACACCTGGCAGGGGTTCAATTTGTATTTCTACTATGTAGCCCAACAAATTCGAACCATCAATTTTCACTGCTGCCTTTCTGATAAGGCAGTAATACGGGACACAAAACCTCACAGACCTTAATGCTGTATAAATCTGATGTGCAACAATAAAACACTATGAATAGAGATAGCACATCCATATTGAAATGATTTGTCATGCGACTCAACATGTCAAATCGCATGTTTAAACTCGGCAGCCATTGCTGTTAATAGCACTGTCTGAATCAGACTTCACTGCTGCCTTTCTGATAAGTAACCAACAAGGCAGTAAAACAGGACACAAAGCCCCACAGACAGATCTCAATCTTGTGTATGTCTGATGTGCAGCAATATAACCATTATGAGCAGAGATGTCACCAGACACAATGATGTGCATTTCTGCTGTGCAACACAAAACCAGAAAGTACAGACCACCTTCACTGTTGTATTTTTCTGATCTGTAGCCAAACAAAGCAGTACCTTTAGTATATAAAGGACAGCAAACAAGCTTCAGTGCAGTGCATTTCTGATGTACAGCAATATAGTCCTTATAAGCAGAGATGTCACAAATCTCAATGTGTATTTCTGCTGTGCCACAAAAACATCCCAGCAAGGACAAACCTTCACTACTGAGGTCTACTGGTGTGCAGCCAATGAGGAGTCATGGTCTATCCCTTTATGAAATAACCAACAGGCAATTTATTTCATAGGCATAGCCTGTGCTGTAGATACTAAACCTTCACCACCAGAGAAGGAACAGATCCTAAAATGGTTGGACACCCTACTATTAGTAGTAGTTGTTGTCCTACCTTACCTCCATAGACTGAGCAAACGCTAGCCAGCACATATCCAGGTGGTGCTGATTAGCAACTAAAGTCTCAATGAGCCCAGCCCTAGAGACCAATTTAAGACCTCTCTAGAAGAGGTGGTTACCAGTTTAGCCTGGGAGGTAAATAGCTATTTGCAGGCTTCAAGCAATCAATTATGTAGCTCTTGCATAGGTTTGCACAGAAAATCCTCAATTAAAAGGATGTAGGGAGCGATCTATGGTGAATTGCCTTTAGATCTGCCACTGCGTGGATTGTAGCCCAAACCAATAAAAAAAAGTTTCTTCTTACCTCCTACACTATAATATAAACACAGTGTAAAGGTGGAGTGGGAGGTTGGAGCTTATGAAAGTTAACTATAGCAGGCAACCCCCAAAAGGAGGATCTGTGACAAGGGAACCCCTACTGTGCCACACAGTAGCTTGGTCTCTGCCCATCCTTGAATGTTAGGTCAGCTTTTAAACATTGTGAAGCAACTTCAGATTCCTAGCAGCTGGGCTAATAGGGCCGGTAACCTAGTGCACCTGCTGACCAGGGGAGCTTCTGAATCCACCAACCACTGCCCAATTAATAACCTGTTCAGTGGTATACCTGGCCTGTAAGTAACTTTGTATCTACCAGGTCCCCTCTGTACGCTATATTCATCCCTACTAAATGTACCACAACTGGGCATGTAGGGAGAGGCTGGCAACCTACTGCTGCGATAACCACAGTGTCTCTGCTGTAAGAGGGAGCTGTGGCTGGTGGCTTTAGCAGTGGCGTCTACGCTATTTGTATCCCGACCCCAGGTTCTGCACTGCACCAGTCAGTATATACACGGGGAAGGGGGAGCAATGGCCTACCTACCTCTTTCTCATCTGAAGTGGTTTAGGCACACTCGTTCCTCTGCACCACCTGTCCACCATACAGCTTTCTCTGATGTAAGAGGGGCTGCAGCTGGTGTTTTTAGCAGAAGCTTAAGGGCTATTTGAATCCAGACCCCAGGTGAGATCTCAAATGCCCAGGAACCCTCTGGCTGGAATTGGGTATTTTGCAGCTAAATTCCCACGGCAAAAGGAAAGTAAAGTACTCACCGTTGTCGTCTTCCTCTTTTTGCCACAGCCAGCGGGCTTGCTTTTCCATCCTTATGGTCCACACGCAAGGAGGATAGCCGCCAAAGTGCTCCCCCCCCCCCCCCCCAACTGCTGTCCCCATAGGGAAGTCAGTCTATACACATGGGGGGGGGGGGGGCAATGCCTTCCATTCCTCATTCCCATCTTCATATCTGAGGTGGTTAAGGCAGACATCCACCGTAGTAAATGTGGGCGCCTGCTCCTACTGACTCTCAGCCTTCCCTCCTGGGTAAGAACGCCGCTGCCATTTTCCCGAAGTTTGAAAATGACGCGGGTGCTTGTTGCCACGCCCTCTCCGGCAGCCCACGCGAGCTACCGGGAACCCAGGAGTCGGGGACAAGCCCCCTGGAAAGAACCGATGGCCAGCACCCCCGTCTGAACAGCCACCTGTACAGGTAAGGAGGGGGGAGACAGGATAATGGCCCCTGAAGTTCTGGGTACACCACTGTACCCAGGGTCCTTCAGCTCTCAGGGGGGCTCTTCCAATTTCTGCTGCCCGCCCTGAGGAAAAAAGATAGGGGAACCCCCCAGGAAGGACAAGAATATCCTACCAGACCCAGAGGCTTCCCAGGCTTGTGGTCCGGCTCCCAGGGGGAGACCACCAGCCCCAGGCTTCGGGTCATTTGGAAAAAAACAAACAGTTTCGCTGTGTAGGGAGAAACACAATCAAAAACTGAGGATCAAGGGGAAGGGTGGGGACTTAAAACAGCTGTCGATTGATTGTGTTTCCTGTAGGGAGGAGCCTCTCATCTCTCAGGTGTGCCGTCCTGGAAGATGACTTGAGAAAAAAAAAAATATAAAAATGTTTTGCGGGAAGGTGTCCCATAGGAAACCATGTGGATGAACTGTATTGCGTTTCTGCAAAAGGCACAAAAAAAAAAAAAAAAAAAAAAAAAAAGACTAAAATGAGCCCTTTATTAGTACAAAGAGCAAATAATCGCTACTGTAAATATCACTTTCACAGTTCTGCAGTAACAAAATGAACCCCTTACAGTAGTGATTAAAAAAAAAAAGAAAAAAACACAATCACTACTGTAAGGGGTTCATTTTGTTACTGCAGAACTGTGAAAGTAATATTTACAGTAGCGATTATTTGCTCTTTGTACTATAAAGGGTTCATTTTAGTTTTTTTTAGTGTGTGTGTGTGCGTGCATGCGTGCGTGCTGCCGCAAGTGGTTAAAGTTCACCTTTTTGCCTCTGCACGTGTCAAAAAACACATGACTTGATGGACCACCACTTGTTCCTTTCCAGCTGTTATTCTTCTGGAATCCTAATCCAGTATTTCTATGTACGGTAGTTTGCCAAGTGATTTATCGCCAAAACCATGTAGAAAAACGTTTCCTACTTAAGTCTCATAGCCAAGGAAAAAAGAAAGTGCTCTTCACATTTGATAAAAAAAAAAAAGTAGAACACCTAAAGCAGAACTTACCATATCCGGTTGTTATTCAATAATAAAGTCTTAAGCCTCTTTAATAAAGGAAATCCATCCACCTTCCTTATCTCATTGTCTGAAAAATCGATTGTATCAAACTGGTCCAGGGTGGCCCCGAGGTTCTCAATAACTGGGATTTTGTACCCTGTAAAGCGTTTCTAGGCAACCCAGTTTGCACCCTGTTGGGGAAATGATAGGGTAGAGCAGGGGTCTCAAACTGGTGGCCCTCCAGCTGTTGCAAAACTACAAATCCCATGAGGCATTGCAAGGCTGACAGTTACAAGCATGACTCCCACAGGCAGAGACATGATGGGACTTGTAGTTTTGCAACAGCTGGATGGCCACCAGTTTGAGACTCCTGGGGTAGAGCCTCTACAAGGTTTTTATTGCCGTCCATGTCCCCACTAGGAGCCAGATTTCTACTGATTCTTAAGGAAAAATAAATAAATAGTATATTGCACAGAGCAGCCCCGATCCTCCTCTTCTGGGGTACCCCCACCTGCACTCCTCCCTCCCTGCAGAGTACCCCCATAGTAAACCGTTTGCTATGGGGGCACTCATGTGTGCTTGTTCCCACAGCCAGCTCTGTGGGGGTTATGTACTAAAGGCAAATCCACTTTGCACTACAAGTGCACTTGGAAGTGCAGCCGATGTAGATCCGCAGGGGACATGCGAGGAGGAAAAAAATAAAAAAACATTTTAGCTTGCACATGATTGGATAAGAAAATCAGCAGAGCTTCCCCTCATTTCAGATCTACCCCCTCAGATTTACAGCGACTGAACTTCCAAGTGCAGTTTGCATTTGTATTGAAAAGTGCATTTGCCTGTCATAAATAACCCCCCTGTGTCCATTAACAGAGCGCAGCTCGGCCCCTCCTCACTGGCAATGACTGCCAGCACCTCTGTCAATCAAGGAGAGAGAGAGAGAGAGAGAGAGAGGAGAAAGCTGCTGTAATCGTAATCTTAGTTTTTTTCCTTAATGCAGACATTACATTAAAGAGAGAAAAAAAAAACATGCCTGTAGAACCACATTAAAGTCCTGCCTATTCCAACTGAAGGTTTAACCTGTTAAGGCCCTCCTGCATGAAATCACGCACCTGTACAGGATTTTGTGCAGTGGGTCTGGACACGCGCCTTGCCAGTGACCCCCCCCCCCCCAGTTGGAAACACAGGGAGCCAATAAATGGGTCAGGCACAACGCCAACCACTCAGGTGAGGCAGAACCATGGTCTGCCTATGTAAACAAGGCAGTCCACCATTATGTAAGAGGAAGATGCCAAGCAGGAAACACAGATTTCAATCTTCCTCCAGTTAAAGCACCCCCCCCCCCACCACACAAAGACAGCTCGGTTGTTTTCCTAAAGAAGCTAGAGGGGTCCGCCCGCCGTCATATGGCTAGCTGCCATAACTCCGGTATCCACTTATTCAGCGAGTGGTCCATGCCAAGATAAAAGTGGTCTCTGTGGCGGATTCGCCGCAATATGAATTATCGGCTTGGCATGGAGCCGAGTGAGGGGAAGATGGCCCCCCTACTCGGCTCCATACAATTGCAGGGCGGAAGCGACATCAAAACGTCACCTCTGCCCATAGCTTTTAAAGTGGATTTTTTTTTTAAATTGCATTTTAGTGTAAATATGAGATGCGAAGTCTTTTTGACCCCACATCTCATATTTAAGAGGGCCTGTCATGCTTTTTTTTTTCTATTACAAGGGATGTTTACATTCCTTGTAATAGGAATAAAAGTGACACAATTTTTTATTAAGTTTAACAGTAAAAATAAAGTTTTTTTTTGCTAGAAAATTAATTAGAACTATATATATATATATATATATATAAAATGGCGGTCGATGCGATACTTTGTCACAGCGTATCGGTCTTACAAGAGCACTTTTTTGGGGGGAAAAAAATACGAGTTGAAAAAAAATTATAAGACAACCGTAAAAAAATTTTTTGTTATATTGTGCAAGATAATGTTACACCAAGGAAATTGATACCCAACATGTCACGCTTCAAAATGGCGCCCGCTCGTGGAATGGAGACAAAAACTTTGACCCTTAAAAATCTCCATAGACGAAATGTTAAAAAAATTCTACCGGTTGCATGTTTTGAGTTAGAGGAGGTCTAGGGCTAGAATTATTGCTCTCTCTCTACCGATTGCGGACATGCGTTCGCTTCTGCACACGAGTTCGACGGGACACGTTTAAAAAGTATTTTTTTTCTTAATTTTTTTTTTTAATTATTTAAAAAAAAAAAAATAATAATAATTTTTAAACGTGTCCCGTCAAACTCATGTGCAGAAGCAAACGCATACGCGAGTAGCGCCCACGTATGAAAACTGTGTTCAAACTACACATGTGAGGTATCGCCGCAATCGGTAGAGCGAGAGCAATAATTCTAGCCCTAGACTTCCTCTAACTCAAAACATGTAACCTGTAGAATTTTTTTAACATTTCGTCTATGGAGATTTTTAAGGGTCAAAGTTTTTGTCTCCGTCCCACGAGTGGGCGCAATTTTGAAGCGTGACATGTTGGGTATCAATTTCCTTGGTGTAACATTATCTTGCACAATTTAAAAAAAAAATTGGACTAACTTTACCGTTGTCTTATATATATATATATATATTTTTTTTTTTTTTAACTCAAAGTGTATCCCCCCCCCCCAAAAAAAAGTGCTTTTGTAAGACCCATACGCTGTGACAAAGTATTGCAACAACCGCCATTTTATTCTCTATGGATAGATTAGAAAAAAAAAAATATATATTATATATATATATATATATATATATTTTTTTTTTTCACTGTTCTTAAAAGTGTAACTTTTATTCCTTTTTCAAGGAATGTAAACATCTCTTGTAAAAGGAAAAAAGTATGACAGGACCTCTTAAATATGAGATCTGGGGGGGGGGGGGGGGTGTCAAAAATACCTCACATCTCATATTTACACTAAAATCCCCCCCCCCCCCCAAAAAAAAGTCCTTTTAAGAGCTATGGACAGAAGTGATGCTTTGAAGTCTCTTCCACCCTGTAATGGTATAGAGATGGGTGGGGGCATCTTCCCCTCATTCAGCAGCCAGCCAAGTCAGGGACAGGACACCAACGGCTCCGGTGAACGGCGGAGGGCAACGAAGAGCGGCCCCCTCCCCCCACCACCGATAAAAGTGATCTCACTGCGAATCCACCACTTTTACCTTGAAGCGGACCGCTACCTCCGAAGAAGATGGTAGCGGGGGGGGGGGGGGGGGGGGGTATGGTAGCTAGCTTCTGCCATAACAACGGTATTCCTCTTCAAAAGACCGATGTACATCATCAGTGGGCTGTCCAGAAGTGGTCAAGGCTTGGTATTTTGGGCAGTTATTTTATCAAAGAGAAATTCCCAATACATGGCCTGGTGGGGGGGGGGGGGGGGGGTACTAGAGGACTGAGGCTGGGAACCACTGATCTAGGGACTCTGCTAAATATATATATATATATATATATATATATATATATATATATATATATATACACACATATATATATATATATATATATATATATATATATATATATATATATACACACACATACATATACACACACATACTGATTTTTAACTTCTAAGCACAAGATGTCACAAATAGGCTTAGGCATGAAAGGGTTAAAGGGCATTTAAGGAACAGTCAGGAAACAAAAATCGGGCTGCTGCAAGCATTGGATGGGTCAGATACCCAACTCCCCCCGCTTCTCCTGCCACTTGGTATGTCCTATGTTGTTTCATTAGCGGGCGGAAGGAACCACAACATTTTTTTTTTGGGGGGGGGGGGGGGTCAGGTATCGTGCACCCCTAGAAATTGTATTCTTACAGCAGCCAGACAACACACAGACCTCCAGTAATGTCATATCTGCCGATCCATGGAGTCACTCTGTATCCTCTCACACTAAAATGAGTCATGTCCGGCGCTCCTCAGCTGTACAGACCGGACTCCATGTTGGTTGAGGTGACTATTTCCTCCCCCCCACCGGCATCTCCACACACTCACCCCGCAGGTCCAGCTCCCGGTCCCGCACGGCATTCGTGTACTGAGCCGCCTGCTCGATCAGATCCGCCGTCAACTTCACCATGGCGCCAAACCACACGAGGCCTGAATTCAACCAGTCGCTTCTCAGTGCCAGCAACAACGCGGCCAGGCTTTACCACGTCACTTCCGCCGCCATCTCCACCGGACCAATCAGCGACCTGCGACGCCGAACAATGATACAGGCATGACGTCAGATTTGGCGACCCGTCACATTTTGTAACGTATGTGACGTTCCGTCGCCGCCATCTTGCTACACCCCGCACTCGCCCTCAGCAAGGGTACAGTGAGAAGGCGTGTGCTGAGTTTAGCAAAGATGGCGGGGCGCGAAACGTCACTTCTGCTACACATTCAGCCGGAGTTTCATCAGATTAGCCGACCCGTCGGAATGTGTAACGGAAGTGACGTTTAGTTGCCGCCACCTTGCTACACCCCTCACCCGTCCACAGTAAGGATACACTCAGAAGGGGGCAAGCGGACATCTTGTTACACCCACCAGAGTTTTGCATTGTACACTTATTTTTAACAGTAAAGTGAGTTTATACAGTGAAATACAGGACTTAGAACTCCATCTGAATGTTTAGATTTAGAATTTTAAAAGCAGCGACAAGCTTGCTCATCTCACAGGTTTACTAATCGGACAGGACCATAGCTCCCAACTGTCCCTGATTTGGAGCAATGTGCCTCTGTCCCTCTTTCCTCCTCATTTGTCCCTCATTTTGGTCTGATCTATATAGATGTATATAAAATGCACTTTTTATCTATCAAAAAGTGTTTACCAGTGCTCAACCTTTCATCAAAATTCTAAATTGCTGCATTTGTACATTAAAAGCCAATATAAAGGAATAGTAGTAGTAAAAAAAAGCCCTTGTAGATTTAATAAACTTTTTTTGGTTAATTCTCCTTTAAGGGGGCGTGTCCTATGCCTATGTCACGTCACATTTGGCTACACATCACATTTTGCTACCTGCTGGAGTGCGCATGCGCAACACTGCCATATGCGTTCCAACACAGGGCCCCTCGCTAGGGTTGCCACCTGTACGGGAATGACCCGGACAGTCCGGGTTTTGACAGCTATGCCCGGGTTTCTCTCCTCCTGAAACCCGGACACAGCAGCATAGGCTCCAGCGAGTGTGGGAAGTGGGTGTTCATACCTCCACCCACCAGCAGCATAGCCCCCCCCCCCCCCTGCTTTAGTTTACTGTACTCCGTCCTGTGTCCCGGCAGCAGCGCGCCCTCCTCCTGTTGCTGGATAATGATACACACTCTCCAACATCACCTGCCCCTCTTTACGGCTCCTGTCCTGTGTGGTTTCACTGGTGAGCATTCCCCTCCATCCACCTCTTCCCCCTTCAGTGTGTCAATACTGATCGGCAAATGCAGCCTCTCCCGCCAGCAGCACGCTCCCCCGACCCCCCTCCTTCCCCTTAGTAGGGCTAATGATTTTTGGCAGTTTCACTGCCACTGGTGAATGATGGCAGTGGTGAGTCGGACCTGGTCTGGTCCCTCTCACCGTCGCTGAATCCTGAATGCTGCAGCTCACTGTTTTCTCTCTTCCCCCAGCACCAAGCCAGTCCCCCTCATCTGTCAGCCCCCCTTCTCTGTCAGCCCCCCTCCTCTGCCAGCCCACCTCATCTGCCAGCCCCCTCCTCTACCAGCCCCTCTTCTCTGCCAGCTCCCCTCCTCTGCCAGCCCCCCTCATCTGCCAGTACTCCTCCTGTCAGCCCCCCTCCTCTGTCAGCCCCCCTCCTCTGCCAGCCCCCTCCTCTTTCAGCCCCCCTCCTATGCCAGCCCCCTCATCTTACAGCCCCCCTCCTCTGCCAGCCCCCCTCATCTGTCAGCCCCCTCCTCTGCTAGCTCCCCCCTCATCTGCCAGCCCCCCTCCTCTGCCAGTCCCCCTCATCTGTCAGCCCCCTTCTCTGTCAGCCCCCTCCTCTACCAGCCCCCCTAATCTTTCAGCCCCCCTCCTCTGCCAGCCCCCCTCCTCTGCCAGCCCCCTCATCTGCCAGCCCCCTCCTCTACCAGCCCCCCTCATCTTTCAGCCCCCCTCCTCTGCCAGCCCCCCTCATCTTTCAGCCCCCCTCCTCTGCCAGCCCCCCAAACCTTCAGCCCCCTCCTCTACCAGCCCCCCTCATCTTTCAGCCCCCCTCCTCTGCCAGTCCCCCCAAACCTTCAGCCCCCTCCTCTGCCAGCCCCCCTCATCTGCCAGCCCCCCTCATCTGCTAGCTTCCCCCTCTGCCAGCCACCCTCCTCTGCCAGCCACCCTCCTCTGCCAGCCCCCCTCCTCTGCCAGCCCCCCTCATCTGTCAGCCCCCCTCCTCTGCCAGCCCCCCTCATCTGTCAGCCCCCCTCCTCTGCCAGCCCCCCTCATCTGTCAGCCCCCCTCATCTGTCAGCCCCCCTCCTCTGCCAGCCCCCCTCATCTGTCAGCCCCCCTCATCTGTCAGCCCCCCTCCTCTGCCAGCCCCCTCATCTGCCAGCCCCCCTCCTCTGCCAGCCCCTCTCATCTGCCAGCCCCCCTCCTCTGCCAGCCCCCCTCATCTGTCAGCCCCCCTCCTCTGCCAGCCCCCCTCATCTGTCAGCCCCCCTCATCTGTCAGCCCCCCTCCTCTGCCAGCCCCCTCATCTGCCAGCCCCCCTCCTCTGCCAGCCCCTCTCATCTTTCAGCCCCCCTCCTCTGCCAGCCCCCCTCCTCTGCCAGCCCCCCTCATCTGCCAGTCCCCCTCCTCTGTCAGACCCCTCCTCTGTCAGACCCCTCCTCTGCCAGCCCCCTCATCTGTCAGGCCCCCTCATCTGCCAGCCCCCTCCTCTACCAGCCCCCTCCTCTACCAGCCCCCCTCATCTTTCAGCCCCCCTCCTCTGCCAGCCCCCCTCATCTTTCAGCCCCCCTCATCTTTCAGCCCCCCTCCTCTGCCAGCCCCCCAAACCTTCAGCCCCCTCCTCTGCCAGCCCCCCTCCTCTGCCAGCCCCCCAAACCTTCAGCCCCCTCCTCTGCCAGCCCCCCTCCTCTGCCAGCCCCCCAAACCTTCAGCCCCCTCCTCTGCCAGCCCCCCTCCTCTGCCAGCCCCCCCTCCTCTGCCAGCCCCCCTCCTCTGCCAGCCCCCCTCATCTGCCAGTACCCCTCCTCTGTCAGCCCCCCTCCTCTGCCAGCCCCCTCACCTGTCAGCCCTCTTCTCTGTCAGCCCCCTTCTCTGTCAGCCCCCCTCATCTGCCGGCCCCCTCCTCTACCAGCCCCCCTCATCTTTCAGCCCCCCTCCTCTGCCAGTCCCCCCAAACCTTCAGCCCCCTCCTCTGCCAGCCCCCCTCATCTGCCAGCCCCCCTCATCTGCTAGCTTCCCCCTCTGCCAGCCACCCTCCTCTGCCAGCCACCCTCCTCTGCCAGCCCCCCTCCTCTGCCAGCCCCCCTCCTCTGCCAGCCCCCCTCATCTGTCAGCCCCCTCATCTGCCAGCCCCCCTCCTCTGCCAGCCCCTCTCATCTTTCAGCCCCCCTCCTCTGCCAGCCCCCCTCCTCTGCCAGCCTCCTCATCTGCCAGCCCCCCTCATCTGCCAGTCCCCCTCCTCTGTCAGACCCCTCCTCTGCCAGCTCCCTCATCTGCCAGCCCCCCTCCTCTACCAGCCCCCCTCATCTTTCAGCCCCCCTCCTCTGCCAGCCCCTCTCATCTTTCAGCCCCCCTCCTCTGCCAGCCCCCCTCCTCTGCCAGGCCCCCTCCTCTGCCAGCCACCCCCCTCCTCTGTCAGCTACCCCCCCTCCTCTGTCAGCTACCCCCCCTCCTCTGTCAGCTACCCCCTCTTCTTTCAGCTACCCCCCTCCTCTGTCCTGCAGCTGGGTCACACTGCACTGTCTGTGTGCTCTCTCTCCCTCCCAGCCACCAATGCCACCAGAGACAGTGAATGGAGGGCCACTGGACTGGTATCCTAGCTACTAGGGATGCTTTTGCAGGATAAAACATTGTATTACAGACTCCGCTCCCTAACAGGTCCACACACACACATCTTTGCAGCGGCTCCTGGAAGGTAAGGTTTTTTTTTGTAATGGAGATCTCTATTGGGGGGGGGGGCACAGGCACAGTCTGATATCTAATGTGTTAGTTTCCACTGCTCTACTGACACCATCCACTGCTCTAATGACACCGTCCACTGCCCTACTGACACCGTCCACTGCCCTACTGACACCATCTACTGCCCTACTGACACCATCCACTGCCCTACTGACACCGTCCACTGCTCTACTGACACCGTCCACTGCTCTACTGACACCGTCCACTGCTCTACTGACACAGTCCACTGCTCTACTGACACCGTCCTCTGCACTACTGACACCGTCCTCTGCACTACTGACACCGTCCTCTGCACTACTGACACCGTCCACTGCACTACTGACACCGTCCACTGCACTACTGACACCGTCCACTGCTCTACCGACGCCATCATCTGCTCTACCGACACCGTCCACTGCACTACCGACACCGTCCACTGCACTACCGACACCGTCCACTGCACTACCGACACCGTCCACTGCACTACCGACACCGTCCACTGCACTACCGACACCGCCCACTGCTCTACCGACACCGCCCACTGCCCTACCGACACCGCCCACTGCCCTACCGACACTGTTCACTGCTCTACCGACACTGTTCACTGCTCTACCGACACTGTTCACTGCTCTACCGACACCGTCCACTGCCCTACTGACACCATCCACTGCTCTACTGACACCGTCCACTACCCTACTGGCTGACAGTGTCCACTTTTAAGGTAGGCTAGTTTCATATTTTAACTGACATTTCTTTTATTAATCGAATCATATTTTATGGGTACACAAATGCTTTTGTCTTATTTAACCATGTGCCTTTAAGTCCCCCCTCGCTCTTAATGCAATTTGGCCACAGCCACTGTTCACCATAGAACACCTCATTACTACTCTCTTTGGGTAACCCAAAAGGTGTCCCAGGTATTTTACAATCCTATAGCGTGTACTACAAAAAAATTGCTGTGCGCCGTGAAAGTGTTCGGGTTTGGCTTGAAGAAAAGTTGGCAAACCTACCCCTCGCTCGGCATAAATATAATCGTCCGCTACTCCACTTGTATGGTGGGGCTTGAACCTGGACTCAGGGGTGGAACGCATAGGGTGCAGTTGCGCATGCTCAGTCCAATGGGTACCAAAATGTGATGAAACACCTACATATGTACGTTAGTAGGAGTCCCTCATTCACATCTCAAAATGTTGGGAGGTACGCAGAACACAGCTGCTTTTAAAATTCAACATCAAAACATTCACACGGAATTCTAAGTACCGTATTTCACTATATAAACTCACTTTACTGTTCAAAATAAGCAGGGGCGGACTGACCATTGGGCCACTCGGGCACTGCCCGAGGGCCCCAAGCCACTAGGGGGCCCCATCAGGGTTGCCAGCCTCAGTAAAACCAGGGACTGTATGTAAAAATCTGTGGTTTTTTTTTACATCTGTCTCTGAAATGTCCCTTACCGACATCCTTTTGGTCTAAAAATCCAGAGATTATAGCTGCCCCACCTCTCCAGTACCTTCTCAGCCAATAGAAACATGTCTGTGTATAATGTGTGTACATGTATGTGTATACTGTGTGATTGTATACTATGTTTGTGTATACTGTGTGGACCCATAATCTTGGATTGCCTGGGGGCCCCATAATCTCATATTGCCCGAGGGCCCCCATGAGTTGTCAGTCCACCCCTGAAAATAAGTGTAAAGTGCAAAACTGCGGTGGGTGTAACAACTTCTGTTACACATTCTAACAAGTCGCCTAATCTGATGAAACAGCGGCAAGCGGACATCTTGTTACACCCACCGGAGTCTTGCATTTTACACTTATAGAGTAAACTCGGCTCATATAGTAAAATTCAGTATTTTGAAATCTGTCTGACTGTTTCGATGTTGAATTTTCAAAGTAGAGGTGTTCTGTCACATTAGCAAACCTATGAGATCAGCACGTTGCTGATGCTTTTAAAATTCAACATCTAAATTTCAGACGGATTTAAAAATCCTGTATTTCACTATTATAAGCTCAGTTTACTGTTAAAAGTGTGAAATGCAAAACTCTGGTGGGTGTAACAAGATGTCCGCTTGCCGCTTTCTCACTGTATCCTTACTGTGGACGAGTGCAGGGTGTAGCAAGATGGCGGTGATAAAACATCTCTGCCGTTGCAAAATCTGACGGGTCGCCTAATCTGACAAAACACTGGCAGAAACAGTGTAGCTAATCTAGCGTATGAATAAAGCCAGGTGAATGTTGATTAACCATTTGCCGACTGTGTCATGCAGATATACTGAAGCACAATGGCTCTCCTGGGCGAAATAATTTCTGTAAGGTGTGTCCTACTCATATTCGGCAACTAGAGGGCTGCACAGCAGGGGACCTGGTGTGCGTGGCCATCAGGCACGATGGCCGCCTACCACGCGCGATTGCCAGCACAGGGATTTTTGTGTGTAAGCTCATAAATTCCTGCGCTGTCAGAGGAGAGTAGCCATATCGTTTGTTCCTACTAAGGAAAAAACAATATGTTCTCCTTTCCTAGTCACTCTCATCCCCTCACAGTTAGAACACACAGTGAGGGAACACACAATCGACCCCTAGTGTTAACCCCTTCCCTGCCAGTGACATTTACACAGTAATCAGTACATTATTATAGCACTGATCGCTGGATAAATGCCAATGGTCCCAAAAAAAGTGTCAAATATCTCCAATCTGTTTCGTCGCAATGTCGCAGTACAGCTAAAAATCGCAGATCACCGGCATTACTAGTAAAAAAAATAATAATAATTACATAAAAATGCCATAAATCTTACTCATAGTTTGTAGATGCTATAACTTTTGCGCAAACCAATCAATACAGGCTTATTGCGATTTTTTTTTACCAAAAATATGTAGAAGAATACATATCAGCCTAAACTGATGAAGAAATTTATTTTAAAAAAAAAACTTTTGGGGATATTTATTATTGCAAAAAATGTTTTTTTTTTTTTGTTTTTTTTTTTTTTATTAAACTGTCGCTCTTTTTTTGTTTATAGCACAAAAAATAAAAACTGCAGAGGTGATCAAATACCACCAAAAGAAAGTTCTATTTGTGGGAAAAAAAGGACGCAAATTTAGTTTGGGTACAAAGTTGCATGAACGCGCAATTGTCAGTTAAAGTGACACAGTGCCAATGTTTGGCCCCTGTGTGGGTAATTCTGTATGTTAACTAAAAACTCAATAAAAAAAAAAAGATTTTGCAAAAGTGACGCAGTGCCAAATTGTAAAAATAATATCTGATCATAGCTTTGTAGTTTGTGTGGGTTTGGATGGAGGTGGGAAGAGTTAGGGCCCCTGTCAGTTTTTATGCTATTGTGGGCACTTCCCTTAACCACTTGCCCATAGCTCCCAAATGTCCCCGAGTTGGAGCAATGCCCCTCTGTCCCTCATTCCTCCTCATTTGTCCCTCATTTTGGTCTGATCTATATAGATGTATATAAAATGCACTTTTTATCTATAAAAAAAAAAATGTTTCCCAGCTCTAAACCTTTCATCTGATTTCTAAATTGCTGAATTTGTAAATTCCAAAAGCCAATATGAAGGAATAGTAGTGGTTAAAAAAAAGCACTTGTAAGTTTAACCAATCTTGTTTTTTTTTTGTACAATTCTCCTTTAAGGGGGCGTGGTAAGAGGTGTGTCCTATGCCTGCATACTTTTGCTGATAGGTGTCCCCTCATTCTCATCTCAAAAAGTTGGGAGGTATGCACTTGCCTACCAGGACAATTCTGACATTTCTCTCCTACATATAAAAAATTATCTTTTTTTATAAAAAATTACTCAGAACCCCAAAAAATTATACATGTTTTTTTAGCAGAGACCCTAGAGAATAAAATGGTGTTTGTTGCAACTTTTTATTTCACACAGTATTTGCGCAGCAATTTTTTCAAACACTTTTTTTGGAAAAAAAACTGTTTCATGCATTAAAAAAAAAAAAAAACTGTAAAGTTAGCCCAATTTATTTTGCATAATGTGAAAGATGATGTCGCCGAGTAAATAGATCTCTAACATGCAATGCTTCAAAATTGCACCCACTCGTTGTCTAAAGGTCTAAAACCTTGTACACGCAGTACGGAAATCAGAAGGGGATTGTTGTTTGACAGGCTGTTGTCCAAAGTTAGTACGCTCTAGACATGTGCAATGCATTTAGTTCCAAATTAGTTTTTTAATGAATTTTGACAAATTTGTTAATTTCCGAAATTTCAGAATTTTTAAATTTTCCAAATTTCGAATTTCAGAATTTTCAAATTTCAGAATTTATGAATTTCGACTTTCCAAATTTCCAAATTTTCCAAAAATTTTGGAAATTCGAGATTTCGGAAATTCAAAATTTAGAAATTTCAGAAATTGAAACATTTCGGAAATTCGAATTCGAAAATTTGGAAGTTCGGAAATTCTAAACTTTGGAAATTCGAAATTTCGAAAATACCAAAATTAGGAAATTAGAAGATTCGAAATTTCATAAATTTGCAAATTCAAAAATTTGCAAATTTGAAAATCCAAAAATAAGAATGAAAATCTGAAAATTCAAAAGAATGAAAATCTGAAAATTCAAAAGAATGAAAATCTGAAAATTCGAAAACCTGAAATAATAACTAATAATAAATATTAAATTATAGGTATTGGAATTACCTTTCAAATGTGTCTGTTAGTGAACGTAAGGAATATGAATTTATCCAATGTTATGAATTATCTGAATTAATGAATGCCGTATCTAAACAAATGGAACGTAATGATCTAATAATAAATAACAATAATCATAATAAAACTTTTTTATTATTATTATTTATTACTAATTTCTTCCATTCCATTTGTTTAGATGCAGCATTCGTTATTTCGGATAATTTGTAACTTCAGATAAATTTGTATTTGTTACACTCACAAACAGCCAAATTTGAAAGGAAATTCCAATACCTATAATTTAATAGTTAGTTATTATTAGTTAGTTATTATTTCGAATTTTACAGATTTTCTTTCTTTTTTTCGGATTTTCGAATTTTAAAAGGCTTTTGTTTTGTAGGATCTGGAAATTGCGAATCAACGCTCACCAAACTTCTACTAACATGAAATTAGCAGAAGGGGCCCAAAGGGTGGCGCTTGAGAAATTAACTTCCTCTTTATAGTCTCGGTCACTACGTTCGTGTTTGTCAAGCGACAATTTGCGGATAGTTAGTATGCAAGACAAGATCCTGGCACATGCCCTTTTGACAAAAATCAGAAGCTCGGTTGTCCCAACAATCAGACCGTGTGACGAGACTTCAGGCTAAAATTATTGCTCTCGCTATAACGATCGTGGCGATACCTCACATGTGTGGTTTGAACGCTGTGTACATTTGTTGGCACGATTTACGTATGCGTTCGCTTCTGCATGCGAGCATATGGGGACAGGGGCGCTTTACATTTTTTATTTTTTTTTTTATTGTTAATTTTACTTTTATTTTTCTAGTTTGATACTGTCTTTTTACATTTTTCTTTTTTTAATCAATTTTATTCCTATCACAAGGAATGTAAACATCCCTTGTAACGATTATAGACCATCTGGCCCACCGTAAATCTCTATCGTCAGCATTCAGCACCAGCGGTGAGTGGGTAAAAGCTGCGGTGGGAGGGGGATGTCCCCTCTCTTCCCCTGTAAGCCCTTGTACACACGGTCGGAGAATCCGTCGGAATGTGTCCTATCCCTATCGGACCGTTTTGTCAGATAATCCGACTGTGTGTGGTCTGCATCGGACTGTTTCCCTCGGAATATCCGTCGGACCAAATTTTCCAACTTGCTGGAAATATTTTCCAACAAACTGGTCCGATCGGACATACTCCGATCATGTGTAGAGAATTCCGATCGGACAAAGTGCCACGCATGCTCAGATCAAATTCCTACACCAAAGCTATTGGCTACTAGCCTGAACGTAGTCCCATCGTAAAGAAATAACGTCATCACGTTCTGAACGATCGGATTTTCTGACAAATTCGTCCGACCGTGTGTATGCAACAGTTTCGGACAAAATCCGACGGACAGAATCCGTCGGATTTGGTTGTCGGAATCTCCGACCGTGTGTACAAGGGCTAAGAACGATCAAGCGGCTGAACAGCCGCTATAATTGTTCTTATTGGAAAAAAGAATAAAAGGAGAAAATGGTGAGACTTTGTATGAAGCATGTCACTATATTAAATGAACCACTCGATTTACATATTATTCCATTTATTAATACAAGCCATACATACAATAGGTAGATAGTACGTTATAAATTAATAAATAATTAAGCTAAAGGGTCATAATCATAATACATAATTGATTCAATAGAACACATAGTAATCTCATAAAAAATTATTATATTAATTATAAATTGGTAATTATAAATCCATAAAAACTGAATACTTCATAGTATAACATAGATAGTTCAGTATGATATGCATAGCACTCAACCTCAGTATGTAGACTTGAATTGTAGTAGTAACAGCATATAGACCTCAATGATAGGTTCATAAAAAATAATAAATTCTAAATAATAAATAAAAACACTGTGACAAGGCATCAAAGGTAAGCGCTACGCGTTTCGTGGTTATATACCACTCATCAGGAGCAGATGCAGAAAATGGGGGTATCTATAATGAGATAAAAAAGCCAAATAAATAAGAAGTATATGAATAATATATAATATATAATATGACTATATGAAAAGGGGGGAGCAAGGGGGACATAAATGGTCCCAAACATTCTCACCTATCCATAATATATAGGTACATTTGTTTGTAGAGACTAAAAGCGAGAACCATTATAGAACATGTTGTCCCCGGAAGCTGAGATGGAAAACCTCGAAATACACGGCAAACACCAGTAACCAGGAAACAAAAAATTATATATAGAGAATTCAGTGACATCAGTGAGGTGTGTGATTGGTGGTGAAGTCAATCCATATTAAAACAACTTCCCAGGGGTATCTGTGGGGATTAGAAAAAATAATAATAATATAAAAGAATAAAAAATATATATAAAAAAATATATAGTATGTAATCTATTCCCACAGCTGAGAGGTTTAATAAAGGCTTGTAGAGATTGAAAGATTAGGGAAGGATGCTAGGGTGAATAAAAGAAGGAAAATAATTGGATGAAAAATAATCGTTCTTATGGTGTAGGGAAAAAGAAGATATCTGAATTAGGGATGAGCTTTGTGTTCGAGTCAAACCCATGTTCGACTGAAACATCGTCTGTTCAGCTGTTCGCCGAATTCTGAACATTATGGGCCGTTGGCGCCAGAGGTGTAGAGGATATATATGCATCCCAGGTGTGTTGTATATATATTTATATATATTTCTTGGGACTGTAAATGATCCCTTAACCACTTTCAGACCGGACCATTTTACTGGCTTAAAGCGGGAGTCCGCCGGGACTCCGCGTTTTTTTTTTTTTTTTAAAAGCCAGCAGCTACAAATACTGCAGCTGCTGACTTTTAAAATAGTGACACTTACCTGTCCAGCGCACCCACGATGTCGGAACCCGAAGCCGATCTCTAGATCGTCACTCGGGTGCTGCCGCCGCCATCTTGGGTATGGGTATCAGGAAATGGAGCCTTTCGGCTTCATTTCCCGGTTCCCTACTGCGCATGCGCGAGTCGCGCTGCGCAATAGGGACGGTCCCCGCTGCCTCTGGGATCTGTGTGTTTCCCAGCAGGCAGCGGGGCACTTGCGGAAGGGGGCGGGCACTTGCGGAAAGGGGCGTAATCTATGCCCCTTTCCGCAGAGAGCTATCCCGGAAGTGGGTGCAGTTACCTGGATTATCCAGGTAACTGCACCCCCCTCCCCCCTGAAAGGATTCCGATGAGCGGAAGGTCCATTTTAGGGTGGACCTCCGCTTTAAGACCAGACAACTTTTTGCTTTTCGGCACTGCGTCGCTTTAACTGACAATTGCGCGGTCGTGCGACGTGGCTCCCAAACAAAATTGATGTCCTTTTTTTTCCCACAAATAGAGCTTTCTTATGGTGGTATTTGATCACCCCTACGGTTTTTATTTTTTTGCGCTATAAACAAAAATAGAGCGACAATTTTGAAAAAAAGCATTATTTTTTACTTTTTGTTATAATAAATATCCCCCAAAAATATATAAAAAAAACAGTTTTTTCCCTCAGTTTAGGCCGATACGTATTCTTCTACATATTTTTGGTAAAAAAAAAATCGCAATTAGCAATTATTAATTGGTTTGCACAAAAGTTATAGCGTTTACAAAATAGGGGATTGTTTTATGGCATTTTTATTAATAATTATTTTTTGTACTAGTAATGGCGGCGATCAGTGATTTTTATTGTGACTGCGAAATTATGTCGGACACATCGGACATTTTTGACACATTTTTGGGACCATTGTCATTTATACAGCAATCAGTGCTATACAAATGCACTGATTCCTGTGTAAATGACACTGGCAGTAAAGGGGTTATCCAGGGGGTGGCAGTGTAGGGGTTAAGTGTTCCTAGGGGCATGTTACTAACTGTGGGAGGCTGGGCTTTGTGTTAGTGAACGCTGATCTCTGCTCCAATCACATGGAGCAGAGATCAATGTCACTTGTTGCTAGGCAGAATGGGGAGATGCTGTTTACAACGGCATCTCCCCGTTCAGCCTCCCCGTGAGACGATCGCGGGTATCCCCGCGGCAATCAATTCCGCGGGACCCACGACCGTATTCACGGGGGTCCCGACAGGCACGCGAGCGCGCTGCCGGCGGCGCGCACGCGATGGCAGTGGGGAATATAGAAATGGACGTACCTGTATGCCAATAAGCCTGCCTGTGTCATTCTGCTGACGTATATCGGCGTGCGCCGGTCGGGAAGTGGTTAAAGACTGCTGCTGATGCTGAGTGCCAGGCTCCACCTCCATGCTGACACAATCCTCCTCCTCTTCCTGTGTGATCAGCGGGACAGCAGGAACACTGTCTGGATAAAGGGGGCCTTGAGAGGCAAGGAAGTCCTCCTCTTCCTGCCTCTGTTCTGCCTCAAGTGCCCTGTCCATTATTCCACGCAGCGTATGCTCCAAGAGGTGGACAAGAGGTACAGTGTCACTGATGCATGCACTGTCATTGCTCACCATCCTCGTGGCCTCCTCAAATGTTGACAGGACAGTGCATGCATCCCTGATCATGGCCCACTGGCATGGGAAAAAAAAAACGAGCTCCCCTGACCCTGTCCTGGTGCCATAGTCGCACAGATACTCATTTATGGCCCCCTGCTGCGGGTGCAGCCGCTGCAGCATGGCCATTGTTGAGTCCCACCTTGTGGGCATGTCACAGATTAGGCAGTTCTTGGGCAGGTTGAATTACTTTTTGAGGTCAGCCAGCCGAGCACAGGCATTATATGACCGGCGGAAATGCACACAGACTTTCCTGGCCTGCCTCAGGACATCCGCGATGTCTGTGAGACCTGTTTCCTATTTGGCCAAAACATCAGGCAATCCTATTGGATTCCTAGCGCTTTGGTGGATGACACAGCGGAGGAAGCTGGAGGAGCGGGCACCGGAGACGCTGCGGCCGCTGCCTGCACTCCAGGACAGGGCACCACAGCCCCACTACATGAGTAGACCACCCGGGGGGGGTTGCTGTGCCAAGCTGCCAGGGGGGTGGTGTTTGTTTGCCGCCTCCCCAAAGAAGAACCCGCCATCTGCCACTGCCTTTCAAGCGTCTCCTTTCCAGAGAGAATACGTTCAGTAGTTACCGCTGTTGTGGAAATTTTTATTAATGTATGTTGTCAGATGTCCCCCAGTGTCAGTTTTTGCTGTAATACGCTCATGTGAGTGTATTCACACATACAGACGTTGGTGGAAGACCATTTGCTTCGGAGACCTTCCCGTGGACACGGCAGATCTGTTTGCTCTTTTAAGGATGTTTGTTTATGCCTCACCAAGGGACTGGCCACTCCATGGCAACTGCATCTAAACTCCTAAGTAAGCAGATTTGTGTACATGGGAACCATAGCATAACCATGCAAAAATTATGGCCCACTGAGCCATGATAGAGTATGGCTCGCATCATTGGTAGCGGTGGGAATGTGCACACAATTGTGTTCACAGCCATGTAAGTAGTGTTCAAATTGTGAAACACTCCGTGTCTCACAAAGACGCTTGCCGCATTGCCCTGCACACGACTGTCTGCACACGTCACTACTGTATTTCTATTTGAATATATACATGTGTGTGATTGGTTCTTTTGAAAGAATACAAGTGTCTGATTGGCTGATTCTGAAGCCACCACCTTCCTTTGTTATTCATGTTTATAATATAACTAAAAGAAGCTGGCTACTCTCTGGAGGATTCAGCTAAGCTCAATGTGATACCAGCATCTGTGTCTGTGTTACTAAGAGAAAGACAAGCGCGCTTTCCCGACATTATATAAGAGACCTGTTTTTGTGCTTTTAAGTACAAAGAAATTATTTGCTTATAGGGAGAAGCTTAAAGTTTCCCTGACATCATGGCGGGCCAGAAAGGAAGCCAACAGTTCTTCCTAATTCAGCGGACCTCGAGGGGGGAGGAGACCTCCAGAACCAGACCAGCAAAGGCTGGCCTATGGTAAGACAACCATACTTCAAGTTTTTTGAACATTTTTGCTGTTCTGTGTTCGGGATCTTGATTCTCTGTCCGTTGTATGGGGTAAGTTCTGCTAAGCAAAGAACCTTATGTTTTTTTTGTCGCTTTCTGTATAATGACGGGGCTTGTAATTGTAGGTTATATTTTTGTCATTGTAAGTAGATCTATTAACCACTTTCAGATCGGACCAATTTGCTGGTCAAAGACCAGACCACTTTTTGCGATTTGGCACTGCGTCGCTTTAACTGACAATTGCGCGGTCGTGCGACGTGGCTCCCAAACAAAATTGACGTCCTTTTTTTCCCACAAATAGAGCTTTCTTTTGGTGGTATTTGATCACCCCTGCGGTTTTTATTTTTTGCGCTATAAACAAAAATAGAGCAACAATTTTGAAAAAAACACATTATTTTTTACTTTTTGTTATAATAAATATCCCCCAAAAATATATAAAAAAAAATTTTTTCCCTCAGTTTAGGCCGATACGTATTCTTCTACATATTTTTGGTAAAAAAAATCGCAATAAGCGATTATTGATTGGTTTGCGCAAAAGTTATAGCGTTTACAAAATAGGGATAGTTTTATAGCATTTTTATTAATAATTTTTTATTATTTTTTTTTACTAGTAATGGCGGCGATCAGCGATTTTTATTGTGACTGCGACAATGTGGGGGACCCATCGGACATTTTTGACACATTTTTGGGACCATTGTCATTTATACAGTAATCACTGCTATATAAATGCAGTGATTCCTGTGTAAATGACACTGGCAGTGAAGGGGTTAACCAGTGGGTGGCAGTGTAGGGGTTAAGTGTTCCTAGGGGTGTGTTACTAACTGTGGGGGGGTTGGGCTTTCATTTAGTGTACACTGATCTCTGCTCCAATCACATGGAGCAGAGATCAGCGTCACTAGTTGCTAGGCAGAATAGAGAAATGTTGTTTACACAGCATTTCCTCTATTCGGCCGCTCCGTGAGACGATCGTGGGGATGCCCGCGGCGATCGAGTCCGCGGGTCCCGCGACCGGACTCACGGGGGTCCAGACCAGCACGGGAGCGTGCCGCCGGCGGCGCGCTCCCGATAGCAGGGCGGCATCGAATATTGGACGTACCTGTACGCCAATATGCCTGCCCGTGCCATTCTGTCGACGTACATCGTCGTGCGCTGGTCGGGAAGTGGTTAATTGTGGAAGCACCTATATTTAAATCCTCTATAGGTCCCATTTAATACAAACCTCAAGTGAATGCTGAGTATAAGAGCAGGCTGTGTAACTGTATGCTGTGTAATAGGTTTGTGAGGTATATGAGAAATAGAAATGTATGAATTGTGATTATTACCTTTGTATGGGACCAAGACACACATCCCCATAAGTGTAATAATATTTTTTAGTAATGGTTTTGATGTTGCTTTTGAAAATGGCTGCAGCATAGTCAAGTGGTCATGTGGCTGAGAGGGGGAAAGGTGGCTATGCATTTGCTGGAAGCACTTACAATGAGAGCTGTTTCTTGAATGGGCTACGCCTTGTGGATGGTCTCAGGTTCCTAGGTAATAGCATGGGGAGCTCTATTGTTCGCTGTTTGTATTTCTCAATGTCTTGTTCCCATAGTAGCTAACATGATCTTTATTTGGGAACAAGAGTGTAAGTTTGAATCTGTGTTATTTTGTGTTTTATGTAGCCTAAAGTTTCTGTCTACAGCTAAGTGTGTGTTCTCAATTGTTTTAGTCAGTTTTTGTGGAGAAAGTGTTGGTTTTCTAGTGAGGAAATCTCGGTTTGTGCTTGTTTTAGTGGGATCAGCAACTGTATTTCATGTGTTAATATCACCATGTGGTCCGATTGTCATCAGCCATTTTGCCATCAACCACGTGGCCCAGCTTTCGTCTGCCATTTTCTTGTAGTCATCATGTGGCCGTGGCTTGATTTTCATTTGTTGCCACTGCCATTTCGTGTCTGCTGTGTTTTGGGTGGAATTGCTCTACTTTTGGGCCAGGTTTCTAAGTTTAGTGTGAGTGAAGTAGTACGGTCTGTTCTGTGTTAAAAATGTGATTTTGGTTTGTAGAGGCGCAGTTTAAGGATTTTTATACTATTTAGCTTGTAAATCATCCCAGAGTGGAAATTGCTCCAATTTCAGGGGTGAGACACCGGGAACTGAGAAACTGTTTTGTTTAAAAGTTAAACTCACTGGTTTAAATTATTTTTCCACTGTTGGATTTCGAAGACACCGTTTTGTCATTGCAAATGGTATAGGCCAGGCATGTCCAAAGTCCGGCCCGCGGGCCAATCGCGGCCCGCGGTCCGGTTTTGAACGGCCCGCCTGGTAATCTAAACATATATATCTTTTGTGGCCCCCGACGATCTCCCAGCGCCGGGGCCACAAAAGATATATAGTCTGGCTGCATTGGAGATAGGAGGCTGTACGAGCGCTGTGCACACAGGAGTATTTCCTGTTTACACTGCAGCCTCTGTAATAGGAAGTCCCATCTCCGCCATTGGACGACTGTTCTGTCCATCAAAGGAGGCGGGACTTTCTCTTAAAGAGGCCACTGTGAAAACAGGAGATTCTCCTGTTCTTTGGCGCTCGTCCAGCCCCCTCCATGTCCCCTCCAAGGCTGCACTGATGGCAATGGTAAGTACATTCCTGACTAATAGTGAGTGAAATCCTGGCAATGGTGGCTGCATTCCTGGCAATAGTAAGTGAAATCCTGGCAATGGTGGCTGCATTTCTGGCAATAGTATGTGAAATCCTGGCAATGGTGGCTGCATTCCTGGCAATGGTGGCTGCATTCCTGGCAATAGTATGTGAAATCCTGGCAATGGTGGCTGCATTCCTGGCAATAGTATGTGAAATCCTGGCTAATGGTGGCTGCATTCCTGGCAATAGTGAGTGAAATCCTGGCAATGGTGGCTGCATTCCTGGCAATAGTGAGTGAAATCCTGGCAATGGTGGCTGCTTTTCTGGCAATAGTATGTGAAATCCTGGCAATGGTGGCTGCATTCCTGGCAATGGTGGCTGCATTCCTGACAATAGTAAGTGAAATCCTGGCAATGGTGGCTGCATTCCTGGCAATAGTATGTGAAATCCTGGCAATGGTGGCTGCATTCCTGGCAATAGTGAGTGAAATCCTGGCAATGGTGGCTGTATTCCTGGCAATAGTATGTGAAATCCTGGCAATGGTGGCTGCATTCCTGGCAATAGTATGTGAAATCCTGGCAATGGTGGCTGCATTTCTGGCAATAGTATGTGAAATCCTGGCAATGGTGGCTGCATTCCTGGCAATAGTGAGTGAAATCCTGGCAATGGTAGCTGCATTCCTGGCAAAAGTATGTGAAATCCTGGCAATGGTGGGTGCATTCCTGGCAATAGTAAGTGAAATCCTGGCAATGGTGGCTGCATTCCTGGCAATAGTATGTGAAATCCTGGCAATGGTGGCTGCATTTCTGGCAATAGTGAGTGAAATCCTGGCAATGGTGGCTGCATTCCTGGCAATAGTGAGTGAAATCCTGGCAATGGTGGCTGCATTCCTGGCTAACAGTGAGTGAAATCCTGGCAATGGTGGCTGCATTCCTGGCAATAGTGAGTGAAATCCTGGCAATGGTGGCTGCATTCCTGGCTAATAGTGAGTGAAATCCTGGCAATGGTGGCTGCATTCCTGGCAATAGTGAGTGAAATCCTGGCAATGGTGGCTGCATTCCTGGCAATAGTATGTGAAATCCTGGCAATGGTGGCTGCATTCTTGGCAATAGTAAGTGAAATCCTGGCAATGGTGGCTGCATTCCTGGCTAATAGTGAGTGAAATCCTGGCAATGGTGGCTGCATTCCTGGCAATAGTGAGTGAAATCCTGGCAATGGTGGCTGCATTCCTGGCTAATAGTGAGTGAAATTCTGGCAATGGTGGCTGCATTCCTGGCAATAGTGAGTGAAATCCTGGCAATGGTGGCTGCATTCCTGGCTAATAGTGAGTGAAATCCTGGCAATGGTGGCTGCATTCCTGGCAATAGTATGTGAAATCTTGGCAATGGTGGCTGCATTCCTGGCTAATAGTGAGTGAAATCCTGGCAATGGTGGCTGCATTCCTGGCAATAGTGAGTGAAATCCTGGCTAATGGTGGCTGCATTCCTGGCAATAGTGAGTGAAATCCTGGCTAATGGTGGCTGCATTCCTGGCAATAGTGAGTGAAATCCTGGCAATGGTGGCTGCATTCCTGGCAATAGTGAGTGAAATCCTGGCTAATGGTGGCTGCATTCCTGGCTAATGGTGGCTGCATTCCTGGCTAATGGTGGCTGAAATCCTGGCTAATGGTGGCTGCATTCCTGGCTAATGGTGGATGCATTCCTGGCAATGGTGGGAGCGCAGATGGGCACTGACCCTTATTTTGCTTCAGAGTTTTTTATTTAAAATTTTAAGTTTTTTTTTCCTGAAACTTCCCTCTTATTCGCCAATAAATACGGTATATCTAAATAACACGCCTGAGCTCATCTCTTCAACACACACAGCCACAAAGGCAAGAGAATTCTTGTTGGGCCGTGTATTAGTGTTCGAACAAACACACTTAGACTGATTTTTAATGGTTCAAAGAATGTCAGGCAAAATGGTTGGCCCTCGTGCATGTTCACTTCATCAAATCTGGCCCTCTTTGAAAAAAGTTTGGACACCCCTGGTATAGGCATTATATCATTGCATATTTTTTAGCACTGATTACTGTATTAGTGTTACTGGTCCCCAAAAAGTGTCAGTTAGGTGTCAGATTTGTCCGCCGCAATGTCGCAGTCCTGCTATAAGTCGCTGATCTCCATTACTAGAAGAAAAACAAAAAAACACATATATATATGATTGATTGATATATAAGATTTTTTAACATTTTTTTTATTGGAAGTTTTCTAGCAGAAAGCTAAAAAAAATTCTAAATTGACTGTCCTTTTGGTGGTTTATAGCGCAAAAACAAACAAACCGCAGAGGTGATCAAATACCACCAAAAGAAAGCTCCATTTGTAGTAAAAAAAAAAAAAAAGAAAAAAGAAAAAAAAAAAGGACATAAATTTTATTTGGGTACAGCATCGCATAACCACGCAAATATCAGTTAAAGCAACACAGTGTTGTATCACAAAAAATGGCTTGGTCAAGAAGGGGGTAAAATCTTTTGAACGCTGTCATGCTTTGTGCATACGGCAGCCTATTTATTTCAATAGATTGCCCTACTTGCGACAAATGCAGCAAAGGAGCTCCAGTATCTTTATAATAGGGCTGTGGAAATTAATTGATATATTTTTTTGACCGATCAAAATTCTTTTGATCGGTACTCACCTCTTCGCCGGTTTTCC
Source organism: Lithobates pipiens (assembly GCF_037356315.1). Taxonomy (NCBI): domain Eukaryota; kingdom Metazoa; phylum Chordata; class Amphibia; order Anura; family Ranidae; genus Lithobates; species Lithobates pipiens. Next base: position 14,819,101 of record NW_027507903.1, on the reverse strand, counting down.
GGGTCTTCAGGGAGTTCCGTCGGAGATCCGGTGACGTCACTGGACTCCTCCCCCATTCCCCGTCTGCTAATGAAGGGGAGGGGGAGGAGTCCGGTGACATTGAAGTTCTGATTGAATGTAATGCATATGTAATGCATATGGGGGGGAGGAGCTAAGTATGATTTTACCAGTTGCTGCCCTACGGAACTAACACGATTGTCGACTTTACATGCTGTGTTTTTATCATCTTTATCATCTTTATGTGAGTAGTTTGTTTAAATCTTATACTTAAGCGGTGAGCACTTAGATCTTTTCTTTCTACCCATGACCTGGCGTCCTTGCTGAGATCTAAAGAGACGTGAGAGAAAAGTTTAAGGTCCGTGTTATCCCTTTTGATACCCGCATGCATGACCAAGGTGGAGGGATTGTCACGCTATTGTGGAAAATAAAATTACTTATGTCAGTGCTACAGTTTGAATTTAAAACACATTTGTGTGAACTGTGAAGTTAAGTCATGGATTGTGGAAACTAACTAGTGTCAGGTGATTGTATATATAGTGTATACCACATTTATCATGGACTAATGCAGAGTTGCAATGCAAGGAGATCAGCTAAAAGTAGCTGGATCTGTATGTGCGTTATAATTAATCGAAATTAGTCGATTAATCGATTTAAAAAAAAAAATTGATGAATCAAACACGAAAATTTTAATCAGTAACAGTACTACTTTATAAGCATTGCACTTTTTTTTGTACAAAGCCACGTGTTTTGCTTGTTGTGTTCACACGCTACTGTAGTGTGAATGCAGGCTAGTGGCCCGTACACACGATCCGAAGATCGTATGACCATTCTCACTTAAAGAGTAAGTAAAGCCTCATAAAAAAATAAAAAACAAAATACACCCTGCAAGGCAAAGGCATAATGAGCTAGTATGCACAGCATACTAGCTCATTATGAATTACTTACCTGAGATCGAAGCCCCCAAAGCGACTCTCGTTCGCTTTCTCCGACGCCGCCATCTATCCCGGAGTGACTTCCGGGTATCGCGGCTCCGGCTAGTCACAGCACCGGAGCCGCGATACCCGGAAGTCACTCCCACGCATGCGCACTGGTGCCGCCACTAACGGCACGATCGCCGTTAGAAACAGCACGATCAGTGCGCCTGATGTCTATGGTGCATGCTCCGTAGACATTGGTACCGCTATTCCTGCACATATCTCCTAAACCTTTTAGGTTTGGGTGATATTTCTTGCACCTACAGATAAGCCTTAATCTAGATTTTCGTTTAACCACTTGCTTACTGGGCACTTAAACCCCCCTCAGTCCCAGACCAATTTTCAGCTTTCAGTGCTCTCACATTTTGAATGACAATTACTCAGTCATGCAACACTGTAACCAAATGATTTTTTTGTCCTTTTCTTCATACCAATAGAGCTTTCTTTTGGTGGTATTTGATCACCTCTCGGTTTTTTATTTTCTGCGCTATAAATGAAAAAAGACCGAAAATTTTGAAAAAAAATGAATTTTTCTTCGTTTCTGTGACAAAATTTAGCAAATTAGCAATTTTTCTTCATAAATTTTGGCCACAATTTATACTACTACACATCTTTGGTAAAAATAACCCAAATTTTTGCATATTATATGATCTGTGTGAAATTTATAGAGTCTACAAGCTATGGTGCAAATCATAAAGATTTGCAAAAAAAGATCACATCTGATGTACTAAGGCCTATCTCCATTCTTGAGACCCTAACAAGCCAGGAAAGTACAAATGCCCCCCAAATGACCCCTTTTTGGAAAGTAGACATTCCAATGTATTTAGTAAGAGGCATGGTTAGTTATTTTAAGTTGTCATTTTTTCCCATAATTCTTTGCAAAATTACGATTTTTTTTTATATTTTTCACAAAATTTTCATTGTAATAGCTTATTTCTCCCACACGGAATGTGCATACCACAAATAACACCCCAAAATACATTCTGCTACTCCTCCTGAGTATAACGATACCACATGTGTGAGACTTTTACACAGCCTGACCACATACAGAGGCCTAATTTTGAAGTAGCACCTTCAGGCATTCTAGGAGCATAAATTACACATTTCATTTCTCAACCACCTATTACAGTTTTGAAGGCCCTGGAACACCAGGGCAATGGAAACGTCCAGAAAATGACCCCATTTTGGAAAGCTAACACCCCAACGTATAATCTATGAGGCATAATGAGTCTTTCAATGGTTCATTTTTTTCCAGAAGTTTTCGGAAAATGTGGAAAAAAATGAAAACGCATTTTTTTTTTACACAAAGTTGTCCGTTTATAAGATATTTCCAACGCATAGCATTTACATAGCAAAAATAACACCCCAAAATACGTTCTACTACTCCTCCTGAATATAACGATACCAAATGTGTGAGACTTTTACACAGCCTGACCACATACAGAAGGCCTAATTTTGAAGTAGCACCTTCAGGCATTCTAAGAGCATAAATTACACATTTCATTTCTCAATCACCTATTACAGTTTTGAAGGCCCTGGAACACCAGGGCAATGGAAACGTCCAGAAAATGACCCCATTTTGGAAAGCTAACACCCCAACGTATAATCTATGAGGCATAATGAGTCTTTTCAATGGTTCATTTTTTTCCAGAAGTTTTCGGAAAATGTGGAAAAAAATGAAAACGCATTTTTTTTTACACAAAGTTGTCCGTTTATAAGATATTTCCAACGCATAGCATTTACATAGCAAAAATAACACCCCAAAATACGTTCTACTACTCCTCCTGAGTATAACGATACCAAATGTGTGAGACTTTTACACAGCCTGACCACATACAGAGGCCTAATTTTGAAGTAGCACCTTCAGGCATTCTAAGAGCATAAATTACACATTTCATTTCTCAATCACCTATTACAGTTTTGAAGGCCCTGGAACACCAGGGCAATGGAAACGTCCAGAAAATGACCCCATTTTGGAAAGCTAACACCCCAACGTATAATCTATGAGGCATAATGAGTCTTTTCAATGGTTCATTTTTTTCCAGAAGTTTTCGGAAAATGTGGAAAAAAATGAAAACGCATTTTTTTTTACACAAAGTTGTCCGTTTATAAGATATTTCCAACGCATAGCATTTACATAGCAAAAATAACACCCCAAAATACGTTCTACTACTCCTCCTGAGTATAACGATACCACATGTGTGAGACTTTTACACAGCCTGACCAAATACAGAGGCGCAACATGCAAGAAACACCGTCGGCGTTCCAGGGACACATAGCCTGCACATACCAAGAATTACACCCCCAAATACATTATGCTGAGCAAAGGGTAAAGAAAAGATTACCTGTGGTTTTAGAAGCGCAGTTGTCCACAGGAGGATATCACTGGTCCAGGCAGCAGGCAGGGACTTGGTCAGCAACAGCGAACACAGTTTTTCAGGCAGCAGGCAGGGATACTGTCCATATTACAGTCCAGGGTTAGTGCAGAGATGTCAGCAGTGCCAAAAATATTGGTCCTGGTAGTAGGCAGGTCCTTGTGGTGTGGTCAGTGCGGCATGATGGCAGTAAGTCCTACAGGCAGCAGACAGAAGTAGAGCCTCGTTCAGGACAGAATGGGGATAGGGGTAGAGGCTTCTCCCTCCCAAATCTCTTTGAAGCCTCCGAGTCTCCAGACCCTAATCTAGGAATAAGAAAACAAAGAAAATTGTTTTCTTCTTCCAGAAAAACTATACTGGAGCCCCTCACATATGTGAGACCCCGTGTTGAATCCCACTAGTCCAGTTGCAGAATACAAGATCAGTCCAAGAGGCAGGCAAATATCGTGGTCAAACAGTCCAAGGTCAGTTCCAGATCAGGCAGAGATATATACAGAATCGTTAGACAGAAGCATGGTCGAATAACAGTCCAGGGTCAGTTCCAGATCAGGCAGAGGTATGTACAGAATCGTTAGGCAGAAGCGTGGTCGAATAACAGTCCAGGGTCAGTTCCAGATCAGGCAGCGGTATGTACAGAATCGGCAGGCATAAGAGTGGTCAAATAACAAGCCAGGGTCAGTTACAAAGCAGGCAGTGGCATAAGGGGTGTGAAGGTGTATGAAGGCAGGAACTGAGGATTATGTTTACCATACTTCACTAAAAATTAATTGAAGTATGGTAACGCCGAAAACAGTCGCCTATGCAGAGGCCTTTGTGCACAATAATAAGATGTGTCTCTTCTGACTCCTGCTTTGGTACACACCTTACATCTTTTTTGGCGTCTTTTGCCTGTTGGTGTGGGGGGAATTTTATCCGGAAAGTGGCGCTCGGAGAGTCGACTAACAACGTCTGATCTGATATTTTCTGGTGGGCCGTTTGGGAAAATAAGGGCTGTGAAAACTTCCTCCTGGTAGCCAAAGAAACGTTTGGGGTTTTGGGTGGCGTTGCTGTAAATTACATATGAATTGTAAATGGCCAATTGAAAAAAATAAATTACTACTTTTTTGTACCAATGATATGTCCGTCTTGAGACCAGATATGGTTCCATCATTTGGTCGTTGAAGTCGACTCCTCCCATGAACAAATTATACTCGGAAATACATTTGGGTTTCTTTACTGGGCCATTCCTTCTGGGGATTTCCACGAAGGTATCGTTGTGGATAGAAGACAACATATATACATCCCTTCTGTCCCTCCACTTCACTGCCAGAACCTCCTTGTTTCTTAGACTTGCGGTTTCTCCTTTCTGCAGCTTCTTGTTCACCAGACTTTGAGGAAAGCCCTTCCGGTTCTTTTTTACAGTGCCACATGCTGGCGTCTTCTTCCGGTGAAGGTTGTGGAACAGGGGCAGAGATGTGTAGAAGTTGTCTACATACAGGTGGTAGCCTTTATCCAGTAGGGGGTATATGAGGTCCCAAACAATTTTTCCGCTGGATCCCAAATAGTCCGGACAATTAGGGGGCTGTAGCTGGGTGTCCTTCCCTTCGTACACCTTGAAGGAATACGTGTACCCTGTGGCTCGGTCACATAATTTGTAGACCTTCACCCCATAGCGGGCCCTTTTGCTGGGCATAAATTGCTTCATCCTAAGCCTGCCACTAAATTTAATAAGGGACTCATCCACACATATGTGTTGGTCCGGGGTAAACAATTTGGGGAATATTTCAGAAAAATAATTTAGTATTGGTCGAATTTTGTAAAGGCGGTCATAATTTGGATCATTTCGTGGAAGGCATTGGGAATTGTCACTGAAATGTAAGAACCTCAGGATCATCTGATATCTGGTTCTGGGCATTACCGCGGAGAAGAGCGGTGAGTGGTGGAGGGGGTGGGTTGACCAGTAGGTACGTAATTGGTTTTTTTTGTTGAGTCCCATATTAAATGTGAGGCCTAAAAAAAGCTTGAACTCCTCCACCGTTAGGTCTCTCCATTCGTAGGGACGGGCATAATAGGAGGTCGGATTTTGAAAAATAAATTGTTGTGCATACAGGTTGCACTGGGCCACAATTGACGCCAACATGTCCTCCGTAAAAATTAAATTAAAAAAATCGATGGGGCTAAAATTCTCCGTGTCCACCTGGACTCCTGGCTGGGCGGTGAAAGGGGGAACATTGGCCTCTCCTGAATTAGGAGGAAGCCACAAGGGATTCTGAAGGGCATAGGGAAGGCCAGCATGGCTCCTAACCCTTTGGGGCTGAGATGACACCCCACTGGTACTTGGCCTTTCTTGCTGGGGCACTGCGGTGCTGGTGGACGGCATTGCGGTGCTGGTGGACGGCACTGCGGTGCTGGTGGACGGCACTGCCTCACTAGAACGCCTTCGCTTGATGGGCCGGATATCTTCCTCCTCGGATTCATCAGTCAGTGTTTCACTGCTGAGGACTGGCTCATAAGTTACGTCTTCAGAATCCGAATCCGAAAAGGAATCGGAAGAGGAGAGCTCCCCGTTGCTCTCGTCGGCCGCGGAAATAATTTGGTACGCCTCCTCAGCGGAAAAGACGCGTTTAGCCATTGTAGCACTGATGGGCACTGATGAGGTGGCACAGATGGGCGTTTTTGAGGTGGCACAGATGGGCGCTTTTGAGGTGGCACAAATGGACACTGATGGGTCGGCACAGATGTGCACTGATTTATTGCACAGATGTGCAGATTTGTTGCACGGATGTGCACTGATGAGGCGGCAGATGGGCACTGCTGAGGCGGCAGATGGGCACTGCTAAGGCGGCACAGATGGGCACTGCTGAGGCGGCAGATGGGCACTGCTAAGGCGGCACAGATGGGCACTGCTAAGGCGGCACAGATGGGCACTGCTGAGGCGGCACAGATGGGCACTGCTGAGGCGGCAGATGGGCACTGATGGGTCGACACGGATGTGCACTGATTTATTGCACGGATGTTCACTGATTTATTGCACGGATGTGCACTGATGAGGCGGCAGATGGGCACTGCTGAGGCGGCAGATGGGCACTGCTGAGGCGGCAGAGATGGGCACTGATAGGTCGGCACAGATGTGCACTGATTTATTGCACGGATGTGCACTGATAAGGCAGATGGGCACAGATGGGCACTGCTGAGGCGGCACAGATGGGCACTGCTTAGGCGGCACAGATGGGCACTGCTGAGGCACAGATGGGCACCGATTGGCACTGGCTGGCACTGGCGGGCACTGGTGGTGCACAGATGGAGCACTGGCGGTGCACAGGTGGGCACTGGCGGTGCACAGGTGGGCACAGGTGGGCACTGGCGGGGTAGATCTGGGCACTGGCAGGGTAGATCTGGGCACTGGCAGGGTAGATCTGGGCACTGGCAGGGTTTTTAATAGGTTTACTGTCACTTTTAGTATGCTGTAAAACTCACTAACTCCTTCGGTCTCCTCACACGCTATCGCTGTGTGAGGAGACACGTTCGGCAATGGGTGATGATCTCATTTGTTTACATTTGAGATCATCACCCATTGGAGGAGGCGATCGTGCTGTAAACGGCCGCTGTGATTGGGCGTTTACAGCGATCTGTGATTGGCTGTGTCCAGCGGACACGGCCAACACAGATTTTCCCCGATGCGCGCTCCCGGGAGTGCGCGGGGAACTCTTAAAGGGGACGACGTCAATAGACGTAGTCCCGGAAATTGAGATCCGCGCTGTAGACGTCTTTTTACTATAGCGCGGATCTCAAGTGGTTAATCAGTATAGTTGTTGTCCGAAAATACAATACAATACAAACCCATTACAACCACTTTGATAGTCGCAAGTAGAAACTGAATAGGTAAAGTTACGAAAATTCTTGTATGACAGAAAAAAAAAAAAATCGGAAGTGATGTCATGTGTTGTAATGTATCTGTATTGTATTGTATTTCCGGACAACTGTACTAACTAAACGAAAATCGTAAAATGTGGAATCGTACGATGAAAATTTTCGTGCATGTCCGATCGAATTATATCTCTCGGGAAATATACACTCCTGAAGAAGCGGACAACCCGCGAAACATGTCGAGTTTGAATCAGCCTGATCGTCATTCTTTTTCCCCTATTGTAGAGGATTGAATGCACGTTTTCACTGTTCAGTTCCCATATAGAGATATATCTGTATGTATTATGTACATTTCCCTCCCAGGACTTATTTTTTTTAAAACAAAAACGGTTTGTTGATGTTTCTAAATAAATTTATACTTTTTTATACTAAAGTTTATGTGAGTCCTTACCGTACCATGAAAGTCCACAGTTGCCTTAGATTTTCTGCTAAATAGTTTTTTGTAAATTTATAACGTTAATGTTTTTTTTTTTCAATGTATAGTAGCATTATTTCAATATCGGATGAACTGACGTGTTCGGCTGTCGAAAGTAGTGTACACACGATCCGAAAATCGTACGATTCTTCCTCGGACGACAGTTTTCATGCGATATTCGAATCGTGTGCACGGGCCATTAGGGACATCTCGTGAGACGAGTCCAGTAGTTGCAGTTACTCTCCCAGTAATAGCGGAAAATGATGTATATTGAAAAGGACCAGTAGAGGGCAGCAAACTACCAATTACCGTCACTTTCCAAATCAACACATTGTACGCACAGCAGTGAGAAATTTCGCAAGAAAAATTAAGCTGAAGTCGTCTCCTTATTCGGCCATCTTTCATTCAGGCTGGATCTTTATTCACAATGGTGATTGCTTACTAAACAATCATCTGCAAAGTTTATAATAAAATCGTGAACTTTAACAACAATTCCTGTCTCCCTAACTGCCATGTATTTAAAGGGGTAATTCAGAATAAATAACTTGTTCTATATGTGAACCATCTCGGCTCACCCAGATGTGACTTATTTTCATATAATTTGGCATCCTTCTATTAGTTAACCCTTTCACGACTAAGCCTATTTCTGACATTTCTTGTTTACAAAGTAAAATCTGTATTTTTTGCTAGAAAATTACTTAGAAACCCCCAAGCATTATGTATAGCCGTCGGAAGTGGCTGATCAAGGATCGGGTCTCCAGGTGGGACAGAAGGCGGCGGGGGGGGGGGGGGGGGGGGGGTTTGGGGGTGGAAGTCCCCTCCCGCTCCTACAGGATAGCAACTGAGTGGCTTTTAGCCTCATTGGTTGTTATTCCTGAATGGCTGCAGCTGCAGGCATTATCCCGGTACCGTTTTTTTTTAGAATGGGCGATCGGCTCTAAATAAATGCTATATAGATTTAAAGGATTTTTATTGTTATTACTTTTTTTTTTTTACAAGTAATGGCAGCGATCTGCGATTTTTAGCGGGACTGCAACATTAAGGCGGACACATCGGACACTTCTGACACATTTTTGGGACCATTGGCATTTATACAGCGATCAATGCTTTAAAAATGCACTGATTACTGTAAAAATGTCGCTGGCAGGGAAGGGGTTAAAACTAGGGGGCGATCAAGGAGTTAATTGTGTGTGTGGGGTGACCTAGAGGAAATGACAGATCGTGGTTTCTAGCTATTAGGAACTCACGTTCTGTCACTCTTCACAGAACACGGATTTATGTGGTTACACACACACACACACACGTCCCTGTTCTGCCTCTCATGCCCGCGGGTTATCGACCGTCGGCCACGAGCCTCGGCACCCCTGCAGTGCAGCGGGGGCGCATGTGCGCTCCTACTATCCTGATCCCACGAGCCGATGTATTGCTACGACCGCTTGCGGGATCCATGATTGCATCTTTAATTTACTCTTATTAGTGGCCGGTCACTGCATACATAGTAAAATGTTCATGGGATGGAATCGCATGATTCTCATCAGCTGTTTTGGATGGCTGCAACGGAAATGCTCTGGCCGTTTGTTATAGTAGTATAAGGTTGTGGATACTGAATTACCCTAGGGGATTTTTCTTTCTCACATGATCGCATTCAGGGCTCCAACAGGCTTCCTACACTTTTTTTTCACATATATATATATATATATATATATATATATGTAAGCACTGACCCCCGAAGGAGCTGCTGGTTTGATTGGGCTTACCGTTACCTTCTCCACCTCGATTTACGTCTAGGGGGTTCCCGTGGTAGATGGCCCAGAAACTTTAGAGACTGATGACATATCCACTTAAAGAGATTTTTATTTGCAAAAAACGTAGTTAACGAACGGTCTCTTAGTATAGGATCAGAGGGTTAGGAGGAAAGTTCAGGTACTCTTAGTGTCAAAGTCAGTAATAAAGGACTTGCTTACTTCGTCTAAATCCAGAGAATAGCCATTCACAGCTGGATGATCACTCAGGTTGGACAGTCCCTCTCTCACAAGGCCTAGTAGCCAATAGGGATGAGCCGAACACCCCCCGGTTCGGTTCGCACCAGAACTTGCGAACGACCCCCGCGTTCGGTACGAACGTTAGAACCCCATTGAAGTCTATGGGACTCGAACGTTCGAATTGGAAAGTGCTCATTTTAACGGCTAATATGCAAGATAGTGTCCTAAAAAGGGTTTGGCGACCTGCCTCCTGCCTCAGGGGACATGGGTCACTGCAAAAAAAAGTTTTAAAAACTGCCGTTTTGGCGGGAGCACTGATTTTAATGACGATTAAAGTGAAAAAAAAAAAGTGAAATATTCCTTTAAATATGGTGCCTGCGGGGTGTCTGCTTGCGGTTTTAATGTTATATCTGGTTCCTGCAATATGGTTGAAAATCATTGAGAAACATGGCATGGGTAGCCCTCCCTGCCCATTACCAGCCCCTTTGGGTCTTGTACGCATATTAAGGGGAACCCCTTACCCATATTAAAAAAAGGAAATGCGTGTGGCCCCCAGGCCCTATATACTCAGAACAGCAGTATACAGGCGGTGCAAACAAGACAGGGACTGTGTAGGTTTGTTGTGTTAAGTTGAATCTGTTTGTCATTTTCAACCGGTACATTTTTAAAGTGTAGCTCCAGTCAAAAAAACTATCTTTAAGCTTTTTGGAAAACATAGGGAAGGGTTATCACCCCTGTATAATTTGTTTTGTCGTCCATCTTTTTTCATCTCACTTGCTGCTGTCTCCTTGCGTTTGCAAGTAGGAGATGTTTGTAAGTTGGATGTTTGAAAGTAGGGGCCTGCCCTATATTATAGCGGTATGTACTGGGTACAGAGCACGCAGACAGCACGCACTATCTCCTAACACTACTGACTGCAAGCTCTATTATTAACCACTTGTTAGCCCAATGTTTGCATAAAGTGAAAGATGAAGTTATGCTGAGTAAATAGATATCAAACATGTCACTCTTCAAAATTGCACATGCCCGTGGAATGGCGCCAAACGTCGCTACTTAAAAAATCCCCATAGGCGACGCTTTAAATATTTTTTTACTGGTTACATGTTTTGAGTTGCAGAGGAGGTCTAGGACTAGAATTATTGCTCTCGCTCTAACATTCTCGGCGATACCTCACATGTGTGGCACATGCGAGCACATGGGGACATGGGCGCTTTAATTTTTATTTTATTTTTTTATTGTTCATTTTACTTTATTTATTTTAGTTTGACATTTTTTTTCCCAAAAATATATTTTTGATCACTTTTATTCCTATTACAAGAAATGTAAACATCCCTTGTAATAGGAATATGGGGTGACAGGTCCTCTTTACAGTGAAATCTGGGGGGTCAATATGACCCCACATCTCACCTCTAGGCTGGGAAGCCTGAAATAAAAAATAAAAAAAAGATTCTGGCTTTGATCGTACTGGCGAGTTGGTAGAAGCACCGGAGGGCGGTGAGGGGTGGGGGGCGTCTATGGCTGGGTATTTCAGGGTATCACCGAGTATGGCTGGGTATCTCTGAGTATGGCTGGGTATGGCAATTTATGGCAGGGTATTACAGAGTATTGGCAGGGTATTGGCGGGGTACTACAGAGTAATAGCAGGGTACTGCACTGCAGAGTAATGGCGGGGTACTGCACTGCAGAGTAATGGCGGGGTACTGCAGAGTAATGGCGGGGTACTGCAGAGTAATGGCGGGGTACTGCACTGCAGAGTAATGGCAGGGTACTGCACTGCAGAGTAATGGCGGGGTACTGCACTGCAGAGTAATGGCGGGGTACTACAGAGTAATGGCAGGGTACTGCACTGCAGAGTAATGGCAGGGTACTGCACTGCAGAGTAATGGCGGGGTACTGCACTGCAGAGTAATGGCGGGGTACTGCAGAGTAATGGCGGGGTACTGCAGAGTAATGGCGGGGTACTGCAGAGTAATGGCGGGGTACTGCAGAGTATGCACTGGTATTGCAGAGTATTGGCAGGGAATTGAGGGGTTAAATTCGGTGAGCAGCAATGTGGGCACTGCAGATGCAGCCCACATCGCTGCTGACACCGATCTCTTTCCCCTCCGCTGTACCGATCGGTACAGAAAGGGGAGGGAGGAACAGGCGTCATAACATGACGCCGGTTTGTTTCCAAGTGATCACTCCGTCATTTGACGGAGCAATCACGTGGTAAACGGCCGCTATGAGCGGCCGTTTACCGTGATGCGCCGGGTCCTATGGACCCGGCGGTCACGGATGCTCTCGAGTGCGCACACCTCGGGGCACGCGAGAGCAGAATTCCGGGAGGCCGTTAATCAACGGCCTCTCTGAGTTAAACAACCGCCCTGAAGCCGTTAATCGGCAATGGGCAGTTGTTAAGTGGTTAAAGCTAGATCACTAGCTATATAGGTGAGGTGAATATAGTGGTGTATACTGCAGTCAGGGCACAGACAACAACCACTACACAGCAGCAAGATAGGAAATCAGCCAAAAACGATTGGTGTGTACTGTGTTGAAGGTACACAGAACACCCACTGCTTCAGATGCAAAGTAACACACTACAGGAGGCCGCCTTAAAGGCGGCCTTATATAGTGTGGGGCGTGCACTACACAGCCTGAGCTATGATTGGCCACAGGCAGGATGCCTGTGGCCAATCATGGCTCTCCTCGCTGCCGGCGCTGCGATTGGCCAAGCATGCGGGGTCACAGTGCATGCTTGGCCAATCATCGGGCAGCAATGCACTGCGCTAACGCAGTGCATTGTGGTCCGCGCGCGCGTCACTCGAATTTTGACGCGAACGGCCAAAACGTTCGGAATTCGCCGAACGCACGAACAGCCAATGTTCGAGTCGAACGTACGTTCGACTCGAACACGAAGCTCATCCCTAGTAGCCAACAAGGTGCTTAAATCAGGAACAAGTCTCTGCCACAGACTTTGTTGTAGAATTTGTAGGAAACTAGAACTTGTAGCACACTCTTGATACCTGGATCTTTCAGCCAGTTTGGTGATACCCACAAGATTGGATTCACTTAGGTCCCTCAGCCTCACCAAGCTCTTGCTAAGAAGCCAACCCATATGTGGCCTTCTTCTGAAGAGTCCTCCCCTGGATAGCTACGAAGTTGCTGGGCATCTCCACAACCGGAGATGGCGCCAGACCACCTCAGAATCCTTTCTTTAGTTTCCTTGCCTCGGGCTAGCCAGCCCCAAGACATAAAGTTGGATGGATCCGCACCCCAGGCCAAAGCCTTCCTGGGGGATGACCAGGAGGACCAGAACCATGGAGTCAGAACTTACTTCTGGCCCGGAATCCTGACCCTCGTGACATCCGCATCTTAAGTACCCTCTCCCAGAAAGCACAGCAAGAGTGACACTCCCACTGGGTGGGCTCCGAGAGAAAGTAACCTTAAAGCACCCAACCAGACTGTAGTTCCATGCCTGCCAGAAGTGACAGCGCCCCCCTGGTGGCCAGGCTGAACACCCTATAGTCCAGTCAGACTGATGCTGAGGTCAAAATGTGGAATAATTATACCCAAACCAAACTGCAGTTCAGGTGTAATGTTAAATTTCAAAAAACATAGCGCGTTCTCTTCGGGAGCCAACACTACATATAGCAGTGATGGCGAACCTTGGCACCCCAGATGTTTTGGAACTACATTTCCCATGATGCTCCTCTACACTGCAGAGTGCATGAGCATCATGGGAAATGTAGTTCCAAAACATCTGGGGTGCCAAGGTTCGCCACCACTGACATATAGGTTGTCTATCCTAAATCTGCTTGCTTGCCTTTGATCTACATTTTCGTATTTACTTTCATGCACAATGTGATCAATCTTACTTATTTACTCAAAATCAGTTTTTATCACAAATTAATATATATGTGGTTTATTACATTATTATCACACTATACTATTTTAGATTAGCACTTTACTGTTAGACACTTTCATAATCTATAATAATTTATTACACATGTATTTATATATATATACTGTTCACCATCATGCTCATTCGTGATTATTTTATTCATCTCTTTTTTTTCTTCACCTTTTGAATCACGTGTATAATTAATATACACACACATTTACAAATAAATAAGTTCTTAATTATTTATTCATTTATTAATTGAATAGATTTTTTCTTCCTTGGTTTGCACATCTTATTTATATTTATGCTTACACATTATACAATCATAGAGCTAGCATTAGATTGATTGTTCAGTGACATGCACCGAGACCTCATGTAATCAGTCTGATTTGATTGTGCTGGGTTTTCAGTTGATCAGTTGTTAATCAATCAATTTACCACGTGTCTCGCTATGAATGATATTTATTTGTCATTTGCTCTGGTGTTTGTTAGCTAATAGCTATGAGTAAGCACTTTTGGTAGTTTGAAACGCGTTTGCTGATATTACTTTGCTGTGATTTGTACAGTGTGATCCTGTTTTTACACATAAAAGGCACAATTATTTTGGAGTGTGGCTGTCCAGAGTTTTCTAATTATCTTCGCTTGCGGGATTGTACCTGTCATGGTTATGCATTAGAGTTGTTCTCCTTACCTGTCTGTATGTGTTCATTTCTAGAGACCAGCCGAGCTTCACCTGACTGCTTTTATTTCCTTCCTCTGGAATGGCTCCACCCTAGCCCCTATCAGACTACACTATATTAACCTTTGCACTGCTAGCCTATCCTGCTGATCAACCTTTGTGTATTAGCTTCCTGTTTCCTGTCGTGTGCTCTGCTTCTGATTTCCGTTACCGACCTTGGCGTGTTCTGACCTCCCCTGCTTGCCTGTGACCCTGACCTATTGGCGTGTACCCGACTATTCTGTTCTGCTTGTGGCCCCGACCTTGGCTTTGTCCCTCACCATCCCTATCCTCCTGTTACCTACTGTGGGTGTGAGCTGGGGGACCCTGGGGGTCGCGACCTGGAGCCAGTTGCAGCCAAGACCATCTTCACCACTCGAAGCTCTGGTGAACACCAGCTGGCTCTTAGACTCCGCGCCCCGGGGAATCTTACGCTCTTACCCCAGTGGGATCTGTCCCCCGTCTGCAGCCGTCAGCCGTAGGGTCCACAGCCTTGCGGTGCATCCCCAACCCTACGGTGTGCACCTGTCACCTGGGCTCTAGGTGACCTGACAGTTTGATCAGCCATGGACCCGGCTGACGTGCCGCTCCCTGCAGTCGATCCATTGCAGGGCATAGTGCGGAGACTCGAGACCCAGGAATCTAATCAGACTCAGGTGATGCGATTCCTCCAGGATCTGGCTTCTCGCTTCGAGCAGCTACAGGCTTCCTTGGGAACCCCGAATCCGCAGCCTCAAGTACAGTCTGCGACTGCACCTATCGCACCAGTCGCATCCACGCATTCATTAGTACTGCCTGCTCCGTCCCGTTTCTCTGGGGACTCCAAGGCCTGCAGGGGCTTCCTCAGCCAATGCACCATTCATTTTGAGCTCCAGCCTCAAAACTTTCTATCCGATCGGGCAAAGGTAGCCTATATCATTTCCCTCCTCTCCGGTGAAGCTTTAGCCTGGGCTGCCCCCCTGTGGGAGAAAAATGATCCAGTGGTTTCCAGCCTGTCCGACTTCTTGAAGCTCTTTCGTAACATCTTTGAGGAGCCAGCTCGGGTTTCTTCTGCGGCTAGTGCCCTTTTACGCCTTCGCCAAGAATCTGGTTCAGTGGGCCAATATGCACTTCAGTTCCGTATCCTTACAGCGGAATTGAGCTGGAACAATGAGGCCCTGGTCGCAACCTTTTTACATGGCCTCTCAGACCGAGTGAAGGACGAATTAGCAGGAAGAGCTATCCCCGCCGGTCTAGACGAAGTCATTTCCTTATGTAATCAAATTGACATTCGCTTCCAGGAGAGGTCCTTAGAAAAAAGACGCCAGCACCCCCCAGGTTCTAGTCAGCCTGAGCTTTTTCCCCGTCGCCCTGTGGAGCATCCTCCGTCTGCTGAGGAGCCCATGCAGCTGGGCCGGACCAGACTAACCCCCGAAGAACGTGCTAGACGCAGAACTCTGGGCTTGTGTCTTTATTGTGGGGGAAAGGGTCATTTTCGTGACTCCTGCTCGCTCCGTCCGGGAAACGCTCGGGTCTAATACATTTGGAATGTGGAGTATTGGACCCAGAAACATCACCTTCTCGTCTCCTTCTTCCGGTGTTCCTCCATGTAGGCACTTCTCCCCAATCAGTCCTAGCATATCTGGACTCCGGGGCTGCCGGCAATTTTATGGACTGGAGAACTGCCTCTTCTATGAAGCTTACCCTTTCTCCCCTCGCTACTCCACTAGTAGTCTCGGCAATTGATGGCACTGTGCTCCCAGGGGGTCCTATCCGTTTCCAGACGCTACCTATTAGGATGTCGGTAGGGATACTCCACCAGGAGTGGATCTCCTTCCTCATCCTACCCAAGGCCTCTACCCCCATTGTATTGGGTCTTCCTTGGCTGCAGTTCCACTCGCCACATGTGGACTGGGTATCTGGGCAGATCCTGGCCTGGGGTCCTTCGTGTTTCTCGTCTTGTCTTTCCAAGGTGACCCCCAAGAGGAAACTTCCCATTGCTACCACATCTGTCTCGTCCGATCTTCCTGCGGCTTATAGCGATTTCCGGGATGTGTTCTGTAAGAAGTCTGCTGAGGTACTTCCTCCTCACAGATCTTTTGACTGTGCTATTGACCTTGTCCCTGGAGCAACCCTGCCCAGGGGTCGTACCTACCCTTTATCCATTCCAGAGAACCAAGCCATGTCTGAGTATGTCGCTGAGAATTTGGAGAGAGGTTTCATCCGGAAATCCTCATCGCCTGCAGGAGCAGGGTTCTTTTTCGTTGCCAAAAAGGATGGCACCCTCAGGCCCTGCATTGACTATAGAGGTTTAAACGCTGTGACTATTAAAAACCGTTACCCCTTACCTCTAATATCTGAGCTATTTGACAGGTTGAAGGGGGCTTCCATTTTCACTAAATTGGATCTCAGAGGTGCATACAATCTCATTCGAATACGAGAAGGTGACGAATGGAAGACCGCATTTAACACTAGGGACGGGCATTACGAGTACTTGGTTATGCCTTTTGGTTTGTGTAATGCTCCAGCTGTGTTCCAGAACTTTGTCAACGAAATATTCAGGGATCTACTGTACCAGTTTGTTGTCATCTATCTGGATGACATTCTCATCTTTTCCCAAAATCTGCCTGCTCACAGAAACCATGTACGCACCGTACTTCAGCGCCTTAGAGAGAACAATCTCTATGCCAAGATGGAGAAATGTTCCTTTGAATGTTCCGAGGTCCTGTTTCTGGGATGTTTTGTTTCTAGTGAGGGTCTTCGCATGGATCCCGGAAAGGTCTCTGCCATTACCAACTGGCCCCTTCCTGCTAGCCTCAAGGCCACACAGCGCTTCCTTGGCTTCACAAATTATTATAGGCAGTTCATAAGGAATTACTCTTCCATTGCTGCGCCTATTATCGCTTTGACCAAGAAGGGTGCTAATGCCAAAGACTGGTCTTCCGAGGCTGTCTCTGCGTTTCACGATCTGAAACAGGCCTTTGTCTCTGGACCCCTCTTGAGGAGACCAAATCCTGAAGACCCATTTTTTATTGAAGTAGACGCTTCTTCGATGGGGGTGGGAGCTGTGCTTCTTCAGGACTTTGAGAAGAAACGTCAACCATGTGCGTTCTTCTCCAAAAAAAATTCTCAGGCAGAGAGAAATTATGCCATTGGTGATCGGGAACTTCTCGCAATTAAATTGGCGTTGGAGGAGTGGCGTCATCTCTTGGAAGGTTCCCCTCACTCCATAACGATCTTTACTGATAAGAATCTACAGTACCTACAGAATGCTAAACGTCTGAACCCCAGACAGGCCAGGTGGAGTCTCTTTTCTCGTTTTAAATTCACGATTACGTACAAACCTGGTTCCTGCAACGGTCGAGCTGATGCGCTCTCTAGGTCATTTGACACCTTGGACGAGGAGTCCAACCCTGATCCTGAGCCGATCATTCCTACCTCTTGCATTGTTGCCCATTCTACCACCCTGGAATCAAAGATTCCTCCTGGTAAGACCTTTGTTCCCACAGAGCTAAGAACCAAGATCCTTCGTTGGGGACATGATTCCAAGATGGCAGGTCATGCTGGGTTCCTCCGATCCTTCCTGCTTATCAGTCGTCACTACTGGTGGCCTAATCTCCGCTCGGATGTTAAAGACTATGTTAAGGCCTGTCACGTCTGTGCTCAGTCTAAATCTTCCACTCAAGCCCCTGCTGGTCTTCTCATGCCCTTGCCCATTCCTAAGGAGCCCTGGTCTCATATCGCCATGGATTTTATCACTGATCTTCCACTATCGGAGAATAATACGGCCATTTGGGTAGTAATCGATCGGTTCTCCAAGATGGCTCATTTTGTTCCTCTTCCTGGTCTCCCTTCTGCCCCTGCCTTGGTTCCCATTTTTGTACGAGAGATTTTCCGCCTTCATGGTGTTGCTTCGCATGTCGTCTCGGACAGGGGTGTGCAATTTACTTCTCGTTTTTGGGGAGCCTTTTGCAAATCCCTCGACATTACCTTGGATTTTACCTCTTCTTATCATCCCCAATCCAATGGCCAGACTGAGAGAGTTAATCAGGAGTTAGAGGTCTTTCTCCGTACCTTGGTCTCTGCCCATCATGATGATTGGGCATCACTATTACCCTGGGCTGAGTTCTCCCACAATAATCATGTTAACGTCAGTTCTCAGAAAACACCCTTCCTCACTGTTTATGGAAGACATCCTCAGCTTCCCCTTCCTATGATTTGTTCTTCTGACATTCCAGCTTTGGCTACTGTTCAGGAATCATTCAATTCCATGTGGGCTGACGTTCATGATTCCCTCCAGAAAGCTGCCAACAAATTCAAGAGTTTTGCTGACCGTCGCAGGCGTAAGCCACCCTCTTTTCAGCCAGGAGACAAAGTCTGGCTCTCCACCAGGAACATCAAACTCCGGGTTCCTTCCCTCAAATTTGCCCCAAGATTCATTGGTCCATACACCATAATTTCTAAACTGAATCCGGTTTGTTTCAAGCTCCAGATTCCCAAAAGCCTCAAAATCTCTAACTCCTTCCATGTTGCCCTTCTAAAGCCGTTAGTCCTCAATAAGTTCTCTCGTCCTTCCCCTACCATAGCACCAGTCTCTGAGGATGATCAGGAGTACGAGGTTAGCCAAATTTTGGATTCCCGACTCTGTAGAGGCATTCTCCAGGACCTCGTGCACTGGAAAGGTTTTGGTCCTGAGGAGAGGTCGTGGATTTCGGCTTCCGAGGTCTTTGCACCTCGTCTGTTGAGGAAGTTTCATTTGAAGTTCCCCTCTAAACCTGGTCCCAGGCGGGGGAGGGGGAGGCCTCGTAAGAGGGGGGGTACTGTCATGGTTATGCATTAGAGTTGTTCTCCTTACCTGTCTGCATGTGTTCATTTCTAGAGACCAGCTGAGCTTCACCTGACTGCTTTTATTTCCTTCCTCTGGAATGGCTCCACCCTAGCCCCTATCAGACTACACTATATTAACCTTTGCACTGCTAGCCTATCCTGCTGATCAACCTTTGTGTATTAGCTTCCTGTTTCCTGTCGTGTGCTCTGCTTCTGATTTCCGTTACCGACCTTGGCGTGTTCTGACCTTCCCTGCTTGCCTGTGACCCTGACCTATTGGCGTGTACCCGACTATTCTGTTCTGCTTGTGGCCCCGACCTTGGCTTTGTCCCTCACCATCCCTATCCTCCTGTTACCTACTGTGGGTGTGAGCTGGGGGACCCTGGGGGTCGCGACCTGGAGCCAGTTGCAGCCAAGACCATCTTCACCACTCGAAGCTCTGGTGAACACCAGCTGGCTCTTAGACTCCGCGCCCCGGGGAATCTTACGCTCTTACCCCAGTGGGATCTGTCCCCCGTCTGCAGCCGTCAGCCGTAGGGTCCACAGCCTTGCGGTGCATCCCCAACCCTACGGTGTGCACCTGTCACCTGGGCTCTAGGTGACCTGACAGTACCGACCTGCCTCAGTACAATGACGGCGGCTTGTTAAGCAAGCAGGTTGTTCAGTTAGTGGCAGTGTATTTGATATATATATATATATATATATATATATATATATATATACACATAGTCAGTCTAGTTATATATATTTTTTTTATATATTTTCTGCATTTAGCATAGAGTTTATCTTCAGTGTTTACTCTATTTTCAGTCAGTGCAGGCAGTGTGTTAAAAAAAAAAAAGTATATATATATATATATATATATATATATATATATATATATATATATATATATATATTTCACTCTGCATCCAGTGTAGCCTATATATACAGTGCATTCTGTGGTGTACGGTTTCTAATACACTTCAGGCAGTGTGTGTGTGTGTGTGTGTGTGTGTGTATATATATATATATATATATATATATTTGTTGCCAGCGGTTTAGACATTAATGACTGTATGTTTAGTTATTTTGAGGGAACAGCAAATTGACACTGTTATACAAGCTGTACACTCACTACTTTACATTGTAGACAAGTGTCATTTCTTCAGTGTTGTCACATGAAAAGATATAAAATATTTAAAAAAATGTGAGGGGGGTGTACTCACTTTTGTGAGATGTTATAATATATATATATATATATATATATATATATATACACACATACATACACATATACATATATACATACACACACAGCATTTTTGCTTGCACATGATTGGATGATGGAAGTCAGCAGAGCTTCTGTTAATTTACTAAGCTCTGGAGCAATTGCTCTTTGCAAAGTGCACAGTCTATTTTCCTATAGTAAATCAACCCCTAAGTGTTAGCATAGGCCTGATCCTTAAAGTGGAGCTCAAGGTTCCTGCAGAAAAAAAAATAAAAGTCAGCAGCTACAAATACTGTAGCTGCTGACTTTTAATATTAGGACACTTACCCAGTGGCGGCCTTTCCATAGGGGGCACACCCCCCAATCTACATGCAGGGCGCCGGCGCATGGATTCCAATGGGGGGGGGGGGATTGAAGCATGTGATTCGGAGGATCTAATAGGCTTCAAAAAAAAGGGTGGGCTCGGGGCACAAAGCCCACCCAGTTGTGTGAGAATAGCAAATGAATATTCGCCATTCTTACACTGATCCACCTCCCGGCCAATCACGATGCGGGTCCTGAGATCTGTCACCCGATTGGCTGAAAGGACAGGCGATCCTACTGGATGCCTAGAAGGAGGGGGGTTGTTTGCTGCTCCCCCAAAAAACAAACACCACCTGCCACTGCATTTACCTGTCTGGGAATCCAGCGGTGTTCTCAACCAAGTTGATTTTTCAATCAACTCTCGGATGATGCTGCTGCCATTGCCAGTAAAGGAAACCGGCAGTGAAGCTACACTCCCTTTAAAGCTTGCCTGGCTTGGGACATTGCAGATGGTGTAGCAGTGCTGCCCACTTCATGTCCCAACACTAAAGTCTCGTACACACGATCGGACTTTCTGATGGGAAATGTTTGATGTCATGCTGTTGTCAGTAAATCCGACCGTGTGTGTACGCTCCATCGGACAATTGTTGTCGGACTTGCCGCCAACAAATGTTGGATGGCAGGTTTTCAAATTTTCCGTAGACAAATGTGTGTTGTCGGATTTTCCGAGCGTCTGTACACAAGTCCGTCGGACAAAAGTCCAAAGTACAAACACGCATGCTCGGAAGCAAGGACGAGCCGGAAGCAGGCGGTCTTGTAAACCAGCGTTCGTAATGGAGAATTAACATTCGTGATGCGGCAAATTATGAAATCTCCAAATGCAGCGCACAATTCTCTTCTTCTTTAATGGGATAATAATGAAGCTGCTTTGCTCAGAGGGAAAAATATTTTGGAGTTCTGGAAATGGTAGAGGAGCTGTACAAATTAATCTCCTTGTACCAAGTCCAAAAAGAAGAAAATGTTGGACTATATCGGTACTTATTTACATACATAGGAATCAAAAAGGAAATATAAAATAAGATTTCATATAAAGTTTAATGAATAAACAAAAAGCAGAAAAATTACACAAAAAATAATATTAAAAACGAATACACCCCAGATTCGTATGTACAGTTACTCATGGTGGAGTTCCATTCTGGTGGTGCAAGTGAAAGGTTCCTCGACTAGTTTCGCGGAATTATCCCCTTCATCCGGAGGAGGTCTAAAATGAAATACACATTGAACAATGCATAGCAATCAATAATTCATATAATTAAGCAAAAACAATATAGATATATAAGAAAAGAATAAAAACAAAAACTATACAAATAATGTTTAGAATAAAGGGATTGTAGGAGAAATTTGATTCACCTAGAGGGGAAGAAAAAAATATATAAAATAAATAAAAAAAAAAAAAGGGGGGGGGGACGAGGGAGGGGGAACACACTACGTTAAACAGGAGTCGAATCCTCTCTGTATTTCCCCACCGGCGAACATGGGGGATAAAATACATATGATGGTGGAGAAAGGAAGGAGAAAAAAAAAAGGAACTCACTCGGTATATATAAGTGTGCAATCCTATAGTGGGGTATATCACTAATCCCCCTAAAATAGATATAATTAAAAATTAAAAATAAAGGTATCAAATAATATATTGATTATTACCTGCTAGGGAATGTATATCAGGCAGACATCGTTATCAGATGGCATTGCATATTTAGGATCTTGAGCCTATTACAATATGTAAGCGCTCTAAATATCCGCCCTTACTGCAAAACAGGGGGGGGGGGGGGGGGGAAAGGAGAGACCCACATAATATTATATATTGTATTTTAAAGCCATAGGTTGGATCACAAATCTTATTGAAATATATCCAGTACCTGGCTGTCAAAAAACATCCCAATGGTAAAATCAGTAATGTACAATCAGCGTCAATACTCAATACAGGTTAATAACTAGAGTTGGTATATATAATACCCACGCCCATCCAGGGGTAGTTATCAGGAGTATGGACTTCCCAGGTTGAATTAGTTCAATAATTCCAGTAAAAGGTGAAATATTCCTGAAAACAAATACACAGGGAATGAAAATTCCATCTAGGGGAAGCTGCTTTGCTGGCGATACTGATGGAGTTATTGCAAACGAAATTTCAAAGGCTTTTTTTTTTTCTAGTGATAAAGAATAATATTATTATGCTTTTTTTCTTTTTTATTTGAGCAAGACACCACAACACCATTATTATTATCCCGTAGTTTTTAAGATCAAAGATACAACTATGTTGGTGTCCCTTGGTAATTTTACTTTGTATTTTTTTTTAAATGTAACTGCCGACTCCCAAACTGTCATTTGAAGTAAAACACATAGCCAAGTATTATTCTCCACATTTTATTTTTATTGTGCATTAAAAAAGAAAACAAATAAAGTTAGACATGCTATTTGCCAATAGAACTTAACCAAAAAGTGCATTCTATGCATCCAAAAAGATAGAAAATATACCAAATCAAATCATTATTATTCAACCAAAAAAATAACGTCAAAGCAATAACTCCAAGGCCAATAATAAATAACACGTCATCTCCTCAGATTCCATAACATGTCGGATTGAAGAATGGCCGTTCAGAATCAAAATGAAAAACGCTAAAATGAAAAACGCGAATCAACACTCACCAAACTTCTACTAACACGAATATTGGCAGAAGGAGCCAATAGGGTGGCGCTAAAGAGCTGAAAAACCACGTAGTGCGTCACTACGTTTGTAATTGTTGGCCAACATTTGTGTGGCTGTGTGTATGCAAGACAAGTTTGAGCCAACGCCCTTCAGACAAAATTCCACGATTTTGCTGGCGGAAAGTCTGATCGTGTGTATGGGGGTATTAGGAGGATGCTGCTGCTGTGGGGGGGGGGGGGGGGGGGGGGTAGTGTCCTCTAATCTTTGGCAAGCGTTCTGGAGTATCCCAAAGCTCCCCAATTGCCATCCAAGTTGATCTGCAATAAACTTCTAAAAAGGCAACCCCCCTAGATTTTTTTTTCTTGAGCCAGAGGGAATCGAGAGAAAAGCCCCGGGAACACAAATCAGCGGCTGTTACAGGTTTAAGTGTTACATAAACCCAAAATGAAAAGGTGAACTTAGGCTTTACATCTGAACTCCAGGTATGATGTGTATTGTATAGTTATACTGGACCAGCTTAGCATAATGTAAGTATGCATATCTCATAAGTGAGAGGCTACTGCGGAAACAGGCAAGCGGTGGAGTAGTTTGCAATATCACAATCTTCCACAGCCTGTGCCGAGGGGCTTCCCCGTCTGCTCACTGACCATAGGGGTTCGCTCACTCAGCACTGCAATACAAGGAATTCTATAATTGAATGAGGCGGAGTGGAAACATGATGGCGTCATAATCTCCACCTCCTCCAATCAGAAAACACTTTCTATTAACCACTTAACCCCCGGACCTGGTCTTTGGCTGGCCAAAGACTAGAGCACTTTTTGCAATTTGGCACTGCGTCGCTTTAAGTGACAATTGCACGGTCGTGCGACGTGGCTCCCAAACAAAATTGACGTCCTTTTTCCCCCCACAAATAGAGCTTTCTTTTGGTGGTATTTGATCACCTCTGTGGTTTTTATTTTTTGCTCTATAAACAAAAAAATAGAGACAATTTTGAAAAAAAAAAAAAGAAATTGTTTACTTTTTGCTATAATAAATAACCCCAAAAAATTATAACATTTTTATTTTTTCCCTCAGTTTAGGCCAATACGTATTCTTCTACACATTTCTGATAATAAAAATTGGTTTGTGCAAAAGTTATAGCGTCTACAAAATAGGAGATCGTTTTATGGCATGTTTATTATTTTATTTTTTGTGTAATGGCGGTGATCAGCGATTTTTATCGGGACTGCGACATTAAGGCGGACAGATCGGACACTTTTGGCGCGATTTTGGGACCATTCACATTTATACAGCGATCAGTGCAATTAAAAATGCATTGATTACTGTTTAAATGTGACTGGCAGTGAATGGGTTAACCACTAGGTGGCGCTGAAGGGGTTAAGTGTGCCCTAGGGAGTGATTCTAACTGTGGGGGGAGGGGCTGTGTGTGACACGACACTGATAACCGCTCCCGATTACAGAGAGCGGTGATCAGTGACAGTGTTACTAGGCAGAATGGGGAAATTGCTTGTTTACATCAGCATTTCCCCGTTCTTCCTCTCTGCGAGTTGATCGCATGTACCCCAGCAAGTATGCAAAAACCTTTTAAGCAAAGGATCCAAATGACTGCAGCCATCACTGTAGTAGCGCCGACTACTTCATTGATTGTCAGCTGCCCCAGCAGCCCTTCAGGTATGAGGTATACTGTACATATTTACTTTGTGCCGAGCTGGGCCAATTTATGCAATACAGACCATTATCTGGAGTTCAGGTTTAAGGATGCCGGAATACAAGTGCCAGCCGTGGAGATTCCTCCACCTTATTAGCATGAATGGTGGAATAGGGCTAAATGAGAGAAAAAGCAAGAGCAGCAGGGGGGCCCAGACAGCCAGGTGAATTGGATGTGGGCAGGAAGGGTGATCGATGTGGTGGGGGGGACAATTACTGGAACC
Source organism: Lithobates pipiens (assembly GCF_037356315.1). Taxonomy (NCBI): domain Eukaryota; kingdom Metazoa; phylum Chordata; class Amphibia; order Anura; family Ranidae; genus Lithobates; species Lithobates pipiens. The sequence goes on along the minus strand of NW_027507903.1, from coordinate 14,793,891 downwards.
GATTCCCTATATGGCTCTCTCTGCAGCAGCTGAAAACTGGCTTCTTCTCCTCTCCCTCCAGCTTTCAGCTGCTACAGAGTAAGCCATACCGGTGATTGGCTCCAGTAATGGCCCCCACTGCATCAATAAGCCCTGCGTTCACAATAAGTTTGCCCACTGCCCTGCAATGCTGCCGGCTTCCCTCATCACTGGCAGCTGCAAGCCCACAATAGGATCCTCCAGGATGGAGAGTGGGCGAGGGGGGTTCCGGTAAACATGTCGCAATTACCAGCCCCTTCCTTTCCTGAATGAACACAATGGGGTTGATTTACTAAATTCAGACCCATGTCCCAGTTTCAAATCAGGGGAAATTGGCTTTGTCCTGGTACAGCTGCAGCTTCCACCTGTAAAAAACATGGCTGCGGGCCGACTTTCAAACTGCTCATGCACTGCTCTGGCAAGTTCGGCCGTTTGGGCTGGAGAGCGCATGCACAATGACATCATGGTACCACCCTGAATGGAGTGTGCAAGCCCCCCGAAGACACCGGTGAATGGAGTGGCCAGGCTGTGCAGAGGAGTCCAGGGATGGACCGGGACACGACAGGTGACACCCCAACCAGGACACGAGGACTGAAGGTGATTACCACCCCATCTTCTCTGTACACCTACTCATCTCTCTGTGCTGTCAGCTGTGTACTTAGTCTCTGACCATCTCTATCATGTCCACAATCGCTGACCCCATCTCTTGTAGCACGTCCACACACTCCCTGACCATCTCTTGTATCACGTCCGCACACTCTCTGACCACCTCCTGTATCACGTCTGCACACTCTCTGACCATCTCCTGTATCACGTCTGTACACTCTCTGACCATCTCCTGTATCTGTTGGATGGGATCTGCCTGGGGGGGTGGCGTTTGAAGTATCTTTATCTGTTGATTGTTAAACTTTCTGGAATACACATATTTCTATTGTGGTGTAGGATCTGGGCCTGCTGTCCTTCTCTCTCCTTCCCTCCCTATCTTTTTTTTGTTCCCTTTCTCTCTCCCTCACTCTTTCTCCCTTTTTTTTTCTCTCCCCCTAACTTTCTTCTCCCTCCATTCCGCTTTCATCTCAGACTCTAACCACATCCCCTTTAAGTCACGTTCAATATTCAGCATAGTTTAACCACTTCAATACTGGGCACTCCCCCCCCCCCCCTTCCAGTTTTTCTTCATTTGTTATAAAATTTAGTTTCCTCCTTCACTGAAGGGTACTGATGAGGCAGCATTGATATGTAGACTTGATGGGCACAGATAGGCTACACTGATATGTAGAATTGATGGGCACTGATGGGTATTAATAGGCACTGGATAGGCAGCGCTGATGAGGAGCTACTGACAGGCATTACTGATTTGCATCTGAAGGGCACTGGCAGGCATTACTGATGAGGCACTGATTGGTACATTTATGGGCACTGACAGGCATTACAGATGGGGCACAGCCTGGCATCTGATGGGCACCTCTCATGGGGGCAGCGCATCAATGTGCTGATTATCAGCACAGACCCCCTCTTGGACAGGGAGAGCCGCCCATCGGCTCTCTCTGTTAGCACGAACTGAGTAAAGCCGTTTACCGGCACTTCCTGATTTACTCTGTGATCAACTGTGATTGGTCATAGCTAATCACGTGGTACGGAGCCTCCGTCAGAGGCTCCTTACCATGATCGGAGATGTGGTGCTTCAGCGTGAAACACAGCATGTTATCCTGAAAGACGTCAACCACCTATAGCAGAATGATGCCCGGGTGGAAAGTGGTTAAACCACACCCATTTTTCGATGCTTTGCATATTTACACTTCTACTGGACCATGCCTACAAATGCATGCCCTACCCCCAATTACAATAGTACTCCACCTACAGACAGCAAAGTGCCCCTATAAATGTTTTGAGAATGTTGGCAACTATGAGGAAGGTGGGCAGAGTCTGCTACTGCTGTATATGCTTCCTTCTTCCACTGGAGTTCTCCACTTTGTAGGACTGAGCTGCCGCTGTAATAGTGTAGCTCTTAATTTGCAGGGGATATGAAGGGCCAGGAAGAATCTTCTGGGGGGCCTAATTGCATAGTTTGACCAAAATCCACCCCCCCCTCCCATAAGCTTGTGCGGATTTTGTTCAGCTGGCTCCCGAAATGAAAGTAAAAGTGCTGCAGCGGCTCTGTAGCCGACGATCACTTTCAGATAGTGGACAGCGTGGTGACCAACCCCCTCCACCCGTGGGTTCTTGGACTCTCCCATTCTTAGGACCACAACTACTAGCTTTAAAGGTGAGGAGCGAGGATTATTATCCATGCCTCAATCTTACAACAATAAAACCAGAAGGGATGATGATGATGATTTAGTCACTTGCGGTTTCAGACCCACCATTTCCCGGCTGGTACAGTCAGGGGACACCAAGCAGATCTGTACTTGGTTAGATGGTGTGTAGGGCAGGGGAGGCATTGGGGTCTATTAAACCCCTAACGTCTCCAAAAAGAGTACCCCTTACTTGCTCAATGCCATCACATGGAGGTTTAGTAATTGTTTTGTGATAAAAAAAAATAATGCATGTTTTTATTTGCTAATTGCCATAACCCCCCCTGCCCAGCACATGCATGCCTAGGGTGTGTACATGTATGTAAAAAACAGAAAAAGTATTGGTAACTGTAAGCGCAAATACACAGGTGCGTACAATACAGGGGATATAAATGGCTAAGCAACTTAGTCCATAACAATAAGACTGGCAGTTCAAGAGTTAAGCAAGTGGATCAAAAGGGCGGCTGCTGTCCTCAGAGAGCACGTAATCACATAATTAGAGCCAGAGGCTGTAATGGGCTTCAAAAAAGGGTGGGCTCAGGGCGAATGAATATGGACTGAAAGGACAGGCGACCCTATTAGACGTCTAGGAGTAGGAAGGATACGCACGGTGGAAGTCGCCGTGATGCAGAAGAGGAGAGGACACAGAAGCCATTGATGGGGTAAGTCTTGAGCTTGATGACCAAAGGGGGGGGGGTGTGTATGCCAGTGAACCGACCAATAGACTTACCTAGAGGGGGGGGGTGCCACCGTGGGGGGATGGTGATTGTTCTCCCAAAAAAACAAACACACCAGCTGCTGGTATTTATTTGCTTGATGCAACCTCATTTTTTTTATATTTTATCTAAGAAGGGGTATTCTCCTGTGGGTGTTTGCCTTCAAATTTATTTTATTATACAGTTGCACAAAAATCACGAGGCCTAAAAAATGTGCAACTATCAACTTTTCAATCTACAGGGTCTATGCTTTCAGAAAACATATAATGTTCTGAGGGTTTCAATAATTTTATTGTGAAAACTTAAGATTTTTGTGTGCGCGCGCGCGCGCATGCATAACAGCGAAAAAGTTTGCTCTAATGCCAAACTGGTTAATAACGATCTTTAGCGTAAAGAACGAGGGGTCCTGGAAAGTGATGGTTTGGCTACCACAGAGCCCCGTTCTCACCATCATGGAGTGTGTCCGGGATGACGTGAAGAGACAGAAGGATTTGAGGCAGCGGCCATCCACAGAAGATCTGAGGTTAGTTCTCCAAGATGTGCATAGAACAACCTACCTGCCGAGCTCCTTCAAAAACTGTGTGCAAGTCTACCTCGAACAGTGATAGAGAACCTTGGCATGCCAGATGTTTTAGAACTACATTTCCCATGATCCTGCTGCACTGTAGTTAAGCCTCATGGGAAATGTAGTTCTAAAACATCTGGGGTGCCAAGATTCACCATCACTGACCTAGAAGAAAGGATGCTGGTGAAAAGGGCGGTCACACCAAATATCGACTTGATTTCGTGTGTTTAAAAAAAAAAAAAAAAAAAAAAATATATATATATATATATATATATTCACTTGATTTGAATTTTTTGTCTGTGCATTTACTTTCCATTTTGCAAAGTGATAAATATAAACTATTAAAATATATATTTCCGAAAGCATTTCTTCACACCTGCCTAAACGTTTGCACAGTGCTGTTTATTATAGCTGTACATTACACTTTAAACATTTTCCAAAAGGATTAAAAAAAATTATGATTATTAAAAGCAATTTCAGTCTATGAAGTTATTATAATAAAGGATTTGTATAGCGCCAACAGTTTACACAGCGCTTTACAACTTGACGGTACAAATACAATACACTTTAATACAGGCGGAATCAGAGGACCCTGCTTCTTAAAGTAAGGAATCCGAGTCAGTTCAGGTAAGTAGAATTTTATTGTATTTCATGATGGAAGGATCTCTGGATCCAAATTCAGGTACGACATGCTGAGGATAAAACGGAAAGGGTGTAGGTCGGCAAAGCTGTGTGAAGTTGTTGTGCCACATCCAATATAGAAACTAAATCGATAGAGAAACCCCTGGTGGTGGTGGACTTTCACGGCGCGTACAACCAAAAGTTACAGTAAGAACAGTTGACTTTCTTTATTGAATATAAAATCATATAAAAACATAGGAAGAGTTTATACACATCATGACATCAATAGTCTCCTTCTTCAGGGGTAGAAATACAGCATAGGATATAATTCTAGTGAAGAACAAATGACAGGATATTAGAACAGGCAAACGGTGGAGCAAAGATGATCATAAAAATGTCCTTCCCTAGAATGATATCCTAGTGAATCTACCCCTGAAGGAGACTGTTTTAGCTCCAAAACGCGTAGGGTAATCGCCTTTATAGTCGATTTTGTATAGGTGATTTTTTTTGTACTGTACAATTTGTCATGATGTGTATAAACTCTTCCTATGATTTTATATTAATTCAAGAAAGTCAACTGTTCTTACTGTAACTTTTGGTTGTACGTGCCATTAAAGTCCACCACCACCAGGGGTTTCTCTATCGATTTAGGATAAAACGGAACGTCACCCCTTTCAATTTTTATGGCCCATAATGGTGAATGAGACAGAAATCAGACGCTCAATGTTTAGGCGTTAATATATATATTTTTTTGAAAATTATGGTATTTGGTCATGTCTGAAAAGCTGCTTAATGTCATCCATCGCCAGCCCAGGGTGGAGTCAGAATTTAGAGGTCTAAACATTGGGCCAATGGCCACTAGGACCAGGGACACCTCTGAAGTACATGTATATTAAAGCCCCAAAGTAACAACGTATTATATTGCAGCTTACCAAGTCCTTAGATATAATGGCTGCATTCGTCACAACATGGGAATGTCTCCCCAGGTGGGGTTTTCCCACAGCGAAATTACAATCGTTAAAAATTTGTTTTGAAAAAGTTTTTATTGAAAAAGTAGAAACGAGATAAACGTTTAAAATATGAGCTGTGGTCAGGGGTATGTACCACCAATTCTACAATGATATAGTTAATCCAGGGAAAAATCCAATTGCCTCTCAGGAAGGATTTTTTTTTCCCTTGGTGTAGCAAATTGGATCATGCTCTGCTGGTGTTTTTTGCCTTCCTCTGGATCAACTGTAGGTATAAAATTGGGTATATTGGATTGTACGATATCTTTTATTTTATTTATCGTTTTTAAGGTTGAACTGGATGGACTTGTGTCTTTTTTTACTATGTAACTATAACACAGTACATATTATTTGGTCAATTATCTGATATGCAAATTTCCAACGCATTTCAACGTGCATGGTCAAAGTCTTCCTCAGGGGATTAATTTGCTGTCAAAAGATATACACAATGCCTGTGTATGTGTGTATATATTTTTTTTTTATAGCAAATTAATCCCCCAAAGAGGAAGACTTTGACCAGGCGTTGGAAATTTGCATATCCAATAATTGACCAAATAATATGTACTGTTGTATGTTATATCATTGTATAATTGAATGGTGGTATACATCCCCGACCAGAGCTCATATTTTAAATGTTTATGTGTTTGTCTTGTTTCTACTTTTTCAATAAAAAACTTTTTCAAAACAAATTTTTAACGATTGTAATTTTGCTGCAGAGGGGAGACTTTCCCATGTTGTGACCCAATTGGGGCGGCAGAAATTATATCACTCATATTCATGTGTCTTTCCCATGCTATTGCTGCATTCATTTATTTTTTTTAAGGATTTTTTTCCCCCCCCTTTACTTTCACCTGGTGATCTGGCCAGTAAGTCTTATTTTTATTTTTTTTAAAGGGGTTGTGAACCCTCGTGTTTTAAAAAACACCTGGCAATGACCGGCCCCCCCGTTTTATTTATCTGAGCCCTGGAACGTCATTTCGGCAGGGACGCACTCTTCCTCTGCCTGGGGGTTCTCAGCTCTTGATTGGATAGATTGATAGCAGTGCAGCAATTGGCTCCCACTGCTGTCAAATACAATAATGCGGGCGCCAGGGCCGAGTCATACATTCTGTGGGTATGGTTGCAGAATGATGGACTCCCCCGGGACTGTGCTTCTCCGAGGGAGTTATCTTGATGTGGGGAGGAGCCGCCGAGGGACCCCAGAAGAACATGTTCGGGGCCACTCTGTAAAACGAGTTGCACAGCGGAGGTAACTGACATTTTTTTTTGTTTTTTTTAAACAAAGATTTACAATCACTTTATCTTCCTTTAACTGACCAAGCTATCCAGAAAAAGTAGCAGTTGGAGTGGTTTTGTGCTGCCCTAGGCAAGACTAAAATATGTGCGCCCCACCCCATCTAAATTTGTCCCACCCCAGTCGCTTTAAAATTGCCCATGCCCGAGCAATGGCAATGATGTAAATTTTTCTATCCATAGGCGACGCTTTAAAAGCGATTACAGGTTACCATTTTAGAGTTAGAGGAGGTCTGGTGCTAGGATTACAGCCCATGATCCGACGTTCAGGGCGATACCTCATGTGTTGGACGATTGCCGTTTTCAAATGTACGGGACTAACACACGTTTGCCTTTGCGTTGAGCATGGGGGCACTTCTAAATTTTTTTTTAATAATTTACCTTTTACACTATTTTTTTTTATCACTTTTATTGCTGTGACAAGGAATGTAAGTATCCTTGTGCCAGTAATAGGCAGTGACAGGTCCTCTTTATGGAGGGCTCTGGTGTCTATAAGGCCCCAAATCCCTCCTCTGCACTTAAAAGCATTCAAAACACCAAGATCTGTGCTTTTGAATGCTTTTGATTTTTTTTAAACTGGCGCCAATGATTCCCAAGTAAACCATAAGTGATGTCATGTCATTGCTTCTGGTTTACCGTTACAAACAGACTGATACCGGCTATGCGTGGCTGCGGTTGGTCGGGTCTCCCAGTGGGACGGGAGAGCCATGGAAGGCAAGTGTGAATGGAGCCTAATCCAAAAACAGTGTTGCTGTAACGGCTTATAAAGTGTTATCTGGAATTCGCCTTTAATTTGTTTGCCAAGTCCATCTAACACTAGCCGCCCCCCCATCCCAGAAAGAGAATGCTGCTGTCCAAAAGGTGTCTCTGATTCAGAATGGAGATACTCCAAAACAAGAAAGCGTGTTACTGACCAGATCACCAGGTGAACAAAATAAATAAATAATAATAATGCAACAGCCAAAGTGCAACTCTGGGCAAAAAAAAAGTTTATACTCAATCCCCCTCTCCAGTGGTAAATGGCACTCCCCCATGATTCAGCGGTGGACCGTTCCTGATGTCCTCATGGACAGAGTAGGTCTATGGGCTAGATGATGTCAGAAACAGTTCAACATTCAAGACTGCTAGACCGTGGCAGGATTGGGAGGGGGGGGGGGGGCAGTAGCCACAGGGACCGGTCTTGTGTGGGAAGGATTAGGTAAATTTACCTACCTTCTCCAATGCCCTAAGACCAGGGCCCTCAGACTTTCTAAACAAAAGGTCCAGTTTACTGTCCTTCAGACTTTGAGGGCTGGATTGTGGCCAGTGGGAGTAGAAAAGGTCCCGACGTCAGTGGAGAAAAATAAAGCCCCATTGTTTCAGTGAGGGTAATTGCTTCTCATTATTGGTGTACAGGGGGAAGGAATTGTGCGCCATTTTTTATGTCATTGGGCCCCATCGTTCGTGTCAGTGGGAGGAAACGTGCCCCATCGTTCGTGTCAGTGGGAGGAAACGTGCCCCATCGTTCGTGTCAGTGGGAGGAAACGTGCCCCATCGTTCGTGTCAGTGGGAGGAAACCTGCCCCATCGTTCGTGTCAGTGGGAGGAAACCTGCCCCATCGTTCGTGTCAGTGGGTCCCATTTTTTGTGTCATTAGGAGGAATTGTGCGCCATTTTTTATGTCATTGGGCTCCATCATTGAGAAGAATTGGACTCCATCATTGATGTCATTGGGCCCCATTGTTTGGGTCTTTTGGAGGAATTGGGCCCCATTGTTGGTGTCAGTGGTAGGAATTTGACCCTATCGTTTGTGTCATTGGGAGGAAACGTGCCCCCTTCATTGGTGTCAGTGGGGGGGGGGGGGATTATGTCCCATTGTTGGCATCAGGAGATGAAATAGTAACCAAAGGACCAGATAAAAGCAAGCAAAGGGCCGCATCTGGCCCCCGGGCAGCAGTTTGGAGACCCCCGCCCTATACAAAAATAAGCAGTTAACTCTTGAAGTGTGGGAACCGGGAAAACTTTTTTTTGCCTGGAGTTGGGAGTTTAAGTATTAGTAAGCTGCAATATATTCCATTTTTGTTTTGGGGTTTATTACCGCTTTAATGTCTTCTAAACAAGCAGCCATACATGAGCAACCATCCCAAAAAAAAAAAAAAAAAAGCTGACCTTAATAGGAGTTGGTTATTGTGTGTTATCAGGGGTAAATCTGAAAAATAGGAGGCAAATATGTTGCAGGCCGTCTTGTCTTGGCCACCTCTAAATAAAGATTCTTGCAAAATTCTACTAAAATATATATATATATTTTTTATATAACATGCAACACAAAAATATCTACAAAATGATTTATGCATACTAAATATATGCAGGCATGACAGACAGATAGAAACACAACACAAAGTAAACTTCTTATACAAAATATAATACATGAGAAAATAATACACACAATAATCATATAATTTAAGACACATTATGTAAAAACAGTTCTGAGCATTTCCAAGCCGCCTACATAAAACAGAACGAGCCCATTACTGAGCGTGCAGAACACAGATTCCAATTCTTCATTGGGTATCACAAGGGTTATGTATAGACCCGACGATGGGGGCGTCGGGTGTTTTCTATACCAAATGGTTTTTGTAGCACAAATGTTTCGAATGAACAAAAAATAGATTTTTTCAGTATACAGATTGGTTTTCATATCAACCTTCCATGTAAATCCTGGACTTGCTCCGTGACATTGGGACCCCTGAATTAAAGTGGTTGTAAACCATTAGTACCATTTCACACCACATGCAGTCCAGTGATTTTTTTTTCCTTTTCCTGCATCAAAAACGCTTGGATAGTAGGCTACATGATTTTCAAAGGCATAGTTCACACCACTGCGTTCCAGTTTCAAAAAAAATAAAAAATAATAGTACATGCTGTATTTTTCCTGCACTGGAACGCGGTAAAACGCATCAGAAATGCACCAAAAACGCACTGGAACAATCTTATTTAAGGTTAAGAAAAAAAAAAAGTGGGGGAAAAAAATGCACTGGACTGCATAAAAAACGCACTGGAACACGCATGCAGAAAAGCAGCCAGACCACGTTTCTATGGTGTGAACTGGCCCTTAAACAGTACAGTGACTGGCCTCAGGTGACACAGAGATTAAACAAATCCTCCTACATAAGTAGTACCTGTTTATTTACAGTCTTTTCAGCCAAAGTCCGGAAATTACACAGCATTTCCAAGCTCTAGCAGGTGGGGGGGGGATCAGACCTCTCAGCATAGAGCAGGAAGCCGAGTGTAACCTGAGACCTGAGCGAAGGGAAAGGGCACACCTCTCTCCCCCCCCCCCCCCCATTGTCTCATAGGGAAACATACACAGCTGAGGCTGTCAATCACCTATTGTGTGTTGGAAGGGGGGGGAAGTGGGGCCGTCTCCTAGAATTGTCTGCCATCGGCATAGACTGTCAGAAGTGACTGATGCAGATAGCAGGAGGAAGAGGAGAAGAGAGGAGACAGAAATCACACTAGATGCTTTGGATTTAGCCAAGTACACATTAAAGACCAGGGATATGCAATTAGCGGACCTCCAGCTGTTGCAAAACTACAAGTCCCATCATGCCTCTGCCTCTGAGTGTCATGCTTGCAGCTGTCAGTCTTGCTATGCTTCATGGGACTTGTAGTTTTGCAACAGCTGGAGGTCCGCCAATTGCATATCCTTGCTATAGAGGGATGTGCTTTGTTCATATTTCATTGCAGAGGTTTACAAGCACTTTAAAAGTTGTATTAGTCTAAACAAATATGGATTCGATTTACAAAAAAATAGGAGGAAAAAAAGAAAGGTGATGTGGCCTATAGCAACCAGAGTTTCATTTTATTTCCTGCCCCAGGCTGTCTCAATAACAGTACTCAAGTTATCCAAACAGGCCAGGTCTCCAGGATTTCCATAAGTTAGCATGCCAGAAGAGAAAAATGGTGGCTGCTGTTGCTGACCTCCCGAAAATGCTAAATGTCTGGCTGCTGTGCCAGAACACAAGTGTGTGAATAGGAGGACCATTTCACCAGCCCTACAGTTTATACAAAGCTAGGTAAGATTAGATGGGCAGAACCTTAAAGTGATACTAAAGTCTAGTTTTTCTTTAGTTAAAAATAACAAACTTGTTTCTTACCTGCTCTGTGCAGTTGGTTTTGCACAGGGCAACCCGGATCCTCCTCTTCTCGGGTCCCTCTGGCACTCCTGGCCCCACCCTCCTGTTGAGTGCAGCTTGCTATGGGGGCGCCCGAGCCGCAGCTCCCTGTGTCCATTCAGACACGGAAGCCACAGCCCGGTCCCCTGCCCAGGACTCACCTCCTCATTGGCTGAGACAGCAGCATGGCGCCATTGGCTCCCGCTGCTGTCAGTCAGCCAATGAGAGAGAGTGACTGACAGCTGCGGGAGCCAATGGCGCCATGCTGCTGTCTCAGCCAATGAGGAGGTGAGTCCTGGGCAGGCGAGAAACTCCACTGGATCGAAATGGACCCCAGGTAAGTATTAGGGAGGCTGATGCACACAGAAAGCTTTTTATCTTAATGCATAGAATGCACTAAGATAAAAGAAAAAAAAAACCTTCTGCCTTTACAAGCACTTTAATAAGTTTGTTAATAGTTGAACTGTAAAATAACACATAAAATGTGCTTCCTTATCAAAGTGGTTACAAATAGGATTGCTCTACATCTAGCAGTCTGTGACTAATCATTATGGTAATTACATCCTGACTTTTAATAGGAATATATTTTAGTATGCATTTTATTCTATAAATGTGTCCCCTTACTTTGTTAAAAAAAAAAAAATGTGTCCCCTTAAAAATGCTATCTAAATTATGTTTGCATGATAAACTTATTTATTTGCAAATGGAAAAAAAAAAAAAAAAAAAAAAAAGATTTAATTTGACACATTTTTGTATGCAACACTAGAAAAAAAAACAAAGGAAAGGAATGAACTTAAAAACAGTTAAAGGGGTTGTAAACCTTCGTGTTTTTTCACCTTCATACACCCTATGCATTAAGGTGAAAAAACACCTGGCAGTGACCCCCCCCCCCCCCCCCGTTTTACTTACCTGAGCCCTGGCACTTCACCCACGGGGAAGCACTCTCTCTCTCTCTCTGCCCGGGGTTCTCGGCTGCCATCAATCAAATCCAATGACTTGGGCGCCAGGGGGCGTGGCTGAGTCCTGCATTCGGCCTCCGTGGATGCCAAATGCGGGACTCGGGAGAGCACCCGTAAGGTAACCCCTCCGGGAGAGCACTTCTCCCAGGGGGTTATCTGATGTGGGGAGGAGCAGCAAGAGCCAACGGGGGACCCGCCAAGAGAAGTTTTCGGGGCCCACTCTGTGCAAAATTGAGCTGCAGAGTGGAGTATGACATGTTATAAAAAAAAAATGAACCCTTGAAATCACTTTAACCACTTGCTTACTGGGCACTTAAACCCCCCTCAGTCCCAGACCAATTTTCAGCTTTCAGCGCTGATGCACTTTGAATGACAATTGCGCGGGCATACAACACTGTACCCAAATGAAATTTTTATCATTTTTTTCCCACAAATAGAGCTTTCTTTTGGTGGTATTTAGTTACAGCTCGGAGTTTTATTTTTTGCTAAACAAAGATGCAAAAAAAAAAAATCATGTTTTAATAGTTTGTTATAAAATTTTGCAAACGGGTCATTTTTCTCCTTCATTGAAGTGCGCTGATAAGGCGGCACTGATAGGCTGCATTGGTGGGCACTGATGGGCTGCATTGGTGGGCACTGATGGGCTGCACTGGTGGGCACTGATAGGCATAGTTAAGGCGGCACTAATAGGCACAGATAAGGCGGCACCGATGGGCACAGATAAGGCGGCACTGATGGGCAAAGATAAGATGGCACGGATGGGTGGCACGGATAAGTGGCACGGATGGGTGGCACGGATGGGCACTGATAGGTACCACAGATAGATGGGACTGATGGGCACTGATAGGTGGCTCTGATAGGTGGCACTGCTGGGCACTGATGGGCGGCACTGCTGGGCACTGATGGGCGGCACTGGGGTGCAGCACCTTTGAGGCAGATTGGGTGGCACTGTGGGTGGCACTGTGGGCACAGACGGGGGGCACTTACTTTTACTTTTAGTTATACTTCAGGATGGCACTGCGGGAGGCAGGTGGGCACTGGCAGGTGGCATGTGGTGCCTTGCATTGCTGGCCGTGATCGGGACTGATGTCCCGATCACGGCCGCCGGTGATCGGCTTTTTTTTTTTCTCCTCGCGCTGTCAGCGCGAGGAGGAATAATAGCCGATTACCGGCTCCGTTCTATCACATGATCAGCTGTCATTGGCTGACAGCTGATCACGTGATAAGGGGTCGGGATCGACCCCTTGCACGGATCGGTGATCAGGCGAGTCTCATAGACTCGCCGATCACAGAGCGCGCCGCGCGCGCCCCTCAGGGGGCGCGCAGGCCGCTCGTAACCGGGACGACGTCAATAGACGTAGTCCCGGAAATCTAGGTCCGCGCTAATGCCGTCATTCGGCAATAGCGCGGTACCCAAGTGGTTAAGGAATATTAGTATATATAAAAGAAATATTATTGAAAAAGCAGAAAAACAATAACTAAGGGGAGAAGGAGTTACTTAAGGCTGATTACGGATAATACATTTGTTAAAATAGGAATAGGTTTTATTTAAAAAATGATTACTGTAAGGTTTCTTTAACCAATGTCATATGCAGGTCAAAGGTCACACCTATGCGCTACAAATAAATACAATTTAACAATAAAACCGTTAGACTGTATTTCCCATTGAAACTTGCAGACAACCTGCAAGTGTTACATAGGAGCACTTGTGTAACATTCTGAGAACTGTTCCAGGTTTGTAATACATAGCAATTCCTAGCTGTCATTTTGACAGCCAGTAGTTACCAGTAATAGCGGCAGTGGTACCGGGGACAGGGGGAGGGGAGTTTAGGAGGCTACCTCTACATTTCTAGGAGGTTCCATTGTGCTAAAGTCATGTGAACTTCATCACTAAGCAGATCAAGCAAATGGCTCCCTACGAACAAAGCTACGCAAGTAGCATTTTGTAGTAACCGAATGCTCGGGAGTGGAGCGCTACCATGGGGGATCGATTACTATTAAATGTGTGTGCAGCTTTCAATAGGCAGCCCTTTGCTCTGTTAAGTGCCTAATTCCTGCTAACAGCAATAAATCACTAGCCATTTCAGTAGCACAACTGAGCTGCTAAAATCTCTATCGTGGCTTTAGCCCAGCGGTCTCCAAAATACAGCCATCTGCTTACTTTTATCCAGCCATTGATGCATTATTCCCCTTCTCTGTAACAGTGGGGTATAGTTATTGCCACTGACACAGACAATGGGGCACCAGTCTCCTCAGTGACAGCAATGATGGCAGAGTATTCCTCCCACTAACAATGACTGAGCACTACTCCTACCACCAATACCATAGATGGGGCATTGTTTCTCCCACAGACTCCAATGATGGTGCACTATTCCTTCCACTGATACCAATGATGGGGCACTATTCCTTCCACTGATACCAATGATGGGGCACCATTTCCCCCACTGACACCAATGATGGGTCACCATTTCCCCCACTGACACCAATGATTGAGCACTATTCCTCCCACTAATATCAAAGATGGGGCATTATTTCTCCCACTGACTCCAATGATGGAGCACCATTTCTCCCATTCATACCAGAGATGGGGTATTATTCCTCCCACTGACTCCAAAGATGGGGCACTAATCCTTCCATTCATACCAAAGGTGGGGTATTATTCCTTCCACTGACTCCAAAGATGGGGCACTATTCCTCCCACTGACACCAAAGATGGGGCACTATTCCTCCCACTGACACCAATGATGGGGCAATGTTTAGTCTTACTGATGCTAAAACATTTTCCCACAAGAGATTAAAGCTCAGCCCTGTCTGTCTTTAGATACAGTGGATAAAAAAAGGTCTACACAGCCCTGCTAAATTGTCAGGTCTCCGTAACGTAAAAAAAATCTTTAACCTTTAAACTCAGTTGAACAAACTGAAATATTTTCGGTGGAGGGAAGTAAACTTAAACAGTAATCTGCACACTCTAAAACAAATACTTCCTTTTGATTTTATTACCACACTCAGTCTTTTTGGGTATGAGTCTATCAGAATGGCTCATCTTGACTTGGCAATATTTGCCCACTCTTTGCAAAAACACTCCAAATCTGTCAGATTGCGAGGGCATCTCCTGTGCACAGCCCTCCTCAGATCAATCGCACAGATTTTCAATGGGATTCAGGTCTGGGCCATGCCAAGATGTAAATCTTCTGGTGAAGCCATTCCTTTGTCCATTTAGATTCTTCGGATCATTATCATGCTGAAAGATGAAGTTCCTCTTTCTAGCAGAAGCCTGAAGGTTTTGTGCCAATATTGACTGGTATTTGGAACGGTTCATAATTCTCTCTACCTTGACTAAGGTCCCTTTTCCAGCTGAAGAAAAACTACCCCAAAGCATGATGCTACCACCACCATGCTTCACGGTGGGCATGGTGTTCTTTTGGCGATGTGCAGTGTTGTTTTTGCGCCAAACATATCTTTTGGAACTATGGCCAAAAAAAATAAATAAAAAATTCAACTTTGGTTTTATGAGACCAGAGCACATTTTCCCACATGCTTTTGGGAGACTTCAGAGGTGTTTTTGCAAAATTTAGCTGGATTTGGATGTTCTACGTAAGAAAAGGCTTCCGTCTTGCCACTCTACCCCATAGCCCAGACATATGAAGAATACGGGAGATGATTGTCACTTGTACCACACAGCCAGTACTTGCCAGATATTCCTGCAGCTCCTTTAATGTTGCTGTAGGCCTCTTGGCCTCCCTGACCAGTTTTGTCGCCTTTTCATCAATTTTGGAGGGACGTTCAGTTCTTGGTAATGTCACTGTTGTGCCAAATTTTCTCCACTTGATGATGACCGTCTTCACTGTGTTCCATGGTATAGCTAATGCCTTGGAAGTTCTTTTGTACCCTTCTCCTGACCGATACCTTTTAACAATAAGATCCCTCTGATGCTTTGGAAGCTCTCTGCGGCCCATGGCTTTTGCTGTAGGATGCGACTAAGAAAATGTCAGGAAAGACCTACTAGAACAGCTGAACTTTATTTGGGGTTAATCAGAGGCACTTTAAATGATGGCAGATGTGTACTGACTCCTATTTAAAATGAGTTTGAATGTGATTGCTTAAATCTGAACACAACTACATCCCCAGCTATAAAAGGATGCAAATCTGACATTTTAGCAGGGGTGTGTAGACGTTTCATAGTCACTGTAACTCAAAACCAAAAAGAGCCAAGGTCTATGCAAAAACAACCGTACTGAGGTGGGCAACGTCTCCGGGAAAATCCTGCTGTAGATGGGCACAGAGCAGAATACACATTTCTGGTTATGGTACCACCACCTCTCAATAACTAGACACAGTCAATGTGATGGAGTTCAGACTGCACAACCTCCAGTGTTTTCTTTGGACGTTAAAGCGGTATTAAACCCTAAACCAAAATGTAATATATATTCCCAATCATTAGATGTTGTGGCTGCATTGTTTTTTTCACCTGGTGATCTGCCCATTAACACACCTCCTGTATTAGAGTGCCCCCACTCTGAATGAAGGAGCACAGGGGGCATCTTTGAACAGCAGTAGATTTAGATACACCAACAAATTAAAGCTAAAATCCAGATCAAACTTTATAAGCATTAACAGCTAATAGTTTTGTTCCTTTAGGGATAAAGTTTTTACATGAATTAAAAAAAATTGATCATTGTACAGTGAGGGAAAAAGTATTTGATCCCCTGCTGATTTTGTACGTTTGTCTACTGACAAAGAAATGATCAGTCTATAATTTTAATGGTCAGTTTATTTTAACCGTGAGACAGAAAAAAATAATCCAGAAAAGCCAATTTAAAAAAGTTATAAATTGCATTTTAATGAGTGAAAAGTATTTGATCGCAAGATTTCTGGCTCCCAAGTGTCTTCTATACAGGTAATGAGCTGATATTAGGAGCACTCTTAAAGGGAGTGCTCCTAATCTCAGCTTGTTAACTGTATAAAATACACCTGTCCACAGAATCACTCAGATCTCAATCTATCCACCATGGCAAAGACCAAAGAGCTGTCCAAGGATGTCGGGGACAAGATTGTAGCCCTACACAAGGCTGGAATGGGCTACAAGACCATCGCCAAGCATCTTGGTTAGAGGGTGAAAACAGTTTGTGTGATTATTTGCAAAATACACAAAATAATTGTCAATCTCCCTCGGTCTGGGGCTCCATGCCAGATCTCACCTCGTGGAGTTTCAATGATCATGAGAACGATGAGGAATCAGCCCAGAACTGCACAGGAGAATCTTGTCAATGATCTCAAAGCAGCTGGGACCATAGTCACCAAGAAAACAATTGGTAGCACTAGAAGAGAAAGGGGCTGGAGGGTAACCAACCCCCGGGACTTTTAAACCGGTACCAAGTGTAGAGGCAAGATAATCACATGCCAAAAGTAAAATCAATAGAATTTTATTAAGAATACAAAAAATATTTTTTTTACTGCCCATAGGGGATGCTCGATATCAGAGGGGACGGGTGTGAGCTCGATGCATGCAGCAGCGAATTCGCCACAGTGGTTTATGGTGGGGCTCCTCGTTTGGCGCATCTGTATGTGTGCGGTTCTTTCCACACATAAAAGTCATTTTGATCAATTGTGTATTAAGCATGGATCTATGACCCACCGGGTAGGACGGCCATATGTTGTAGTTACTTATTTAAAATTGAATTGCTTTGTTCGGTTTCCTCACTGTCGGGAATGATGTATTCTTATACACATTTCTCGATATATCAATACATATTTGTCATTATTTACTGATTATGATATAATATACGCCCTTGCATTTGACAACTCTACTAAGACCCCTTTCACACCAGGGCGTTTTGCAGGCGCTATAGCGTTAGAAATAGCGCCTGCAAAACGCCCTAAAGAAGCTGCACCATTGTGTGTAGTGTGAAAGCCCCGAGGGCTTTCACACTACAGCGGTGCGCTGGCAGGACGTCAGAAAAAAGTCCTGCCAGCAGCTTCTTTGGAGCGGTGAAGGAGCGGTGTGTTTACCGCTCAGAAAAAAGTCCTGCCAGCAGCTTCTTTGGAGCGGTGAAGGAGCGGTGTGTTTACCGCTCCTCCACCGCTGCTGCCCATTGAAATCAATGGGGCAGCGCTGTAATGCCGCCGGCAAAACGCCGCTATTGCGGCGTATTGCCGGCGGTTTTAACCCTTTCACGGCCGCTAGCCGGCGGTTTTAACCCTTTCACGGCCGCTAGCGGGGGTAAAAGCGTCCCGCTAGCGGCCGAAATGCGCCACAAATCCGGCGGTAAAACGGCGCTAAAAATAGCGGCGTTTTACCGCCGACGCAAGGTGCGGTGTGGTGTGAAAGGGGTCTTAAAGCTTTGTATCTGCTGGAAACAACAACGTTGATCGAAGCAGATACTCAGCTCAATACAGAAATTTCTGTTTCAAACTTTTTATATGTATTTGGTAATTCTATTTATTACTTTATTTTTCAGTCTTTTTTGTAACTGTATACGCTGCAACATCCTGAAGAAGCTCAAGAGAGCGAAACATGTAGAGAAAAATGCAGCATACTTATGTACAAGTTTGGTAACATGTATGGTGATCTGTGATTCTGTACCATTTTTTGTACTTTAGTAGTTGTTACATACATCCATACTCCTCCTTTTAGGAAATGTTTTTTGTATTTGTATTCTTAATAAAATTCTATTGATTTTACTTTTGGCATGTGAAATATCTTGCCTCTACACTTGGTACCGGTTTAAAAGTCCCGGGGGTTGGTTACCCTCCAGCCCCTTTCCTCTTCTTCCCCTATCTTTAAAAATCTATACTCTGGGATGTGGTACCATTTTACTCTGATCAACTTCATCTATTAAATCCTTTTTTCTGAATTGGTAGCACTGTGAAGGACTGAAATCCTGCAGCACCCGCAAGGTTCCCCTGCTCAAGAAAGCACATTTATGGGCCCGTCTGAAGTTTGCTAATGAACATCTGAATTAAATCAGAGGAGAACTGGGTGAAAGTGTTGTGGCCAGATGAGATTAAAATCCATCTCTTTGGCATCAACTCAACTCGCCATGTTTGGAGGAGGAGGAAGCTGCCCATGACCCCAAGAACACCATCCCCACCGTCATACATGGAAGTGGATACATTATGCTTTGGGGGTGTTTTTCTGATAAGGGGACAGGACAACTTCACCGCATCAAAGGGATGATGGACGGGGCCATGTACTGTCAAATCTTGGATGAGAATCTCCTTCCCTCAGCCAGGGGATTGAAAATGGGTCGTGGATGGGTATTCCAGCATGATAATGACCCAAAATACACAGCCAAGACAACAAAGGAGTGGCTCAAGAAGAAGCACATTAAGGCTCTAGAGTGGCCTAGCCAGTCTCCAGACCTTAATCCTATAGAAAATGTGGAGGGAGCTGAAGGTTTGAGTTACCAAATTTCAGTCTGGAAACCTTAATGACTTGGAGAGGATCTGCAAAGAGGAGTGGGAGAAAACCCCTCCTGAGATGTGTGCAAACCTGGAGGCCAACTACAAGAAACACCAAGTCATGTTTTGCGAAGGGGTCAAATACTTATTTCACTCTTAAAAATGCAAATCAACGTATAACTTTTTTGAAATGCATTTCTGGATATTTTTTTTTTTTCCTCACTGTTAAAACAAAACAACAAAAAAAAAACACCATTAAAATTATAGACTGATCATTTCTTTGTCAGCGGGCAAACGTACAAAAATCAGCAGGGGATCAAATACTTTTTTCCCTTCACTGTAAGCACCCCTGTCAGTGGTGAATGGTTTGTCTCAACCCTGTCACTGCTACATCTGCAGGAGGAGCTTGGTCTGTTGAAAAACAACAGACTTATTGGCCAGATTGCCAGGTAAAAATGAAGGAAAACCTAAAAAAGGAAAACAAACGCAGCCATCACATCTAATTGGTAAGTTGTAATATGATAAATGTATTTTGGAATACTTGCTTTAATGGGCTAGGAGCCAAGTCCTAGAACAGCAACCTTCAAGCAGAATACGTAAAGCTGACTTCATACCGCTGCACTGCAGCAAACCAGTTCTAGTACATGGCACCCCAATGCATCATGTCAGCACACCTTACATGGATAAGGCAAACCATTTAACACTGGCATGGGTGCCTACAAAGTTTAGCTTTTATGTAAAACCTTTAACCCCAAGAAGAAAAAAAAAAAACATTTTGCTGTAGCTGATTATAAAGTGTGAGCTGGAGTTTGGCTTCAATTTGTTAGTGATTTTGTCAGGGCTGGGACAAGGGGTGGCTGTCCTGGGCACTGTGGTAACATGTGCGGTGGGGGGGGGGGGGGCACCACAATGAGATTGGGAGGGAGAGGATTTGTGTTGAGAAGGGGAATATGGGGGACAGCAGAGGGTAAGAATTGTTCTAGGAGGGCACATTTAGGGAGGTGTGCTGGGATTGGTGATTTGAAGGGATTTGTGTTGGGAGGGGGATGGGGGAAGAGGATTGGTGTTAGGAATGGTGATTTGGGGTATCTGTGCCATAAAAGTAATACGGTATAAGGGAAATATTTTTTTTTGGGAGGGGGATTTGTGCTAGTAGGAAAGATTGGGGGGTATTTGAGCTGGGGGGGGGAGGGCTAGGATGGGGAGGGGAATTTGTGCTGGAAAGGTGGAAAAGGGGCAGGGGGATTTGTTTTTTGTGCTGGGGCATACGGGGGGGGGGGTGGTTGAGCTGGGGGGGGCGAAGATCTGTGCTGGGAGGGGGGATTTCAGCTGGGGGGGCAAAGATCTGTGCTGGGAGGGGGGATTTCAGCAGGGGGTGGATTTGTACTGGGGGGAGCATGCAGATTAGTGCTAGATACATAATGCTCATACATCATGGAGGACTGAGCAATTTTGCATGTTCGCCCTGGGCTCTAGATGACCTTGTCCCAGCACTAGGTTTTATATCGGCTAATACATTTAACACCCCCTCCCTCCCAGATGAGCGATGCTGTTTGCTTTGCTCATTCATCCAGAGTTGTCTCTCACTTATACAGCAGGAGTGTTACTGATCAACACGCCAGATCAACAGGTAAAAACAGAGGGGGGAAAAAAGGCAAAGAAAAAAAACAAAACAAATGTAGCCGTTACATCTTATGATTGGTAAGCTGCAACATAATAAATTTTGGGTTTTAGGTTTAATACCCCTTTAACAAACCTTTAATCTTGTATAAGGGACTTCATTTAGATCAATAATTCCTAGACATGTGCACTGACAAAAAATTAGTTTGTTTAATTTTTTTGGGGAAATTCAGAAATTTGAATTTTCACATTTCTGAATTTTCAAATTTCCGAATTTTGAATTCAGAATTTTTGGAATTCGAAAATTCAGAAATTCAAAAATCCGAAAAAAAGAAAGAAAATTAGTAAAATTCGAAAAATAACTAATAAATTATAGGTATTGGAATTTCCTTTCAAATTTGGCTGTTTGTAAACGTAATAAATACAAATTTATCTGAAGTTACGAATTATCCGAAATAACAAATGCTACATCTAAACAAATGGAATGGAATAAATAATTAATAAAAAGGTTTTATTATTATTTTTTATTATTAGATAGTTACGTTCTATTCTTTTAGATACGGCATTCATTATTTCAGATAATTTGTTTAAATACGTTCACTGACAGACAAATTTGAAAGGAAATTCCAATACCTATAATATCGATTAGTCATTTCAGATTTTCATTCTTTTTTTGGGATTTTCAATTTTTCCGAAATTTAGAATTTATGAAAAAATGTTGAACTTGTGAATTTTCGGAAATGTGAAAATTTAGAAATTTCAGGAATTGAAAAATTTTGAAATCCGGAAATTAACGAATCTGTCAAAATTCGTTAAATTAATTTGGAACTAAACAAAATTGCACAAGTCTAATACTTCCCATAAGAGGAAAATCCTGAAAACATTACCTGTTTGGAATACTGGTACTGTGTCCCATTTGACGAGTCCCATTTGTTACTGAGCTACACCTCCAGCTATTTTATGACACATTACGTTAAATGGCTTCTACTTTTGGGCCAGTTAATACTTGTGGTTGGAGGAGGGTAGTAAAAAAGCATGGTTGAACCATGCTTTGCAACGCCCCAACCATATGTCACCCAGAAAAAAATATCCCCATCTTTCAGTGGGCAGTACCGAATAGGACCCATTCAACTAAAAAAGGGGCACCCTGCAACTGTGTGCAATGCGAATTGATGCGGTGCACTGGCGCAAGGTTTAAGGGGTTAAAACATGGAGGTGGCAATGTCGCTAAATGCCCTCTGAAGAGCAATGCAACGTGGATAGCTCTTTAAAACGAGGCCTTTACTCAGATGTCACAAAGCAATGGTTTGGGTTAAAAACAAAATCTATGCTCTAGACATCAATATAGTTTATTCTTTGTAATTTAAAAGTATTCTGGCATCTGTTAAAAAGGTTTACTGGTGCTCTGAGCAACATAATTTTTACCTTTACTCAATAATAAACCACAAACAGCGATAATGTTTACATAACCACAATAAAATATTTTTTTTTTCTGACAACGTTCCAGCACTATGTGTTTAACTCTTTAAAATTGTATTTGCATACAACGGCCCATAGAACATCCCTCAGCTGATTGCAATTAAAAATATATAAATGACATAAAATACAATTGCAAACTAGTAATTATAAGATCACGAAACTGAAATAATAGATGGCGAAGTCCTTGCTATGTGGCAATGCAAGAACCAGGAAGAGAGGACTATTTCTTTTTTTTACCAAAGTGAAGTCATGAAAGAATCATACAATTTTTTGAAACCTCTTGCCAGGTGGTGAACTGGAGGGGGCAGCAGAGCTAGCATTGGTGGGAAATGCTTTTATTTCTGCGTGCTTCCCCCCCATGGGAAGGTTTCTGGGTTCAAAAGAAATGCTGCAAACTGCCTGTACTCAACTATATATCTCATTGACTTTGCTGCATAGAGATATCTCCCAAGCTAACCAACATTGTGATCACTTCCTTCAAAAAGATCCCTCAAACAAATTTGATGTAATTTTAAAATCTAGTCAGGCTGAAATCCACACAATTACTGCTATTTGGTGATCATTTGCTTTTGCCAAGGTTACATAGAACCATAGGGTTCCCTCCAGAGGTTGTTAGGGGTTCCCTGAGACCGGAAAGTTATTTCAAGGGTTCCTCTGTGCTGAAAAGGTTGAGAAAGTCTGACCTATACCCTTCATTCTACCAGATGATTACTTAACCAGAAGTGACTCTCGATAACTTTTTTTGGTTAATATACTATAAATTATAAAATAGTGTTATTTTAATTACATACTTTAAAAACATAATAAATGTGTACTGTAGACAATTTAGTCTTTACCAAACACCCTTGTGATCTGATATACAAGTGTACAAAATAATAGCTTTAGGTTAAATTGTGAGAAGAAAAGAAAATAATTGAAGCAATGCTTAGTGACTTGTGTTATGTATAAAAGTCAACTTGTGTTATATAATATCTGTCACTCAACTGATACCTCTCACCAACAGTTCACTTTAGCAAACTGATCCGGGACTATCAACCCTTTTATGAAAGGTCTTCTGTATCACCATGGGTTCCTGGGTGATCCTCAAAAACCAAATTTTATGAAAAGTCATCTGTATCACCATGGATTACTGTGTGATCCCCAAAGCCCTCTTATGAAAGGTCTTCTGTATCACCACGGATTCTTAGGTGATCCCCAAAGCCATCTTATGAAAGGTCTTCTATATAAACATGGATTCCTAGGCGATTCCCAAAGCCCTCTTATGAAAGGTCTTCTGTATCACCATGGATTCTTAGGTGATCACCAAAGACCTCTTTTATGAAGGGTTTTCTGTATCAGAATGGATTCCTGGGTTATCCCCAAAAACCTCTTTTATGAAAGGTCTACTGTATCAGCATGGATTCCTGGGTGATCTCCAAAGACCTTTCATGAGATCATTTTTTTATTTTAATTAACATGCACAGTAGTGAACCCCAATATTTCCAACCCAAGTCCATATGATGCAGCCCTCTTTTGTCTGCACATCATAGTATCCATGGCCACATAGAATATAATGAAGGACAGGATGGTGGGAATAGATGAGTGTTTGAAGCCATGGAAAAAAAAAAAAAAAAAAAAAAAAAAGAAAAAAAAAAAAAAAAAAAAAAAAAAAAGCTGTAGCTTTGAACTGATGGAGATCAAATCCAGAATGCAGCCTGGAGTCTGGTCCTGCTCCATGAACCTCTTTTGTGGAGCATATTTAGCAATGCAGTACGTTACAGGGTATGTCAAGCAGGAATCCTTGAAAATCATCCACTGCCTGTCAGGTTTTGGCATGAAATGGATCAATGCCATCAAGATAGCACCATAGCCAGAAGTGGGTGATCTGGACTCCACTGGCACCGGTCACTCCATGTTGAGCAGATGATGGCACTTCTTAAAAAAAACATGGTCAGCCTGCTAGCATACACGTCCGGCAACAAAACTGAATGAAGAGCTTCCGCTCACAGAGCTTGCTGGACTTCACCATCTCACAGAACATCTCGTCCGCTGATCCGGAATAGAAAAGAACAGAAGACAAGTCATTGAATAAACAAAACAATCTACTGATCTAGAAAAAGGGTTTTCCAAAGCACCATTAATGATGTGAACCCACACCGGGGAAGGGGGGCTTGGGGGGAAATTTAAACGCAAGACTAAACTGTGAAGGTATTCCGTTTATCTGAAAATCTTGAGGCTTGTTCACACCATATCTGTTTTTCTGTACACCATTGAACATTTGGTGTGAACAATGTTCAAACAATTGTTATTTATATGACTTTCTCACACAATACATGTGTGGCGGTGTGCAGAAAAGTGCATCTCAATGGACATGGAACGAACAAGCCCCAAGTAGCAGACCACTGCAGAGGAACTTGCTCGTTACTCTTGCTATGCATCAGAGGCAACAGGAAGCCCTGGGAGCTGAGCCTACATTCCATCGGGTATGGATATTCCAGCTTGGACCAATGTAACTTAAAGTGGAAGTAAACCCTTCTATCGTTTTCAGTCAAGGAAGCTGCCCTCTAGGGCTCTAATGATTCTTCAACTGCCATATTGCTGCACATGTGATCAGTTATGAAACCAGCCATTGGATGGTTTGAAAGTTTGGTTGAGAGCACAACCAATGTGAAAGTTAGCATTTCCGGCATCGTAAGTGTTTTTTTAAACTGGGTTTACTACCACTTTAAGCATATACCATACCTGTGTGATCCCTCTAGAAGCTGGAGAACACTGTAGTAGACACCCCTACACACTACAATGGTCTCCAATTGCTTCTGGGTCCCATGCCAAGCTGCTGTCCTGCTGCACTGTGAACACAGGCCATTCAGAAAATGCTTTGAATTAGATGACCTAGAGACGATCGTATCTTGGCCAAATGGAGGTTTTGCCCAGTATCAGGAATCAATGAACCATAAAGAGTTTAGGTGTGTAAAAAAAAAAAAAAAAAAAAATTAGAGAGTGACATAATAAAAGGTGGGGGGGGGGGGGGATGGGGTAGTGAGAGGGTTCAAAACGGAATGGAATTGGACTGGTATAGGCCACACAGATCCTAGAGCTGTGCCCCTAATCTAAGTTAAAAGGTCCATAAAGAGTCATTAAAGTCTATAGGGAGGCAAGTATGCTATCCATAGGGCCCAAAGTTTCTAATTACAGAGTACCTGGCTACATTTTTTATTCTGGTGTACTAAACCACCAGACTTTCACCAGGGTTTAAACCAAACATCAGTGTAAACTCGACACTTTAGCAAGCACCCAGAATTCACAGGGAAGCTTGCCATAAAAAGTGCACATGCCATGACCACTCCTGCAACTCGGACTAGAGCATTAAAAGCGGTGCAGCCCTCCTCAGATCGGGGAATCTTGTACTGCACAAAGAAAAAAAAAAAAGGGTGCAAACGCCTAGTGCATTATCTCCAGCACTTTATTAAAAAGATAATACAAGTTATACTCACAAGCCAAAATGGAATGGTCATTGCTCTGAGGAAGGGGGCCAGTCCCCCAAAACACGCCAGCTGGTTCCATCATCCGTATAATTCCATGAGGTTGGAGGGCGGACTCCTGGATACCACTTTTGAAACGCAAACCATTCCATTTTGGTTTGTGAGTATAATTTGTGTCTTATCTTTTAATAAGCGCTGGAGATAATGCACTAGGAGTTTGCGCCTTTTTTTTTTTTTTTTTTTAACTAGAATTTGCCTAGCAAACTTAAAAAAACTGAAGGTCAGGAGATTTAAATTGGTCTTTAATGCAATCTGAGGGTTGGAGTATGAGAAGGGCTTGGCGTGGATTCTTAGGGATGCTCTTTCCCAGAAAAGTATTAATGAATTGTTAGAAACTTACCCCAAAATCTTTAGATTATAGGGCAGTCTCACCTCACTAGTCCCTAAAGAATATGTTTGAGGCAACCGGGCAAAATGTTGCCCGTCAGAGATAACATATAACACCAGCGTCAACGTCTTTTTGTTGGCTTTGTTAAAGAAAATATTTTACTGAACCGTGCACAGTTGTGTTCAATATCTGAGACCACCATTTTAGGTTTAGGGGATTGCCAACATCTCTTATCCAGTATGGTATATATAGGTTGGGTGTCCTTAACCCACTTGGCCAAGACATTTGTTATTTCTTCCAGGTCTCTAAATTTGATAACATTCATATCAGTGGGGACGAGTAATTTGCAGAGTAAAAGGGACTCATATGAAGATGTACGAAAGTCAGTCAAGTAATGGAGAAGGGCTTTCCCCCATGGATATGGGACGTTATCTTTAAGGGTAACCGTTATAAAAATAGTGCCCAGTGTTACTGATCTGAAAGCCCAAAGTGGTAATAAATTAGTTGGGAGCCTTAGTGAGGTTCAGGAGCAATGTAGTAGAGTTAAGGGTCACATCAACAGCAAGGAAGCACAACGTATGTTGGTTTTCAGCTACATTTGGTCCTTGAGTGTTGGAATCTGAAATGATTGCAAGCAACTCAATTACTAGGGCAAACAGTATGGGCGAGAAAGTTGCCTTGTGCCTCTTAATAGGGAAGAGATAGGATCTGAGTCCCGTGTATTAAACAAATATACTTTTGACCATCATATAGAGTTTGCATCCATGTAAAAAAAAAAATGGGCACCTAATCTCCACTTAGGACAAGAACTATGGCCAAGCGAGACTATCAGAGGCACTTTAGTCCATGAAGTCAAATTTCTTCCTTGGTGAATTGCTAATAGACCTTAATTGTCACTACCATTCCAGATACTCACCATTGTTACATGTATGGTTCGTAACACAAGATCCACTGAGTAGACTGTAGCCCTCTTTGCACCGGACACAATTCTTGCCTGTGGCTTCACACATCAGACAGTTTTCTTCACATCTGGAAACCAGGATTTCAGATAAGTACTGACCATACTGTGCTTTGGTAAGGATAACCTTATACAAGTAGGCCGTCAAGACAACAGTTAAGTTCAGGAAGACTGTTGGGTAGCTTACCTCCGGCAAACTTTGTGAGGCAGCCCAGGAATGTCTTCTGAGTAGAAGCCCAGGCCGCACATTGGTAAGCAGCGCCAGTCATGAAGATGGTAATCTTTCGAGCATTGAGTACACTGGTCCTTCCCAGTTCCTGAAGAATACAAGAGAGGATAGACCACTGAGCATAATCATGGGCAATGATGGTACATGCATTTACAGTTGCCATTTTTTACAAAATGGCAGCAACCCATTAAAATGATAATAAATAAAAGTAATCCTTTACAAATGTGTTATACTTACCTGCTCTGTGGTTTTGCACAGAGCAGCCCAGATCCTCCTTTTCTAGGGTCCCCCACTAGAGCTCCTGGCTCTGCCCCCCATAGCAAAACTGCTTGCTTCTCGTGCAGGCTTGCTTCCAAGGCAGCGCTGTGTATCCATACACACAACAGGGCTCAGCTTTGTCCCCCCCATGCTCTCTTCAATGGCTCCCAAACTTGTGTAGGACACTGGATCAAGCTCAGATAAATATAAGGGTTTTGGGGTGGGGAGCTGTATACAAAAGTTTTTTTACACCTTAATGCATAGAATGCATTAAAGTGTTACTAAACCCACAATAGTAAAATCAGTCTGGATATGCAGCAAAGCATGCTGGTTATACTCACTGTGGAACCTAAGGGATTGATCCTGTGTATTGTGTAAAACTGTTGTTTGACCCTGTCTTCCCTGATCCTCCCTTTCTTCCACTGTCCCCAATCTGCTGACAGAACAGAGCCTTGGGGACACACTGCACATGCTCAGTTTGGTGTGTATTGCTAGAGATTTTTTTCTTTTCTTAGGAGAGTGTATGTATTCAGCACAGGGCCAATCAGCCCTGTCCAGACACAGGGTCAGGGATCCTGCAGCCTCATAGGACAGTCAATGACTCCTCCTACAAGCTTTAACCAGAGACCGATAGATGTCACAAGACTGCTATATACTGATGAGAAAAGCTATTTAGCAGTTTATATTTATTAAATAATTGCATTTGCGTGTACTGTGGGAGATCAGATATAGTGAATCCAGGGTCCTGGGTTCTGCTTTTAGAACCACTTATTTTAAAGTTGCAAACACTTTTTAAACAATGGATAACTTACCAGGATAATACATGGTTACCCTACTAAAAAATATTGAATTGGCCGTGTGACTTTCTTTGTAGCTAGAGCAACCATTCTCAACCAGGATTACATGGGTTGTGACTGATTGACTTGTCATTTAAATGGTGCCTTCATAGTTCCAGGGCCAACTCCACTTGGCAAAACCAGCAGCAAGGCACCCATGATCTTTTATAGTTGTCTGTAAGGGTGGCCTCCTTCCTACTAACAAATGTAAGAGGCATTTTTCCCACTGGGCCACAATGGACCATTGGATTTTGGCTGGGGTTTCAAGACCTCAAAATTATTTTAGGGGTTTCTCCGGTGTACAAAATTTGGGAAAGGCTGAGCTAGAGGCATGACACACATTGGGGTCAATTTACTAAAACTGGAGAGTGCAAAATCAGGGGCAGCTCTGCATTGAAACCGATCAGCTTCCAGTTTTTCTCAAAGGTTAACTGAACAAGCCCGAAGTTAGAAGCCGATTGGCTACCATGCACAGCTTTTGCACTGAAGCTTTAGTAAATCAACCCCACTGACTCTTACTGAAAGCTTCAGCTTCCCAATTAGGCAGGCTGTGCCAGATGTATCCCACCAAGGAGAAAGCCAAACAGCTGTGAAGGCACCAGGACACCAAAATCTAAGAGTCCACCACTGGGGCGAATTACTCAGGAATGCAAGAGGTTAATTTTCAGTTTACTATGAACCAAAGTTTTATTTAGGAACATTGCTGACTTGCTACCAAATGACAAGTCACACACACTAATATTAATTTATAATAGGGATAAAAAAATAAAGTGACCTTCATATGAGTGATGCTCAGTTCTCTAAAAGCTGCATTTTAAAGAAACCACCTCCATCACTTAACACTTCAAAAATTTCCTGAAAGATCGTATAGAGAAAAAAAAAGCAGCAAATTCTCCACTCATGTGATGTCATCGCACTGCCAAAGCAATGTAGAGTATGTACAAGGCATCAAGGATCCTCTTGTCTAAAAATGAGCCTGTGGTTCTAATATAAATCAGCTAAAGCCTTGCATTTACACTTTCATCCCAGCTGTAATGCAGTAAAATCTAGAAAACACCTCTGTGCTTTCCTAACATCGAACAACATCACGGGTCATCGGGCCACCCAGACACTTTCTAATCTGGCCTGTGTGTGGCAAAGCCACAGGGCAGAGAGGTTCATCTTCCTGCCGTGTTAAGGAACTATGCTGGAAAAACAACAACACAACATTAAAATATTCATTTACGTCAATATTGAACCTGCCAAGTTAACTCCACTAATCTACAACGGAGACAGCTTGGTATCACTAGCACATCACTAGAAATCCACATCCTAATTGATTTATAAGGAATTTGATTTTCAGTGATGAACATATTCTGGAAGAGGGTCCAGGCACTCTAATTCTGCTATTTCTGGAAGAAATGGGACTAGAAACATATAACACTATTTCAAAATAAAAAAACAAACCAAAAAGACGCATTTAACAAAACACATTTTTATTATACATTAAATTTTTTTTTTTAAAAACACGTCATTAAGTATTCCCAATACAGATCTGCATTAGTAGTAACATCAGTAACCAGAATACAAGATCATTCAAGCAAGCATCCAAAGGGTTTCCAATCCATAAGTCAAGGGTGTGAACATTAACAAATTGGAAACCACATACTGTATAACCAATAAAAATTAATGTTAAGAACAGTGGAATGAGGACCAGATGTCCAGCCTGCCAAGGGAAAAATTTGTCAAAAAGTTTCCATTAATTTGAATATTTCCGAATTAACGAAACTGTCGAATTTTGTTTAAAAACAAATTCGGAACTAAACAAATTGCACATGTCTAAAGCCCAGTGCATCTGTATACTTAGTTGAATACACAGTATACAATTACAGTATACAGTAGTTCATAGGAGAATCTTTTGAAGGTTTGGACATATGATCCTCAGTCAACAGCTATTAATTTTTTACTGGTTAAAGCGGAGGTCCACCCTAAAGTGGACCTTCCGCTCATCGGAACCCTGCCCCCCTCCGGAGCCACAATTGGCACCTTTCAGGGGGGGAGGGGGGTGCAGATACCTGTACAGTACAGGTATTCTGCACCCACTTCCAGGATAGCTCTCTGCGGAAAGGGGCGTAGATTACGCTCCTTTCCGCAAGTGCCCGCCCCTTTCCGCAAGTGCCCCGCTGCCTGCTGGGAAACACACAGATCCCAGAGGCAGCGGGGACCGTCCTTATTGCGCAGCGTGGCTCGCGCATGCGCAGTAGGGAACCGGGAAATGAAGCCGAAAGGCTCCACTTCCTGATTCCCATACCCAAGATGGCGGCGGCAGCACCCGACAGACGATCTAGAGATCGGCTTCGGGTGCCGACATCGCGGTGGACAGGTAAGTGCCACTATTTTAAAAGTCAGCAGCTGCAGTATTTGTAGCTGCTGGCTTTAAAAAAAAAAAACGCGGAGTCCCGGCGGACTCCCACTTTAATGTGGTTTGCAATTTGTTGATGTCCGCACCTGAAACTGGTGTAAATTGTTTTAATCAAGAAAAGTTTATTGAAGTGAAAGGAAACAAACATCCACTTATACAGTACATACATCCCCTTAACTTATATTCCCTGATACACTAGGTATAGGATTCATTATTATTATACAGGTTTATACAGGTTTTATATAGCGCCAACAGTTTGCTCAGCGCTTTACAACATGAGGGCAGACATAACATTTACGTTACAATTTGGCACAAGAGGAATAAGAGGGCCCTGCTTGTTAGAGCTTACAATCTAAAAAGGAAGGGGCAATTGATACAAAAGGTAATAGCTGTGGGGGATGAGCTGATGGAGGAAGTAAAACAGTGTTAGTTAGAAGCAGGATAGGCTTCTTTGAAGAGAAGGGTTTTCAGGGATCGTCTAAAGATGGATAGATTAGGGGACAGTCGGACAGATTGGGGTAGGGAGTTCCAAAGGATGGGAGAAGCTTTCGAGAAATCCTGGAGGCGAGCATGGGAGGAGGTGACAAGGGAGCTAGAGAGCAGGAGGTCTTGGGATGACCGAAGAGGGCGGTTTGGTTGGTATTTTGGGACTAGGTCAGTGATGTAGCTGGGGGCAGAGTTATGACACTCAAACTATATATCTCAATGTCAGAGAAATCCAATCTATTCTGTAGTGGAAATAAAATAAAACTAAAACACGGAAGATAATTTCTAAACTACTTTGTAATTGTTACCTGGCCTTGCGTATAAGAGCATCTTCAACAGAGTCGGTACTCTACCCCTGAAACTCATCCTGTCTGATCATGGCTATATACATGTAGCACCCATGTCCTAAAAGCATGGCTACAGGTAAATTTAGTTGTGCTGGGTGGTAGCCAGCCTGGCTAATTTGTAGTGTTTAGTGGTCAAATGACTTCTGTTCTAAAACCTATTCAGTTGTGGCTTCTCCCTTTAGTCAGTATTTTGCCACTGTTGCCTTTGACATTAGTATGATGGACTACAGTACATTCAAGTAATGGATAAACATACTTTTCTCAGCCAGATTCGCTGCTATGAATGCTGGAAAAAGCCATTTAATGAAAAGAAGTCAGATGATCAGGGTTAGTCTTCCTGTCCAGGGCTGCGGCCTGGGTGGATGTGTGTACAGTTCCTGGCTGCTAGGCCTGAAGCCTAGCCAGGTGGTTTCCAACTGCTAGACCTGTCCAAGACCTATCCGCATGTTTAAGTCTCTGCTGAGAAAAGACCATCAAGGATCTGGGAATGATTCGGAAAGGGATGGAGTTCTAGAGAAGCACCAGAGGTGACTTCATGGAGCGGGGATCCATGAGGTGGCTGTAAGAGCTTCAAGAGAACTCGTCCAAAGAATTCAGTATGATGCAGTGAGTAAAGCTCAGTTACTAGAGGAGACAGCCTATTCTACAAAGCACAGATGTGCTGGTTCAGCTTTAAAGGCTTTTTTTCCTGCACTGATGTCTATCTTATCTCACCTATTTTTGTCTAAGGAGTCTGCCAAACTGTTCATTATTAAGGGTGTCCTGTGCCCTATCCTCTCTCTCCCACAATTTTCCTGTTTGAGAAATAAACTTCTCTTGTTAAAGCATAAATGTGACTGGCGCCCAACTTTCTCTCGTTCATCACCCACCATGCCCAATACCCTGCACCATGAGGCTCAGGCTCCCAGTAAAACGAGGTAGATGCTACACACATTTAGCCCTGTAGAAGCCTATTTTTGATCAGTTGCTGTGGTGCTAGGCCTGGGATATGAAACTATGCCTGCCACAGTCTATTAATGATAGGTAAGTTTCTATGCTGGTAAGTGAACTTTTCCCTAATCAGCATGTGACCTCCAATATCGGGATATTAACTTACGAGCCACATACAGTAATGTCAGTACTGCTAAACGGCCTTGTGGAATGAGGCTCGATTCACATCTATGCATGTTGCTTTTGAACGTTTCTGCAGTGCTTTTTGCGGTGCTTGCTGCATTATTGGGCACATGTTTTTACCACAATTTTGCGTTTTTATTTTTTTTACACTGTATGTAGCTGGTTACCAAGGAGGGGGCCGGGAAGCTGGCTGCCGCGTCCTTAACAACCAATGAGTCATCCGCTGTCAGAGGGTTTTTGTGTGTGTACTGTGCGTGCGTATACTGTATAATCCATGTGTTCCCACTGCCATTCAACAGAAGTTGATCTAACAATCCCTTGCCCATGAAAAATGCCCTTGTTGCCATTCAGAGGCAGCTGAAGGGTGAACTGCTGGGGTTGACCTCGGATCAGGCAGCAGGGCAGTGATATTATGGTACACATCAAGCACGACTTTTATTCACATGCCCCACTGCTTGATCTGAGGCCAACCACAGCAGTTCACTATTCAGCTGGCTCTATGACTGTACATGTGCACTTCAGAGCCTGCAACATGTGGATTTGTTTTTTAAAAGCTTTTTCCCGCCAGCTGCCTACTACACTAAGCACTAAGGTGCAAAGGTGTGTGTAAGGGGATACTGGTGGAGGGTGCCACACGGGGGCTCTGACGCACAGTGCCACACTGGGGGCTCTGCCGCACGGTGGGACTCTGCGGACTGATGTATAGGGAGAATGTTGGGACTTGATGCAAGAGCTCTTTCACACGGCCAGCACCGGGGCATCGGCAAAAAAGCGCAGCTATTTTTAGCGAAGCTTTACCATCATTTTTGCAACGCTTTTAACCCCCGCTTTGTGCATAAAAAAAAAAAAAAATTATATATATATATATAATGGAAACATTTTATATTGAAAACAAATAAACCCAACTGAAATGTATTTGTGTCTGTGAGATTACCAGTAAGTAGAATTTTATAGGTACAAGGTCTGTGGTACGATTGCATTGTATGCAGAAGGTGCAGATTCAGTTCAATCCTCCTTTAAGACTCTCCCACTAGTCATGCCCGTTGTTCACCATGGTGCACTATGCATGCTGCAGGTCATCATCTCCCCGGTAGGGGTCCCGGTGAAATATTTTGCCCAGGGGCCCGACGTGGATAAGGTGGAACTGGTGGCCATGAGAGGCTCCTGGTGCCTTTACTGGGTCACCAGTTCCAAGTCTCCTGCCACCCTGCATGTCGCCGAGCTTGGTGCACGCCCCTAAAAAAGATGGCTGCCGTGTGGCGGCCACCTGTAAGCCTTGGGGGCCCCATAATCTCCTAATGTCCGGGGGGCCCATAAGTTGTTTGATTCGAAAACTATTTGAGCTCAAATTTCGTCTGAAATTTTTGTTTTGTTATTATGAATTTGTTCAATTTGTTACCATTGTAATGTGGAAATTCGTATACATGCGAATTTCTAAATAACGATAACGTAAAATGCGTCTGAATTTCAATTCGGAATGAAACGAATCGCACATGTCTAATGGGTAGATCAAGTCTCTCTTTTCAGGGTATTTCCTGAAAATGCATTTGATTTGTGAGGCTCAGATTAAAAAGTTAGTCATTTCATTCTATGGATAAATCACAAGGACAGACATTTAAAAAACCGAAGACCATGCCTAGAAATCTGAGATCAGTGGCAGCTAAAAAAAAACAAAAAAAACTGATGACTTACCAACACACGAATGGCAGGTTGAATGACATTTTTCACATTTCATGAAGACCACGTTGTAGAAAGTCCCTTGCTCACACTCAGGTGTACACACAGAACCTGAAAGGCTGTGAAAGAGACAAATATACTTCAGTAAGGGTAAAGATAATGAATGGCATTCAAAGGCTGCCATCTGTACAAAAGACTACAAAATGTGCACAGCACCAGTTCCCAGATGTAATTTTTTCTTGTGCCTTTATTGGTTGTCTGTTGATTCCATCTCTAGCTGTATGGTTTTTAACCAATAAAGAAATTGTTGGAGTGCGGCTATCCGGATTGAATTTTTCTCTACATTCTACTTTGCATACCGAGCCAGCACCCGTATCTGAGGAGGAGATTTCTGTGGCCCAGACACCTAGAGCAGGTTCCTTTTCTCGGTTCGTCCCTGAATATTGTTAGGATTATACAGATGGACTGTTGATCCTGACCATTTGACGGCAACTGTCTCCGATTAGCATTTGGATAGGTATTGACCTCTAATTGTGACCAATCGACAGGGACTGTTCCTGCAGTGTTACAATTGTACTGATGGACTTTTGATTTTGACCAACTGATGTAAAGTCACTGAATAGTGAGAAAACGAAAGTCCACCACTCCAGGCCAATCCACCGGCGAGCTGCCAACTCTCCAGATAGGTGGGGGTTCCAGGTGCGGGCCGATTGCACAAACCAAGTATACAGAAAACGAACAGAACTCTGGACAGCCGCACTCCGGATTAGGTGAAAAAATGAAAATGCCTTTATTTCTTCAAGTGAAAAAACTCCATATCACACGAAACATCACATCAAAGGGAAAAAACATAAAACAAAATTACTGACGCGTTTCACGCTAAAACCAGCGCTTACTCATAGCTCATAAGTGCTGGTTTTAGCGTGAAACGCGTCAGAAATTGTGTTCTATGTTTTTTCCCTTTGCTGTGATGTTTCGTGTGATATGGAGTTTTTTCACTTGAAGAAATAAAGGCATTTTCATTTTTTCACCTAATCCGGAGTGCGGCTGTCCAGAGTTCTGTTCATTTTCTGTATACTTAGTCCCTGAATAGTGTTAGGATTATAAAGATGGACCTCTGTGTCAGAGCCTGGACACGAACCCTGGACCTGAACCCAGGACCTCTGCTGTGTCTGGTAGTAATGCCGATTGCTTAGGCAACTTTGCTTTGTGCCTCGTTTCTGGTGAATATTTTACTCCCAGCTTCTCCCATGAACTTCCTGAATTAAGCCACGTTTCTGCACTTCCCATTTGCTAGATTGTGCTGTTTCCAGCCGATATCTTGCTTTTGTCTCTCCTGTCACCCGTATCTTCGCTACCACTTGTTACCCATCTGTGGCTTGTTCCTCGACTATGCTTAGGCTTGATCCCAACCTGCAACCACTTGTTTCTGACCTATGGCTTGTTCCTTGACTACACTTCTGCTTGATCCCAGCCTGCAATCACTTGTTACACCAGCCTTTGGCTTGTGTACCGACTACGCTTTTGCTTGATCCCTACCTGCTATATCCACTACTGGGCCCGCCGTTTGCTCATCTCCTTGTGGAGCGATCACAATTACTTTTCACATAGGGCCAGGCGGGTTTGGACAGCTTTTTCCCCTTAATAAATTAAATCATTTAAAAACTGCATTTTGGCCTCACAAAATCTTCCTCTATAAATATATTGGCGTCTGAATCATCATATAAAGTTCTCACACGCTGGTATTTGGTTCCTGCAAGAATCGGCAAATTCTCAACAGACAACACTGGCCTCTGCTTTCGTGGCTGTCCAGAAAAAGGTACCTATATACAGTGGTGTGAAAAAGTGTTTGCCCCCTTCCTCATTTCCTGTTCCTTTGCATGTTTGTCACACTTAAGTGTTTCGGAACATCAAACCAATTTAAACAATAGTCAAGGACAACACAAGTAAACACAAAATGCAATTTGTAAATGAAGGTGTTTATTATTAAAGGTGAAAAAAAATCCAAACCATCATGGCCCTGTGTGAAAAAGTGATTGCCCCCTAAACCTAATAACTGGTTGGGCCACCCTTAGCAGCAACAACTGCAACCAAGCATGTTTCGGAACATCAAACCAATTTAAACAATAGTCAAGGACAACACAAGTAAACACAAAATGCAATTTGTAAATGAAGGTGTTTATTATTAAAGGTGAAAAAAAATCCAAACCATCATGGCCCTGTGTGAAAAAGTGATTGCCCCCCTTGTTAAAACATACTATAACTGTGGTTGTCCACACCTGAGTTCAATTTCTCTAGCCACACCCAGGCCTGATTATTGCCACACCTGTTCACAATCAAGGCATCACTTAAATAGGAGCTGCTTGACACAGTAAGGTCCACCAGAAGATCCTTAAAAGCTACACATCATGCAAAGGAACAGGAAATGAGGAAGGGGGCAAACACTTTTTCACACCACTGTACATACCTGGTGGCATTGCTCAATTGTACAATCATTTTGGAAAAAGATCTTTCTGATAATTACAAAATTTTTTGATCGTCCAATTTTTCCAGACCCAATTATAGCTCTCCTTAAATTAAAACCAGCCTTTCTGAATCAGAAACAATTCAAATTAGTTCTTACACT
Source organism: Lithobates pipiens (assembly GCF_037356315.1). Lineage (NCBI taxonomy): Eukaryota > Metazoa > Chordata > Amphibia > Anura > Ranidae > Lithobates > Lithobates pipiens. The sequence goes on along the minus strand of NW_027507903.1, from coordinate 14,756,988 downwards.
CCTGATAGCCGCAAAGCAGACTATAGCCAATGCGTGGAAAACAGATGTGGTGAATATTGCAGAAACCAAACGTAGAATGAATCAATCTTTCATCCATGCTAAAATGGACGCTATAGATAAAAACCAGATGACAAAGTTTGATATCATATGGAAACCCTGGATTAAATATTATACGTCAGATAATATTGACAACCGAGTTTTATTGTTATGGTGATTAAGATTTTTTATAGAATTACAACATTAGATGATATATAAAACCTCCTCCGGAGAATTATTCCCTCCCCTTCCCCTCCTATATACCTTTTATGTTCTTCCCTTACTATATAATACTTACTATAAACATACTTTAGAAGTTATGGTCAAAACTTTAAAATCATATATTTTCTTTTAGACATATTTATATTTTCTTGGGATTAAAATGGGATTAAAATGTTTAAAACTCAGCTATAAGAATGTTTTCAAATTCTAAAATATATAAGGCCATTTATTGTCATTCCCACGAGAATATCTTGAAATTCTTCTTTGCTTTGTATCATCCGTACTTCAATATGTTTACTTTTTATTTCTGGTATCACATAATTTGTCTTATATTCTGTACATGTAATTTATTTTAACATAAAATAAAAAATTTTGAACGGGAAAAACTGCATTTTGTATTTACTCAGATTATCTTTGTGTAATATTAAAATTTGTTTGAGGATCTGAATCATTTGAATGTAACAAATTGAAACAAAATAAAAAAAAAATCAGGAAGGGGCAAATACTTTTTCATAGCATTGTAGGTTACATTTCCCGACTGTAGATGCACATGTAAACATCATACTTACATTGCAAAATCAATAAAAAGCTTAAAAAAATGATTTTCAAGTGGTTTTACCTGCAATTTTAGTTAATGACAGGGTCTGTTTAACTTAAACACATACTATCAGAACCTCCCAAAAATGAATTTAAATTAGCCAGCCTTGAATGTCTGCGAGAATGGAGTGAAGCAGAGTTAGTCATCAGGGACAAGATCAGTCAGGGTTGACTGATGCTGCATCCTGAGTTCCGATTGATCGGCAGTCTTTGATCGCCCAGTTCTCTGTGTTCGAGCCAGCAGGGGATGGATGTATCAGACTGATGCTGCATCCTAAGAACCGATCGATTGGCGGTGTTTGAGCACTCAGTTCATTGGGGGGGGGGGGGGGGGGGCGCGTGTAGCATCGGACTGATGCTGCATCCACCCAAGTATGATTCAGAAAAAAATAAATAATCAAACCCCAAACTTTTTTTTACATGGTGGCTCATCTCTTATAGTGTAGTAATTTCTTAGTATAAATAATTTTTCTAAAAAAAATAAAAATAAGATGGAGGCGCCCCTCTTTTACTTATTAACTGTGCACTAGGCTTTACCTGAGATTTGGATATTACCCCATCAAGTTACTTTTTTGGCTTAATTCTTCCATCCACAAGACTTCTTACGTTTAACTGTTATGCCAACTCCTCTCTCCTATTAATTATTGTTCGGTTTTTTGCAACATTTTTTTAAAGGATAACCACCTGCTTCCTGTCAAGCTTTGCACTTTTCTACACTCAAACCATCTACTTTAATACCGTATGATATCAGGAACACTGGAATTTTACTCAGTCAGTACCATGGGAAAAGGGATGGTACTTATGTAGATAATTAAAGTAGATATTAACCCTCGCTGAATGACATTTAATTTGCTAAATCACTGTGTGTCAAATCATTGACATTTCTTTTTTCTTTATTTTTTAAACAAAATTTTTTTCATTTTTTAAATTTTATTTCTGGTTACATCTTCTTACGACTGTTCTGCCAGGCATAAATCACCCGTGTTTGGTCTCTACACAAAGCAGCCAAGACCATTAACATTTCAGGTAGATAATTCATAACTTGACACAGTTGGGAGTACTTGAAGATTTTGATCATCAAAATTCTACCGATGCTAATTAGACAACATGCAGAAAAGAAACTAGCCGCTTTCATCCTACTGGTCAGCTAGGATGATGCCAACCCTGCGGTGAGCTCCAAAGTATAAAAACTGAGATATACAATTAAATATGTCATATCTGAGTAAGATTTTTTTGGGTGATTTGATCCATGTGCAAAAAAATAAAAAAATATATAAAAATATATATATAATGCAGCCACCATATCTACAGTAAGAACCGACAAGCTACAATAATACATTTTTGTTTTTTGGGTTTAATACTGCTTTGAGGGGGTAGGGAATTCATGTTTTCTTTAATGAACACGGTCTGCCCTAACAAAGGGTGAATATCTCAATGCTTAGATTCTGCATTGTGTGTCAACGAGGGAAACACACAAGTCTGCGTCCAATTTGTCACTCCACTATCATTTTAGAAAGGTTCAGAGTAGTCCGCTGTCTTGCTCAAAGGCCTGCTCCAGGACCGTTTTTAAGACAGGGCAAATAGGGGCAGCTGCCCTGGGCCCCAAGCGGGCGCTTCATACTTGTCAACTATCCCAGTTTAAAAATTCCCTTGAAGTTTTAGTCCCCTGCATTGATATGTAAATGATGTCTATGTAAATAGCTGTGGACCATCGGCATTGATCTGTAAACAGAGGCAGCATTCATATGTATATCATGGCCCCCTGAGGTCATATTCACCATCACTTCTGTTGAATGCTGCCCACTGGGGAGATAAAGGGACATGCTTGAAAGTCTTGCCTACAACTGTGGTCATTAAGCCTGTTCTGCAAAGGTAAGCAAATTGGAGGTGGAACCCTTTTTCAAAATAACATGGTGCCACAGCACCCTGAATTTTGGTGCATGTGAATACGTACATCTCAGCAGATGCGTGAGGGTATCAATTAACAATTAATGGCACTGTTGTGTATCTGCTAAAGGGCAGCACATTTCTGTGGTGTCAGGAAAGCGATTTTGCATGCGTTGCCAACACACAAATATGAACGCAGGCTAAATGTCTCACTCGCATTGGTGGTTAGTGTAAATCTTCTCATTACATTGAGGCTTGGTGTACAATCTTTTCATTCACACTAGTGGCCAGTGTAAAGGTCCCCCTTACATTGGTGGTCAGTGCAAATCCCTTCTTATATTGGTGGTTATTGTGAATGCTCCTATTACATTTGTTGTCAGTGTAAATCTCCATTACATTGGTGGCCAGTGTAGAAACTCCTCTTTATATTGGTAATCGGTAAAAAAAAATCCAATTTGCATTTCTGGTCAGTTTTGAATCCTTCCTTACATTAGTGGTTCATGTAGAAGCCCCTTTAAATTGGCGGTGAGTGCAATCTCCCTTTATTGGTTGTTGATGTAAAATCCCCCATTACATTGGTTGCAAGTGTAAATTCTTCATTACATTGTTGATCAGTGTACATTTCCCTTTACATTGGTGGCAAGTGCAGAATTTCCCTTAGACTGGTGGTCAATTTAAATCCCCGTTTATATTGGTGGTCAGCGTAAATATCCCTTAACATTGGTGGTCATTGGAGGTGGTGTGCAGGCAGTGAGGAGATAATGGTCTATAACCCTTAACAACCAATCCATGAGCAGTAAGGATGCGCACTAACCTCTTCCAATCATTGAGTGGTAAGGATATGCAGTAACTTCTAGCAACCAATCAGTGAGAAGTAATAATGAGTAATAATGAGCAGTAACCTCTAGGAACCAATTAGTGAGTGGTAAGGATGTCTAGTAACCAACGATTGAGCAGTATTGATGTACAGTAACCTCTAGCAACCAAACAAGCAGAAGGCATGTGCTGTAACCTCTAGCAAATAATCAGTGAGCCATAATGTGTGCTGTAACCTCTAGCAGCCAGTCAGTGGGCAGTAATGATACACTGTAACCTTTGGCAGCCAATCACAACAGTTGCCTGATCTGATTTCAAGTCTAGCTGCTATTTATTGTATGTCTCAGAGCAGGTGGAGCGCAAAATTGCATAGGGGGAGGGGGCCCCAAGAAAAAGTTTGCCCAGGGTCCAATCAATATTAAAGATGGCACTAGCCTGCTGCAAAGAAGCAACTAGAAATTTTTTTGTTTTTAATTATTTTTAGGAAAGCTGTGCGAGAAGAAATGCTTAACAGTTTTCTCAAATTTGACTGCAAAAGTGGAAATATACTTGTGGACGCAGGGTGCCGGACACATGGATTCCAATAAAGAGTTTTTTTAAATATATATATATATATATTTTTTTATTCTTTATTTAAATTTTCCACTTATTTTAAGTACAAATCCAAACCAAATAATAAAGGAGAACATAGGATCCAAAATACATTCATACCCTTCATATTTCACATTGTCCTAATTTTCTCCCTTTGCCTCTCCATTTCTTCCAAAACATCTCCTCCCCACCCCCCCACAGACCCATTGCCTCGCTATAAATCCTAGATTGTTTAAAGATTTTCCAGCACTTCCATTTCACATAGAATCTTTTACTTCCCCTCTCCTCCTCCATTCCAAGTCCTTCAATTCTATATATTTCTTCTACTTTTCCTAGCCACTCCCTTACTTTGGGTGCTTCTATTTCTTTCCATTTTCTTGGAATCAGGCTCTTTGCCGCGTTTTATCAATGAGCTTGTAAGGGAATTTCTGTACTCCTTAATTGGGGTATCTACTGCGTGGAAGAGACATAACCATGGATTTTCTGGTAGCTGGGTTTTATTTATTACTTTGATATATCTTATTATTTCTCTCCAAAATTCTTTAATTCTGGGACAATACCACCATTTATTTATTTATTTATTTCAGGTACTTATATAGCGCCGTCAATTTACGCAGCGCTTTACATATACATTGTACATTCACATCAGTCCCTACCCTCAAGGAGCTTACAATATAAGGTCCCTAACTCACATTCATACATACTAGGGACAATTTAGACAGGAACCAATTAACCTACCAGCATGTCTTTGGAGTGTGGGAGGAAACCGGAATACCCGGAGGAAACCCACGCAGGCACAGGGAAAACATGCAAACTCCAGGCAGGTAGTGTCGTGGTTGGGATTCGAACCAGTGACCCTTCTAACTGCTAGGTGAAAGAGCTAACCACTACACCCCTGTGGCGTATATGTGCCATACTCCCCGTTTGTCCACACTTCCTCCAACATTTCCCAGATTGTCCCTCCTGATACTTTGCCATTATATCTGGTGTCCAGTACCATCTAACTAAAGATTTATAATTTCTATCATCTTACTATTTTCCGTGGATCTATGTACCATCTTCAATATTTTTTCTATATTTTGGTTCTCACCCCGTGGTCCTAATTCTTCCCATTTTTTTTTTTTATAAATGTTGGTATCTCCGCTTCACATTCCCGTCTTAAAACCCTATAAAACTGGGCAATACCTGCCCTTGAGGTTTTCCCCTCACATATCCGCTCAAAAGCAGTCAAATTTTCTCCATCTCTAAGCGGTTGTGGTAGCCTTAAGACGAAATGTCTAAGCTGCAGATACCGCCACTCATCTAAATCCATCCAATCTTTTTCCTTTCTGTAACATTTCTAGTGTTTTCATTTTCCCCCTCTTTAATTATGTGTCGTAATTGTATATTATCTTTTTTTTTACCCATTTCCCTCCTATAGTGCTTCTACCTGGTGGAAAAAAAATCATTGTCTTTTAAATATATTAATGGGGAATTATATTTCCACTTATTGTGTTTGTGTACTCCCTCTCAAACTCTAAACACATTTTTTGTGAGTTAAGGTGTTGTCTCCCCTAGTGATCTGTATTTTGAAGGTGTCCAAATTTCCCTACCTAAATTCTGAGGCTCTAATTTCCTTTAAAAAAGGGTGGGCTCGTGAGGCGCAGTGCTCACCCTGTTGTGCGACAATAGTGAATGAATATTTGCTATTGCCACACCATTTCGCCTCCCGGCCAATCAGGAAGTGGGTCCTGAGACCCGGGTCCCGATTGGCCAAAAGAAGAAGAGAGCCTATTGGTTGAGGAGGAAGGAGACACATGGCCACCGAGATGCAGTCGGTGCTCTCTGAGAAAACACTGCTCTCAGCCTTGCCGCCTCCTTTCTTTCTGAGCTATCAAAACAGCGCCGCTCCAGGGGGACGATGTGATCGGAGTGACGATGAGAGACTAGTGCGGGCTGTGAGCGCCAGACACACTGCTCAGAGGCTGTACCCAGACACCTGCTCATGCTGTCACCCATCAGGGATCGGATCCGGGTCAGCGATCAGGGCAGGAGAGCGGGCTGTGTGTGCTAATCTCGGGGTGCCCGGTCTGCGTAGGATCGGATGTGGCAGGAGGCAGAGTATCCCCAACCAGCTGAGTACTGCAGAGGAGAGGCGAGTGTGCCATGTACATCTGAAGAGTTAAGTGGGGGGGGGGGCTGGAGCAATGGGGGTTGGGAGTGTTCGTGGTCAGGTCAGACTGCCGCCCCCCCTCCCCCACAAATGGAGCGGCAGCTGCCACTGACTAAGCATCCCGCCTCCTCCCCCCAGGCATTTACTTCATCTCATCAGGTCTTCAGGGCAAAATGTAGAAGGATAAGTTCACCAAGCTCAGGTGTGGTAATTAGTCGGCACAATGGAGGAAATGACATACAGCTGACAGCCTACATCCTGCTGGATGAAGACTGAACTGGCTTTGAAATACGGTCCGATGACTCCAGGTCGTGTTTTGCTAAATTTAAATATCATCCTCATTAATTACAAAATCTACTTGGCAGATTATTAGCCTACACAGCTATGAACTTCTGAACTTGTCCTCCATGGGAGAAATTCAGAACATCTTATATATTACATGTGCCAAGATCAAAATTGACTGCTAAGAGTACAAATTATTATCAGATGAACCACACAATGTATTTACCATTCATCCAATATAAGCGTTATTTGTTACATTCTGTAGGATAACCTAGTTTGTACAAATTATCCAGAAAACATTAAAATTCTAAAAAAAGTATTAACCCCCCCTTGAGATTTTTCGTGTTTTCTTGCCTCATAACCTGGATTGTTTGAAGATTTGCGTCAATTTACAGAACATGCCCACAACTTTGAAGATTTATTTTAAATTTTTCATTTTTATTGTGCATAACTATTCACCCCCTAAAGTCAATACTTTGTAGAGCCGCCTTTTGCGGCTATTACAGCTCCAAGTTGCTGTGAATAAGTCTCTCTGAGCTTGCTACATCTTACCACTGGGATTTTTGCCCATTCCTCCTTGCAAAACTGTTCCAGCTCCTTCAATTTGGATGGTTTGCGCTTGTAAACAGAAATCTAAGTCTGACCACAGATTTTCTATTGGATTGAGGTCTGGGCTTTGATTGGCCATTCCAACACATTTACGTGTTTCTAATTAAAACATTCAAGTGTTGCTTTAGCAGTGTGTTTGGGGTCATTGTCCTGCTGGAAGGTGAACCTCCATCCTAGCCTCAAATCACACACAGAGTGGGACAGGTTTTGCTCAAGAATATCCCTGTATTTAGCACCATCCATCTTTCCCTCAACTCTGACCAGTTTCCCAGTCCCGACTGCTGAAAACCAACATGTTGCTGCCACCACCATGTTTCACTGTGGGGATGGTGTTCTTTGGGTGATTTAATGTGTGTGGTTTGCGTCTAGGGTGGCCACCTCAAACCTTTAAACCCGAACACACATGAATTACACCGGTTCTGAGGCTAATTTAATGCAGATTATGCACCAAGAGTTTAATTATCACCTTAATCAGCCACAGAACCTGTGCAATTAATGTGTATTCAGATTTAAAGGGATGAGGTGGCAACTATTTGTGCCAGACAGTGTTTTCTTTGATGGCCAAAAAGTAAATTTTAAGTTCATCAGACCAGAGCACCGGCCTCCATATATTTTGGGAGTTTCCCACATGCCTATTCACAAACTCAAAATGTGCCATTTTGTTTTTTGCTGAAAGTAATGGCTTTCTTCTGGCCACTCTGCCATAAAGCTCAACTCTATGGAGCATACAGCTTATCGTCATCCTATGTACAGATACTCCAGTGTCTGCTGTGGAACTCTGCAGTTCCTCCAGGGTTACCTTAGGTGTTTGTGCTGCCTCTCCGATTCATGCCCTCCTTGCCCAGTCAGTGCATTTTGCCACTCAAAATCTGCCAGTCTGAACAGTGATCTCCACGTAGCCCCTCAGGGCCGCTGGGGACTTTGCTTGCAACAGAAGGTTGTCCAGGTAGCCTAGAACAGCAATTCCCGCTGGTGCAGCAGCGCCAGAACCGGGGCCAACACTTTGGTGAAGACCCGAGGATTGGAGGCAAGACCAAAGGGTAAGGCTGCAAAACTGATAATGCTCCTCTCCCACAGCAAAACATAGGAACCGCTGGCGCTGTACACAAATCATAATGTGCAGGTAGGTATCCTTGATGTTGATGGAGGCAAGAAAGTCTCCCTGATGAAGTGATGCCACCATGAAGCTAATGGACTGCATTCTGAACTTCCGCACCAGCACATAGCGGTTCAGGGCCTTGAGGTCCAGAATCAGACGTCCGTACCCTTCTTTTTTAGGTTTGAATAAAAGCCCTGGAAACGTTCCGACACTGGAACCGGGAAAATTACCCCTTGGAGCAGCAGGCTTGCCCCACACCCCAGGGGGCTAACAAGCAGTTCGATGCAGATTGGACAGAAAAAATCTGCTTGGGGGACAAGTATGGAACTAGAGTTTTTAACTAATAACTGCAGACCCACTTGTTTATCAGAGAGGTTCATGGGCCCGAAAACCAGCGATGATGTCCCCCCACCCAGACTGCGAGTGAGGGCGCCTCTTCATGCCAAAAGGAGCCTTATCTGGGGGTCTGGAGAAGCCCGCTCTCGGTTTGCCCGATCAGAGTCGCTTGGGACATGAAAGACTGAGCCTGTCCGTGGACCCTGAGAGATAAAAAAAAAAACAAAAAAAAAAAAAAACACCTGTGCCGAGAAGAAAGGGCCACACTTGCGACTTGACTCCTTCCCCTTTGACTGTGGAAAAGAAAAGTACTCTTCCCCTCTGTGGCACTCTTAATGAGATCATCCATAATGGCCCAAAACGATCGCCTTGAAAGGGTAGATCAGCTAGGGCCTTTTTAGAGGCTTGGTCGGCAGTTCAACACTACAGCCACAATACCCTACTGCTGAAACAGATAGTTTATAAAGCAAGAGAGCTGCGTCCAAAGAGGCATCACAGACAAACTGCAGCCCCTGGACCAGTTGATCTGCTAATTCTGTGAAGGCAGGAGGAAACTGGTCTCCTTCCAGGTCACGGCACAACAGCTTTGCCCATTCTGTCAGCGTTTGCGACACCAGAGCAATATCCAAAACCAGCTGAAGCGCCAAACTCGCAATAGAGAACATACTGTGGCTCAGAGACTCTGCCTTCCTGTCAGTCAGGTCTTCAAAGGCCGGAGAGTCCTCAACCGGAACCATAGTGGTTTTGTTCCCCGAGAAACCAGGGGATCCACCAGAGGTAGAGTTGTCCATTTTTTGAGCAGACTCTCCTCAAAAGGGATAACGCACAGCGAAACACTTTTGGATCACAAAGGGGCGTTTTGGACGCTCCCATTCTTTATAGACAAATGTGTCAAAAAGGGAGGGATAAGGGAACACTTTTCTGGCATGAGGCGGCTTGTGAGTGCCAAAGGAGACCGGCACCTCCACCGCAGACGTGGCTGCATCCTCCATTTTTAACGTTTCCCGCACAGAAGCAATCCGTGCATCCACCAGTGCTTTCTCGTGCGCAGCCACTGGGGCAGAGGAATCATACTCACTGTCCGAAAGATCTAGGAGCGCGGCCGCAGACCCCTTAGGGTGGGCCCCTTCCACACCAACCGAGACAGCTGAAACTTCTTGCTAGTTCGCCGCCCAAGAGCCACCTCCACCCGGGACACAAAGGACTCCAGGGCTGCCGTCAGTGTGTCAACAGATGACTGGGACCCAGAGGGACCTGCAGCCTCTGACAGGAGGTCAGGTGGGGAAACATGCCCCTGAGACTCCATAGGAGAAAAAAAAAAAAGCCTCACACCCCCGACACTGGACCAGGACACTCCACCTGCAGAGAGGAAGGCTCCCCCAGACTCCCCACCCCCACCAGCGTAGCGCTTGTTGCCTAAGATATAGACCTACACACACGTGTAGTCCAATGGAGAAGAAAATAGAGGAGTCAGCCGCAGGTTAAAAGGTGGAGCATCCACCTGCCAAAAACACTGTCCTGGACTACACTTGGCCGCCATTACCCGAGTCAAAATCCACCATATCATGGCCACCGAGGTACACAAACATGGCCCCCGGGCCAAAGGAAGTCCCAGGCACTAAGGAAAAGGATGCCGGCTACGACAAAATGGCCATGCTACACGAGATGGCAACAGATGCAGTAAAACCCTGTAGCCTTCCAGGATATGAACAGGAGAGAGAGAGAGAGAGAGAGAGAGAGAGAGAGAGAGAGAGAGAGAGAGAGAGAGAGAGAGAGTCCAAGCACTGGACTCAGTGCCCCCCCCGGTAAGCACAGCACCTAGGTGGCGCGCACCCCCAGTACTCAACCCCATCCCCCCAGGACCCACTACAGGCACACTACCACATATGGAGAAAAGAGGGGGAGAGAAGGGTTACCAAGGGACCTCCAGGGCCAGGAAAAAAGGGTGCAGGGACAGAGGGGACCCACAGGACCGACCTGGGGAGGAGCCCGCATCTGCCACAAAAACCCCTAAGGGGAGAGGGGGACATTTACACACTGTACCGGGACCAAGCAGGCACCGCTCCAGATAGATCCTCCTCACCCCCGAAGTGGAGGGGCTGTCAGCCATGAGGGACACTGCGACTCGAGCAGAGACCCGGATGTATGCGACCTCGCAAGATGTCCAACTCGCAAGGACAGCCCCTGTCCAGTGGGGCTATGTCGCGGCCGACCTAGCGAGTAGTTGAGGTCTGCACACGCTAGCTGGCCAGACTGGGGAGACCACTGGATCGAATGTCCAGCCCGTTGCCCAGCCCAGCAGTTGATTGTAGATCTCACTGAAAAAACCCAGGAAAATAAAAAAACTACAAAAAAAAAAAAAATAATTGCCAGGACAAGAGATCCCAGCAGGGAACTAGGTCCTTAGTCCTGACTAGACAGAAAAAAAAACTGAAGGCCTATAGCAGAGAGGGGGGTGTATATCACCTAGGACTGCCCATGGGCATAGCAAAGTCTTTTTTCTGCCTAGTGCCCTACACTCCTGTAGGGGGTGATATAACCCTATGGTTCTGAATGAAGATGGCTGTGTGTCAATGAACGAATGAGAAATCTTTTTATGTTTTTATATATTTTTTTTAAAATAATTATATGCAATACGAACATTGCATAAACTTGCTAAATGCCCTATAGCATGTGATGTTCAGCTGTAAAAGTGACTCCCACGGATGACCGACTTTTAAAAGTTCACATAACAGTAATTAGATAATTGGTGTGTTTTTGCTAGTAACAACCATCTTGGATCTGGAGGAGGAAAATCTTCAAACGTTTGAATCGCTGGGCTCAAGCTACGCCCAACAATGATAGAAGGAACATGAAACCAAAATATGGAACGTTAGGATGCCTAATCCCAGGTTAAAAAAATAAATAAAAATGGCGTCACGTTTCTCTTCTAGCCATGGATGCCCAACTTGATAAAAGCATTTTATAATTTTTTTCTATGCATTTTGGATAGAGAAAAGTTAAATTCAGCTTTTATTGCCATCAGTGACCCCCAGTTGGGGACATTTTTCCTAACTCTCTATGACATCAAAAAAGAAATGATGTAACAGGCGTTTTGTACTTATCGTAAATTTTTTTTTTTTTTAGAAACAGAAATTCTTAGACAATTGGGTTACATGCTGCTGCCTACAGGAGATTTGGATATTGGGAAATAAAATAAAAAAGACCTAATCCTCAGACCAGTGCTAGAATCAAAGCCAAGTCACTACCTCAGAGGACATGGAGTTCAAACCAACAGAATCTTTCAGCCACAAAAAAGCAAAAAGGTGTAACATTTAACCAACCAAACAGGGAGAACTTGCCAACAAAAACTGGTCAACAAAGGAAACACTGGGAAGTTTCTCAGTCTCAACGTTTTACTAAATACACAAGAGTAAAATCAGTCTGTATATGCAGTAAAGCATGCTTGTTATACTCATTGTGGAACCTAAGGGGTTAATCCTTTTCATTGAGTAAAGCCTGTTTGATCCTATCTTCTCTGGATCCTTCCCTTCTTCCATAGTGCCCAATCCATCTTCTGATAGAACAGAGCCTTGGGGGCACTCAGCACATTCTTAGGTTGGTTTGGTATTGCTACAGGTTTTTTATAAAAAAATAAATAAAAATTATTTTAGGGGGGGTGCATGTGATCAGCACAGGGCCAATCAGCACTTTCCAGACAGAGGGTCAGGGGTCCTGCAACCTAATAGGGCAGTCAGAGGAGAATGAAAACTCCTCCTACAAACTTTAACTAGACACCTTCTTAGTTTGGTGAGTATTGCTACAGATTTTTTTAAACTTTGGGGGTGGGGGGGTGCATATTATCAGCACAGGGCCAAACAGCACTGTCCAGGCAGAAGGTCAGGGGTCCTGCAACCCAATAGGGCAGTCAGAGGAGAATGAAAACTCCTTCTACAAACTTTAACTAGACACCTTCTTAGTTTGGTGTGTATTGCTACAGATTTTTTTAAACTTTGGGGGGTGGGGGGGGTGCATATTATCAGCACAGGGCCAAACAGCACTGTCCAGGCAGAAGGTCAGGGGTCCCGCACCCTAATAGGACAGTCGGAGGAGAATGAAAACTCCTCCTACAAACCTTTACTAGACACCGAAAGTCACAAGAATGCTATATACTTTGGATAAGAAAAGGTATTTAGCAGTTTATATTTACTAAAATAATTGCATTTCCATGTTCTGTGTACTGCTGGAGACCAGATATAGTGAATGCAGGGTCCTGGGTTTAGTAACAATTTAAAAAGAGATCCTTAGGAATAACTGTCTGTACAAAAGTTCCAGCTGGTCCAGGGCTGACGAAAAGCCTTAAACTTTCAACACTTGGCCTCACAGGAGAAAGGCTCTGAAGGAGCAGGGATGACCAAAGCTGGGTATACATGCTGAGTTTTGTTGAACAAAGAAAACCTTAAAGACCCCTGCATCCACACAATCAATGTGGACAGGGGGATCTCCCCTGCCATGCATTTGTATTCTGACAGCAAATAAGCATTCCACAGTCACAGAGGTCACATAATAGACTGCAACGCTGCACCAGAAAATATGTGCAACCACAGTGTGTGCGGTGCGGCAACTGTGCGTAAATCATGAGTGAGACTTCGGTAACTATCAAAGTGAAATCCAAGCCTCACCAGAAGGTTGGACCACAGTACCGTATGGTACAATCCCCATACAGGATTAACGAATGGCTCACAACTGCCTCATCTCCTTATGGTGGTCACATTTGGTAATCAACCTCCACAAATAGAGAAATCTCTAATAGTGTACATTACCCAAGGCTTTCTGTACGACGAGCAGCATATGTGATAACAACAGCATCAAGAAACTCTGCCTTACACATTTCAACCAAATTGGATATCCTCAGAGCCCCAAGGACATCCTATTTGGACACAACACATAAGCTTCTACAAATGAACTCTACTGAAAGCTTTGGCAAAAAAAAAAAATGTTATAGGATCCTCATTATGTTGCTGGGTTTAGACATATGTGCACAAGTGCCCCATGCACTATAAAAACAGTTTCGCAGGCACTGTATTAGGTGGGGCAAGTGCTAGTAGACAATGACTACGTCTGGGGTTTCTATATTCACTAAATGGCGAACAGCGGTCCAGACAGAGTGATAGTCCTGCCCAGGTGGTGGCTGGGCCACTTATCTGCCTGGGTGTTCTCTCTCTTCCTCCGGTCTCCTGCCCGGCCGCCATCATCCTCAAGGAGGGCGGGGAGGGAGATGCTGCATATTGTTAATGTAGTAAGTTGGGCAGCTCCTGCCCTCTGTCATGAGATTCAGGACCCCTCCTGCCTATGCCCGCTGTGAGAAAGATAGCAGCGGCTGGGTGGGAGACCAGATAGAGAGAACACCTAGCTGCTGTGCCTCTGCCCTGGTAGGACCGTGCAGGAGAGGCTGAATAATGAAAGGGGGACTGTGATGTAAGAGGAGCGGAGGCTAGGACTGCAAGGGGCACGATGTGTATAGGGGGAGCCGTGATGTGTAAAGGGGGAGCCGTGATGTGTAAAGGGACAATGATATACAGGGGGCTGTGATGTGTTATAACGTAAACATTAGATTTAGACCTCTGCAAGCCCCCATTTCTCTAGTCTTGAGTGATGGATATTAGCTAGACTTTAGACGGTCAAATTCTATAAAGCCAATGGTCATGTCAAGCAGCGGAAAGAACTGCTTAGGGTCTTTATTGTTATAGTGCAATGGTATGTACTCTGTAAAGATTACCTGAAGCCTTCTCTGCAGACAACACACTTATCAGGATACCCGAGACATTTCTTGCAATTCTGGTGACATTTGAGACATCGTCTGAGACCTTAACGAATACAAAACTGTTTAGAACAGAATAAACTCATTATCCAAGTACAGTCAGTCTAAAGAAGATGAAATATTATATATATATATATATATATATATCTACAAAAGGTGGGGGGGGGGGGGGGGGCAACCAATTACAAGGAATAAGGAAGATAAAAGTAGTGTCCTGGGCAAATTGGCTTTCAACTTTTCTACGCTTTGACCCGATCCTCAACACATTCCTCCTCAAAAATGCTGCAGTGCCTTTTAAACCCCATCTTTCACATGTGAATATGGACAGAACTGGTTGCGGGCGTCATGGACATTGGTCTCCAAGTCTTTCCTGCAGTTTGCACTGTCCACTTACCAAGTAGGGACAGTTGTATCGGGGGTGCGCGATGTGCAGGGGCTGCGCCACCTACAGAGCGCAGGGGGCGCGCCACCTACAGAGCGCAGGGGGCGCGCCACCTACAGAGCGCAGGGGGCGCGCCACCTACAGAGCGCAGGGGGCGCGCCACCTACAGAGCGCAGGGGGCGCGCCACCTACAGAGCGCAGGGGGCGCGCCACCTACAGAGCGCAGGGGGCGCGCCACCTACAGAGCGCAGGGGGCGCGCCACCTACAGAGCGCAGGGGGCGCGCCACCTACAGAGCGCAGGGGGCGCGCCACCTACAGAGCGCAGGGGCGCGCCACCTACAGAGCGCAGGGGCGCGCCACCTACAGAGCGCAGGGGCTCAGGGGGCGCGCCACCTACAGAGCGCAGGGGCTCAGGGGGCGCGCCACCTACAGAGCGCAGGGGCTCAGGGGGCGCGCCACCTACAGAGCGCAGGGGCGCTCTACCTGCAGAGTGCAGGGTTTAGCTTTACAATAAAATTGCCATCAGGTTTTGAATTACAGTATGTGTGTAAGTTTTTTTTTTCTTTTGCCATCCCCATGATGCCCATATGAAAAAAAATTTAAGGAAATTGCACTCACCACTGGGACAGGAAAGCAGACTGCACCAAAATACAGTCAGACATTAAAACCCTTCCTCAATACACTAAATGTGTAGGGGTTTAATCTCCCTTATGGGGTCACAGGCAGAAAATTAAAACCTGACAGAAGCTCCAACTCTTCCATTCTCTATACCAGTGGTCATCAACCCTGTCCTCAGGGCCCACTAACAGGCCAGGTTTGCAAGATAACTGAAATACATCACAGGTGATATCATTTGCTGCTCAGTGATTGCCGTATTCTAGTCTGCATCTCCCTAAGGTAATACATAAAACCTGGCCTGTTAGTGGGCCCTGAGGACAGGGTTGATGACCACTGCTCTATACAATACATTTTTGCTGGCGTTGGACTAATGCCCTATCCACCCTGCCCTGGCATCCCTTTAAGTGGGCACATACATCTAGGAAGGTCTGCCTAATCAACACACTGATTGGCTGTCACTGCATCGGGAACCAGTCCTGCCACTGAGAAGGCTTTTGACCAGCTCAGTTTGTGCTAGGAGTGTGCAGAGAGTGCACTATTAGCACAGAAATCTCTGCCGCCCATGAACTCATGTGTGATGCGTCAGACTTAAAGCCAGGGCTTTTCTTCTGAGGGAACGTCCCGGAACAGCATTCTGGCACCTCCGCCAGAGACCGTGTGGGGGGCACTGGGGGGGGGGGGGGGCAAAGCCTGCTGTCATGTTAGAGTGTTCATACAGGGGAGTGGGCGAGCAGGAGACAGGCTGCAGCTGGAGTTCAGCTCTGAGAGAGCAGAGATTCGAAGCTTGTTTTGGCACAGCTGTGCCAGTGAAATCACCATCGGTGTAGTAGAGGTGCAGTGAAGATCGAACGCATGTCTCCATGGAGACAAGTTTTTAGTCTTAAATTTTTAGGTAAATGAATAGGCCACTTTTCTGGATATGGGCATGTTTTAAATCATCTGGAAGTGCCTCTGTGCTTACTTTGTTAACTACTGGATATTTCTAATGTTGTTTCTAATGTTCTTTTATTACATTGCTTTTTGTTAAAAAAAAAAAAAAAGCCAAAAAATATTCTTGAAGAGCCCCCTAGCTTATACTTGGTTACCTGTTCTCTAAAGGGGGCAGTGCTAGGTATGTAGAGGTGGAGACAAGAGGCGGTTCTAGGGTTGGTTCGAGGGCTTTCACACTGAAGCGGTGCGCTGGCAGGATGGTAAAAAAAGTCCTACTAGCAGCATCTTTTGAGCGGTGTATACTATATTTTTTATTTATACTATATATATTCATCGCTCCCGCCCATTGAAATCAATGGAGCAGTGCGGCTAACCGCCGGCATAGCGTTGCTACAGCAGCTCTTTGCGGTGGTTTTAAGACTTTCTCAACTGCTAACGAGGTAAAAGCTCCCCGCTAGCGGCCAAATAGCACCACAAAATTGGCGGTAAAGCGCCGCTAAAAATAGTGGGGTTTTACCACCGGCGCACCCACCTCCCCAGTGTGAAAGGGGCCTTAGTGCAAAATCAATGAGCCAATTACACAAGATGGACATCTGTGTACAGAACGCCTCCAGGTTTTCATATTGTAACAGTTTACTTTTTTTTTTTGTTCCATTTGCTATACGATTGGGTCCACATGAAAAACTGACAGGCGAACCCAATCCAAACGTCCCTGTGAAAGGAGCCTTACCCTTTAAAGATGGCTGTCAGGCCTTATGCTTTAAGAATTATATTGATTATCCTGAAAATACAAATGTCATCCTCCTTTTTTGACATTGATAATGTTTTCTTATTATTTAGCACGCGTATGTCTGAACCTCCATTATCCCCATGTTAATGCTATATGTCTGGATGTTTTTTGGCCCTTGAGACAAATTTGTTAAAGTGGTTGTAAACCTCGCACATGAATTATGAACAAAGCATATCCCTCTATAGTGTGTACTGGTCTCAATTAAGAGCACTAAGTGACATTTCTGTCTGCTGCTTCGTTCCGCTGCTATCAGCACGAGTCACTTCTGACAAGTTTTCCTGACACCAAGAGAAAGATGGTGACAGGGGAGGGACCTCCAGCACACAGCATGTTGATTGACAGTCTCAGCTCTGTTCCTGTGAGAAGGGGGGTGTGCCTTCCCTCCAATCAGCTCTCAGAGCTCTCCTCACTAAGCTCTGTAGAGTGAGACTTCAGCTCTCCACCCCCTTTTTCCTGAACTCTTAGACACGCTTTATAAATTCTGAACTTTGAATGGATGCAGAGAAGAAAAGACTGCAGATAAACAGGTACAACGTATGTAGAAGGATTTGTTTCCTCTCTGTGTATCACCTGAGGCCAGTCACTTCACTGGGTATATGTTAGGGCCCTTTTACATGGGCAGTCCCATCAGGTCTGCCTATCACTTTTTCTGGTGGACCTGATTGGACCCTCCATTTAACCCTAAGGAGCAGTGGAGGTCAGCGGACACATAATATTCACCATTATCCAATCCTGTCTGCAAAATTCAGATGGATGGTGGGCCCTATTTTCCATCCATCTGGCGGATCGGGAAAAGGACAGGCGGTACTGTTTTCATCTGATCTCCCCATAGAAGAGAGGAGGACTGGGTTGGTCTCTGCTTTGCGGAGTAAGCGGAGCCAGACCTGTCATCCGCCTGCAATAGCAGAGATCATCGAAGCGATGCCCCGTTGAGCAAGCATATCAATGGCGGCCTGTCCGTCCGTCCATAGAGGGCGCACAGGTGCCGCCTCCCCTATCTTATGGGTGTTTTTTTGAAGCACCTAATTAGAGCCAGTCTCTCCAATAGGCTTCAAGAAAGGGTGGCCTCAGAGCTAGGGTTGCCACCTCCCCCCTTTAAAGCCAAACACAAATTACACAGGTTCTGTGGCTGATTAAGGTGGTAATTAAACTCACTTGGTGCCTTATCGGCTTCAGAACCTGTGTAATTCATATGTGTTCTGGTTTAAAGGGATGAGGCGGCAACTCTACTTGGAGCGCAGAGCATTCTGCTCCGAGCCCCCCCCAGTTCTGTGACCATAGCAAATAAATTTTCTCTATCATCACACTAAAGTTACTCCCCACCAATCAAGAGGCAGGTCTGAGAGACCCGTTTCCCATTTGACCAAAGCACCAGGCTATTCTATTGGATGCCTAGAGCTTTGGCGGAAGAGGAGACACACGGTGGAAGAAGCTGGAGGAGCAGACATCGGAGCCACAGCGGCTGCTGCTCGCAGTCCAGGAGAGGACACCACAGCCCACGAGCGGATAAGTGCCAGACCCCCTGCGGGGGGGTTGGGCTATTTTAGTGCCGTGCCAACGGGGGTGCGGTGGTGTTTGTTTGCCGCCCCCCCCCCCCAAAAGGAGAACCCAACAGCCACCACTGAAGCATATCCTGCAAAATGGAGGCACCCATGTGGAAGGGGCCTAAGGGTTTACAAATACAAGGTTTAAGAAAGAAAATACTTTGCGGCATAAATAAAATGTCTTCTATGTGCCAAACAGGTCATTGGTGACACCAGTATTTTCATGTGGAAAACTCATCGCAGCCCATGAAAAGTAATAGCAATGGAAACATTGGGACACAAGATGAGAAGAGTAAGAACAAAGGCTGTCCCATAGTTACTTTCATCGGCGTATGCTCCCACTGCACATGTGGTCGTACAGGAACTGCTCTCCGGCTGAAGGTAGAAGCCTCTCTTACAGGAACTGCACTGGTTCTGACCTCGTCCAAAGCAGGTTTCACACCCTCTATGGCAACGCCTGCACCTTCTGCCAGCCACGTCTGCCATGAACCCCGAAGGACAGGTACTCACGCATTTCCTGCATCGAAACCAAAAACAAAAGATCACCAGTAAAATAAAGAGATACGAGGTGACCATGAAAATACCCAACATTTCACCAGACCTTCATATTGGGTATCGGCATCTGGGTCACATTACTAATATATTCCAGTTATTTGGTTTTAACGATAAATTGTGCCCCATTGGGGATCTTTTTTTTTTTTACTTCTGGTCAAGCAGGCACACCTTATGCCGGCCATAGATGGATTGAACCTCGGCCTGTTCAGCCGGCCAAGTTTCGATCCATCTATGGGCAACCTGACTGTACCCAAGTTGAATCATTGAACGACTTGGGTACAACCAGCATGTTGAATTTTTCTCCTATTTTTTCACTTATATCTGATTATCCCTGGATAACAATTATCCCATGATAGTTTCAGTTTATGACAGGATAACATATCACGTTGCTCTAAAAAGATATGTCTTTATGGAGCAAGTAGCGTATGGGAAACCTCCTTATAGCAGAGAAAAAACACTGGGAAGCATAACCATGAGTCTTTATCCAGATTGTCGGGGGTGGTAAGCTTCCTTTCACAAGATGCAGCTCCTCCAGAAAGACAGAAGAAATCTCAAAATCAAGGAAAAAAAAAAAAAACACACAAAAGGGGAGGGCGCCATCTAAGTGCAGCACTAAACCATTTACTTATGATAAAAACAAACTGGCAACTCACATCATGTACACTTGTGAAGGCATGTAGAAAATAAGAAACCCGGATATCCAGGGAACCCTGTAGAAGAGGCATTCAGTCCAGGGATTGTGGAGCACTGCTGGAGGCCAGGTAGTCATAGGAGAAAACTATGAAAACCTATGCATGCCACACCCCCCTGGACATCCCCTCTACCTCATGCATTGGGTTCCCCTGGTGTCTCCTGCCGACCAGGAAGTGCTCTGAGCTTCCTATGCCTACCCGGCAGTGCTGCACAATCCCTGGAATGCATGATGTCAGATGTCGAGGGGCGTGGCATGCATAGGTTTTCATAGAGATTTCTCCTAGGACGACTACCTGGCCTGCGGCAGTGCTACACAATCCCTGGACTGAATGCCTCTGCTACAGGGCTCTCTGGATATCCCGAGTTCCTAACCTCTCCATGCCTTCACAAACTTACATCATGTGAATTGCCAATTCTTTCATTTTAATCATACCATAAAATTTATTAATGCTGCACTTAGATGGTGCCCTCTGCCGTGTGTGTTTTTATGTCATATCTAAGCCAGGGGTCTCCAAACTAGTAAACAGGCCACAATGTACATTTTATAAATATTTGTGGGCCGAAAAAAAAAAAAAAAAATGCTCCAACAAATAAGTTCACATCAGATTCCCGGGGAGTGGCTTGACACCGTATGGAGTAGGACGCTGTCTCTCTGAGCTCCGGCAGTTGATCCTCTCCACACAATAATCCTGTGACCCATAGCTACCATTCTGACCCCAACTTACCCGGGACGATACCCCGTACTACTTGCAGCATGTCACCATCGAAATCACAGAAAGGTGCGGCGGCAAAACTTGAGCAGTACCGTCGACAAGACAAGGACATGGAGGAAGACGGCGCCCCTGAGAAGGCGGGGGGGGGGGGGGGAGGGGAAATGAACATGAGGAGACACTGACAGACTGCTTGATGCAATCACACTTTGCAGACATTCCCTCACAGCGCAAATTGAGGAGGTAAAGATGGATATTTCCCTTATTAGGCAGGACTTCCAAAAGCTCAGAGACCGAGTAAAGGTGGAGGACACAGTGGAGGACGCCACATCATATTCCTACCATCAGTTCCCCCTGCATCAGGGTCTCCAAAGTCCCTCTTGCATCAGGATCACCATCCTAGCCCCCACCCCCACCTTTCATCAAGGTCTTCATCAGAGTCCACCCCTTACATCGGGGTCTTCATCAGAGTCCACCCCTTACATCGGGGTCTTCATCAGAGTCCACCCCTTACATCGGGGTCTTCATCAGAGTCCACCCCTTACATCGGGGTCTTCATCAGAGTCCACCCCTTACATCGGGGTCTTCATCAGAGTCCACCCCTTACATCGGGGTCTTCATCAGAGTCCACCCCTTACATCGGGGTCCCCATCAGAGTCCACCCCTTACATCGGGGTCCCCATCAGAGTCCACCCCTCACATCGGGGTCCCCATCAGAGTCCACCCCTCACATCGGGGTCCCTATCAGAGTCCACCCCTCACATCGGGGTCCCCATCAGAGTCCACCCCTCACATCGGCGTCCCCATCAGAGTCCACCCCTCACATCGGCGTCCCCATCAGAGTCCACCCCTCACATCAGGGTCCCCATCAGTGTCAACCCCTCACATCGGCGTCCCCATCAGTGTCAACCCCTCACATCGGCGTCCCCATCAGTGTCAACCCCTCACATCAGGGTCCCCATCAGTGTCAACCCCTCACATCAGGGTCCCCATCAGTGTCAACCCCTCACATCAGGGTCCCCATCAGTGTCAACCCCTCACATCAGGGTCCCCATCAGTGTCAACCCCTCACATCAGGGTCCCCATCAGTGTCAACCCCTCACATCAGGGTCCCCATCAGTGTCAACCCCTCACATCAGGGTCCCCATCAGTGTCAACCCCTCACATCAGGGTCCCCATCAGTGTCAACCCCTCACATCAGGGTCCCCATCAGTGTCAACCCCTCACATCAGGGTCCCCATCAGTGTCAACCCCTCACATCAGGGTCCCCATCAGTGTCAACCCCTCACATCAGGGTCCCCATCAGTGTCAACCCCTCACATCAGGGTCCCCATCAGTGTCAACCCCTCACATCAGGGTCCCCATCAGTGTCAACCCCTCACATCAGGGTCCCCATCAGTGTCAACCCCTCACATCAGGGTCCCCATCAGTGTCAACCCCTCACATCAGGGTCCCCATCAGTGTCAACCCCTCACATCAGGGTCCCCATCAGTGTCAACCCCTCACATCAGGGTCCCCATCAGTGTCAACCCCTCACATCAGGGTCCCCATCAGTGTCAACCCCTCACATCAGGGTCCCCATCAGTGTCAACCCCTCACATCAGGGTCCCCATCAGTGTCAACCCCTCACATCAGGGTCCCCATCAGTGTCAACCCCTCACATCAGGGTCCCCATCAGTGTCAACCCCTCACATCAGGGTCCCCATCAGTGTCAACCCCTCACATCAGGGTCCCCATCAGTGTCAACCCCTCACATCAGGGTCCCCATCAGTGTCAACCCCTCACATCAGGGTCCCCATCAGTGTCAACCCCTCACATCAGGGTCCCCATCAGTGTCAACCCCTCACATCAGGGTCCCCATCAGTGTCAACCCCTCACATCAGGGTCCCCATCAGTGTCAACCCCTCACATCAGGGTCCCCATCAGTGTCAACCCCTCACATCAGGGTACCCATCAGTGTCAACCCCTCACATCAGGGTACCCATCAGTGTCAACCCCTCACATCAGGGTACCCATCAGTGTTCACCCCATGCATAACTGGTCCAAATTCTCAGTCTGTGAACGGAGTCTGAGGATATATACCACTAACCCTCATGATGTGCCTGATAAAATCTTGCAGCAGGCCAGATGTGGCCTATAGTTTGGAGACCCCTGCTCTAAGAAATACTGGTCAGCCCTATCCGGTGTCATGGCCTATGGTTTCCTCAGTCACATGGACGTAGTAGTGCTCTTTCTAGCATTAACGGGTTAGTTCACCTTTTCAGAAAAAATTTCATGTTGAACACACCCTTTGTTGACCAATGAGAACCACTCTGATCCACCCCAGCTTACCTAGAGAGGAAGAACAGAATGGTTTTCAAACTTTGGACCATTGTAGTGGGCTGCGTGGATATAGTGAAACCGGGGAAGATGGGGCTATAGGGAAGATGGGGCTATAGGGAAGATGGGGCTATAGGGAAGATGGGGCTATAGGGAAGATGGGGCTATAGGGAACACGGGGCTATAGGGAACACGGGGCTATAGGGAACACGGGGCTATAGGGAACACGGGGCTATAGGGAACACGGGGCTATAGGGAACACGGGGCTATAGGGAACACGGGGCTATAGGGAACACGGGGCTATAGGGAACACGGGGCTATAGGGAACACGGGGCTATAGGGAACACGGGGCTATAGGGAAGATGTAGGGAGTTCCTTTAACTTTTAATTTTTCTGAAAAGGTGAACTAGCCCTTTAATGTTGGCAACAGGGTACTGTCATTTATTTTATTCCAAACAGTACACGGTATACACCAACTTACCTGCCAGACTTGACGCTGCCAAGACTATAGTGAACACAGCTGAGACACTGATCCGCGCCCGCCCCGTCACATCCTCTGTCCCCGCACTCGGTGTGGCACGGACCTTGGAAACACAAATATTTATTTCTAAGTGCAAACCAAAAGGACCGGATGAAGAACATTAGAGTGCGAGACATGCAGTGCTACAATGACTCGGCCACACAGAGACGCAAACAGCATTATTGGCTCATTAAATGAAAACACTGAAACATTTTAATTGGATTAAATTACACCAAGCCCAACACATTTACACTTGGCTATCATATGCAGATTTCAGTTTAACAACATCCAATATCACAGTGGGTAAAAAAAAATAAAAAACTTGTGACATTGCTAATTGAAGTCACATGGAAATGTAACTGGCATGTTTAAAGGGAAGCTGTTCTTGGAGAATATGAATAGAGTTTCCCTGTTGTCCATGGTCTTTCTCTGCAAAACAGTCTGGCATTCAACACATTCTGATTTACTGGCCCAGAACAAGCCTGCACATCGGGAGTCCGGTCTGATTTCACTTGCAACATACTGGCCACTGAACAGGGATCTATAGAGTACTGAAGCCAGGAATGGCCTTGGAATTTCAGAAAAAGGTGTCCTCTACTGACAGCCATCCTCAAACCTAAGACCAAACCCTCAAACTTTAGCAAGTTGATTTGGTATCCCTCGACTTTGAATAAATTGTTGGATGGGGATAAGCTGCAGAAGATCATAGGAAACTGGGAACATGTTACGCAAGGCTAGTAGAGATCAATGCTATAAACCTAACCAATGTCCCCACTACAGGCGGCTGCGGTCCAAGGGATGCAGGTTGGGTACCAGTGGTTTACAGGCTTTGTATGAATTGCTTCAAAAAGTTAACATTCATTTCTACATCCATAAGAGCACCAATATCTACTGACATTATTGTTATCCCTAGAATATGTTGCACAAAAAGATTGCTTATGGTAATAACATGTCATTTCACCCAGGCATGACATACCCTAGACTTGTACCTGAATACTCGTCTTCTTCCTCAAATTCCAGGGGATTCTGGAAGATGCCAGATTTAGAAGGCTCCTGATCAGCTGCAGATAAGTCCAGGGCTTTGGACCTTGAGTGATGGAAACTGATCGCATTGTACGGGTGCTCAGCTGTGCCGTAAAGAATCAGCGTCCATTCTTTTAGCTTCCCTGAAACACAGGTTTATGCAATTAGATATATTTTTCTATGAATTTTCTGCAACATCTGAACCAAGCACAACAAATGGTGACCTTTTAACTGATAAAGCTCTATACGTATCTGCAACATTATGATTTCAAGGTGATGAGTACTCTTCCCGCTGTGGTGATCAGGGATGAGTTGAGGCGTGTTTGGAGTCCAGTCTGAACCTGCTTGAGTTACCCCGCCAGGAAATGGTCACAGTTCACTGCCATTCATAAGTGGCCAAGGCATTCCCCGACCCTCAGCCATTTCTCATGGGCAGTGAACCATGAACGTTTCCTGGTGGGAGAATGCAACTGTGCTCATCCTTCGTAGTAATGTGGTAAGGTTTTGTATGGTACAGTACCAGAAGGGTGGCAACAGAACACAAAACAGTTTTGTAGGATCTCTCACATCAAACCTGTACTCACTAATGTCACCAGATGACTGGTTGGCCCCTTCTAATATCCTCCAGACACTTTCTCCCAGTGATAGATTATATCCTCAGGAAAAAAAACCTCAGTCAGGTTAAGTGTAGCACTGGCTCCTGAAGTGCACGCGCTATATGTTTTGAAATGTAAAATTACACCTAAACTGCAGCTTGGTTTGGGTATAATTGTTCCAAATTTTGAACACAGTATCAGTCTGACTGGACTATAGGGTATTCATCCTGGCCATAGAGGGTACTGTCTCTTCTGGCAGGCATGGAACCACAGTCTGGTTGGGTGCTTTAAGTTTACTTTCTCTCAGAGCCAGCCCAGCGGGAGGGTCACTCTTGCTGTGCTTTCTGGGAGAGGGTACTTAAAATGCGGATGTCACGTGGTTCCTGTCCAGAAGTATGTTCTGACTCCATGGTCCTGGTCCTCCTGACCAGGCCCCAGGAAGGCTATGGCCTGGGGTGCGGATCCACCTGACTGTCTCGGGGCTGGCTAGCCCGAAGCAGGGAAACTAAGGAAAGTATTCGGAGGTGGTCCGGTGCCATCTCCGGTTGTGGAGAGGCCCAGCAACTTCATAGCTATCCAGGAGAGGACTCTTCAGAAGAAGGCCACGCACGGGTTGGCTTCTTAGCAAGAGCCTGGTAGGGCTGAAGTACCTAAGTGAATCCAGTTCCGTGGGTATTGCCGAATTAGCTGAAAGATACTGGTACCACACGAGTGTTCTACAAGTCCTAGTTTCCTACATGTTCTACAACAAAGTCTGTGGCAAAGACTTATTCCTACGTGTTCTACAACAAAGTCTGTGGCAGAGACTTGTTCCTGATTTGAGCACCTTGTTGGCTGCTAGGCCTTGTGAGAGAGGGACTATCCAACTTAAGTGAACATCCAGCTGTGAATGGCTATTCTCTGGATTTAGTCGAAGTAAGCAAGTTCTTTATTATTGACTTTGACACCAAGAGTACCTGAACTTTCTTCCTAACCCTCTGATCCTATATTAAGAGACTGTTCGTTAACTACATTTTTGCAAATAAAAATCCCTTTAAGCGGATCTGTCATTGGTCTCTAGAGTTTCTGGGCCATCTACCATGGGAAACCCCTAGCCTCAAATCGAGGTGAAGAAGGTAACGGTAAGCCCAATTGGACCAGCAGCTCCTTCTGGCTGCAGATGGGCATTGCAGCGGTGAGGCTCCATTGATGGGCAGCGACCCTTATTTTGCTTCGAAGTTCTTTATATAAAATGTAAGTTTTTTTTACAAAATGTACATTTTTTTTCCCTGAAACTTCCCTCTTAAAATTAAGCTGCATGTTATACGTCGAAAAATATGGTAAATAATATTAATGGTGACCCCTTACATAAAGGTGTCGCCACTTATATTTAATTGACACTTTGATTGAGGACCTTACTTTGCACTTATATTTTATAGGGGGGGTCACCATTAATATTTTTTAATTTCATTCACTCGGTTTTCATTTTCACATTGAAGAGGGTTAGTGCTTCACTTGGTTTTTTTCTTGGTCTATTGTCAGTATAATGTGGGAACACATATACCGTAGGTGTTAAGCAACACCCACACACATTTATCACAGACTTGAGTTTGTAAGCACACATAGTAGCGCAAGGGATGCAACACATTTACTGTTGACCATTTTTACCTACAGCTGCTTATAAAAATTCCATTCATTTATTTTTCCCCATACATTTACCCATTTACAACGTATGTTAAATACATCCTCCAGGTCCCATTAAATTTCCTACTGAAGCGAGTCTCCTACATACAACTGGATGCAGAAAAGACCATATTTCCGTCAGTAAGTACATATGATGTGGCTTCGGGCTCTCTGCACAGTGCTTGTAGAAATGAATTGAGATCATGTTGGGGAGGTGAAAGCCCAGAAGGAAGTCTTACTACATAGTTTACATTGATTACAGACCCCCAATGGATTGTACAATATGTCCCTATACCCACCCTTCATCATCATTACCACTTCTAATAGGTACCAGTATGAACACCTAAATAGCTTGGTATATATACGCACACACATACAGTGTGTGTATATAAATAATATATATATTTTACATACACAGCTAGGAATAGGTGAAAGAAGATCATGAAGGTTTTATATCGATTCATATCAAATCTGTAGAGATCTGTAAATTAGCCAGCGAAACTAAAATTTGTGAGATTATTTTATTTCTGTTGCTTTTTGTTCAATGAAAAAACATGAAATCGCAGTAGACTTATAGACGATACATCTGACATCATGCTTTTCCACACAGTACAGCCACGCCTGGCAGGGAACGAGACCTGTTTTTTTTTTTCTCTGCTGCAGGTCAGTAACACTTACATATCTTGTGCCCCCTTACCCATGGCTGCATAGTAAAAGGGAAAAGGTATCAGACGCACCTCTCTGCCCTCTCCTTCCTATCAGCAGTTTTCTTAAAGGGGAAGTCTACCCTAACACTAAAAGCGCTACATCTACAGACACCCACAATATAAGCCTAACCTATCTAGCCCTATAAAAAAAATCAGTATACATACCTTTTTTGAAACCAATCTTGTCCGATCTAAAGCCGGGGGGGGGGTGGAGAAGCTCTGCAGAGGACACAGCAGACAACGGCTGTGAAACGAATGGGAAGTGACACCACCCATAGAGTTACTATGGGGCTTCCGTTGTCGGCTGTGTCCTCTGCACCCGCCTACACAGAGAAGCTGCAGCCGACAGCTTAGCTTGGGATTGGGTCAGAGCGGCTTCAGAAAACGTATGTATACAGATTTCTTCTTTACAGGGCTAGATAGTTTAGTGTTAGATTGTGGAAGCCTGTAGATGCAGGGATTTGAGTGTTAGGGTGTACTTATCCATTAATGCAGGTACTTTTACTTGCTTACATTTGAATACACAGCTGCATCGATGTAAGCCTTAGTCTCCATTCACAATTGTACGACTCCAAAGTTGTGCAACTTTAATGCAATTTTGACGCAACTTTGGATAGGTGCATCTTGTAGGCGACTTTGGTTTTGACCGATGATCATGGACAACTGTTGCTTGTAAAACATTTAGACATGAATTTCATGCAACTTTTGAGGGCAACCTAGAGGCCGCTGTTATGGGTTCCTACTCTGCCCTAACAAACATGGTCTATAGAGGAGTAAAGGCCACTCCGCAAGCAACAACCTCTATGCGAACTACAGTCCAAGTATGGGAACAGGTTCCCGCTGCAGTTGGAACAGCTGACACTATTTCACCTCATACCCAGTTATGGGGCAACCCTAAACTACCACACTTTATATCCATTCCAGCCCCAACATCTGGACTAGAATTGGAATAGTAAAACTGCAGCAGATTATGCCTGCTGGGGTGTTGCTTCCTTTCCTGAAACTGCGGGAGGTATTTCAACTTCCCTCGTGGATGCTGTTCCGCAACTTACAGCCGAAACATGCAACACAAGCGCAATTCTCCAGAGTAATCCCTGTGATGCCACCAGGGCCGTCTTTAAGGCAGGGCAAAAGGGGAAGCTGCCCTGGGCCCTGTCATTGTTGTGGGGCCCAAAGCAGCTGCCTCATATATGCCAATGATCCCAGTTTAAATTCCCTTGTCCCTTGAAGTTTAGTCCTGTGCTGTGTCACGATATCTCAGTGTGAAGTACCGCTACTAATGCTGCCCAGCTCTGCCCTATTGTTGTGTACAGAAGACTCACCTGCAGACCCTGTGTTTACATGTAAATAACCGGCATTCATATGTAAATATCCGCAGCATTACTAAGTAAATAGCTGTGGCCGGCAGCATTGATATGTAAATAAAGGTGGCATTCATATGTGTATCATGCTCCCCTGTAGTGAGGAGATGTGCTGTAACCTCTAGCAACCAACCAGTGAGCAGTATTACTGTACAGTAATCTCTACAGTAATTCTAAACCAATTAACAAGCAGAAATCATTTGCTGTAACCTCTAGCAACGAATCAGTGAACCATAATTTGTGCTGTAACCTCTAGCAACCAGTCATTAAGCAGTAATGATATGCTGTAACCACTGGAAACCAATCGCAATTGCTGCCTGATCCGATACAGTAAACTGATTTTAAGTCTAGCTGCTATTTATTGTATGTCTCAGAGCAGGTGGAGAGTCAAATTGCATGGGGGTGGGGGGCCCAAGAAATTTTTTGCCCGGGGTCCAATCAATATTAAAGACGGCTCTGGATGCCACATGTAGTGGAAAGATACCTTACCTCTCTACATCTCCGCCTCACGTACGGAGACTCAGATGGGGAATCTCTCCCATTTCGCTCCTGGAAGGCAGATATACCCTCCTTGTCAGAGGAAGACTGGGACCTAGCATTACAACAATATATATCCACTGTGATTTCTGCTAAGGACCGGTTCATCCAATTAAAATTCATACATAGGGCCTGTAACATCCCCCAAAGGCTGCCTCAAATTTATCCCACACAATCATTGACATGTCTTAAGTGCCAACAGGCGGTTGGAACATACTTTCATGTCCTCTGAGACTGTCCGGCCATTCAGGATTTCTGGAGGAAGGTGGTCTCTGATTTCAATAAAGCTACCAACCTCTCAGTGTCAATGGAACCCAAAGTGCTTCTTTTAGGCATTACAGACGCCGTGACATTCCACACATACAAAACTCTTGTTGTGTTATCTGTGTTTCTATGCCAAAAAGGTACGCCTACAGCAATGGAAATTGGTCACTCCCCCTAACAGCTGCCCAGTGGCACATGCTGGTGCCCTCTGTGCCACCCCTGTACAAACTTACATACATGGGCCCGCAAGTGTCCCCAGAAATTTGAAAAGGTATGGAAGTCATGGGTCGTTGCCAGGTCACTAAATACATAGATCCGGGCTCACTGATATTGCTCACTGACATTCCGGTGGAGCCACATCCTGGGAATAAGCTTGATTTCTCTTGATTTTTTTTTTCTTCTTTAGAACATGTTATGCTGATCACGCTTGCTCAGAGTGGGCCCTTGACAACCCCAATCCTTTAAAAAAAAAAAAAACAAAAAAAAAAAACTCTCTCCCCTTCCATTCTTCCCCACCATCATGCTTTGTCCTTTCCCATCAATTAGACCTTGCCCCCGAGGATGCAGGAGACTAATTGGTACTCGAACTAGGTGCGTCAAAAGCACCTTTAGGATCCCTATGGAACCCCTTTTTCTTTTTTGGACCGCAACATAATTCGTATTAACGCTATTAGAAGTTATCTCACCCTATTAACTCACTGTAGACCTCTTAATGTCCAGCCATACACCATTCTATGTATTTACTTCTGCTATCTCAATGTTTCATTACTGTATGTTCAAGTTGTATTAATGCCTTGTCCACTAATAAAATTTTTTTTTTTTTTTTTTTTTTTTTTTTTAGCAGAAAAGGCTGTAGTATAACCCTCGGAACATTCCTATCTGTGGTGACTGTGTGTTATTCTAAAATCACAGTCATTCAGTGGCGGCTGGTGAGGTTTTTTTTTTATGGGGGGGGGGCAGCAAACAACCACCACTGACCCCTCGTGGCACCTAACCAGCACAACCCTGAACCCCTCTGCGGTATTTAACCAGCACCCCTCCCCTGGGCCTGCTCGCTGTCTGCCTGGCACTTACTCTATCTTGGTGGCGGGTCAGGCAGCGGGTGACAGCAGTGAGCTGAGGTTCAGGTGGTGGCTACTGCGTCCTCCATGCTTCCGCCATGCACCTCTTTCCTGCTGCTAGGTGTTCAATAGGATCGCCTGTCCTTTCAATCAGGTGATGGGTTTCAGACCTGCTTCCTGATTGGCCGGGAGGAGGATTAGTGCAGTGATGACAAATATTCGTTCGTTATCGTCACACAACTGGGTGGGCTTCAAGCCCAACGCTCTGCGCCCAGAGCCCAACCTGTTTTGAAACATATTAGAGCCACTGGCTCTAATCATGTGCTTCAAAAACACCCCCCCCCCCCACTAAATTGGTATCGACGGGCTGGCGTCCCTGCATGTGGATCAGGGGTCCGGACTAATGGATAGAGGGGGCGGTGCCTATGCGCCCTCTATGGACAGGCCGCCACTGGCGTCATAGGGTTGATAGGCCCAAAAGCTATCTAGTGGCAATTTAAAAGGGTAAATTGCGTAGTTAAAAGTAGTATGGGAATGTTTTTTTATTTTATTTTTTGCTAATCATACTTACCTAGGTGGATGGAGCATTGGTACGATGCTGCATCTGTACCTCGCCAGCTCTAGGTTGAGAACCAATGGCATTTGATCGCTCGGTTCTCAGAGTTCCGTGAGCAGAGAGCTGGTGACTGTCAATGCTCACTAGAGCGCTGGGCCGTGGAGGGGGCGGGGAAAGGGAGCGACTGGCTCATGCTCTCAGCGGCTTGCTGAGAGGCTAAGCAAGGTGACAGTCCAGGCATGTGGGCAGATCCCGACCATATGGTGGCGATATTTCCTGAGCCTGGACCAGCACTTTGATGTCAGCCGACAGCGGGCTTTAGCCTGCTGCCTGTTAAAAACGTGTCACTAATGAACTGCTCTCCTGTGATCCACAGGATAAGTACAGCCAAATGAGCTTTGTCTGTACTTCTATTTGAACTTTAACCCAGTGACACCATGTCCATTGCACTGCTATGGTCCCTGCTTCTTGTCTTGATGGCAAGTAGACCATAGTGTAGAGCAGCAGAGATTGAGGGGACCGGTAAGTAAATCATCTTTGACATTGTTCCCTAGCTTTTTTTTTTTGAAAAATTCTGTTTATTATTTTTATGTTCCCTAGCCTTAAAGGAGCAGTTTAA
Source organism: Lithobates pipiens (assembly GCF_037356315.1). NCBI lineage: Eukaryota > Metazoa > Chordata > Amphibia > Anura > Ranidae > Lithobates > Lithobates pipiens. The sequence continues at coordinate 14,725,113 of NW_027507903.1, read as the reverse complement.
CCTTTGCAGTTCGGATAAATAGGAGAATATCATTTTCCTGGAGTTGGGCTTTCATTTGAGCTCTGTGACACAAATGGTTAATATGAAGATGGCGATCATAAGTGCGTGAAACTGCTCTGTACAGAATGAGTCATCTGTCGTTTGGTAGCGAAGTTGTTTTGAAGCATATAGAGCCAGATGACAGTCCCAGAAGATGAAATAAAAGGGTATTGGTGCCAGCGGAGTGACAGTGGTGCCACTGACACGAGGCTCAGACTGGAGGAACGACCTCTAATTTGGAGAAGAAGACATTACATTCATATGGATTTTTATGAAAATTCCTTGTGTCAACATGTTTTCGGGAGGGACAGATTTATACTTGGAAGAGAAATGAAAAAAAAAAAAAATGCACGAAGAGGAACAGAAAAACAGGACGAGAACCTTACATGACCAGGTAGGCCTGGGACCACCCATGGAGTTGAAAGGCAACGTGAACAAATTACTGATACATTACATGTAAATCCATCAGCCTTTAGACTGACCTCCTACAGACACAATCCGATATCATTCATTATACGGCCCAGCTAGAAGCAATTCCACTGGCTGCTCAGAACAGATTCATGCCATGCTAATTCTTTTCTAAAAACGGCCAAGAACATTATTATATATGGTAGGCTTGGTAGATGTGCATGAGAGAGCTTGAAATCTCCCTAGTAGACATAGCAATTAATTCTTCACTACTCTATCCAAATCTTAAATAAAAAGCTTTGACTTTCAGCTCAAGCACAGCATATACCAGAATGGCCTGCCAGTCATCTTCCAAAGTTTGGACATTAATTTTAATATAAGCACGTCCTGCTAACTACCAATGCCAAGCAATAAGGCCATTTAAGGTTTTATGATGATAATTTAGCGTGGGTTGGAGTTGAGGAGTCCCAAAGGACATGGCGCCAGCACAAGGCTCTACAGATGGAACTTAAAGTGGAAGTTTAGGCAAAACCCAAGTCTAAACCTATGCACCACCCCATTCTAAGGCAATTCAAGCCAACGCTGTAAAGAAAGGATCTGTACACTTACCTATTTTGAAGCCACTTGTGTACAGGAAAGATTGCCAACAGCAGCTGGAAATGCCTAGGGGATGTCACCCATAGACTTACCATAAGGCAGTGTTGGGTGCTCCTCCTCTACACAGAAGCAGACACTGACAGCGGATCCTGGGACCAGACTAGCTTCAGAATAGGCAAGTATACAGACTTTTTTTTATTACAAGGTCATATAGGATAGCCTTAGAATAGGGGTGGGAGTGGGTTTAGCCTTAGTTAGGTATTGCTTGATCTTTCACTTTCAGTTCAGAACATTTTCTGTGCTAAGGCCCTACTGGCTTGGGTGGTTAGCTTCTCTACCAGCCAGTGGAGGAGTTTCTTCCCAATGCACACTGTGTGCAGTTAGCAGCAGCCATCTTTGCATGTATCTACTTATCTTAGCCCTTGTACACACGGTCGGAAATTCCAACGGAAAAGGTCAGATCGGACCATGTTGTCGGATAATCCGACCGTGTGTGGGTTACATCTGACTGTCGGAATGTCCGGCCAACAAAGTTTGAGAGCTGGATATAAAATTTTCCGACAACATGATCCGATCGGACCTTGTCAAATCGTTTGTAGGGAATTCCGATCGGACAGCGTGCCATGCATGCTCACATCAAAATATCGAGACCAAAGCTATTGGCTACTAGCCGCAACGTAGTCCCGTCGCAACGAATGAATGTCATCACGTTCCGAATTACTTTGTCTGACCGTGTGTATGCAACACCAGTTTCAGACAAAATCCGTCGGAAAAAATCAGATGGATTTTGTTGTCGGAATGGCCGACCGTGTGTACAAGGGCTTACTGGTTACATGAAATTGGGGACTCTGGCTGACCATGGACACAGGCAGTCTGCACTCAGGGATAGCGTTTCTGGCTACATACAAATTGGGCACAGCTATTGTCCGGTTTGTATGCAGCTATAGCCCAGAGCGTTGCTGTGTCCAGAGGAGGTGTGTAGCTGTTTAGCTTTTGGGCCAAGCTGGCCAAACAAACCATTTCCTTCACCAACACATGTCTTGCTGTGAGCATGAGGTCACCCGTCTGTCTCTCCACCCTTAGCCAATCAGAGGAAGCCTTGCATTCATTCATAAAAAAATACAAGGCTTCCTATAAGAGTTGGGCAAATAGTTTGAGCTGAGAATACGTTCAGCCTGAACATAGCCTTTTTGGGGGTGCTTGCCCGCCGAGCGCCCCACAAAGTTTTGCCCAATCAGCGCACAGTAATTAGCTGATTAAGGAGTGGGCTGGGAAGCTGGGCGCTGTGTCAACAATGGATGAGTCGTCAGTTGTCAACGGGCTTCCCTGCTGACAGCTGAATGAAAAAACAAAACAGATCACCCCCATGTTGAGGGCATGTGGCCTGGTACGGTTCAGAAGGGGGTGAGGGGGTGGGGCACTCACCTGCCCCCCCTTTCCTGACCTACCTGTGTGCTCGGATAAGGGTCTGGTATGAATTTTGGGGGGCGCGCATAAAAAAAAAAGGCTTGGGGTTTCCCTTAAAATCCATATCAGACCCCGAAGGGACTGGTATGGGGGGGGGGGGGGGGGAGAACCCCCAAAGCATTTTTTTTTTTTTTTTACATTTTTGTATTGCTGGAAATGGTAAAAAAAAATAATTTCTTTATAAATGTCAGTTTTGCAGCAGCAGGTTCTATACACAGTACAGATGGGCCACTTCACAAGCAGACTAAAGGGACTACCAGGCACTATATTTAAAGGAATTTTTCATTTTTATTGTTTCACTTTAAGCATCATTAAAAATTACTGCTCCTATAGAAACAATCTTTAAAAACTTTTTAGCATTCATACATGACCCTCCCCCCCCCCCCCCGGGCAGTACCCGGACCTCCATACCCTTTTTGTGACCAATAACTTGAACATATAAGCCTTCAAAATTGGCACTTTTTCATTTAGATTTTTCCAATTTGGGTCCCATAGATTCCAACGGGAGCTTGGGTCCGAACGTTTGTGAAGTTCAAGTGTTTTAGCGTGAACCAAATGGGAGGGGGGGGGGTGGGTGGCAAGTGTTTGGTCCAGATCTACTTCCTATAAATGGCTGAGAAGCACTCAGCCAAACTATTTTGTTCCCGCTATGCAGTAAGGTGAAAAGCCTTCTGCATGCAGCTTACCCCGCAGCCTCCCTGAATACATACCTTATCTCCATTTTGATCCAGTGATGCGCAAGAGAGCCGAGGCAGTCTCTGCTCTCTTGCTCCTCACTGGCTCAGATACAGCAGCAGGAGTCATTGGCTCCCACTGCTGTCAGTCAGAGAAAGTAATAAGGAGCAGGGCCAACCCCTGTTCTGTGTGTCTTATGGACACAGAGCAGGGCTTGGGAGCAAGCACCCACAAGTGCCCCCATGGCAACTTGGTTTGCAATGGGCGTATTGGCCAGGGGGCATGTGGAGCCCAGAGCACTGGCAGGGGGGGACCTTAGAAGAGGAGGATCGGGGTCACTCTGTGCAAAACCATTACACAGAGCAGGTAAGTATAACATGTTTATCTTAATTTGTTTTCAAAACAAGCTTTAAAAATTACCACTGGTTATTTTGACATAAAAAAAAACTGGTTATGGCAGCAGCTTAGCTGACTTGATTGGTTCGTTGTTTTCTGGGATCAATATCCTTACAGTATCGCTGGGTCGGCTGAAAGAATCTGGTACTGTATGGTAGTTCTTCCTAAAATCTCTCAAGAATCTCTAAGGTCAGTTAACAAGTCTGTGGCAGAGACTTTGTTGTGCATCCACTCTAAAGAACCAAGTTTCATTAACAAGTCTGTGGCAGAGACTTTGGCATATCATCGGCTGCTAGGTGAAGTGAGAGGGGCCTATCCGGTGACTGCTGGATCCAGTCTGTGGAGCAGTTTGTCCTCTGGATCTGATACCTCTAACCCCCAATTACCAGCTGCCTGAACTCCCCCTTATCCTCCAACCCTCTATTGAAGCACTGTGTCTTTCTTTGGTGTTACCCCTAAATAAATCGTCAATATATCTTCATTTGGGCTACCTTTGGGCTAAGATGAAGAGGCGAGCAGAAGAGGTAACGGTAGGCCCAAATAAAACCAGAAGCTCCTTCGGGGGTTAGTGCTACATATAGATAAAAAAAAAAAAAAAAATTGCTGTGATAGTGTTCAGGTTTGACTTGAAGAAAAGGTGACAACCCTACTTAGAAGGCAATTAAAGGGTTATGCCTTTTTCAACAAGAAAGCAGTTTTCCTTTAATCCCGTCTTCAACAGCATTGAATTTCCCACCTCGGCACGGCAACGATGACTCAGTGGCTTCAGAAGGAGCCGTGATTCCTATATCAGAGCTTCTACTCGAAAAAGCCCCGTCTCCCCTGGGATTGCTGTTTGTCACACCATATCATGAAGATTGATCGGCTGGCAGCAGTATTACAATGGGAATGGAGCTGTAGCTGAACGGCCTCGACTATCTGTATTTCTGAAACATTGCATGTTAAAGCCAAACTCTGGGATTCTTGAAAAATCTACCCTTTCATTGCAAGGGTTAAATGCTTGTTGAAGTGGTTGTAAACCCTCCTGCGTCACTTTGACCTACAGGCAAGCCTAGAATAAGGCTTACCTATAGGCAGAGGCGTCGCTAGGGGGTGGCTATTGGAGCTATAGCTCCAAACCTGGGGCCCATAGACCAGAGTCTCTCTCTGGGTCAAGCGGTGCCATCAGCGGCGGATGTGGGCACCGTGCAGATAACATCTTGGCCATTTTACTTTGTTCTGCCACTGCACTGGTTGCTAGAACCGCCCAGGGTCTAGCAACCAGTGATGTCACTTAACCTGAGTGACATAGCAAGAGCCCGAGGCAGTGGCGACGCTGGGGGGTGCATGCGGCACCCTGGGCGACACTTGTGGGTAGCGGCACCGCTAACACAGCCCTCTGCCCTACACTCGGGTGTCGCCGACTTCCCCCTCCTGTTTACATTCACACAGGACGAGGAGGACGAGGACGGACTCACCACTGTGTACAGGATATCTGTCAGTGCTGTTCTGAGGTCTGTACATTATACAGTATGTAGGTGGACATGTGCAGGGGGCTATGGGAGGGAAGACGGGTGCCTATACTGATGGGGGGGGGGTCTGCACTGAAGGGGGTTGTCTATACCGATTGGGGGTCTGCACTAATGTGGGGTCTACGCTGATGGGTGAGGGGTCTGCACTGGGGGGGTCTGCACTGATGGGGGAGGGGTCTGCACTGCGGGGGTGCGCACTGATTGGGGGGTGCCTATACTGATGGGGGATCTGCACTGAGGGGGGGGTGCCTATACTGATGAGGGGTCTGCACTGAGGGGGGGGTGCCTATACTGATGAGGGGTCTGCACTGAGGGGGGGGTGCCTATACTGATGAGGGGTCTGCACCGAGGGGGGTGCCTATACTGATGAGGGGTCTGCACTGAGGGGGGTGCCTATACTGATGAGGGGTCTGCACTGAGGGGGGTGCCTATACTGATGGGGGGGGGGTGTCTATACTAATGGGGGGTCTGCACTGAGGGGAGTCTATACTGATGGGGTCTGCACTGAGGTGGGAGGTCTAATCTGAGGGAGGGGGTGGTCTGTATTGAGGGAGGGTCTGTACTGAGGGGTGGTCTCTACGGATGGAGGTGGTCTGTACCATGCCCGCAGCCTCTGACAACTCCTGTACCATGCCCGCAGCCTCTGCATCACACCTCCACCTATACACATACACACAAACACATTTATATTATATACATGTGTATGCCCGCCAAAGCGTGTGACTGACTTTACTTCGCTGCTAGATCCAGTCCCAGATCTTTAGTAGATCTACAATGCCCCTGGCCTAGGCTATAAGATTGCTAAGACCCCGAAACTGAGCCGCAGCACAGTGGCCAAGACCATACAGAGGTTTAACAGGACAGGTTCCACTCAGAACAGGCCTCGCCATGGTTGACCAAAGAAGTTGAGTGGACGTGCCCAGCGTCATATCCAGAGGTTGTCTTTGGGAAATAGATGTATGATTGCTGCAGAGGTTGAAAGGGTGGAGGGTAAACCTGTCAGTGCTCAGACCATACACCGCATCAAATTGGTCGACATGACTGTTGTCCCAGAAGGAAGCCTCTTCTAAAGATGATGCACAAGAAAGCCCGCAAACAGTTTGCTGAAGACAAGCAGACTAAGGACATGGATTACTGGAACCATGTCCTGTGGTCTGATGAGACCAAGATAAACTTATTTGGTTCAGATGGTGTCAAGCGTGTGTGGTGGCAACTAGGTGAGGAGTACAAAGACAAGTGGGTCTTGCCAACAGTCAAGCATGGTGGTGGGAGTGTCATGGTCTGGGGCTGCATGAGTGCTGCCGGCACTGGGGAGCTACAGTTCATTGAGGGAAGCATGAATACCAACATGTACTGTGACATACTGAAGCAGAGCATGATCCCCTCTCTTCAGAGACTGGGCCACAGGGCAGTATTCCAACATGATAACCACCCCAAACACACCTCCAAGATGATCACTGCCTTGCTAAAGAAGCTGAGGGTAAAGGTGATTGACTTGCCAAGCATGTCTCCAGACCTAAACCTTATTTAGCATCTTTGGGGCATCCTCAAACGGAAGGTGGAGGAGCGCAAGGTCTCCAACCATCTACCAGCTCTGTGATGTCATCATGGAGGAGGGAAAGAGGACTCCAGTGGTGACCTGTGAAGCTCTGGTGAACTCCATGCCCAAGAGGGTTAATGCAGTGCTGGAAAATAATGGTGGTCACACAAAATATTGACACTTTAGGCCCAATTTGGTCATTTTCAAATAGGGGTGTACTCACTTTTGTTGCCAGTGGTTTAGACATTAATGGCTGTGTGTTGAGTTATTTTGAGGGGACAGCAAATTTACACTGTTATACAAGCTGTACACTCACTACTTTACATTGTAGACAAGTGTCATTTCTTCAGTGCTGTCACATGAAAAGATAGAAGAAAATATTTACATAAATGTGAGGGGTGTACTTACTTTTCTGAAATACTGTATATATTTTGCATGGCATCACATGTTAAATAGTTGCATTGCTTCAGTGTGCAGGAGATCAATAAGAATAATTATTTTATTTATAGATCATAAACTGCGAGCATTTACTCCTTTTCTCAAAGCAACTCCACTTGTTATAAAAAAAATAAAATAAAAAAAAAAGCGTCAGGCAACGCTCTCACTTTTAGAAACAGTTCATAAAGTTGTGGGCAGGTTGTGAAATGTCTTTTTGCCTCAATGTTTTGTTTATAGCGCGAGAAGACGACATAATATGAATAAGCTCCATGACTAATGCCGATTTCAGAGTCATGTTCTCACCCATCCCGTCCCGTTCCTCGCACACTGCCAGATGTTCACAAATCGCCGTATGATCTGGGTTCAGCACGTGGGCTGACACTCAACGTCCAATGCAAGTTGGCCTCTGCTTCGCGCCCACCAATGCGTACACAGCTTGTGGTAAGCGGCCCCTCGGGGGCCCAGGCTGTCTAAAACTATTTAGCTGATGTCAAGCTGGGTTCCTCCTCATTAAGTCATGTCAGCTCAGCCTGGACCGGGGAGCGGAGAGGACACGGTGCTAACATCCCAAATCCGATTTCTGATCATCACTCAACTAGATTTATGTCCAAATGGAAAAACAGCTCATATTTAATATCTTACTTTATAGGTTTTATATAACAGAATACTTGGAAGCTTTATGCCAGAGGTCTCCAAACTTTTCAAAGTGTGGTTCACATAGTTTATTTTACAAATATTTGCAGTTCAAAAAAAAAAAAAAAAAGATTTATAAATGGATAAATGCAATTTAAATGAATACTTTTTACTTGGACTTTTTGTTGTTGTAAATCGGCATATGATTCAGAACAGGGAAATAATTAAAACTAAGTAAAGAAATTCCAAATAAACTTCAGACTATCACAGTCCTCCCCTTAAATCACAGCCTACCGTACATGGGGTGCTCCGATCAGAGTCCCCGCTTAGATTAGGATTCCCATCAAAGCCCTCATTACACCAGGGTCCCCACTTGCACACCAGTCTCCACCAGGGTCCCCCACTTGCACACCAGTCTCCACCAGGGTCCCCCACTTGCACACCAGTCTCCACCAGGGTCCCCCACTTGCACACCAGTCTCCACCAGGGTCCCCCACTTGCACACCAGTCTCCACCAGGGTCCCCCACTTGCACACCAGTCTCCACCAGGGTCCCATTACAGAGTACCCCTCAGAAACCTGCTAACATCAGGGTCTCCAGAGTCCCCCTTAAATCAGGGTCCCCATCTTAGTTCCCTTTACATTACAGTCTCACCTTTTGGCAAGGTCCACATTAGAGCACCTTCTTAGATCCGGGTCCCCAAAGTCATCAGGATGCCCCCTTACATCAGGGTACCCATCAAGAGACTATCAGAGCCCCTCTATATATTAGAGTCTCAATTAGGCTCCCCCTTACAACAGAGAACCCATCAGGAGTATCAGGGCTCCCCTTACTCTAGCGTCTCAATCAAAGTCCCCACTTACATACAAGTCTCCATCAGAGCCCCCTCATATCAAAGCACCCATCAGAAATATAACAAAGGCCCCCCAGAGTTCCCACTTACATCAGTTCCCTTAAGATCAGATTATGCCCTTCAGGCAGGGTACCCATCAGAGTGCCCCCTTAGATAAGGGTCCCCATTAAAGTCCCTCCCTACATCAAGGTCTCTATCAGGGTCCCCATCTAAGTCCCCCTTACTCCAGTGCCATCCATACGCTGCACATAGAGGACTGCTTTGCCGTTTGTAATTTGTGGTTGCACTACAGCTTCCAGTTTTCTTTTTGGGCTTACTTCCTGGGAATGGGACAAGGCAACCCTGGGTGCAAGCCATATATATGCTAATTCAGCTTGACACACACATGAAGGTGGACTTGAAACATCCAGCTAGCCATTGTTTGTTCCAATTAATGTCTCACATAGAAACAAAAACCCCCCTTGCCATATAATCCGTCTAACTGGTCTGGAAGTAATTTGCAGGTCATCCTGTACTTGGTTGACATCTCGATAGTATTTGAAGCACTCTTCAGACATACTTATATTTTTCTAAATGGCAGGCATTTTGATCCTCGAACTTACACCTCACTAGATTGCTATATCATCAAGTTTGTTCACCCCTGATGAAGGTTCTGAATTATCAGCAACTGGAAACGCGTCGGGTGTGGGTGATATAGGACAAGCATTGTTTTAATCATATTTTGTTCTGTATATATGTTTGTTTATTAATATACCAGGAGGACATTGTTTAGCCCATTTGCACTTCCTGGTAATATTATGTACATTGTGTAATTTATGAATAAAAATTGTATATTATTGTGTCCATTTGTGTCCGGAGTTGATGGTCATTTAAAATCCCACCCACCCAGGGGGGAAGCCTTTTTTTGATCCCTTATTTCAGGGGTTCCCATCAGAGCCCCCCTTTGCATCACGGTACCCATCAAGAGTCTTCATCAGGCCACCCCTCAGTCTCAATCAGGGTCCCTAATTACCGAGTACCCCTTACATGAGGGTCCTCAAAGTCCCTCTTTCTGTTCTGTTGTAGTGTACTCCAGTAACCCCTATGAGACGCGTTGTCTTGGCAAGCTTGTATGACAAAGTTCAGTTAAGGAGGAAATTATATTTGACATGACAAACTGAAAATCTAGATGGAAAAGACAGAGGCTTCTATTATGTTACATGTCATTCCTTATGACGCAATTATATTGCTGTACTCCATTATAATTTTAACAATATTTGTAATAGTCATTTTATTGAATATATTGATGTTGCTGGTTTTAGATGGTACTAGGAAAATCCCATACTTTTGCTATATTTGGTTCTGACTACACGAAGAAACGAGGTGCCATCATCTACCCATCTATATGGTAGGACTGGAGGTTTGAAGCTGACCAATGACCAGTCAAAATGGAGTGTTTGCTTTTGTACACATCATGTATTCTTTTATCAATCTTTACAATTGCTTGTATTTCAACCACTGACATATTGTACAATTACCTTGAGTCTCTGGATTGCGCAACTGGGATGGGATATCATGAATTTCCAGCATCCATTCACCTTCCGCTTTTTCTCCCCAGCAATGGACGGTCATAAACTCCCAGTTCTTAAATCCTTCGTTGGAGTAATCAAATGTCCTGGAAAAAGATCAGCTGTTAATTTGATGAAAACTACATTTTAACCCGCACTCACCAACCTATTCTGAGCCAATGATAAGTTCACACGAAGCTCTTCCTTGAGCAAAGTACTGTAAAAATGGTCATCAGTGGAAGTTGAGAGAGCACTTTACACTACGAGTGCATGATTCAATCAATCCTAAGGTGCCGCTTGATGATGCAATAAGTGTGCAACCGATATTTAAATTGGGGTTTAATAACACCAAGTCTTAGTGCTTCAGACTTCGATACTATGCAAGTTTCCATGTCTGCTTTTCTTCTGAAGCTGTGGTTGCTTACAATTCCTTCTCTCCAGGAGCCCCTTTCCTTGGTTGCTTTCTTCAAAGTGGCTTCATCCTCTAGCAGGAACCCATGGAGCCACCTCTACACCCCAACTGAACTATGTAGCAGCAGAGGCTTGGCCCCCCCCCCGGTAGAGCGGCCAGCAGGGGCTTTGCGCCCCCCCTCCTGGTAGAACGGCCAGCAGGGGCTTCGCGCAGCTCCCCCCCCCTTTAGAGCGGCCAGCAGCGGCTCCCCCCCTTTAGAGCGGCCAGCAGCGGCTCCCCCCCCTTTAGAGCGGCCAGCAGCGGCTCCCCCCCTTTAGAGCGGCCAGCAGCGGCTCCCCCCCTTTAGAGCGGCCAGCAGCGGCTCCCCCCCTTTAGAGCAGCCAGCAGCGGCTCCCCCCCTTTAGAGCAGCCAGCAGCGGCTCCCCCCACTTAGAGCAGCCAGCAGCGGCTCCCCCCACTTAGAGCAGCCAGCAGCGGCTCCCCCCCTTTAGAGCAGCCAGCAGCGGCTCCCCCCCTTTAGAGCAGCCAGCAGCGGCTCCCCCCCCTTAGAGCGGCCAGCAGCGGCTCCCCCCCCTTAGAGCGGCCAGCAGCGGCTCCCCCCCCCTTAGAGCGGCCAGCAGCGGCTCCCCCCCCTTAGAGCGGCCAGCAGCGGCTCCCCCCCCCTTAGAGCGGCCAGCAGCGGCTCACCCCCCTTAGAGCGGCCAGCAGTGGCTCCACCCGCCTCCAAGCCAATGATACGGAGGAAAGGGTACTTGCACCATCCCTAGTGCCCTGTGTGGGTGAAGAGCTCAGGGAGTGCATTCTACTACCCGCAAGTTTAGTGAAGGGACACTGAGGGCCCTAGAGTTGATGGTGACAAATAATGGAGAACATAAGTGCTTCAAAAAAATTAAGAGGATTGAACACCATTTTAACTCTTGTGAATTGTACAGTGATTGTGTGATTTCAGCTTCTGTTTTGGAATCAACATTTCATGCACACGGACTTTTTTACAGCAGTTAGGGGCATTTGAGGTGTTTTTAACTGCCTCTAAAAGCCCCTCCATGTTAGCCTATGTGTCCATGCACACAGACTGTCAGAGGCATTTGGAGGCATAAGCGTTTAGGGGCAGTAGAAAAAAAAAACTGCTTCCAGGAGCAGTAAAACTGAGCTGTAAAAACAAAAACCTGGCTAAATGCATCTAAAACGCATCTAAATGCGCCAAGCGTTTTTACATTATTGAACATTACATCATTTTTTATTGAAAAAACACTCAAAAACGCTAATGCCAAAAAAGTGCGCAATATCGCTAATGTAAAAACGCAGCTATACGTGAAAAAATTGGCATCTTTAGCGGGCTGGAGAACTGCAGTTACACTGTGTGAGAGGGGAATGAAGAAAAGGGACAACCCCCCCCCCCCCCCCAATCCACATAGGCAGAGGAAGAAACATGCAGAGCTGTACTCTGATAAAGCAGTGTGCTCATCTCCCTCCCCGACAAATTTTAGCTCATGTTATCTCATGAATTGGGGAAAACGTGTCAGAAGGGACTATGCTGATAACTGAGGAAGGAAGCACCAGAGAGACATTACATTTAGAGCTTTGGGGAGAGACAAGCAGACACTACAGATACATGTGCTTAGTTCAAATTTAATGACTGGGGTTTACAACCACTTTAATGGCACCACAATGCAGTAATGCATGTTTTGTGCCTTGCAATAATGTGTCAGACCTAAAACAAGGGAAAAGGTTTGTCCCTATCAGAGAGCTTCCCTTCATTTCCTGTCACGGTAAATATGAAAGGGCAAATTTTCCTAAAATATACACGTATACCCTTCCCCACTATTCGAAACTATAAAAATCCTTTAGGTTGAAGCAGGCTTCACCTGGAACTTACCTTCTTGCCAACAGCTGGGACTTTGTCCCCGATGGGGAAATGAGGTTGATTTGCAGGTCTCCTCTCCGAGGATGAGATATGGTGACTCTGACAACAACATGCTCTAGGTATGCCACATGTTGCGCACTGTTATCTGCACATGCACTGGTCTGGGTTGTAGTGCGAATCAGCTGGTCAGCTCTGATGAACCTGTAGAAAGGTATACACAGGTGAATAGATTCCATATTATAAGACAATGACATTTTAATTTGGAAAAAAATTATATGCAATACCACAAGCTTTTTATGCAATGCATAATTAACATCGTTGCATCCTCCAGTGTGTGCTAGAACTTTGTGTAGACAAGCCATACTCAATCACATTTAAGCTGGTGAGTCTTAATTGGGTGCGGGTTTATTAGAGGTCCGGGCTGGGTCACTCATCTCAGCAGCTCTATGGTGGCTCCCCTTGTTTGCAGAGCGATGGAGAACTTTCTGTAAGATAGTGGGTGGCGACTAGGAGGGGCTATTCAGCATATTTAGAGGTCTCTGGCCAATCCCTGGGAAGGAGCCTTTAAATATCGACGAGCCATGCCAGCAGGGGCAGGCGGGTGGAAGATGGAAATGCAGTGTTGAGGAGGCTTTCAGTGACCCTTGAGGGGTTGTCCTGCCTCGAGCAGAGTTACAGAGGCGAAGAGTCAGCCGGCGAAGAGTCAGCCGGCGAAGAGTCAGCCGGCGAAGAGTCAGCCGGCGAAGAGTCAGCCGGCGAAGAGTCAGCCGGCGAAGAGTCAGCCGGCGAAGAGTCAGCCGGCGAAGAGTCAGCCGGCGAAGAGTCAGCCGGGCTGGGCCGGCGAAGAGTCAGCCGGGCTGGGCCGGCGAAGAGTCAGCCGGGCTGGGCCGGATATCATCAACAGGTGAGTAACTGTGGTGAGATAGGAGCTGGCAATTAGCTGAGCGGCCAGTTCAGAGAAGGAAGGGCTCAGCCCTGACATATAGGAAGTTGTCCCTGAAGATTGCTAAAGTCAAACGGGCATCCCATAACCTCCCATTCACTTATTAACCCTCTAATAAAGAAGAAAAACAAAGATATGGACTGTTCTGACTTTGGGTGCCTGCGAAGATCCAGTGTGCCTGGCTGTGCAGACGTGTGGGGGGATCCATGTTCATCTGCAGCTCCTATGTGGGGTGTGCTACAATATTAATACATGAAGTGTCCAAACACAGCATATGTACATCATAGAACACAGCCCCATGGGGTCTGGCTATAAAAAATTCACAGCCTTTCTTCCAATGAATTTGCATGTACTGTGCAAACTGAGAAAAAAAAAAAAAAAGAAACTAATGTTCTTTAGGCTATTTAGTCTTCTGAATGAATATTCTGTTATTTGCAGTGATAAAATGCTGCAATATGGCCACTAGATGGAGCAGAGGAGCATGGGCAATACAAACATCTTTATAAGAAGAGATACAATGTAACAGTTCTAGAGAACGCTAGAGGGAAGAATGCAAGTTTACAGCACGGTCACCAACGTTAGGTCCGGTCCAGCAGGGTGGTGAATCTATTTTGATCGGTGTGTTTGCTGCCAAATATGCATCAGGTGTTGCCGTCATTTTGGCTTATTACAAGGACTACTACACCACAAGCATCGGCATTCAAATGTAAACCAGAGCCATCCAGGACAGCCACACCTAGCGGGATGCATGTCCAGAGCAGTCCCTGCGTGCAATAGGATGCAATCTTCTAATTTCTGGCCCCATCAACTCACACGTATGTAAACCTTTATCCCAACAGGAAAAAAAACAAACAGCTTGCTGTAACTGCTTATAAAGCGTTAAACTGGAGTATGGCTTCAATTTGTTAGTGTATCTAAATCTGCTAATACAGATAAACACTCTCCAGATTGGCAATGCTGCTGTCTTCTGTGCAACTTCATCCAGAAGGGGGGGGGGGGGGCTTTAATACAGGTGGTGTGTTACTGGTCAGTTCACCAAGTGAAAACAGAGGGGGGGGAGTGGGGGAGAGCCTGTAAAAGAAAACAAATGCAGCCACCACATCTAATGATTGGTAAGCTGCAATATATCACATTTGGTTTTGGGTTCAATGTCCCTTAAAAAAAACAAAATTCCAAATTAACAATTTAATGAATAGACATACTTGTTTGTATAAGAATTATGTTGGTGAATGCAGCCTAAACCCATTTACTTCCCTATGCTTGTAACTTACTATACCCAAATTGCTCACAGGTCCTTATAGGACAGTGTGTGCATATATGTATACAATATATATATATATATATATATATATATATATATATATATACAGTGGTGTGAAAAAGTGTTTGCCCCCTTCCTCATTTCCTGTTCCTTTGCATGTTTGTCACACTTAAGTGTTTCGGAACATCAAACCAATTTAAACAATAGTCAAGGACAACACAAGTAAACACAAAATGCAATTTGTAAATGAAGGTGTTTATTATTAAAGGTGAAAAAAAATCCAAACCATCATGGCCCTGTGTGAAAAGGTGATTGCCCCCTAAACCTAATAACTGGTTGGGCCACCCTTAGCAGCAACAACTGCAACCAAGCGTTTGCGATAACGTGCAATGAGGCTTTTACAGCGTCCTGGAGGAATTTTGGCCCACTCATCTTTGCAGAATTGTCCTAATTCAGTTACATTAGAGGGTTTTCGAGCATGAACGGCCTTTTTAAGGTCATACCATAACATCTCAATAGGATTCAGGTCAGGACTTTGGCTAGGCCACTCCAAAGTCTTCATTTTGTTTTTCTTCAGCCATTCGGTGGTGGACTTGCTGGTGTGTTTAGGATCATTGTCCTGCTGCAGAACCCAAGTTCGTTTCAGCTTGAGTACACGAACAGATGGTCGGACATTCTCCTTCAGGATCTCTTGGTAGACAGCAGAATTCATAGTTCCTTTTATCACGGCAAGTCTTCCAGGTCCTGAAGCAGCAAAACAGCCCCAGACCATCACACTACCACCACCATATTTTACTGTTGGTATAATGTTCTTTTTATGAAATGCAGTGTTCCTTCTACGCCAGATATACTTGGACACACACCTTCCAAAGAGTTCCACTTTTGTCTCATCGGTCCACAGAATGTTGTCCCAAAAGTCTTGAGGATCATCAAGATGTGTTGTGGAGAAATTGAGACGAGCTTTGATGTTCTTTTTGCTCAGCAGTGGTTTTCTCCTTGGAACTCTGCCATGCAGGCCATTTTTGCCCAGTCTTTTCCTGATGGTGGAGGCATGAACGCTGACCTTAACTGAGGCAAGTGAGGCCTGCAGTTCCTTGGACATTGTTGTGGGGTCTTTTGTGACCTCTTGGATAAGTCGTCGCTGCGCTCTTGGGGTAATTTTGGGCGGCCGGCCACTCCTGGGAAGGTTCACCACTGTTCCATGTCTTCGCCATTTGTGGATAATGGCTCTCACTGTGGTTCGCTGGATTCCCAAAGCTTTGGAAATGGCTTTATAACCCTTTCCAGACTGATAGATCTCAATTACTTTCTTTCTCAATTGTTCCTGAATTTCTTTGGGTCTCGGCATGATGTGTAGCTTTTAAGGATCTTCTGGTGGACCTTACTGTGTCAAGCAGCTCCTATTTAAGTGATGCCTTGATTGTGAACAGGTGTGGCAATAATCAGGCCTGGGTGTGGCTAGAGAAATTGAACTCAGGTGTGGACAACCACAGTTATAGTATGTTTTAACAAGGGGGGCAATCACTTTTTCACACAGGGCCATGATGGTTTGGATTTTTTTTCACCTTTAATAATAAACACCTTCATTTACAAATTGCATTTTGTGTTTACTTGTGTTGTCCTTGACTATTGTTTAAATTGGTTTGATGTTCCGAAACACTTAAGAGTGACAAACATTCAAAGGAACAGGAAATGAGGAAGGGGGCAAACACTTTTTCACACCACTGTATATATATATATATATACACACACACACACATACATATACACACACACAACTCATCTGCCACTTTAATGGGTACACCTATGCAATTGCTTGGTAACACAAATTGCTAATCAGCCAATCACATGGCAGCAACTCAATGCATTTAGGCATCTGGACGAGGTGAAGACAATTTGAAGTTCAAATCAAGCATCAGAATGGGGAAGAAAGGGGATTTAAGTGACTTCGAACGTGGCATGGTTGTTGGTGCCAGACGGGCTGCTCTGAGTATTTCAAGAACTGCATCTACTGGGATTTTCACACACAACCATCTCTCGGGGGTTTACAGAGAATGGTCCGAAAGAGAAAATATCCATCGAGCAGCAGTTGTGTGCAGGAAAATGCCTTGTTGGTGTCAAAGGAGACTGGGCAGACTGGTTCCAGATGATAGAAAGGCAACGGTAACTCAAATAACCCCTCGTTACATCCAAGGTATACAGAATACCATCTCTGAATGCAGAACGCATTGAATCTTGAAGCAGATGGGCTACAGCAGCAGAAGACCACAACGGGTGCCACTTCTGTCAGCTAAGAACAGGAAACTGAGGCTACAATTTGTACAGGCTCACCAAAATTAGACAATAGAGGATTGGAAAAATGTTGCCTGGTTTCTCGAGTCTGGATTTCAGCTGCGACATTCAGATGGTCAGGTCAGAATCTGGTGTAAACATGAAAGCATGGATCCATCCTGCCTTGTATCACTGGTTCAGGCTGGTGGTGGGGGTGTAATGGTGTGGGGGGGGGATATTTTCTTGGCACACTTTGGGCCCCTTAGAACCAATTGAGCATCGTTTAATCACCACGGCCTACCTGAGTATTGTTGCTGACCATGTCCATTCCTTTACGACTACAGTGTCCCCATCTTCTGATGGCTCCTTCCAGCAGGATAATGCACCATGTCACAAAGCTCCAATCATCTCACCACTGGACAATGAGGTCCCTGTCCTCCAATGGTCTCCGCACTCACCAGATCTCATCTAATGTCCTCCACACTCACCAGATCTGTTCCCATAGAGGACCTTTAGGATGTGGTGGAAATGAAGATTGACATCATGGATGTACAGCCGACAAATCTTCAGCAACTGCGCAATCCTATCATGTCACTATGGAGCAAAATCTCTGAGGAACGTTTCCAACACCTTGTTGTATCTATGCCACCAAGAATGAAGGCCAAAGGGGGTCCAACCCGCTACTAGCAAGGTGGACCTAATAAAGCGTCCGGTGAGTGTGTAATATTAGATATATACACACACACATAGTACTGCAGTACTTCATATAGTACAAGTACCATGCTGTATGTATAGACAGGATACAGATAGGATAGAATATTTTTCAGCATAAAAAAAAAAAAAAAAAAAAAAAAAAAAAAAAAAAAGGAGGACTGCATTTTCAGAATATAGCGGGATACTCTGCTTGTAAATACAACTAATATTATTACAGTTGGCTTTAAATTTGGTTTGCAGAGCATCAATACACTGAAACAACATTAGGCAGCAGGGAAGTGATGACTAGGGAGTCCAAGCCGTGAACAGAGTTGGGATAATCCAGCCCATGCACCAGAAAAAGAATGAGTTAAAAAAAAAAAAAACATATACACACACACACACACACACACACACCTTATACATTCTGGACACATTTATATGGGATTTATAAAACTATCCATATTTAATGAAAATATTCAGTAAGCCCTAGACTTTTTTATATCTACAGTACTACACAACCTCTTCTGCCGTGCAGCTCCGATCTTTCTAGCTTGCAGGCTTGTAACTTTGAAAGCCTTCACTGAATGACTGGTGAACAGAGCCCGGGGTGTATATTATAACCCCTATACCAGGAAAGAGGCAGAAGCAACAGGACAATAAATACCATGCTTTGCTCTTGCCACCATATTTTGAGTACATTTACAGCTATCATCCAATTCCCTCCTATATGCCTTGTGAACCCCCATAAAAGATACTCAACTAAAGGGTCCGCATGGAACTTTATCTCACTACCGATTTGTAGCATGGCGGCTATAGCTCCGTGGCCCAACCAATCCAAGGATTTCTTCCCAGCTAGAGTTACCTACTCCCTGAGTGTTTTGTGGATTGTCAGAAGGAAGTTGCTACTTCCGTCCAATCAACTGTGGGCTAGGCAAAATACCATTTGTGCTACATGGCCATATCAGGTCAGCAATGTCATGCATTCCCATCCCCCTTGTGTATGTGTAGCTATTGGGCAGTTGATGGGGTGACAGTGGGCAGGAGTGACATTTTCCTTTCGGGTTGGGTTTAGAGCTCATCATTAATCCTAGCCAAAGTGCTCTGTAGCATGCCCAACATTGTGATAGTTAACATCAGGATATGCATTGAACTTCATCTCAGTACCAATATGTAGCATTATGGTGGCTATAGCACCATGGCTCCACATGGCAAGGATTCCCTTTCCACTAGAAATGTTGTCTACTTGTCAGAAAGAAAATGTTACTCCCGTCTAATCAACTGCAGTCAGGACAAAATACAGCTCATGCAAAGTGACCATACCAGGTAAATATCACGCATCCCCACCCACTTTTGTATGAGTAGCTGCAAGGCAGTTGATTGAGTGGCAGTGGGCAGGAGTGACTGATTTCTTCCAGGTTCAGTTTGGACCAAACCCAAACTTATCCTTTGTCCTACCTAAATGGTTCTGTAGCATGTGCAACATTGTGATATTCAACCATAGGGCCTCCATGGAGCTTTATCTCACTATTAATATTTGGCAATGGCACCATGGCCCAACAATTCAAACACTCTTATCACTAGACACTATCTAACCCCCTGGAATTTGTCTTTGTGGACCGAGTTTGTGCTAATCTCAGAGGATAGTGGTCACTCCTGCCCAGTAAGCTGTGGCAAGGACAAAATAACACTTTTGAATCCCCATCCCCTTGAGCAGCTTTGGAGATGTTGATTGGCCGGCAGTAGGCAAGAGTGATAGCTTTCTTCTGAGTTTGGTTTGGACCGGACCAAACCCAATATCATGCTTAGTCCAAACTAAACTGATCTGTAGCATGTGCAACATTGTGATATTCAACATTAGTCTCTGCATGGAATAATCTCAAATACCAATATGTGGCATTATGGCATCCACAGCACTATGGTCCAACAGTTCAAAAATTCCCTTTCTACTAGACACTATCTACTCCCTGAATTTTTGGTAGGTCAATCCCATCCAATGAACTGGTCAATGATATCATGCGTTCCCACCCACTTGTGCATGTGTAGCTGCGGGGCAGTTGATAGGAGGGAAGTGGGCAGGAGGGACAGCTTTCTTCCAGGTTTGGTCCAAACTCAAACTCATCCTTTGTCCTAACAAAACTTTTCTGTAGCATGTGCAACATTGTGATATTCAACTATAGGGTCTCCGTGGAGCCCTCTCTCACTTCCAATACTTGGCAATTGCTCCATGTCCCAAAAAATGTTACCTTTACCTTCCCACTACACACTCTACCTAACCCTCTGGGATTTTTGTGGGCTGTCTCTGGGCACAAGTTTGCACACACAGTCCAACAATGTACTAGCAGGCTCAGCGGGTACTTAACGAAGGATGAACTCTGGCCAGAACTTGGGCTCGAACTAAACCCAGATGGAAACCGTCACTTTCCCCCAATCAACTGTGGCCAGGGCAAAATACCACTTATGCTGTGTGGCCATATCAGGTCACTGACGTCATGCATCCCCATTCCCTTGAGTTAATTTAGCTGCAGAAAGTAGAATTGGCGTCAGTGGGCAGGAAAGACCGCTTCCTTCCGGGTTTGGTCTGGACCATACCCAAGATCATCAGTCCTAGACAAACTGCTCTGAAGAACATGTAACATTGGGATATTCAACATTGGTGTCTGCATTGAACTTTATCTGTCTACCAATATGTGGCATATCATGGTGGCCACAACACCATGGCCCAACAAATCAAGGATTTCTTTCACACTAAACACACTATCTACTCTCTCAATTCTTTGTGGGTTGTGAAAGAAAGCTGTTGCTCCAACTTCATCATCTGCGGTCAGAGTGAAATACTGTTCATGCCACATGGCCATATCGGTTCAAAGATGTCATGCATCCCTACCATTTTGTGTATGTGTAGCTGTGGGCCAGGTGATGGGGTTGCAGTAGGCAGGCAAAAGTGACAAGTTTCTTCTGGGTTCAGTTTGAAACAAACCCAAGCTCATCTTTAACCCTAACAAAATGGTTCTGCAACATGTGTAACATGGTGATTTTCAACATAAGCCTCTGTATGGAACTTTAACTACCAATATGTGGCATCATGATGGCTATAAGCACCATAGCCCAAAACTTTAAGGATTGTCTTCCCACTTATAGGGACTATCTACTTTATTTTTGTGGGTTGCCTCTGGACACAAGTTTGCACACAGCCCACAACATACTAGCAGGCTCAGTGGGCTTTAAGAAGTGTGAGCTCAGGGTATGGCTTGAACTTGGATTTTCGACTAAACCCAGAAGGAAGCAGTCACTCTTGTACAATCAACTGTAGCCAGGGAAAAATACTGCTAGTTTTCCATAGCCATATCAGGTCAGTGATGTCATGCACTCCTACCCCTTTCTGTGTGTGTAGCTGCAGGGCAGTTGACTTGGACGGCAGTGACAGCTTCCTTCCAGGTTCAGTTTGGACCAAACTCAAGCTGGTCCTTGATCGTTCTGAAGCATGTGCAACACGGATATTCACATTTATTGCAATATTGTTAATTATGGTTAAATTCTGTGCAAGTCTCTACCAACCTGGCTCTTGAAGGGAATCTAGAAAGTCAAGAGCTGGGGCTGGTATACTGTTTTATAGAGCTGTAAACCATCTTGGGTTTTATAAATACTAGTAAATATAAAATGCCTTTTAGCATTATGAAGACATAAATGCAAAGAAAATGCAACCTAATTCTGCTCAACGATATGCTCTGGTACCCGATTCCACAATGGCCACTAATGCTCAAAGCAATTTAAAATGTTTAGTCGAAGGAAAATATATATCATATAGACATTTTTAGTCAAGTTTGTTTTGTACAAATCAAAACTGAAAAATGTGTTTCCCCTCCTAAGTATTCAAGAAAATACAACATGCAACCCTAAAATAAAGCAGGTAGTTCAACATTGATTTTGAAAGGAATCTCTTCCTGGAAACTCAGCCATGTAAATGCAGCATATATCCAGAGTAGCTTGCTGCCTCAACCTACACAACTCCAAAGTTCGCACCTTCCTAACTAATGACTACAAAAAGCTTCTAATTTACTCACTACTGGTTATCTCTCACCTAGGCAGCTTACCTTTACATAGGGCATCCCCCTCTTCAGTCCATCATTCTGCCAGATTCATCTACCTTACCAACTGCTCATTGTCTGATGCTTCTCTCTACCAATACCTCCACTGACTGCAAATCACCCAACAAATTAAATTCAAAGTGCCAAGAACTTACAAAGCCACTCACAACTCTGCCCCCAACTACATCATTAACTTAATCTCGAAATACCAAGAAAATCGTTCCCTTCATTCCTCCCAAGACCTCCATCTCCCTTGTTACCTCTTATGCACACCTCCAGGACTTCTCCCGAGCCTCTACTATTCAATAGAACTCCCTAACCCAATCTTTCCAACCATCTCCTACTCAATTCTACTTTTAGACGATCCCTGAAAACCTTCTTTTCACAGAAGCCTATCCTGTCTCCACCTAACAACTGTATATTAATTTTATCCACCCAGTGTTATTACCTTTTGTATCAATTGATCCTCACTTTTAGATTGTAAGCTCTAACAAGCAGGGCCATCTAACTCCTCCTGTATTGAATTGTAGTGTATCTGTACTGATTCGCCTCACGTAAAGCGCTGTGCAAACTGTTGGTGATAAATACTGTATTATAATAATAGTAGTAGCAAATTTCCCTAAACCTTTCAGTGTGCTGCCTTTTCGCCATTAAAGCAGGTGACATATCTGTACATGCTTAGCATGTTCTTCAAGGTATCCTTGCCATGAGGGCATCTTCAAAGTACCTTTGCTAGAATGACGTCAACCTCCAGCTCTAGCATAGTCGTTCACTTTTTTTGATGTTCTGCCCCCTTTCAGCAACTCCACGCAGCTACGACTGTGCATGCTTATGTGTATTGCCAGTGGAACAGGGGATAGAGGAAGTAGACACATCCAAGATTTAACTGGCCTCAGAGGGAGCAAGAGTATTGTGGCATTCATTGCTATACAGAGTAAGCGTGCAAATATTGGTGTATTGAATTACCAGACATTTGGAGAACTTTGGCAAGTTGGGTTTGGAGTTTTTTGGTAAGGAGACGGAAGTTTACTTCTGATTTAAAGCACAACTCCAACCAGACTATGAGCCTCTGTTAGGGACAACCTATTGGAGAAGCTTCAAGCAGTATGTGATGAGAAAAACTAATATTAAAAAGTATTCTTTTACTGATAGAATAGTAGATGCATGGAATAGATTTCCAGCAAAATCTATTCCATGCATCTGATATAAACATAGGTCTATCCTCAGAAAAAACCCAACCCCCCCAAAATGGTGACTTGATAGGTCACTTAGTGTTTTACTGTGCCACTCTTCTAAAGTTTCTATAAAATGTCTCCAGTGAGGACAACAAATATTTACAGCAGAGTGGAGAAATGTTAGAACTTTTGATTGGGGTCTGCTGCTTCCTTCCTGGTGGTAATGCTCAACCTTAATTTCTGGTGTAGATGTCAAAGGGAGAGAAAATCTCTCCAATGGAGTCACAGACAAAAACACAACAAATTTTAACTCTTCCCCATATAATCAGAGCTTACCTTGGCCTTCGGTCTGAGGCTCCTATACAGGTATGTTGCAATGGCACAGCTTTCCATTTCTTGGCTTCAACGACCATAGCTTCGGCATCCACCAATCCAAAGCCATAAAGATGGCTGACTGAAAAGAATAAAAGTCTGACAAATCTGGTCTTTTTCACTGTAAAACTCAGCCCACCCTCCAGGTTTTTACGTAGATATCAGTCACAAATTCCATTATGGATTCCTCCATTTGAAACTATGCCCTTCCTATTGGCTAGTGTGGCCACCTATAGTATTTGGTGGTCAATATGGAGGGAAAATCATTTGGGGGGGGGGCACCAGAAATTGAAAAGCCTGGGTTTTAGGGCCATTTTGGCACAGTGAAATAAAACAAGTATATGGCACCTGGAGGTGTCTAGTTTATGAACTTCAGGCCACTTTAAGTAGGCCATTGATGGTTTGAATCTCGGCCAGTTCAGCAGGGACTGGCCAAGATTCAAACTATGGGCAGGCAGAATGTACCCAAGTCGATCCAAAGATCAACTTGGGTACAACCAGCTTGTCGCATTTTCAGCATGAGATTACCACCAGTGGCTATAGCCTCTAGAAATAATACCAGCAGGGACGGCTCCTCGCCAGGAGAACACAATAGCTCCACAGGAGGGATTCCCTCATCAACATTGACTGTGCTGATGGGGGAATCTAGCGATTTTCTTTCTTGCAAGCCATGGTCGCAGTGCTGGGAGTTTAGGCTTTGGTAGAGTTCCATGATCCGAGCTCTTTAAGTGATAAAGTATTTTTTTTTCCTTTAAAAACATTATACTTACCCACCCTGTGTAAAGATTTTGCACAAAGCAGCCTGGATTCTCCTCTTCAGTGCTCCTGGCCCCTCCCTCCAGGTGTAGGCCATTCGCATGCCTCATAAAGCCTGAATGAAAAGCTCCTAGAGATGGCATTATCCCATCCTGCAAGGCCTGAAGTAGTGTCCCTGGTGAAGTGGACTACTACTCCCATCTGAGATACTTAAGTGTTTTCTGCTGTTACATAACTCGCAAAGCCTGGCCCAAAAACTCCCAGATATGATAACCCCCCCCCCCCCCCTTACTGTCTTGTTGCTAGAATGTTGCTAAGACACTCCCAGCACTTACTACTCACCCCCCCCATCACCAGTGTGAGTCCTCCCACATGTGCTTTCTCTCCCCTGATACAGTAGCTCTGAGCTCAGCATTTGAGAACATGCTCCTGGGATGGTGGGAGTATTAACTGCTGGGAGCGTCTTAGCAATGTCCTAGCAACAAGGTAGTAAGGGGGATATTATATCTGGGAGTTTTTCGGTCAGGCTTCACAAGTTTTGTAACAGCCCGTCTCAGGTGAGAGTGGTAGTCCACTTCATCGGGGATATTACTTCAGGCCTTTGCAGCCCTCCAGGACTGGGCGGTGTCCTTAACATCTATGGAAAATGGAAAGAGGGTGCGACAGCCTAGTGCAGTGATGGCGAACCTTGGCACCCCAGATGTTTTGGAACTACATTTCCCATGATGCTCCTGCACTTTGCAGTGTAGTGGAGCATCATGGGAAATGTAGTTCCAAAACATCTGGGGTGCCAAGGTTCGCCATCACTGGCCTAGTGCATTATCCTACATAGATTTATTGATTTTAAAAGAGATACAAACTTCTAACAAACATGAGATAAAAGGTTTCGCTTAGAACAGCCACTCCGTAGCTCGACAGTCCTAGGATCGACAGTCTCCAGAGAGTAGGGGTCCTGCTGGCTTACACGTTTCGAAGAATCATCCTTCCTCAGATGCTGTAGGATAACGCACTAGGCTGGTGTGCCCTCTTTTCTTTCCATTTCCTATTCTTGAGTTATGCAACTGGCTTGTGCCTAATAGCCAAGGGCATTATCAGATTTTGGTCTGCAGCGTTTGTTTTTATGTACAGGTGCCCTTATTTGCATAGGAAGTTTTTTGGGTGAAAGTGAACTATTCCTTTAATGAAATCAGCACTAACAGAAATGTTGAAGCTGCTATTGCCATTTGCCTGTTTGTCTTACTAAGCCAATGGCTCAGTGCTGTCTGAACCAATGTCCAGAACAAATATGCAGCTCATGAGCGCTGAAAATATTCAATATTTTCCCGATTTGTAGACTTGTTCTGGATCAGGCTCAATGTAATGTAATGTAGAGGCCAGGTAAGTATTTTGAGAAAGGTGCCGTGTAATGGTAGCTACTGTATTTTTTATGTTTTGGAAAGCACATGAGAAACCTAGTTGACCTAAAATTACTGAATGCTTGTATTGGGGCAGTGACTGAACGTATTCAAGACTAGACAGGCGCAATTAGTCTCGTTACCAATCAAAATTCAGACAAAAAATTTTTTATTTGGAGATTCGGATTTATCCGAATTTCCAAATCACAATAGTAACTATTTTCAACAAACCCCAAATAAATTCTGAAATGAAATAACGTAACAAAATAAATGTAAAAAATTTCTACTTGGAAATAAAAATCTGAAAATGAATTCGAAAAAATGTTCGAAAAGGAGTTTGAATTAAATTCAAAATAGAGAACATACTGCAATAAATACAGTAAGGTATAAAAGTTAAGATCATGCCAAGAATAGAATAGAAAATAGATTAAAATAGAACAATAGACTAGAACAAAAATATAGCCTTCTTCTGAAATTCTAATCAATTCGAAAACAACGAATATACTAACCGAACCAGAATCTACGAAACCAATTCTGCAAAATAATCATTCTAACATATTGAATACGACAAAACGAAATTAACCTAAAGTAGAACTATAGGCAAAATGTATTTTTAATTTAGGATATAGCAATTTATACATTTTTGATACAGTAAGGGAGGATAATAACCCTTCAGATTTTTTTTTTTTTTCGCCATGTGTCACATTGCGGATATTTCCCTTCACTTCCTGTCCCATAGCAAAACAGGAAGTGAGAAGAAATCCCTCCAAATTAAAAGGAATTCCTTGGGGACCCACAGATAACCAGAACTAGAGTCCCTATTGGAATATTTCCCCTCTATTACTTTTCTAGGGATAACTCAAAATTTTGGATTTTTTACTTTCAATGATAATCGTAAATCGGACAAATAGAGAGGATGAACATTATCCCCCTTCACGACCAGGTAAATTTTTGCCATACGGCACTACGTTACTTTAACTGACAATTGCGTGGTCATGCAATGCTGTACATAATTATATATATATATATATATATACACACACACACACACACACACATATATATATATATATATATATATATACACACACACACATATACATATATACACACACACACACATATATTTATTTATATTTTTCCCCACAAATGGAGCTCTTTTGGTGGTATTTGATCACCTCTGTTTATTTTTTGCGCTGTGAACAAAAAACCTGACAATTAAAAAAACAAAAAAAAAAAACACAACAATATTTTTTACTTTCTGCTATAAAACCTCCAATAAAAAAAATAGAAAAAAAAAATAATCTAATTTCTTCATCAGTTTAGGTCAAGATGTATTCTACTACATATTTTTGGTAAAAAAAAAATCCCAATAAGCGTACATGGATTGTAGATGCTGTAACTTTTGCGCAAACCAAATTATGGGGCATTTATATACTGGAATTTTTGTGTATTTATTTATTTATTTTTTTAATACTAGTGGTGGCAATCAGCGACTTATAACAGGGCTACCATTTTGGGGCTCCTGGGACCTGTAGTGACACTAATACAATGATCAGTGCTAAAAATATGCACCGTCACTGTACTAATGACACTGGCTGGGAAGGGATTAAACATCTAGGGCTATCAAAGGGTTAAAATGTGCACCTAGCCAGTGTTTTTGTGTAAACAGAGTATTGCTTTTATTAAAGGGACGTGCTGGATTTTATTCCCCGATTTGCAGGGAAACAAAATCCAGCATATTCCCCGCTGTCAGGACGGAGCTCTGCTTTGTCTGGCCTGTCTCCTCGCCAATAGCACACCATGGTGGCTGGAGGTGCTCACAGGGCTGGAAGATATGTCCAGTGGTCCGCCCCTAAACTGACATCACTTCTTTCCTAAACCCGCGGGGTCCCGGAACTTCTCCAGCAGCCATGTGAGCACCTCCAGCGGCTGCAGTTTGCTATCAGCGGGACAGGGACCCTGCAGATATTGATTTGACTAGATATTTACTTTGTGAGTTATAACATTTATTAAACCGCCTATTGCTGCACTACATGGAACTTCGCTTTCTTTACTGAAGTCACACACACAGGAGCAGTGGGGAGAAAATTGCATGCGATTCAGACAGGAAACACTGCACTCCTGTTCAAATTGTATGCGATTCTTTGGAGTGTGACTTGGACCCATTCATTTTGTATGGACGCAAAATCACATTACAGACTGATGTATTCGCCATTAGTGAGTACTTGACTAAAAGTGTTGGTACTCCAGGGATGTGCGGTGAGGCGAGTGGCTGGTGAGGCACTGGCTAGTATCAGAGCCAGATACACACAGGTTACATACGTCACAAACGTTAGAACGAGAGCAATAATGCCAACTCTAAACATGTAACTATTTTTAAAAAATCTCCTTAGGTGACGCTTTAAGTATCGAAGTTTGGCGCCATTGTTCGGTATCCATTTACTTGGCGTAACATCTTTCACATTATACAAAAAAATCCAGCTAACTTTAGTGTTTTTTTTTAGATTCATGAAACAGTCTTTTTCCCCAAAAAAACGCATTTGAAAAATTGCTGCACAAAAACCGTGTAACATAAAAAGTTACAACGACCACCATTTTATTCCCTAGGGTGTCTGCTGAAAAACCGATACCGAAAATGAAAAGTACACTAGGACGAAAACCAATACCGAAACAGCACCGATACCAAAAATGACCTTTTAAAAAATATTTTTATACAGGAGATGGTCAGAGACTGGGGACATGGTACACGAGAGGGTCAGAGACTGGGGACATGGTACACGAGAGGGTCAGAGACTGGGGACATGGTACACGAGAGGGTCAGAGACTGGGGACATGGTACACGAGAGGGTCAGAGACTGGGGACATGGTACACGAGAGGGTCAGAGACTGGGGACATGGTACACGAGAGGGTCAGAGACTGGGGACATGGTACACGAGAGGGTCAGAGACTGGGGACATGGTACACGAGAGGGTCAGAGACTGGGGACATGGTACACGAGAGGGTCAGAGACTGGGGACATGGTACACGAGAGGGTCAGAGACTGGGGACATGGTACACGAGAGGGTCAGAGACTGGGGACATGGTACACGAGAGGGTCAGAGACTGGGGACATGGTACACGAGAGGGTCAGAGACTGGGGACATGGTACAGGAGAGGGTCAGAGACTGGGGACATGGTACAGGAGAGGGTCAGAGACTGGGGACATGGTACAGGAGAGGGTCAGAGACTGGGGACATGGTACAGGAGAGGGTCAGAGACTGGGGACATGGTACAGGAGAGGGTCAGAGACTGGGGACATGGTACAGGAGAGGGTCAGAGACTGGGGACATGGTACAGGAGAGGGTCAGAGACTGGGGACATGGTACAGGAGAGGGTCAGAGACTGGGGACATGGTACAGGAGAGGGTCAGAGACTGGGGACATGGTACAGGAGAGGGTCAGAGA
This sequence comes from Lithobates pipiens, assembly GCF_037356315.1. Taxonomy (NCBI): domain Eukaryota; kingdom Metazoa; phylum Chordata; class Amphibia; order Anura; family Ranidae; genus Lithobates; species Lithobates pipiens. The sequence goes on along the minus strand of NW_027507903.1, from coordinate 14,696,333 downwards.
CTGGGGACATGGTACAGGAGAGGGTCAGAGACTGGGGACATGGTACAGGAGAGGGTCAGAGACTGGGGACATGGTACAGGAGAGGGTCAGAGACTGGGGACATGGTACAGGAGAGGGTCAGAGACTGGGGACATGGTACAGGAGAGGGTCAGAGACTGGGGACATGGTACAGGAGAGGGTCAGAGACTGGGGACATGGTACAGGAGATGGTCAGAGACTGGGGACATGGTACAGGAGATGGTCAGAGACTGGGGACATGGTACAGGAGAGGGTCAGAGACTGGGGACATGGTACAGGAGAGGGTCAGAGACTGGGGACATGGTACAGGAGAGGGTCAGAGACTGGGGACATGGTACAGGAGAGGGTCAGAGACGGGACATGGTACAGGAGAGGGTCAGAGACGGGACATGGTACAGGAGAGGGTCAGAGACGGGACATGGTACAGGAGAGGGTCAGAGACGGGACATGGTACAGGAGAGGGTCAGAGACTGGGGACATGGTACAGGAGGTGGTCAGAGACTGGCGACATGAGTGTTGCCCCCCCCCCCCCCCTGCAGCCAGTGTTGCTTTCTGTGCAGCGAAGCGAGGGGAGAGCCACCTCCACCGTCTGGATCAATAGAGCGCCAGGATCATCACAGCTTTAATTTCAATAGCTGTGTGTTCCTCCTGTCACGCGCCGTTACATACAGCCCCTCCCCCTTGTCCGGGCACTTTGATAGACAGATCACCCGTCCAATCTTTTCAACAGGCAATAGATTCTAATTCTCCCTCTTAACTGTGTGAGAAAAACATGGGGTTGTGGGTAAAGCGTATACACAAACCCATGCTTTTTCCTTCTAGTTAAGAAGGCTGGGATGGAACATTTGTCTTTTAGACACATGCCCCTTCTATGACACGGCAGTGAGGAGAGCCTCCACTGCAGCATTTTTATTGGACAGCTTGTTCCAATGGTGCGTTACCATTGGTCCAAGGCTCCAAGATGTATATTGAGCTCAGTCTCTGACAAGTGAGGAGAAGCACTGTGCGCTCATCCTCAGTCTGCTATAGAGTGCGCCGGCTTGTATTTAGACCACTGGCCACTCTGTATGTAGCTTCTGACAGAAGCCCCGTATATCTGGAACTACAGGTCCCAGGAGCCCCAAATTTTGACCAGCGGTGGGGTAGGACTTCAGCTAGGTCTCTGCATTCCCAGGTCACAGATTTACAACCCTCAAAGCTCAATAATTTTAGTTTTTTTGGTATATTTTTGTTTTTTTATATTCAAGGCAGGTGAGGCTCTGCCTTACCTGCCTCTCCCTACTGCCTGTCCCTGCGGTACGTGAACATGGCGATAAAAAAAACTAAAAACTATCTGCGTAACCCTAAAACAACTGTTTTCCGCTAGTGTGAATGGGCCCTTACACTACATATAAGGTTAAGAAAAAGTTTAACAATTTAACAGATTATGGGCCGACACCTGTAGCAGCCGAAGAATGTGCAGCGTTCTAGGATTTTAGTAACTGAAGCTGAATGAGCTCTGTCTGACCCCCTCAGCGGCCACACATTGAGATCTTTGGAAAGGCAAATGTTTTATCAGCTGAAGCTTGTGTAACATGAACACGGCCGAGAATTATGTTAAATATTCTCCCTAAAAAAAAAAAAAAAAATCCGGATTGTGTTTCACTCAATTAGGTCAAAAGAGTTTAATGAAAACCATGCTAAAATAATTCAGGGAAGAGAGCCAAGCGGTCTATGGGTAGAGCTCAGAATGAGATGCACATAATGCCTCGTACTACTAATCATCTGGCTTTCTCTGACCTTTGCGCCCGGCTCCATTTGTTCTCCAGTCAGGGGCCCGGAGGTGGACAGATCGTGACGTCTTCACCAGGAGATGTTGGACGTCTCTCCAGTTCAGCATTGGGCTGCATAAAAAAAAAAAAACAGAAAAAAAAAAAAAAAGCCAAATGAGGTCCCAGAATAGGAATTACTAAGGCAACTGTTCCCCTTCTAGAAAAGTCCTTGTATAAATTTATAACATGGAATACTAAAACCAAAATTTTTCTAAAGCTACAGCAGGCCATTTCCAAAAGCTACAGCAATATTTTTATCTAATCTCGTACTGGCCACCATTAATAATTTATAAATTATCGAAAACAAAATAGTGCTCCGCAGGCAACCTGGTATGACCAAACCATTAGTGCCTTTTTTTTTTCCCCTCAATAAAAAAGCCACCAAGGTCTAAATGATGTACATTCCTCTAGGAACAAATATGCTTCCTTCTGCTCTATAAACTTTTAAAATCTGGGTGACAGGAGGTCATCTTTATCCAAAAGGTTTTGATTAAGGGTCTCCAAATTAAGGCCCCTGGGCCACATCTGGTCCCCTATAAGATTTCATCTGGTCCTCACCTAGGGTCAGTGGCGTATCCTCAATGTTCAATGGTTGAGGTCAGCAGAGGCAGCATATAGTCTCCACTTCAACCACCGCATCCTAGCAACCAATTACTTGCCCCAGTATTCAAAAGGGCACCAGAATATCCTCCAGCCAAACTTGTCCTGCCTTACAGTGGTACGTGGACTCTGATGGGGGGGTTGGACGAACTCCAACGGGAACCCTGACGACAGAGGGGGGGAACCCTGACGACAGAGGGGAGGGGGGGAACCCTGACGACAGAGGGGAGGGGGGGAACCCTGACGACAGAGGGGAGGGGGGGAACCCTGACGACAGAGGGGAGGGGGGGAACCCTGACGACAGAGGGGAGGGGGGGAACCCTGACAAAAGAGGGGAGGGGGGGAACCCTGACAAAAGAGGGGAGGGGGGGAACCCTGACAAAAGAGGGGAGGGGACTCCAACGGGAACCCTGACAAAAGAGGGGAGGGGACTCCAACGGGAACCCTGACAAAAGAGGGGAGGGGACTCCAACGGGAACCCTGACAAAAGAGGGGGGGGACTCCAACGGGAACCCTGACGAAAGAGGGGGGGGGACTCCAACGGGAACCCTGACGAAAGAGGGGAGGGGACTCCAACGGGAACCCTGACGAAAGAGGGGAGGGGACTCCAACGGGAACCCTGACGAAAGAGGGGAGGGGACTCCAACGGGAACCCTGACGAAAGAGGGGAGGGGACTCCAACGGGAACCCTGACGAAAGAGGGGAGGGGACTCCAACGGGAACCCTGATGAAAGAGGGGAGGGGACTCCAACGGGAACCCTGACGAAAGAGGGGAGGGGACTCCAATGGGAACCCTGACGAAAGAGGGGAGGGGACTCCAATGGGAACCCTGACGAAAGAGGGGAGGGGACTCCAATGGGAACCCTGACGAAAGAGGGGAGGGGACTCTAATGGGAACCCTGATGAAAGAGGATTGAACCCCTGAAGAAAAGGTAAAATCATTCATTTTTAAAACTGATGTCATGGACCACAAATTTTAGTAAAATATAAGGGGTGGTCCTTGTATTAAAAAGTCTGGAGACCCCTGGTTTAGATATAGCCAAAAAGTATACAGCCATGATGATGCATTATTTTTTATAATGTACCACAATGTTAATTGACTGGTGGAAAAAGGGTGACATTTAAAGTACTGGAGCTCGGTTTGCAAATATGCTGAAAACACTACTTTTCCTGATTGTGCCTTTCGCCAGTTTGTAACTGTCAGTTGTAGGACGTCTCAGTTCCTGACTGGTTGGGGTCCTACCAAATCTGGCCTTACACCAATGGAGTTTTGTTACATTTGTTAGATTTTCTAATGGTTACTGGTGTCAAACTTTCCAAAAAGCCATTGGTTATGTTAGGAGTTAACTGCACAAGCAAATAAATGGCTGTCAATCAAGGCAGCCCAAAGTGTACTAAGGGCTGAAAGTCCTTGGGCTACCGATAGACAAGCTGGTGTCATAGTCGGCCTTCGTTTTTGACCTTAATGATGCAAATATTTAAAAGGGACCAGGATAGAAAATTGTTCTCAAATGCATGCATTTCTGTGAAAGTGCTTATTGTGCGGAAAAAAAAAATAATAATAATGAAACTTGCTCATATTGTAATGAAACCTGTTTAACGATCTTGATACTGAGCTCTTTCACCCCCTTCCTGCCCAGGCCAATTTTCAGCGCTGTCGCACTTAAAATGACAATTGCATGGTCATTCAATGCTGTACCCAAATGAATTTATTTTGATAATTTTCTTCCTACCATTATAGCTTTATTTTCGTGGTATGTAATCACCACTGGGTCTTTTTTGCTAAAAACAAAAAAAAGGCCGAAAAATAAATAAATTAATTAGTTTGTCAGAAAATTTTGGAAATAAGTAATTTTTCTCCTTCACTGATGTGCGCTGATGAGGCTGCACTAATGGGCACAGATAGGTGGCTGATCTGCAGCACTGATAGTTGGCACTTATGGGCACTGAAAGGCAGCAATGATTGGCATCGCTGATGGGCACAAATTAGCCTTACTGATGGGCACTGGCTGGTGTCACTGATGGGTATAGAGCGGCATTACTGATGGGCACTGTTGGGGCTGCACTGTAATCAGGGTACTGATGATCAGTGCCCCGATTACCTATACATGTCTCCCCTGTGATGAGATGCCACCGTTCGGTTCTCCTCACTGTCAGTGTGAGGTTAGGAGAGCCATTAAACGGCATCTCCTTGTTTACATGTGATCGGCGGTGATTGGACACAGCCGATCAAACGCGTAGAGCCACGGTTGCGGCTCTTTACCGAGATCAGAGTAGCATCATGTTCCGGGGACACAGCGTGCTAGTGATTGCCACGCCATATGAAGACAGCCCAGAATGAGAGCTGCCCTGCCATCATTTTACTATACGGCGGGTGGGAGGAGGTTGAAGTTTACCTTTAAAGTGGAACAGTTTAGTGGAATGTTGAACGCTCAAACTACCCACAAGCTTAAAACTGCTCTACTAACTGCCTTTGTAACTCTTCTACTAACTACCCTGTAAAAGGAAGATGCATATATTTACCTATTCTGAGGGCACTCTGGTCCAGTCACATGATCTCCCCCAGCAACTGGCTTTAGAGATGAGAGGGCGCCAACAATGGATGGAATGCCTGGATGGTGACATCACCCATAGGCTTACTATGGGGGTATCAATTCTCGTGTGTCTCTCCTTTCCCCTGAAGCCAGGCACTGGGAGCAGATCAAATGGCAAGGGCGGCCCATTCATTAGGGGCACAAGGGCGCCGCCGCTCCCCCCCCCCATCCATGGCGTCTGGCCTCCATGCAGAACGTCGGATGTATCAATTCCAAATGGGGGGGGGGGGGGGTTAAGCATGCGATTAGAGCCAGAGACTCAAATAGGATTTAAAAAAGAAAAGGGCGGGCTCGGGGCTCTGCAAACCAAGCCCACCCAGTTGTGTAACAATAGCGAATATTCGGAAGCCACCGTGATGCCCACAGAGGAGAGCGGGGAAAGGGGAAGTTGCCCGTGATCTGACCGACCGGATCGGTGATGCAGGTTACCCAACCGGTCCAGGAGGGTTGCTGTGGGTGCAGTGATGTCAGCAAGAGCAATTTAGCCACACCCAGTTTGCTGCAGCACGCTATGCGCACCGCATTACTACTCTCCTTGGGCAGTAAAAGCCACGAAAGTATTCGGGTTCGGCTTGAAGAAAAGCTAGAAACCATTTAGCTACCAAAGCTGGAAATCAGCACAAAGCCATTTTCATGCGTCGACAAGAAGCATGCTGCTAGGAGGAGAAATCAGAATAGCAGCTGACCTAATCAGTTCATGGTTAAGAGTGGGGAGGAAACCTGTAAGCAGCGCCAGGACAAGGTCATTTAGAGCCCAGGGTGAACAAACACTGCGCCCCTTCCCCTAAGATGTAGGAGCATGTATGTCAGCAAAAATCCCCCCCCCCCCCCAACCAGTATACAAAAAAAAACAAAAAAACAAAAACGAATGAGCAATAATCTGCATGATTCCCCACTAAGTACAAAGTCCCCATCCTCCCAGCAGAAATTTTGGCCCCCATCACAAAAATAAAATAAAGAAAATAAAGAAAATTTAAAAAATCACTCATCCTAGCACAAATCCTCTACCCCTCAAATTACCTCTCCAAGCACAAATCCTCTACCCCCCCACCCCCACTCCAAAGCCCCCCTTCCCAGCACAAATTCGCCTCCCAAGCACAGATCTGCCCCCCAACTTTCCTCTCCTACCACAAATCCCCCTCGACCCTCTATCCATAGGGTAGGACTGCTTCTAACACAAACCAGCCAAATGCCTTCTCCAAGTACAAATCCTCCTCCCCACGCCCCCCCCCAACCAAATGCCCACCAAAACACCACTCCCCCCCAAATTTCCCTGCCTAAAAATCCTTGCCCTACTGTCCTCCAAATTCCCCCTTCCAACTCAAATCCTCACCCCTAATCTTCTTGTGGCGCCCCTCCCCACCCCACATGATACCACAGTGCCCAGGGCCCCTCTCGCCCACCCCTTGTCCTGGCACTGCCTGCAATTGTTAATGAACACAGCACTGAATGAACCTGATCTTTTCTCCTTCTACATTGGGACATGTGGTATGGAAGAACTGATTAAATCTCAGGATTGGATGATCAGAAACAGTGGTGACCGCCACCACCCCCCCCCCCCCTTGGTCGGTCACCAGAACTGCACTTACCCCATCTAGGTCACAGGCAGTGCTTCCTCCAGCTTCTCCTCCCTCTTCTTTCACGGCAGGCAATAGGATCGCTTCTCCTCTCAGCCAATCGGATGGTGAGTCACAGGACACGCTTCCTGATTGGCCGAGAGGAGATACAGGAAGGCAACAGCGAATCATTTTCTATTGTCACACAACTGGCAGGGCTCCGGGCGCAGCTCTTCAGAGCTTGCAATGTTGCAGGGGACTTGTGTATCTGGCAGACCTGCTCCACATTGGGCAGATTTTAGACCAGGGGTGCAGAAATAAAAGGGTGGCGATAGGTTGGTCTAGAGAGCAAGGTTAACCCACATCCCCAATAGTCTAAGCAAACGGAAATTTGTTCCTCTTATGGGACTTTGAAGGGAAAAAGCTACTCTGGGGTGATAATGAGTAAGTTTTATTAGCAAAAGGGGTGTAGATATGACAAATCTACAATCCACAAAAGTATATATAGAAGGAAATGCATAACAAACATGCAATACAATATAAGATGTTCACAATAATTTGACTCAGTTTACACACTTCAGGGGTACCTGATTGGAATCAGAACAATGGTATGTCTATAATTGAAGACAGTCATGAACCTGCAGGAGCTTACACTCCTGATTTTAGACCAGGAGTGTAAGCTCCTGCAGGCCTTAGTTTTTTAATGAATTTAGACAAATTAGTTAAGTCGGAAATATTCGAATGAACAAAAAAACGTTTAACAAATTTTTCCGCCTATTCTTAAAATCGAATATCCGTAAATTCAAATTTTTGAAAATTCATAAATTCGAAAATCTGGAAAATCGAAATCCGCAAAGAAGGAAAATTCAAAAGAATGAAAATCCAAAAATCTGAAATAACTTAATGATTACTATTAAAATGATAGGTATTGGAATTTCCTTTCACATTTGGCTGTAAGTGAACGTAGCGAATACGAATTTATCAGAAGTTACAAGTTATCCGAAATAACGAATGCCGTAGCTAAACTAATGGAACATAACAAATAATAAAAAATATTTTATTATTCTTAATTCATTCCTTTCCATAGGTTTAGCTGTGGCATTCGTTATTTTGTATAATTCGTAACTTTGGATAAACTCTTATTCGTCATGTTCATTAACGGCCAAATTTGAAAAGAAATTCCAACGTCTAATGTCTTCTTTCAAGAGATCCTTGGTTTGTGATCTTACAACTCAAATCCCCTTCTCTCACTAAATTGAATTTAAACTGGCCACTTGCATGTTTTTGGCTGTCCGTGTGATCAGCAAAGCTTGGACCACAATGATTGGAAAAAAGTCTGTATTTGCGCTGCTTAAAACAGATGCCTAATTATATGACCAACCTCTGGTAGTAAGTGAACGTAATCCCTTCAGCCCCGGAAGGATTTGCCCCCTTCCTGACCAGGCCATTTTTTGCAATTCGGCACTGCGTTGTACAACGTTGCACCCAAAATTTATGTCCTCCTCCCCAAATAGAGCTTTCTTTTGATGGCATTTGATCACCTCTGCGCTTTTTATTTTTTTGCACTATAAACAAAAAAAGCGTCAATTTTGAAAAAACAATATTTAGTATTTTTGCTATATCCCCAAAAAAAACAAATCGCAATATGGGTATATTGATTGGTTTGCCAAAAGTTATAGCATCTACAAAATAGGGGATAGATTTATGGCATTTTTATTATTATTTTTACTAGTAATGGTGGCGATCAGCGATTTAATATCAGGACTGCGATATTGCGGTGGTCAGATCGGACACTTGACAACATTTTGGGACCACTGACATTTATACAGCGATCAGAGCTAAAAATAGCCATTGATTACTGTATAAATGTCATTTGCAGGGAAGGGGTTAACACTAGGTGGCGATCAAGCGGTTAACTGTGTTCCCTAGGTGTGTTCCAACTGTAGGTGGGATGGGACTGACTAGGGGTGGAGAGAGATCGGTGTTCATACTTAGTATGAACACACGATCACAATCTCTCTCCTCTGTTAGAACCGGGATTTGTGTGTTTACACACACAGATCCTAGTTCTCGCTCTGTCACGAGCGATCGCGGGGTGCCCGGCGGACATCGGCGCCGCTGGGCATGCGAATCGGCCGGCTCCGGGAACACGCGCCTGCTGTCACGTCTTAAAGGAGCGACGTATGGCTGCGGCGATTTGAGCAGCCGTGCCAACCTGCCGCAGTATAACTGCGAAGACTGGTCGGCTCGTGGTTAAACATATTATAGAAAATCTCTCATATCAAAATCCTATTCATATGACATCAACCCGTTATACACTTAATGACAATAAAAAAAAAAAAAAAAAACACATGAACAGCAGCAATACGAGTGAAAGTAGATCTCCCGCATAAAATATGTGCTACAGTTCAAAAACATGCGTCAGTGTTTAGGGCCCTTTACCCTTAAAAACTATGTGCATCACTGAAAAAAAGCTTCCAAATAGTTTGCAGCAAAAAAAAAAGGTGCAAGTGTTGAGAGCTCTTCATCAGGGTCCTCTCACACTGGCTTTCCGCTCAGCGGACTCCGCTTTGCTCAGCGGGGGATCGATCTGTTGATCTCCGCTGAGCAAGCGGCTGACAGGTCCATCTCCACTCACTGAGCAGAGTTGGACCTGTCAGAGCCACGCTCTCCTTTATGGGAGATCGGATGAAAAAAAGACGGCCTGTCCGTTTTTATCCAATCCCATCCGATCCTCCAGATGGTTGGAAAATCGGGTAACCAGCCGTCTGGGTTTCACGGACAGGATTGGATACCGGCGGATGTCAGAGGACATGTCACCACTGACACATGCTGCCTCATAGGAGTGACTGCTCAGTGTGTCCTTGCCCGACTGGTTTCGTTGCAATTGGACTTCTCCGGAAGAAGTTCAATTGCGATGAAACGGGTCGGGTAAGGATACACTGAGCAGTCACCACAAGTTTATTATTATTGTGCTGCAGCTTTTTTTTTATCCATTTTCAAGCAACAATAATTATCTCGTTTGACTCCATTGCTTTCTTAATACCCTAAGACCCCTTTCACACCAGGGCGTTTTGCAGGCGCTATAGCGTTAGAAATAGCGCCTGCAATCCGCCCTAAAGAAGCTGCACCATTGTATTTAGTGTGAAAGCCCTTGCGGTGCGCTGGCAGGACGTCAGAAAAAAGTCCTGCCAGCAGCTTCTTTGGAGCGGTGCGTTTACCGCTCCTCCACCGCTGCTCCCCATTGAAATCAATGGGGCAGCGCTGTAATACCGGTTTTAACCCTTTCGCAGCCGCTAGCGGGGGTAAAAGCGCCCCGCTAGCGCCCGAAATGCTCCGCAAATCCGGCGGTAAAACGCCGCTAAAAATAGCGGCGTTTTACCGCCGACGCAATGGGCGGTGTGGTGTGAAAGGGGTCTAAGGGTTTCTACACTATTTGGAGACCTCTGTTCATTTTTTGGGTATGGCTGGGTGCCCGGACGACTTGTACTAAGTGCGGAATGGACGGCTGGAGAGACCAACATCACCTGCAATAAAGGCTTCCGGGACACGCTACAGCTGATATAGCCCATTGCTCCTCTGACCTTCCATAATAGAAATAGAGTCTGGATTTTTTAAGGTAATTTAGGGACTTTCAGTGCAGCCTTTTCTGTTTCGCTTAATACCAGAGGTTGGTCATATAATTAGGCAATCTGTTTAAGCAGCACAAGTACACACCTTTTTTTCAATTAGCACTTACCATTGTGGGAACACAATTTGTATTTGCAGCAGCTTAGAAGTCAATTTAAATAAGGTCACTGTATGTTATACATGACTTTGGTAGCGCACAGCACCATTTTGCTTTATTTTACACAAAGCTTGGGGACAGCAACTTGCCCAATTTGTGGAGGTTGAGGGATGAATAGACTCATCCCTTGTTCAGAAACTCACCAGCATACCCGCAAACTAATCTTTAGCATATGGCCTTTATGGATTCCCTACCGCTTGAAAGTGTTACCTCCTTAAAGACCTCCAATCCCAGAGAAAGAGGCAACTTGGGAGATATTTGCCACCTACCCTCCCTTTATATTTACTACCCTCCTTTTCTCTTATCGTTGCAACATTTATCCAATTCCTCCCACCCTTGCTCACTCTCTCCATCCTCCTGTGAGCCATCTTCTCTGCTTCTATCTTTTTATACATACTCCCTCAACCCCCATTGTCAATGCATCTACTTATAATATTCTGTAGACCTCAAATCTGCTATCTGTTCATCAGGCGAGCCACCATAGGCTTCAGAGATTACAATGCTGTAGGGGACATGTTGCATATCTGGGGGGGGGGGGGGGGGGGCTGCTTCATCGTTGAGCACATTTTGGACTAGAGTGTTCAAGCTCCTGCAGGACTTGTTTGCATGTCATCCTCCAAGAGGTCCTTGGTTTGTGTTCTTACAACTCAAATCCAGTGGCGGCTGGTGAAGTTTTTGGATGGGGGGGCGCCAGACCCCGCCCACCATTTTGGCCCCTCCCACTTCTCATAAAACACGCCCTTATGTAATCGGAAAAAAAATTGACGTGGGTTCCCCCTCCGAGAGCATACCAGGCCCTTAGGTCTGGTATGGATTCCAAGGGGAACCCCCTACGCCGAAAAAACGGCGTTGGGTTCCCCCCCAGATCCACACCAGACCCTTATCCGAGCACGCTACCCGGCCGGCCAGGAAAGGGGTGGGGACGAGCGGGCGCCCCCCCCCCTCTGAGCCGTACCAGGCCGCGTGCCCTCAACATGGGGGGGTGCCTTGGGGGAGGGGGGCGTGCGGCCCCCCCACCCCAAAGCACCTTGTCCCCATGTTGATGAGGACAAGGGCCTCTTCCCGACAACCCTGGCCGTTGGTTGTCGGGGTCTGCGGGCGGGGGGCTTATCGGAATCCGGGAGCCCCCTTTAATAAGGGGGCCCCCGGATACCGGCCCCCCACCCTATGTGAATGAGTATGGGGTACAATGTACCCCTACCCATTCACCTGTGAAAAAAAGTACAAAAAAAAACACAACACAGGGTTAAAATATTTATTGCACAGCTCCGGGGGTCTTCTCGCCGGACTCCTCCGCTATCTTCTTGTAGCTCTTTTACTAGCGGAGGAGTCCGGCTTTCTTCCTCGCCGCCGGCCTCTTCTCCCCGACTTCGGGGGGTCTTGTCCCCCTCTTCGGTTCTTCTGCCGGGCCCTTCTTCTTCTTCTTCTTCTTCTTTTGCCTCGACGATCTCCCTGGCCGGAATGCCAGGGACGCGCTGTGCTGCCACTTATATAGGGACAATGGGGAGGTGTCACATGGGTTGATGTCACATGGGTTGGTCACATGGGTTGATGTCATCAACCCATGTGACCAACCCATGTGACATCAACCCATGTGACACCGCCCCATTGTCCCTATATAAGTGGCAGCACAGCGCGTCCCTGGCATTCCGGCCAGGGAGATCGTCGAGGCAACATCTCCTGCAGAAGAAGGAGAAGAAGAAGAAGAAGAAGAAAGGGCGGCGGCGGCGGCAGAAGACCGGGCCACCGCCTGTAAAAGAGCTATAAGAAGGCGCGGTGGCCCGGCAGAAGAACCGAAGAGGGGGACAAGACCCCGAAGTCGGGAGAAGAGGCCGGCGGCGAGGAAGAAAGCCGGACTCCTCCGCTAGTAAAAGAGCTACAAGAAGATAGCGGAGGAGTCCGGCGAGAAGACCCCCGAAGACGGAAGACCCCCGGAGCTGTGCAATAAAATATTTTAACCCTGTGTTGTGTTTTTTTTTGTACTTTTTTTCACAGGTGAATGGGTAGGGGTACATTGTACCCCATACTCATTCACATAGGGTGGGGGGCCGGTATCCGGGGGCCCCCTTATTAATGGGGGCTCCCGGATTCCGATAAGCCCCCCGCCCGCAGACCCCGACAACCAACGGCCAGGGTTGTCGGAAGAGGCCCTTGTCCTCATCAACATGGGGACAAGGTGCTTTGGGGTGGGGGGGGCCGCACGCCCCCCCTCCCCCAAGGCACCCCCCCATGTTGAGGGCACGCGGCCTGGTACGGCTCAGGAGGGGGGGGGGCCGCCCGCTCGTCCCCACCCCCTTTCCTGGCCGGCCGGGTAGCGTGCTCGGATAAGGGTCTGGTGTGGATCTGGGGGGGAACCCCACGCCGTTTTTTCGGCGTAGGGGGTTCCCCTTGGAATCCATACCAGACCTAAGGGCCTGGTATGCTCTCGGAGGGGGAACCCACGTCAAATTTTTTTTCAGAAATTCCCCTTCAGAGCTCATTCTCTGATTGGCCACGGCAAAAGTCGCCTGGCCTGGGGAAACCTTTCTGGCTTTGAAAGCTTTTTGCATTCATTCAGCTAAATGCACGAACATTCTCCACAAAGTAGAGGCTAGAAAGCCTTTATGCGGTGACTCACCTCTCACTGTCTGGCAGCTCCGCTCGGGCTAAGGAACGGAGCTGCCTACGTCACTTCCGGGTTTCGTGAAGCAGCCGAAAGCCGGAAGTGACTGCCTGTCTAAGAGTGACAATGCTCCCGCCCGTAGAATCACAGTGATTTTACGGGCGGAAGCTAGTCGGCGTTCTGCTGTGCGCCGCAAGGCGGGTTTTTAACCCGCAAATGAAGCGCCATGAATGCAATCTTGTGATTGCATGGACGTGGCGCTTCTCATAGTGCACTGTGACCGGCGCCACAGTACACTATGTTAAATTGTTAAATGACATTTTTTTTTTTTTTTTTTAAATGTCTTAAAGGGCCCGTTTTTTTTTTTTTTTACTTTTTTTTTTAACTTTTTTTTTTTTTTTTTACTTTTTTTTTTTTTTTACACCTAGGGAGAGGGGGGGCGGCGCCCGGGCGCCCCCTATGGGCGGGCCGCCACTGCTCAAATCCCCTTCTCTCACTAAATTCCCAATTTAAACTGGCCACTTACATGTTTTTGGTGGTAAGTCTATGGCCAAAGCTTGGAGGAGGCAGCAACTTGTCCAACTTGTGGAGGTTGGGAGTCGCATACATTCATCCCTTAATAAGAAACTGACCAGCATAGCCACAAATACTGCTTTACCATATGGCCATCATTGATTCCCTACCTCTTGAAAGGGTTACCTCTTTATAGACTTCCAATCCTAGAAAGGGAAGCAATTTGGACACTTCTGCCACTTACCTTGCTCTTTTTCGTACTACCCCCTCTTCTGTCTTTGCAATACTTTGCCATTCCTCCCTTGTTCTCCCTCCTGTGCTCCATCTCCTCTGTTCCTATTTTGTTATATTTTATATGCAAAGTTCAGTATGCGACCATACTCCCTGATCCCAATTCTCAATGCATTCAACCTATGATATTCTGTACATCACAAATCTGCTATTTGCCTAGTAGGCAAGCCCTAAATAGACTTCCCTGGAGCAATACTTTTTCTTGGCTTCCTTTACATTGCCTCTAGCATTATTTTACAGCTAACAGAATATCATAAAGCTCTGAAGTTTACTATCTGTAATGGAGAGATTTATATGGTTTTATAGGATATGTCTTATTGTATACTGGTCATTTGTCACCTAGGTTTATTGCAAGAGAAAAACTTAAAATTGCATATGCATTGAATCTTTTATGCCATGAAATAAATATCTATGGAAAGCCGCCATTTCTCATGAATTTTATTTCTCCTCCAATATTAATGCTTTATGCTGTAATGCGTGTGTTTTTTGTGTGTTAAGTTGCACTGAGTTAGGCAGCCCATTCAAAAGTAATGGGCTGTAACCCACCCTCAACGCACATAACATTAGGTCTTACGGCATTTATTTTTGCAGCGCACCATAATGCGTTCTTAGGTGCCTTATATAGGTGTCGCTGGGGGTGACATTCAAATATTACACTAACATGGTACAAGGTACACTACCACCCATATCGCAATGCAGTAAGTGTGAAATAGCTCCTCCAGTGCCTTAACATTCCCCGTAGCCAGGGCCGGCCCAAGATATTGTGTTGCCTGGGCCCAAGAATGAAATGTTGCCCCCCCCCCCCCCCCCAAAAAAAATAAAAAATCACGCCCACCAAAAGGCCCCCACATTCATTATTTTATATAAAAACTAAAATGAAATTTATCCGAAAATCTGATTAAAAATGCCATAAATCTATTCCCTATGTTGTAGACGCTATAACTTTTACGCAAACCAATCAATATACACTTGTTGCGATTTTATTTATTTCTTTAACCAAAATGTGTGTACTGGCCTCAACTGATGAAGATATTTTTTTAAAGCCAATATCTAAAGGAGGGGTTTCCACCATCCCTGCTAAGTTTCATTTTATATAGTGTGTCTTATTTTCAGTCTGATGTGTATTATATGTGAAGTTGCGCATCAGAGACCAGTATCGTAATATTGAAGCCTATTGAGATTTACATACGTTAAAGGATTCCACCATTATTAAGTTATTGATCCGTAAGTTAGCGCTGCACTTTTTTTGTGGTTTGGGAACACATAACAGTGCTTAGTGGCAGTCCTTTTATTGACGCTTTTTATTTTACCTACAGTAGTTTATTGAAAATAGTGTGGCGATTACCCACTATACTAAGAGCCCTTTCACGCCGCACCGCCTAGGGCGTCAGCAGTAAAGTCGCGCTATTTTTAGCGATGCTTTACCGTCATTATTCGGCCGCTAGAAGGGCGGTTTTGACCCACCCGCTAGCGGGCGGTAAGGGGTTAAATTCACCTGCAAAAGCCGCCGGAGCGGCATTTTACCTGCGGAATCGCAGCGCTGCCCCATTGATTTCAATAGGGAGCAGCGGTGGAGGAGTGGCGAGTTCACAGCTCCAAAGAAGCTGCTGGCAGGACTTTTTCCTGACGCCCTGCCAGTGCACCCCGCCAGTGTGAAAGCCCTCTGACTTTAACACTGGAGTGAATGGAGCCGCTAGTTTAGGGCGTTGCACAGGCACCATTTTTAACGCTATAGCGCCTGCAAAACTCCCTCAGTGTGAAAGGGGTCTGTGGAATTAAACAACGGATTTCAGTTGTGCCCAACCAGGCTGGCCCCCCATAGACAATGTGCTTGGCTGCTGAGTTAATCGCCCCATCCCTGCAATCAGTGCACTGATTGACAGCACTGACAGGCAGCAATGACTGGCACTGATTGGCACTAATAGAAAGCACTAATTGGCAGCACTGATAGGTGGCACTCATGGATATTACTGATGGGCACTGGCAGGTGGCACTGACAGGAGAGGGAGTTTCATACTAAGGCCGATATTGAGTTTCGTGAAACTGTGTGACACGGTCATCTAATGTAACTTCATGCAGAGAGAGACCAGCTGTTGGAATTCAGCTTTGCTGTCGGGGGTGGGCGGGACCAAGCAGCTATCAAACACCAGCCAATGGGATGGAATCTGGGCAGGCCGCTACGTGTATGTGGCCCACCCCCTTAAGCAGCTCAATCGTTGGCTGGTTTTTGATAGCTGCTGGGTCCCGCCCACCCCGACATTAACACTGAATTCTGACAGCTGGTTTCTTTCTAATGTCAGGGTGGGACACAGCGGCAAACACCAGTCAATGATGGGGCTGCTTAAGGGGGCAGGGCCACATACACGCAGCGGCCTGCCAGATCCCATCCCATTGGCTGGTGTTCAATAGCTGCTGGGTCCCACCCCCCAACATCAACGCTCAATATTGACAGCCAGTCTCTCTCAGCATTCAGTTACATTACATGACAGTGTCACACACTCAGCGGATCTGACAAGCAGAACGATCTGCTCAGTATGAAACGGTCTCACAGGCAGCAGGGGCTGCACTCACACTGGGTGAAACATGTTACAACAGTCCCACAGGCCACCCCTCTCAAAATGACGCCTGGGACCATGGGCCTACTGGGTCCCATGGTAGCGCCGGCACTACCTGTAGCTTTGATATAATTCGACATTCTGCAGTTTTCTGCTAAACAGAAGATATGTAATGTTAATTATACACAGAAAAGCACAAGCAATAGCTTGTTTACCCCGTAACCTTTTAGACCGTACAGCTCCTCCGGCATGTCATGGCTTTCAAGCAGACTCCAAAGCCACAAACATCTATCTTCAAGGCCTATAATCTTCCAGGTGCATAACCCCAGAAGAATTGCTAGACACTGCCCAACTTACTTTGCTTCCAATGCCAGAGCAACAACACCAGCAACCATAGGAGCAGAAACCGAAGTCCCGGTGTGATCATCCGTACATCGTTGTCTCAGATCCGTCGTAACCTACCAATTAGAAATTGTTCCAATTAAAATCTCTACATCACGAGGAAAAAGTCATCAAATGTTATACTGCCTTTCTGTACCAATTATTGTTTTAAAATGCTGTTCAGCAGAAAGTAGGAAGACAAGATATCCAACCATTCCCATGGGCTGCCTAGAGAAAGCTAAATACTAAATTTCACGGGAGTCTATACAGCAGTGTTATTAAATGTGCTTTTAAAGCTCAGTTCAAAGACAAAAAAAAAAAAAAAAAAGGAAATTTAAATAGTACATTGTGCATCAACTTACTCAATCTTCATTCAAAACACCTTTTCCCCAAGTCATCCTGCGGTGTAATGGATCAGCCAGTTTATGACCCAAGCTAATTTTCCCCTGCTCGATATCTTTTTGGGCATGGGACCTCTCACCGTCTCTCCTGCCTCTGGAGCCTATGACAGGAGAGGGATGGAGGCGGAAGGGAGAGGGATGGAGGCGGAAGGGAGAGGGATGGAGGCGGAAGGGAGAGGGATGGAGGCGGAAGGGAGAGGGATGGAGGCGGAAGGGAGAGGGATGGAGGCGGAAGGGGGGAGAGAAGGAGAAGGATGGAGCGGGGGGGGGGGGGGAAGAAGGGGAGGGATGGAGCGGGGGGGAGAGAAGGAGAAGGATGGAGCGGGGGGGAGAGAAGGAGAGGGATGGAGCGGGGGGGGGAGAGAAGGATGGAGCGGGGGGGAAGAAGGGGAGGGATGGAGCGGGGGGGAGAGAAGGAGAGGGATGGAGCGGGGGGGGAGAGAAGGAGAGGGATGGAGCGGGGGGGGGAGAGAAGGAGAGGGATGGAGCGGGGGGGGGGGGGGGGGAGAGCAGGAGAGGGATGGAGCGGGGGGGGGAAGAAGGGGGGGGATGGAGCGGGGGCGGAAGAAGGGGAGGGATGGAGCGGGGGGGAAGAAGGGGAGGGATGGAGCGGGGGGGGGGGAGAGAAGGGGAGGGATGGAGCGGGGGGGAGAGAAGGAGAGGGATGGAGCGGGGGGGAGAGAAGGAGAGGGATGGAGCGGGAGGGGGAAGAAGGAGAGGGATGGAGCGGGGGGGGAAGAAGGAGAGGGATGGAGCGGGGGGGGGGGGTGAAGGAGAGGGATGGAGCGGGGGGGGGAGAAGGAGAGGGATGGAGCGGGGGGGGGGGGGGGGGAAAGGAGAGGGATGGAGCGGGGGGGGGGGGAGAAGGAGAGGGATGGAGCGGGGGGGGGGGGGAAGGAGAGGGATGGAGCGGGGGGGGGGGAGGAGAGGGATGGAGCGGGGGGGGGGAAGGAGAGGAATGGCGCGGGGGGGGGGAGGAGAGGGATGGCGCGGGGGGGGGGGGAGAAGGAGAGGGATGGAGCGGGGGGGGGGAGAAGGAGAGGGATGGAGCGGGGGGGAGAAGGAGAGGGATGGAGCGGGGGGGGGAGGGATGGAGCGGGGGGGAGAGGGATGGAGCGGGGGGGAGGAGAGGGATGGAGCGGGGGGGGGAGGAGAGGGATGGAGCGGGGGGGGGGGAGGAGAGCGATGGAGCGGGGGGGGGGGAGGAGAGGGATGGAGCGGGGGGGGAGGAGAGGGATGGAGCGGGGGGGGAGGAGAGGGATGGAGCGGGGGGGAGGAGAGGGATGGAGCGGGGGGAGGAGAGGGATGGAGCGGGGGGGGAGGAGAGGGATGGAGCGGGGGGGAGGAGAGGGATGGAGTGATGATTGGCCACTATGCGACCAATTACAAAAAAAAACTTCAAAAAAAGCTCACCACGCCTCTTAATATCTTGGACCGTCTACTTTCCAAAAAAGGGTCATTTGGGGGATATTTGTACTGTCCTGGAGTTTTCTGGCCTCAAGAAAGGAGGAGATCGGCCGTCAGTACATGAGGATTGATCGATTATTAGATATATATTCCATAGTTTGTGGACTCTATAACTTTCCTACAGACTAAACACTGATTTTGATTACTTTCAAAGAAATGTAGTAGAAAAAAGAATTGACGTAGAGGAGGTGATTAAATAACACCAAAAGAAAGCTGTTTGCGTGAAGAAAATGATAATGTCATAGCAGTACAGTGTTGCATGACCGCGCAATTGTCAAAGTGTAAAGTGCTGAAAGCTAAAAATTGGCCTGGGCAGGAAGGGGTTAATGTTCACGGTATTGAAGGGATTCATACAGCTTTTAGCTAGAATGGTCATCCAAGGACAAAGTGTTGTTCTGGAGGATGAAAAGGTAAGAAAAGAAAAAAAGCCTATAAAACAGAAAGCTAACAGAGCCATCAAATCTAAGGGCTGTTCAGCTGAAATTTTCTTTTATATTTTAAATACGCATTAAGCATGTTCATGTGCCCAAGCCACAAAGAGCATAGAACTCACCATCGTCAGTTACTTTGGTCAGAATTTAGAATGCCCTCTAGGTAAAATCTTCCAAGGACAGCCAAATAACCATTCTCAAACTATCCAGCGTCTCTGGGTAACTGTTGCACTTGAACTAAAGCTGAATTCACACAAAACTGAGGAGTGTGGCTATACAGCCACTGGATCACTTTTACAGGTGGAGGAAAGGGGTCCCCACCACCACCACCTTACCCACCAGCTGCATCCAATGCCAGAGACAGAGCAAAAGGAACTTCTGTTTCCTCCCCTTGTGTGAAGTCAAATTGGGGTTACGAGAATTTCGTCAAGTTATCGGCCAGTGAAAGTCGATCAGACCAATCAGTCCGATTGGCTGTACTGGAGGCGAGGAGAGATCTGGGGTCTAGCAGACCCCAAATCTCCCCATAAAGAGGACCTGTCATGGCCCATACTATCCCCAGGAATGTTGTTAATCCCTTGTAATAGCATTCAATTTGATAAAAAAATAAAAATAAAGACCATGTTAAAAAAATAAAAAATAAAAACTTAAAATAATAAAAAAAACTTTTAAGGGTCTCCACCCCCCCCCCACCTCATGCTTATGTGCATGTGGTCTCATGCATAGGTTAACGGCAATCGCACCACATGGGAGGTATTGTTGCGAACATCGGAGGGAGAGCAATAATTCTAGCACCAGACCTCCTGTGTAACTCTAAACTGATGACCTATAAAACCTTTTAAAACATCACCTATGCAGATTTTTTAAATATCATAGTTTGTTGCCATTCCATGGGTGTTTATTTTCAAGCGTGGCATGTTAGGTAAGCATTTACTTAGTCTAACAGCTTTTATATTTACCAAAACAATTGTGTATTATATTGCGTTTGGGTGAACTAAAATTCATTAGTGATTTTTTTTTCTGAAAACTTGTGTCTGATAAACCGCTGCACAAATATTGTACAACATAAAAATTCACAATTACAAACACTTTACTCTCAAGGGCAGGCATATACTGGCCATTGGGACTAAAGGGAGTTTCCCGGTGGGCCGATCGCTCAGTGGGCCGGTTTCAGTGACAGAGTAATGGCTGCGCGGCTCTCCCTCAACTTCACGCAGTGATGTGAGAAAGATGAGAAATACAGAGGAGAATACATGAAATAAAAAAGGTTAGCGAGGACTCCTTATGTTACTTACTTTTTTTGCACAATTGCGTATAGTATATACCGTTTTTGTGCTTGTTTGCAAAATTAAAGTGGGCTGGTCTGGATGAAGTCCAGGGCCAAATTTTTGTCCCAGTCCAGCCCTGGCTCAAGGGCCTCTGCTTAAGAAAATATCTATCTATATCTATCTATCTATCTATCTATCTATCTATCTATCTATCTATCTATCTATCTATCTATCTATCTATCTATCTATATATATACACACATACACACAGTGCCTTGCGAAAGTATTCGGCCCCCTTGAACTTTTCAACCTTTTGCCACATTTCAGGCTTCAAACATAAAGATATAACATTTTTATTTTTTGTGAAGAATCACCAACAAGTGGGACACAATTGTGAAGTGGAACGAAATCTATTGGATTTTTGAAACTTTTTTAACTAATAAAAAAAATGAAAAGTGGGGCGTGCAAAATTATTCGGCCCCCTTGCGTTAATACTTTGTAGAGCCACCTTTTGCTGCGATTACAGCTGCAAGTCGCTTGGGGTATGTCTCTATCAGTTTTGCACATCGAGAGACTGAAATTCTTGCCCATTCTTCCTTGCAAAACAGCTGGAGCTCAGTGAGGTTGGATGGAGAGCGTTTGTGAACAGCAGTTTTCAGCTCTTTCCACAGATTCTCGATTGGATTCAGGTCTGGACTTTGACTTGGCCATTCTAACACCTGGATACGTTTATTTGTGAACCATTCCTTTGTAGATTTTGCTGTATGTTTGGGATCATTGTCTTGTTGGAAGATAAATCTACGTCCCAGTTTCAGGTCTTTTGCAAACTCCAACAGGTTTTCATCCAGAATGGTCCTGTATTTGGCTGCATCCATCTTCCCCTCAATTTTAACCATCTTCCCTGTCCCTGCTGAAGAAAAGCAGGCCCAAACCATGATGCTGCCACCACCATGTTTGACAGTGGGGATGGTGTGTTGAGGGTGATGAGCTGTGTTGCTTTTACGCCAAACATATAGTTTTGTATTGTGGGCAAAAAGTTTGATTTTTGATTTCATCTGACCAGAGCACCTTCTTCCACATGTTTGGTGTGTCTCCCAGGTGGCTTGTGCCAAACTTTAGACGAGACTTTTTATGAATATCTTTGAGAAATGGCTTTCTTCTTGCCACTCTTCCATAAAGGCCAGATTTGTGCAGTGTACGACTGATTGTTGTCCTATGGACAGACTCTCCCACCTCAGCTGTAGTTCTCTGCAGTTCATCCAGAGTGATCATGGGCCTCTTGGCTGCATCTCTGATCAGTCTTCTCCTTGTCTGAGCTGAAAGTTTAGAGGGACGGCCAGGTCTTGGTAGATTTGCAGTGGTCTGATACTCCTTCCATTTCAAAATGATCGCTTGCACAGTGCTCCTTGGGATGTTTAAAGCTTGGGAAATCTTTTTGTATCCAAATCCGGCTTTAAACTTCTCCACAACAGTATTATGGACCTGCCTGGTGTGTTCCTTGGTCTTCATGATGCTCTCTGCGCTTTCAACAGAACCCCGAGACTATCACAGAGCAGGTACATTTATACAGAGACTTGATTACACACAGGTGGATTCTATTTATCACCATCAGTCATTTAGGACAACATTGGATCATTCAGAGATCCTCGCTGAACTTCTGGAGTGAGTTTGCTGCACTGAAAGTAAAGGGGCCGAATAATTTTGCACGCACCACTTTTCAGTTTTTTATTTGCTAAAAAAAGTTTAAAATATCCAATAGATTTCGTTCCACTTCACAATTGTGTCCCACTTGTTGGTGATTCTTCACAAAAAATTAAAATTTTATATCTTTATGTTTGAAGCCTGAAATGTGGCAAAAGGTTGAAAAGTTCAAGGGGGCCGAATACTTTCGCAAGGCACTGTGTGTGTGTATATATATATATATATATATATATATATATATGTATATGTAAATGTGTATATATATATATATATATATATATATATATATATATATAGGGTTCCAAGTAATTTTCTAGCAAGAGCATGCTCATTCTTACATATATCCTAGATTGTAAGCTCTAACGAGCTGGACCCTCTGATTCTTTCTGTATTGAATTGTGATTGTACTGTCTGCGCTATATAAATCTAGTATAATATTAATATATGAGAGAAATGTCAGAATTAGCCCGACTGGATGTGGATTAAAAAATTCCTAAATGACAAAGGCCTCATTCACATTGGGCATTTAGCCCCAATACATGCCCCACTCAGGCATTCGGACCGAGAGCACAGGAGCACGGGTCCAGCCATGCTGCTGCCAGCCTGTTAAAGTTTACACTTATCGGCCACTTTATTAGGTGCACCTGTTCTATAGTTTGGTAACCCAAACTGCTAATCAGCCAATCACATGGCAGCAACTCAATGCATTTAGGCATCTAGACGTGTTCAAGGCGACCTGCTGAAGTTAAAACTGAGCATCAGAATTTGGAAGAAAGGGGATTTAAATGACTTTTAACGTGGCACGGTTGTTGGTGCCAGACGGGCCGGTCTGGGTATTTCAAAAACTGCTGATCTACTGGGATTGTCACACACAACCATCCCTTGTGTTTACAGAGACTGGTCAGAAAAAGAGAAAATATCCAGTGAGCGGCAATCGTGTGGAAGAAAATACTATGTTGATGTCAGAGGAGAATGGGCAAACTGGTTTGAGACGATAGAAAGGCAACAGTAACTCAAATAACCCCTCGTTACACCCAAGGTATGCAGAATACCATCTCTGAACGTACAACACATCGGATCTTGAAGCAGATGAGCTACAGCAGCAAAAGACCACACCAAGTGCCACTCCTGTCAGCTAAGAACATGAAACTTAGGCTACAATTCATACAGGCTCACCAAAACTGGACAATAGAAGATTGGAAAAACGTTGCCCGATTGATGCGTCTGGATTTCAGCTGCGACGTTCAGACAGAAGGGTCAGAATTTGGTGTACTCATGAAAGCATGGATCCATCCTGCTTTGTAGCAATGGTTCAGGCTGGTGGTGGTGGTGTAATGCTGTGGGGAAATTTTTCTTGGCACGCTTTGTGCCGCTTAGTACCAGTTGAGCATTGTTTAAACACCACGGCCTACTTGAGTTTTGTCGCTGACCATGTCCATCCCTTTATGACTACAGCATCCCCATCTTCTGCTTCTTATCCTTCCAGCAGGATAATGAACCAGGTCACAAAGATCAGATCATCTCACCACTGGACAATGAGGTCACTGTACTCCAATGGCCTCCCCACATCTCATCCAATAGAGCACCTCTGGGATGTGGTGGAACATCATGGATGTGCAGCCGATAAATGTGCAGCAACTATGTGATGCTATCATGTCACTGTGACAGGAGTCACTTTGGTCGGGGGGGGGTTTGTGGAACCCAGCTTACCTTGGAGAGCTCTGGGAATGCCTTGTCCAGCTCCCCTGGCTCCTATGTGCAAGTTACCTTGTGTCTATTAGGGGCACAGGGTGACCGAGAACCCCAGTCTGAACTGCACTAATCAGACTCACAACCACACCAGACTTGGCATTTCCTTTTACACCCGACCAGTGCTGTGATTGGTGCAACTCTGTGCATGCGCCTAACAGCTGGCCACCTGCATCCCAGTCACTATGGAATGTTTCCAACACTGTTGAATTTATGCCATGAAGAATGAAGGCAAAAGGGGGTCCAAACCGGTACTAGCAAGGTGTACCTAAGAAAGTGTCCAAGTGTATAGGAGTCTCAACTGCTAGGGCTGGACGGTGCATCGAGTGGTATTGGCGTTTAGGGCAGTATGCGCCCAGGGAAGATAGTCCAGAATACAAGCCGCCTGCAATCCGAAAACATGTCGCTGAGCACATATTGCCCTAAATGTAAGTACACAGGCTCAGTCTTTGGCAGGTTGCCAGCATTGGGGCAGGACGGGGCACCTGCGCCTTCTAATCTCCTGAAACCTCATATCTGGGGGGGATAAACACTCAAAGTACACAAAGCCTAAACCCCCACTTCTATTCACAGCTTCAGCACTTAACTACAAATCCCATGATGCCCAAGCTAGGTAGAGCAGTGTAAAGATCATCATAGATAATTTAGATCACCGACACCCATTATAGCCCATCTGTGATTAATACACGCTAATGGCTGCACCTGTCTCCGCTCAGCAGCGCAGCCCGGGGCCCCCGCGCCGTCACACACAGCATGCATCTTTTATAAACAAAGTGCCGTCTCTAAGCATTTCTCCGAGTCTGAAAGCTCCGAGTCCGTTTTTTTTTTCACGAACTTCACAGCCCATACATACAGCACATTTCAAAGGGGTTTACAAAATGCGGCTCTTGTTTCATGAAAGATTTATAAGGTTGTTCAGGTTATTTTGGAGCTCACGCTGAGGTTCTCCTCCCGGGGTGCCTTATAAAATAAACCGGATCATGTTGCATATTAAGTATGCAATTACAGCCCCGAGTTTGACAGTAAAATCTTTCAACTATTTGCTATTCTGCCTTTGCTGTAAAAACTATTAAACTCATGAACTGGAATGGAGAAAGGAGGAGGAAAAAAAAAAAAAAAAATGCATTAAATGGCCGAGTGCTTTCTACTCCTTAATAGATCTGTTATATATGTCGCACACTTACAAGGTAGACACTTCGATAATTTATCAAGTCATAAATACATCCCGCGCTGAACTAAGGTTCTGAACCTGAAATACCAGGTACATTAATTATCGCCGGCTCTCCGCATCCTTCCAGCCAATTAGTGAAGCAGAGCGGCCGCAGAAGCCGTCCGTTCATATTGAAATGCAAATATCTAGAAGAGCTTTCCGATGAGTGAGTGGGCAATTCCGCGTCAGTCCGGTGCCGGGCGCAGCGAGCGACGGAAGGGGGAAACTTTTGAAAGTCGTTAATTGAGTGATTAAAGAATAAAATAAAACAAAGGGGAGACTATTCTTGTCTTTTTTTTTTCTTAATGTCAGTGCTCGTTACCATGCGGCTAGAGCCTCATCACCGCAGACCGCCGGAGGAATCATTTCTAAAAGCGCTCCTTCAAATGAGGATCAGGCCATGTTGGTGACCTGACAGTAATTGCTGGAAAGTTTCAGGCAGCATATCCAAGTTAGTTTAATATATTTTTTTTATTCTTCACACTGAATTACAGAGATATTAAAACCGAAATACATATTATATTGTCAAAAGTACTAGGACGCCTGCCTTTACGCCAGTGTTTTTCAATTCCAGTCCTCATGGCCCACTAACAGGTCATGTTTTCAGGCTTTCCATTATTTTGCACAGGTGATTTGATCAGTTTCACTGCCTTAGTAATTACCCCAGCCGTTTCATCTGAGGGAAATCCTGAAAACATGACCTGTTAGTGGGCCATGTGGACTGGAATTGAGAAACACTGCTTTACGCGCACATGAACCTTAAAGCGGAGTTCCATCCAAAAGTGGAACTTCTGCTCATCCGATTCCTCCAACCCACCCCCTCCGGTGCCACAATTGGCACCTTTCACCTTTCAGGGGGGTGCAGATACCAGTATAATACAGGTATTTGCCCCCCCACTTCCGGGGAATAGACTCATGCCCCTTCCCGCACCCCCTCCCCCCGCTGTCTCATGGCAAACAAACAGGTCCCAGAGATAGCGGGGACCACTTATGACGCGCAATAGGGAAGCGGGAAGTGAAGTCGCAATGCTTCACTTCCTGATCCCCTCACCGAGAATGGCGTTGGCAGTAGCCGAAAGATTGCTGGACTCCAGGAAAGGTGAGTGTCCATTTATTAAAAGTCAGCAGCTGCAGTATTTGTAGCTGCTGGCTTTTAATAATAATTTTTTTCGGTGGACTCCCTCTTTAATGGCATCCCAGTCTTAGTCTGTAGGGTTCACTTAGGGGTGTACTCACTTTTGTTGCCAGAGGTTTAGACATTAGTAGCTGTGTGTTGAGTTATGTTGAGGGGACAGCAAATTTACACTGTTATACAAGATGTACACTCACTACTTTACATTGTAGACAAGTGTCATTTCTTCAGTGTTGTCACATGAAAAGATAGAAGAAAAGATTTACAAAAATGTGAGGGGTGTACTCACTTTTGTGAGATACTGTAACTACACTATATTGCCAAAAGTATTGGGACATCTGCACATACATGAACTTTAACCACTTTAAGACCGGACCTCTTTTTAAGATGTGGTATTTACAAGTTAAAAAGTTTTTTTTTTTTGCAAGAAAATTACTTTGAATGCCCAAACATAAGTTTTTTTCTAACACCCTAGAGAATAAAATGGCAGTCCTCTTACCCTCTGGTCCCTGTAAACATCCCTTGTAATAGAAAAAAAGCATAACAGGACCTCTTAAATATGAGATATGGGGTCAAAAAGACCTCACATCTCATATTTACAATTAAAATGCAATTTAAAAAAAAAAAATCATTAAAAAACAAAACAAAACAAACAAAAAAAAAAAACATCGGCATGCGGCAGTCGGAAAGTGGTTAATGGCATCTCAGTCTTTGTCCGTAGGGTTCGATATTAAGTTGGCTCACCATTTTCAGCTATAACAGCCTCAACTCTTCTGGGAGGGCCGTCCACAAGGTTTAGAAGTGTGTCTATGGAAATGTTTGACCATTCTTCCAGGAGCGCATTTGTGAGGTCAGGCACTGATGTTGGACGGGTAGGCTTCTAATTCACCCCAAAGGTGTTCTATCGGATTGAGGTCAGGACTCTGCACAGGCCAGTCAAGTTCCTCCACCCCAAATTCGCTCATCCATGTCTTTATGGACCCTGCTTTGTGCACTGGAGCACAGTCATGTTGGAACAAGAAGGGACCGTCCCCAAACTGTTCCCACAAAGTTGGGAACATGAAATTGTCCAAAATGTCTTTGTATGCCGACGCCTTAAAGAGGAAGTAAACCCTTACAAACCACTTTGACCTACAGGTAAGCCTAGATTAAGGCTTACCTGTAAGTCCAAGAAATATCTCCTAAACCTATATGGTTTAGGAGATATTTGCCCGAAAACGGGCACCGCTGTCTACGGCGCATGCGCCGTAGACAGCGGCGCGCAGGCGCACTAAACGTGGCAGTTCCAAGAATGGAGCTGCCGCATTTGTCGACTCCCGTGCGCATGCGCGGGAGTGACGTCATCGCGGCTTCGCCGCTGTCATTCGGTGGAGCTGCAAGACGCCACAAGCAAGATGGATGCGGCGGACTACAGGGGACAGCGCGACTTCGCTGACTCCTGTGTCAGGTAAGTGACACATAATGGGCTACTATGCGATGCATAGTAGTCCATTATGCTTTACCTTTGCAGGGAAAAAAAGAGGAAGTAAACTCATCAGGGTTTACTTCCTCTTTAAGAGTACCCTTCACTGGAACTAAGGGGCCAAACCCAACCCCTGAAGAACAGCCACACATTATAATCACCCCTCCACCAAATGATTTAGACCAGTGCACAAAGCAAGGTCTATAAAGACATGGATGAGTGAGTTAGTCCATTATGCTTTACCTTTGCAGGGAAAAAAAGAGGAAGTAAACTCATCAGGGTTTACTTCCTCTTTAAGAGTACCCTTCACTGGAACTAAGGGGCCAAACCCAACCCCTGAAGAACAGCCACACATTATAATCACCCCTCCACCAAATGATTTAGACCAGTGCACAAAGCAAGGTCTATAAAGACATGGATGAGTGAGTTTGGGGTGGAGGACCTCAACCTGATCGAACACCTTTGGGATGAATTAGAACAGACTGCGAGCCAGGCCTTCTCGTCCAACATCAGTGCCTGACCTCACAAATGCGCTTCTGGAAGAATGGTCAAACATTCCCATAGACACACTCCTAAACCTTGTGGACAACCACCTCAGAAGAGTTGAAGCTGTTATAGCTGCAAAGGGTGGGCCAACTCAATATTGAACCCTACGGACTAAGACTGGGATGCCATTAAAGATCATGTGTGTAAAGGCAGGCGTCTCAATACTTTTGACAATATAGTGTATATATAAATTATTTTTGTACATTTTAAGAAAAAAGGATTGCTATGAACTGTACATCTACCGGTGTAACCACTAACGGGAAAACAGAATGACACAAATTTCACAGATAAATCTGACACGGGCATGGAAAAGAAGTGGCCAGCCATTATACTGGAATTGGGGTGAGCATTGAAAAATATACTTTTAGCTAGTTGAGTGCAAGTGCCCATGTTTAACTGCATAAAATGTAGATCAAGTTTGCAATGAAACTTGTATAACTTCTTCAAAACCGAATCCACCTGATACATTTTTTTTTTTTTCCTGAGAATGTAAAACAGACCGAGGAACACTTGGAAACTCTTATCACAGCAGAAGGAGTGACAGGAGGGCCAAACGAACAATTTACAAACCCTACAGGATTTCACTGCAGAGACCATTAAATGAACTAATGGCATAGTGAGCACCGATAAGGCCTCCAGCATTGACACTTGGCTCATGCGGGGAGCCAGGTTAGCATTTGGAGCTCTTAGGTACAAATGTTCAATAAAATTTTATATATATTTTTTTTTTTTTGAAGCTGCATTTTTTAAAGATGGTTTCCAGATGCGAATTCTGCTCTGTGCCAAATACTTAGGCCACTTAAAGGGTAGCATTTAGGTTCAGATATGAAGCCAACGAAGGCATGATCATATACTGTACAATTCAAACATTCACAGTAGTTTTTTTTTTTAAAGCCAAAAGCAATTCAATATGGGAAACGTTTTCCTGCATAGATAAACAAATCTTGAGACAGGAGGCCGACGTGGTATTGGAGCTCCTGCGCCACAAAAAACCCTGCAGAGGAGCTCCTGCGCCTCAACATTTTAGTGGAGCTCCCTCCTACCAAAACCTGGAAGTGGAGCTCCATTTCTTCAAAATCCTGGGAGCAGTGTGCCTAAACTAGAAAACTTGATCCTACAGCTCCCATGATGGAAAATCTAGCTACTGGTGTTCCTGCCATGGAACACCCAACGCTGGGGCGTCCGCCATGGAACACCCAACGCTGGGGCGTCCGCCATGGAACACCCAACGCTGGGGCGTCCGCCATGGAACACCCAACGCTGGGGCGTCCGCCATGGAACACCCAACGCTGGGGCGTCCGCCATGGAACACCCAACGCTGGGGCGTCCGCCATGGAACACCCAACGCTGGGGCGTCCGCCATGGAACACCCAACGCTGGGGCGTCCGCCATGGAACACCCAACGCTGGGGCGTCCGCCATGGAACACCCAACGCTGGGGCGTCCGCCATGGAACACCCAACGCTGGGGCGTCCGCCATGGAACACCCAACGCTGGGGCGTCCGCCATGGAACACCCAACGCTGGGGCGTCCGCCATGGAAAACCCAACGCTGGAAAACCCAACCCCGGAGCTTCCGCAATGGAAAACCCAACCCCGGTGCTTCCGCAATGGAAAACCCAACCCCGGTGCTTCCGCAATGGAAAACCCAACCCCGGTGCTTCCGCAATGGAAAACCCAACCCCGGTGCTTCCGCAATGGAAAACCCAACCCCGGTGCTTCCGCAATGGAAAACCCAACCCCGGTGCTTCCGCAATGGAAAACCCAACCCCGGTGCTTCCGCAATGGAAAACCCAACCCCGGTGCTTCCGCAATGGAAAACCCAACCCCGGTGCTTCCGCAATGGAAAACCCAACCCCGGTGCTTCCGCAATGGAAAACCCAACCCCGGTGCTTCCGCAATGGAAAACCCAACCCCGGTGCTTCCGCAATGGAAAACCCAACCCCGGTGCTTCCGCAATGGAAAACCCAACCCCGGTGCTTCCGCAATGGAAAACCCAACCCCGGTGCTTCCGCAATGGAAAACCCAACCCCGATGCTTCCGCAATGGAAAACCCAACCCCGGTGCTTCCGCAATGGAAAACCCAACCCCGGAGCTTCCGCAATGGAAAACCCAACCCCGGAGCTTCCGCAATGGAAAACCCAACCCCGGAGCTTCCGCAATGGAAAACCCAACCCCGGAGCTTCCGCAATGGAAAACCCAACCCCCGGAGCTTCCGCAATGGAAAACCCAACCCCGGAGCTTCCGCAATGGAAAACCCAACCCCGGAGCTTCCGCAATGGAAAACCCAATCCCGGAGCTTCCGCAATGGAAAACCCAACCCCGGAGCTTCCGCAATGGAAAACCCAACCCCGGAGCTTCCGCAAAGGAGAACCCAACCCCGGAGCTTCCGCAATGGAAAACCCAACCCCGGAGCTTCCGCAATGGAAAACCCAACCCCGGAGCTTCCGCAATGGAAAACCCAACCCCGGAGCTTCCGCAATGGAAAACCCAACCCCAGAGCTTCCGCAATGGAAAACCCAACCCCGGAGCTTCCGCAATGGAAGACCCAACCCCGGTGCTTCCGCAATGGAAAACCCAACCCTGGTGCTTCCGCAATGGAAAACCCAACCCCGGAGCTTCCGCAATGGAAAACCCAACCCCGGAGCTTCCGCAATGGAAAACCTGGCTACAGGAGCTCCCCCACAAGGAAAAACCCAGGTAATAGAGTTCCCACAAACGAAAAACCTGGTAGTTGAGCTACCACAATGGAAAACGCAGGTATTGGAGCCCAATTAAAAGAATCCATTCTTTATTTTTCAATGGTTTGACTTGACCCCAAGTAATGTAAATAGCAGGACAAGAGCTTCTATGTTTCCAAGGGGGCTGTGGATAAGACCCTCTAGAGTTGCTACACGGAAAGCTTAAGAACAGTAGCACTCTTCTTTAAAATAAGACATTTGAGTCACCAGACACTTAAAAACAATATACTTATATTATCCACTACTGCCAACCAAGAAATTTAGATAGAAACTGGAGAACATGGAAGAAGGCTATGAAAACAAAGAACTGTTAGAGGCAAAACTCTGCTCAGCAATAAAACCAAAGCTAGTATAAGTTATAAGGCAGCAGACTAAAGAAATTCCCTGTTCAACCACAGTAGACAAATGCAACCATTACAGTTTGATCAAAGACCATTTGCACTAAACGTACATCAACCCCCCCATTAGAAATTTTATTTAAGAAGAGAAAACAGTCATAAAACAGTTCAGTTACAGAGACATGAATTATCTAGAAATCAGTATACATGAAAAAATACATCAACTTTTGTGTGTTCTTCTATATTGCCTTTACAGCAGAAACAGCCTAGAACCAGCACTACAATGAATTTGTATGTTTCATAATGCAATATGAGAAATCTGTATATGCAGAACAGAATATATCCCAAGGCCTGGCTGTCTAAATATAGTGGAAGACCTGTCCCTGTAAGGTCCCAGGTACACAATGTTCTGGTCAGATTCCATTTATCCAGAAAAATCCCACGATAACCAGACGTCAGTGTAAAGGTAAAGATTAATTTGCATTATCGCTTTAAAAAACCTTGAATCAACTTCCCCCTTTTTTGTTCACACTGTTAAACCACAAGAAAATACCCAAACATTTTGAACTTTTGTCAGCTTGCATGAGCTCAGCTAAAACGAGGGCAAACTATGTCACATATTAGTGAGATTTCCTCAGGAAATGAAGTGACCACTTGTCTCCCATCTTACACAGAAATAGAGCATGTGGGCAGTCAAGCCATAGGCCTAGGCACACCCTAATCACTGTGTGGTGCAGATTTCCAGTTCAATCCCCTGATATTTCACCAAAGCCCCCTAATGGGGTTCTGAAGGAATCTGCAATTGTAAATAATGAATTAAAATACTGACTAATATATAAACCTCTCTCTATCTCCAACCTCTCTCTCTCTCCTCCCCTCCCTCTCCCTCTCCCTCTCCCTCCCCCTCCCCTCCCTCCCTCTCCCTCTCCTCTCCCTCTTCCCTCTCTCTCCCTCTCCCTCTCCCTCTCCAATCCCAACTCTCTCTCTCTCTCTCTCTCTCTCTCTCCAATCCCAACTCTCTCTCTCTCTCTCTCTCCAATCCCAACTCTCTCTCTCTCTCTCTCTCCAATCCCAACTCTCTCTCTCTCTCTCTCTCTCCAATCCCAACTCTCTCTCTCTCTCTCTCTCTCTCTCTCAATCCCAACTCTCTCTCTCTCTCTCTCTCTCTCTCTCCAATCCCAACTCTCCCTCTCTCTCTCTCTCTCTCTCTCTCCAATCCCAACTCTCCCTCTCCCTCTCTCCCTCTCCCTCTCCCTCTCCCTCTCCCTCTCCCTCTCCCTCTCCCTCTCCCTCTCCCTCTCCCTCTCCAATCCCAACTCTCTCTCTCTCTCTCTCTCTCTCCAATCCCAACTCTCTCTCTCCAATCCCAACTCTCTCTCTCTCTCTCTCTCCAATCCCAACTCTCTCTCTCTCTCTCTCTCCAATCCCAACTCTCTCTCTCTCTCTCTCTCCAATCCCAACTCTCTCTCTCTCCAATCCCAACTCTCTCTCTCTCCAATCCCAACTCTCTCTCTCTCCAATCCCAACTCTCTCTCTCTCCAATCCCAACTCTCTCTCTCTCCAATCCCAACTCTCTCTCTCTCCAATCCCAACTCTCTCTCTCTCCAATCCCAACTCTCTCTCTCTCCAATCCCAACTCTCTCTCTCTCCAATCCCAACTCTCTCTCCAATCCCAACTCTCTCTCCAATCCCAACTCTCTCTCCAATCCCAACTCTCTCTCCAATCCCAACTCTCTCTCACCACCCTGTCCGAATGCCCTAAGACTTCAGGCTTTCCACAGACACCAGGGTGACAACTTCAGTGTCTGTATTTTTGGTAATGGGACTGGACTCCGAGACAGCAGATCCTTCCTCTCAGGCAGCATGAGGGGAGGCTCTTCTGCCAGGCGCAACAGCATAGATAACCAAGGCCTCTTCGGCCAATACGGGACCACTAGGATCATTGTGGTGCGCTCTTGAACAAACATCCTCAGGATTTGTTGGCAAACAAGTCCACCTATGGAAGGCCCCATTACCCTAACATTAGCTGGAAGACTTCCCTGTTTAGTGACCCTTCTGACTTGTACACTTGGTTTCGGCTCAGAAAGTCTGCCAGATGATTGCCCACTCCCTTTACTTGGACTGCAGCTATTGACTTTAGGTTCCCCTCGGCCCAAGAAAAGATGGCACTCTCCAGTCTGATTAAGGATGGACACTGTTTAAATAAGAGACTGCTACCACACTGTCTGAGAGGACTTGTACGTAGTGAATTTTCAGCTCTTTGGCGAATGCCCTTAGAGCATCCCAGATTGCTTGCAACTTCCTCCAGTTGGCTGATCTTTGGGACTGTTTTCTCCCAGCGCCCTTGGGCTACTCTTGACCCCCCATGGGCCCCCCAGCCCAAGGCACTGGCGTCTGTGGTGATACGGATGGTTACCAGAAGAGACCACAGTAGACCCTGAACAAGGTTCTCTTCGTCCGTGCACAACCAGAGAGAGCTCTTGGTCTTTGGAGATAGGCGGGAGTTCAGGTCCAGCGATTCTTGCACTCCATCCCAGTTGTTCAGGATATTGGCCTAGAGACATCTGAAATGGGCCCTTGCCCATGGTACTGCTGGGATTGTTGCTGCCAAGAGATCCAGACCTGACATGGCTGAATGGATGGAAACTGCCAGATTGCTCTGGAAAAAAGTGCCTCTGCCAGGATTTTTGTAAAAATAATGGGGGATGAAGACAGGCCGAATGGCATGGCCCTGAATTGAAAATGTCAGACCTGCTTTCCCCCGTTTGATTGCCACCCTCAAATTTGTGAGATTCTTCATGGATCAGGTCGTATAAATAAGTGTCCCTCGGATCGAGGAAGGCCATGAAGCAATCCAGGGGAAAATTTACTTCACCGTAAAGATGGTTTCCATCTGAAATTTCTTGTAGGTCACCCATTTGTTCAGTGACTTCCAGTCCAGTATTAGGCAGAATTTACCCAACGGTTTCCCAACTACGAAAACGTGAGAGTAGAAAAAGTGGTTTATTTCTCACTGCGGCACTGGAATAAGAACCCGCTGGTCTATCAAGTCGCCAATTTTTGACAAGGTTGTCTGAGGATCCCTGAAAGGTGTGGTTACGAACGTCCATGCGGACGGAGTGACCTTGGACTGGATTTGATAGCCTTCCCCAATTATCCTCAGTATAAATGTATTTGGGGTAGTCTTTTCCCACTGTGGGAGGAACTGCCCCAATCTCCCTCCCACAGGAACCAAGTCACTGGGATTTGGCGTTTTTTTTTAGGAGAGGAAAATGGGACACATTTCTGTCTTCCCCTTCCCCACTGTTTTTTAGGGGTTGACCCCTTAGAGGTCTGTCCCTGCGATGGCCCTGGCCTTTGGGGGAAAAAAATTAAACGTTACCCTGGGGCTTACTTTTGATAGGGAAAGCCTTTGTCTGCAGTACGGTCTAGAGGTTTCCTTCAAATGGAATGCCACACAGCCTAACCATAAAGCCCTGCAAGACGAATTGATAAGGGCAGCGGTTTTCGGCGATAGCTTGACCGTCTCTGCAGATGCATCTGCCATATAACCTGCTGCCTTGTGCAGCATGGGTAGGGAATCAAGAATTTCTGTGTTTTGGTCTTCTTTCAGGGTCCGATACATCTGGTCATGTAGAGACAAGGAGACCTGCTCTTTGATATCTAGTGTCTTGTAGATCACCCCCAATAAAGGCATCCACCTCCTCGAGCGAGAGCCTGTATCTGGCTGAACTTGTCCCTTGGCTCGGAATATCTTTGGAAGATGCCGTCTCACTTGGCTCACCCAAAGGATCTGACTCCTCTCTCCCCCCCCCCCCCCGATTCATCACCCTCCTCTGGGGCTGTAGCAGGGAGAACTGTGGCTGGTTATTGTGGGGTTTCAAGGTTCGACAGTATTGACTTTATAGCCTTCATTTCTTAACACCAGAAATCAATTCTTTGCATTCCCCCATTGCCACCTTGTAAACCAATTTATCAATACAGGGTTTACAAAGGGGCTTGTTCTACCCTTTAAATTTGTTATTACATGACGGACACCTCTTCTCCCCCCCAACCTCTTCAGTTCTTTGGACTGAGCTTGAGACAAGAGAAGGCGAGAAGAGAAGGGAGGGCAAAAGGGAAAGGAAAAAAAACAGACAAGCTGATGTCAAACAATAGCCAACCAGTGGGTGTATACCTTCACCAACACCTATGTGCACCCCCACCAGCCGCTGACGGGAGTCACATGACTCTTTAGCCTGGGTACCATCTCACTAAGGGGGGGGGGGGGGTGGCGAATGTCTACCAACATTGAGTCCATCACCCCCCCAAGCCCTGTAGGCCAAATGCATCCCAGTGTCCTCCTACCTGAGCCGACACGACTGCCACCTGGTTCAGCTAGATCCATGCTGTTCTCCTGGAGCATCATACTGCTGCTGTGGAACTGTCCGCTTGCTGTGACCGGCGTTTTATAAAAGACCGCCATGGATCCTGCGTCCACGCTCGCAGCGTGACCCCGAACCGGAAGTGGTGTGCCGGATGTCCCCATCCTCTTCCTGCATTCCACAGACCAAAACTCGAGGCCTAAGCCCGACCCCCACTGGAATCATGCTAGGATACTATAGTATGTGGCCAGCAGACCGCCATGAGCCCTGTGCAGGGAACGCTAGCCCTCCCCATGCTATCCTGGAGGAAGATCCCGGCATCAGCTCTCTCCGCAGCCTGACCAAGGGGCTTGGATGCCTGCCATCCCTGTTCACAGGTACTTGCAGACCTTTCCCCCTCTTCCTTAGGCAGCCCTATCTAGGCTCAGGGGAAGGAGAGCTCCCACCCAGCCACCTCCTCTGGTGGAGGAAACACTAAGACTGGGGAAGAGGGACCGAAGTCATCCTTTATGAATTTGAATTTAGCGTTTTCTGCCTTCGGAGGTGGAGCCTCTCTCCAGTGCTGTCCTAAGCAGACTAGAGAAAAACTAATTTTTTATTCCAATCTTCAAGCCACAGCCACCAATGAGCAGACTAAAAGCAAAATAGTACACCCAGATTTGAAAACACAACAGCTTATCAGATCCTATTGACCATTGTTGCTATAAATGGTTAAACATCGCATGAGGGTTTTAAGTCCCCCGGCAGTTAGCATGCCTTCTCCATAAGCTGAATATAGAATTGCCATCTCAAATTTATATTATTCCTAGAATTTAAATTCGTAATGGTTGCTTAGTTATGCTATATATGTACGATATTTGCAAATATTTTTGACCATTATTGTCAATATTATATTTCATTGACTGTAATTCTTCCTTTCTATATGAAATATCAATAAAAATGATTGAAAAGTAAAAACATTACAAAAAGTGATCCCGTAGTGCAATGCTGTATGGTTTATTTTATTTAAAAGTGTGCACTCATAAAAATAAGCAGCAAATCGTATCTCCAGCCATAGTATTGTATTTATATGGGCAGAGGACCCAGTCAACAACTGACTCCGTGTGCGTGATGACGTCACTCTCGTAGGCCTGTAAACCTACACGTTTTGTCACAGATGACATCATGGGGGGGATTTTTTCACAAATTTTTATTTTATTTTTTGTGATGCGAGTTCAGCCATACAGATCGTACCGCAATTTGTATAACTTGTAAGATCCATAGATTTAAAACTTTTCACGAAAGTCCTAGCGAATTGCTTATAACCATTATTATATGTATTGATTGGTCCAGAACAGGTGAGATTTATGCCTGGGAGGGAGGCTAGGGATATTGTGACAAAAGCCTTAAATCTAATTCACAGGGCGCACTCCAATGGTCTCGAAGGCATGCTTCTCTCTACAGATACGGAGAAAGCCTTCGACCGAGTGTCGTGGGACTATCTGCATGCCACCTGTTGTCGTGGATTTCAACCCTATACAGTAACCCAACGGTGAGAATTAAGGTAAACGGCTCATTATCGGATACTGTGTCGATTAAGAATGGAACACGACAAGGGTGCCCATTGTCACCTTTACTGTTCATTCTTACCCTTGAACCGTTAATCCGGACAGTTAATTCACCATCGATTTGGGGCTTTCAGGTGGGGACCAAAAACATACAAATCAGCAGCATATGCTGCCGATTTGTTATTTTCCATCACTCAACCACGTTTCACTACCTAATTTATGCGAGATCTTCACACATTACTAATTTGAGAGATAATTGTAAACTACAAGAAAGCTGAAGCATTAAACTTAACATTAGTTGGGAAAACTTTAGTTACCACACGGGATAATTGCACCTTTAAAATGGGAAGACAAAGCCAATAACTTGGCATATGGCTCGCCTCGAAAATGGATTCAATATAGGTGTCAAATTTTAAACCCCTCTTACAAACATTAATAGAGATTTAGAAAGATGGTCTCTGAACTATTTTTCTTGGGTTTGGCAGAGCAGCCATAATCAAAATGACAATCTCACACTACTCACCAAGGGAAAACATGTTGGAGGTATGGGTTTTCCAAATTTAAAAAATGACTATTTAGCCTCACATGTGAACCGTATAATTGACTGGCATTGCAATGCAGACAGTAAGGACTGGGCGAGTCTGGAAAATTAAGCAGTGCCTATTCCGATTAAATATACACCTTGGATTGCGTGGACCGAGTGCCCTACGCAACTTAAAAATCACCCAATAGGGGCCACACTAAAAGCACAGCAGAAAATTTGTAAAAACACCAACCTGATCTCCTCCTCTCCGGGTCCATTGACCCCAATACATAACTAAGCCTGGGTTCACACTATAACCCGCTGCGGAACGCACAGGAGCGCTGTGCGTCCCCGTTCCAGGGACGAATAAGGGCCGATTCTATGACTGAATTCGGCCCTGAAATGGAGCCAAAGACACGTGCGTTTTTTATGCAGTGTGTTCCGCAGCCGCCCCGGAGATATGTGAACCGACTCCATAGGGAGCCAGTCACATTCTACTATGCGAATTAGATGCGGGGAAACGCACATCTAATTCGCATAGGTGTGAACGGGGGCTCAGAGTTTCCACCAGGCCTAACAATACAAGCAGGAAAGGAAGTGAGACAAAACCCTTAATAGCAATCCATTTTTTTGAAAAGCATAGAATGAAAACATTACAAGAGCTTCAACAAGTTAGCGGACAAGAAACGTTATCTTACTGGGAATATCACCAAATTCACAGCTTTGGCTCAAATCCCAATAAACGTACACATTGTGTTAAGCCCTTGTCTTCACTTGAGGTGTGTTTAACAGCCAAAAAAAAAAAAATTTAGAAAATTTCTCTGGCATATACTTGGTTACAATCTCCAGGAATTACCGAAACACAAAAGGTTTTGGGAAAAAGAGTTGAACACCTGTTTTGGCAATGATCAACGGCTTCATGCTTGTGTGTTTGCGCCCAAATGCTCGATTAGCATACGACATCAAGAGACTTCATACAAGCTGTTAACAAACTGGTAAAATACACCATCTAAATTGCATAAATGGTTCCCCATGGTATCAAACCTATGTTGGAAATGCAATGGGGTAGGTTTGGCACACCATATATGGTGGGACTGCGACTTGATACTTCCATTCTGGCAAAAGGTTGTGACAAACACACTGAGACTTCAATTTCACTAACGGCAGCTTGCTGCCTATTCAAAAGTAAACCCTGCTTTACTTTGCTTGTTTTTTAAATATTGTCATAAAAACAATGCATTAGCAGTCATTCAGTATTGTAATATTAAAAACGCTTCAGAACTACCTTTGTTTCGTATAAAAAAAAAAAAAAAAAAAAATCTTCTGGGAATCGGCAGCACCATCTTTTGTCTTTGCTATGGATGTAATTTCCACCATTCCTGGGTTCCCCTGCCGAAATCTCGCGCATGCGCGATAGCGGGAGAACCAGGACACTGAGAAGGAAGGAGCGGTATTGCGAGCCTTCCTAGCTGTGCGGCTCTCGATGGAACACACATACCCGGCATGCTGTTAGGGAAATGGCACATATCGCATGCCGCAAATCGAATGACAAACTGGGCATGTGCCGGTGACGTAGTGAAAGTTTAAAGCACTAATTGTGACAAGATTAAAAAAAAGTAGGTGAAGTGCAACAGGCAGCAATCAATAGCCTGACAAATGTAGATTTAAATATGATAAAGTTTTGGCAGAGAGTTTACAACCACTTTAAATATTTCAAAAGGTACAATGAAAAGATAAACTATCCTTAACAAGATTCACTTACTATCTTCCTCTCGTAGAAGGCTCCACTGCTGTATGTTGTAGCAAGGGTGGAGGCACACTCTTCCAAGTACCAAGGCTTGTAACCATTCTCTGTGGTGCTGCTAATGGAAATGGTGTAGACACTGTTGGTATATCCATCACAGGAGCAGTAATCTCCTTCCCTACCACCGTTACCGGATGCCCAGACAAAGATTGAACCAAGCCCTTTACGGCCCTAAAACAATAAAAAAAAAAAAATATGGCATTAAGCTTTTAAACTTATTTACTTACAGCAGAACTTCAAACAATTCTATGTCTTAGAGAATGCATGGCCCATGGAAAATAAGGAAAGGACTTACTGCAAATCTATTAGGGGCACAAAAACAAAAATTGTCTGAACCCGGAAGCCAAAACTGTCATACAACAATGTACATATCTGAAAGCCCCCATACATAGGAGTGATGTTCTATAAAAGTTAAAGTGCATTCTCACGGTCATGTTTCTCAGAAAAAAAATGAGCAATGTAAAATTCAGTAATTTCTATTCAATTTTACAATACACCAAAACGGCTAGAGATTATAATAGATATATATATCTATCCATACACACACACTAATAATTTATATATATATATGTTTATTTTTTTTAATTCTTAGCAAGTCAGGACCAGAAATGTAAAATTTCCGTAAATTTTAGAGCCATGGGAATAAAACTTTTCCTTTCCCCCCCCTGAAAAAAATAGAAATTTGAGGGGGGGAAAAAAAAAAAAAACAGTGTGGAGTAGTTGTACAAATTGAAAGTCATTTTGTTACACTGGGAACGTGGAATGCAGTGTAAGTAAGACTATTATGCTTGAAATAAAAAGTGCAGCTTATTCAGTAAATAAACTAAACCGTTTTTTTTAAATTGCATTTTTTTTTTTTTTTTTTGCAAATGGAACAAGGAGCAGCAAAAAAGGACTGTACATGTTGAGAAGATTTCACCTATACATTAGAACAGGTCACCGACCCCTTTCCCTCATATTTATAAACTTCCTGCCAATATGCATTATCAGTTAGTTTTTTAGAAATTATTTTCAAAGAAACAGTACTACAATTCCACAGATCAACAGTTCATATTGAATATAATTGTCTCTTGTGAAGTGAGCTAATTGCATGGTTAAGACTTGTCTTCAGAAATACTTCTCTGTTGTAGTATCATTAAAATTATATAATATTATATTGCATCAGCGAGCAACAGTTTCTAATTTTTCAATATTTTTTGTAACCAACCCTGGTTAGGGGTCCAAGATGTAGAAAATCAGAAAGAGGATAGAAACGAATGATCAAAGGAGAAAGAAAAAGCTCTGTGGGGGTAGTTAGTGGAAAAGCTACAAGATGCTGGGGGGGGGCGACGACTGTTCTTTGTAAATGAATAAGGGGTCCAGACTTTCCAATATTTCTCATCTTGCTCTTTTAGCACCATGAGAAGGTTCTCCATTTGTTGAATTTCAGTTATCTTGGCTGGCCAATGTGATCTAGCTGGAGGGCTTGGTGCTCTTCCACAATTGCAGGATTCACACCTTCGTTGCAGTTATGAGACGTTTTAGGAGTGAATTTTTGTATTTTTTTAAATGGATAGAGGGGTATCATGTAATAAGAAAGCTGCTGGGTTCTGTCCAAGAGGCACTCCTGTGATTGTTTTGAGTCAGCTACCATCATCCAAAATTCTTTCAACTTTGGGCATTCCCAAAATATGTGAAAAAGGGTGCGCTCAGACTCCAGATAGCGACAAAGTCAGATACAGAATACATGTAATAGAAAAGGAACAGAGGCTTAGAGAACTGTGAAATTGCTCAGGCAGTGTGCGCAACTGCCTTGACTGCCTGAGCAACTTCACAGTTCTCTAAGCCTCCATTTCTTTTCTATTACATGTATTCTGTGTATCTGACTTTGTGTACCCACCTTGACTTTGTCTACCGTTTGTGCTTGCCTGCAGCCTGCCCTGACCTTCGCTTGTTTCCTGGAATCCCTTCTGTTCCCTGTCATTGTACTTTGCACAAGTTAGTGTCTCTGCAACCTCAGTTGGGCATACCTGGGGACTGAAACCTGGTCCCAGTTTGATGGAAGGCCATCTCCACCATCAGAGGCCCTGATGGAGAAGCAGGCTGAGGCTTGGACTCTATGCCCCGAGTTGGACACAGCACCAGTGAGCAGTTTGGAGCTATAGAGCCAACTTAGAATCGGAGGTGATTCATATGCACGGCTGACCGAACTTCATGTTTTACGAAGTCAACATTATACTTTTAATAAGGACTATATACCAATTATGTTGGACTGATCTTCGATTGATTAGGATGTCATTGTTATATACACTATAGCACTTTATGCTTCACATTTGTGGCACTATTATATATATATATATATATATAAAATCTTTAAATGTTTGTTAATCATTTTCATTTTGTCTGTGGAATGTGACACTTAAAGTGGTGTTGCCACCAAAAAATAAAAAAAGTGCTTAAAATTCTTAAAAAATAAAAAAGTTACTCACCTCTAAATACCTGTTGCTAGGGGGTCCCTCGTAGTCTGCCTTCTATCTTGCCCGGGCTGGTGAAATCACTGCCCCTCGCGCCACACAGTCATCTGGGACCTGTCACGTGTCCCAGATGACTGTGCGGCGTATTACGGAGCCCTGTGCCGCTCGCGCATGCGCAGTGGGTGCCCGGCTGTGAAGCCACAGCCGGGTGCCCACAGTACGAATGACGGCGCCGCGAGCAGAGAACGAGGAAGGGGCTTCGCTCCCCCGCATCGCTGGACCCTGGGACAGGCAAGTGTCCGATTATTAAAAGTCAGCAGCTGCAGTACTTGTAGCTGCTGACTTAATTTTTTTATTTTTTTAGGGGCACCCCACTTTAACACAAATGTTATCACAGCAATCAAAGGACTTAGCGCTGTCAATATAGTAACGTTAATTTTCAGTATCTTTTGAACAAGTGGTACTATATGCCGTTTTGATATTTTGATTATGATAGCAGCTCTTATTTTAATTGTAATTTTAATTGTGAACATTTTCCATTGAGCGCTGGGATCAGTGATATTTATCGGTGGATTTCTATCAGTGGTATTTGAATCAAAGGACTCTATAAACGTTTTTGCAATATATTTTGTCAGTTTATGACATTTCATTTTTTGTTGTTTCATTATTGCAATTTTGCCTCTTTAAAATCATTGTTGGAATTATCAGGAGATAGCGCAGCATAGTCATTTTCAATCTATAT
This sequence comes from Lithobates pipiens, assembly GCF_037356315.1. Classification (NCBI taxonomy): domain Eukaryota; kingdom Metazoa; phylum Chordata; class Amphibia; order Anura; family Ranidae; genus Lithobates; species Lithobates pipiens. Next base: position 14,653,748 of record NW_027507903.1, on the reverse strand, counting down.
TGTTTTCACGCGGCTTTATGAGACGTGATTAGTGCTAGCAGCTGTCGATCATTACTACGCACCAATTTCAGCTTTATTTTTTATATTTTTATTATTTTACTTTCACAACAGGTAGCTCACAAGATCCTCACAGTTTGTTTTAGGCTATAAACACTATGATGTGATGGTAGAGAACACTAAAGGTTAAAAAAAATGTACTAAATTTGTTAGACAAATTTACCCTCTTACCTGCCAATTAAAGTGATTCTAAAGCCTAAACATTTTTTACCTTAATGCATTTGAAAAACAGAACAGTGTCTGAAAAGCAATTTTCAAGTCTTGCCACATATTCTCAATTGGATTTAGGTCTGGACTTTGACTGGGCCATTCTAACACATTAATATGCTTTGATTTAAACCATTCCATTGTAGCTCTGGTTGTATGTTTAGGGCCATTGTCCTGTTGGAAGGTGAACCTCCGCCCCCAGTCTCAAGTCTTTTGCAGACTAACAGGTTTTCTTCTAAGATTGCGCTGTATTTGGTTCCATCCATCTTCCAATCAACTGACCCACAACATGATGCTGCCACTCCCACGTCTCACGGTGGGGATGGTGTGTTCAGGATGATGTACAGTGTTAGTTTTTCACCACACATAGAATTTTGCTTAGGCCAAAAAGTAAAATTTTGGTCTCCCCTGACCAGATCATCTTCTTCCACATGTTTGTTGTGTCCCCCACATGGCTTCTCACAAACTGCAAATGGGACTTCTTATGTCTTTCTTCTTGCCATTCTTCCATAGGTCAGATTTGTGGAGAGCACGACTAATACTTTTCCTGTGGACAGATTCTCCCACCTGAACTGTGGATCTCTGCAGCTCCTCCAGAGTTACCATGGACCTCTTGGCTCTTCTCTGATGAAAGGTCTCCTTGCCCGGCCTGTCAGTTTAGGTGGACGGCCATGTCTTGGTAGGTTTGCAGTTGTGCCATACTCTTTCCATTTTCGGATGATGGATTGAACAGAGCTCCGTGAGATGTTCAAAGCTTGGGATATTTTTTTTTTAGAACCTAACCCTGCTTTAAACTTCTCCACAACTTTATCCCTGACCTGTCTGGTGTGTTCCTTGGCCTTTATGACGCCGTTTGTTCACTAAGGTTCTCTAATAAACCTCTAAAGGGGCTTCACAGAACAGCTGTATTTATACTGAGATTAAATTACACACAGGTGGACTCCATTTACTAATTAGGTGACTTCTGAAGGCAAGTGGTTCAATTAGATTTTAGTTAGGGGGTTTCAGAGTAAAGGGGGCTGAATACAAATGCACGCCACACTTTTCAGGTGTATATTTGTAAACAAAAATGTGAAAACCATTTATAATTTTCCTTCCACTTCACAATTATGTGCCACTTTGTGGTGGTCTATCACAAAAAAAAGAAAAAAAAAATACATTTACCCTACGTTTTTGGTGGTAACATGACAAAATGTGGAAAATCCCATGGGATACAAAAGCTTTCAAGGCACTGTACATCAACATTTTACTTGACAGATCTCTTTTCACTATAAAATGTTCCATAGTAATTGCATATTCCTCCTCTACATACAAATATTTCTTATGCTTTACAAGTCATCTGCCCAGCAGAATCATTAATAAAGGACACACATATGGAGACCTTGAGGTTCCGCCAATTCTGAGCCAGGACAATCCAGCCCTGACAGCACTGGACATTCACCAGTCCCACACAGCTGCGACAGCGCCCTCCACTGGGAATATTTGGACAACTTCTCCAGTACTTAGGCTTGTAGCCAGCACGGGCACCTCCCCTCCGTGCCTTATCACATTTACAGAGCATGTGTCCAATGTGTCAGCTGCATTCACACCCTGACCACAAGGACCAGTGTCATAGAAAATCTTGTTTCATGACATCATACCACAACAGGAGGAGGAGGACCAGGACATCGGAAAATCTTACTGCACACAATATAAATATATTTGTGCTTTGCCTCTAAACCCGACCACTGTGTAACGCTGAGCTGACAAATGTTGACAAGCCCTCAAAATTTTTAGGCCAAGTATTTAGATTTCATAATGAAATCACATTGGAGAATACACAGACGGCAAAGAATAAAATTCACATGTAGAGAAAAAAAGAATACAAACATGAGATTGCAATACATGACATTGGGGTTGATATACTAAATCTAGAGCGTGCAAAAACTGGTGCAGCTCTGCATAGAAATCAACCAGCTTTCAGGTTTTATTGTCAAAGCTTAATTGAACAAGCTGAAGTTAGAAGCCAATTGGTTTCTATGCAGAGCTGCACCAGTTTTTGCACGCTCTAGTTTTAGTAAATCAACCCCATAGTATAATTACCAAAAGCAAAAATGTATTTTATTGCAATTCTTAGATGTGGTGCCTGCATTTTTTTTTTTTTAGGCGTTTTCCCTTTATTTTCACTTGGTGATACAGCCAATAAGTCTGCTAGGCTGGCCATAGATGGTGCAAATTCGCACAATTCCCCCATCAACAAAGACAGTGCTGACAGGGTAATCCCGCCCTGCCAAGCAATTATCTTCTCCCGGCGAGGAGGGGGGAGTGGTCGAGGGAAACCGTTCTCACTGGGAGAAAACTTATTATTGCTAACGGCTATAGCTATATATAATCACAAATCAAGCGGACTGGTTGTACCCAAGTTGACCTATTAACTTGGTACATTCAGCCTGCCCATTAATGGTTCGAATTTGAACCGTGTATAGCCGGCCTTAGTGTTCAACTTCCTTTAAAAGGCCATGCTGTCTGGCAAACTATTTACTGCTGACGGGTGCTTACAATAGTCATTTTTTACTTGTATTATGTAAAATATTTATCCCAAAAGCAGTGGCGGCTGGTGCCTGATAAGTCGGGGGGGGGGGGGGGTGTGGAGTGGGGGGTGGCAGACAGACCTGGCCACAGACACCCCACCAATAACTCCCACCCGCCGGCTCTAGCTGTGCGCTGCTATCTCTGTTGTATGCCCCAGGGAGTGCATGCAGTGCGCATGAGCGGGGTGATGTACTGGTACAATGCAGTGCCCGCTCAAGCCACCAGATAGCAGTAAAATTACTGTTGGATGGCGGCAAGTGGTTAAGTTATCAGATCCAGCTTTCTGCTTGAACACATCAAAACTAATACAAAACGTGTTAAGTTCATCACCTTTTTAATGCCTTCCTCAAAGGCTTTTTTGGCCAGGGGTCCAGGCCCATCCACAGTCTTCCCATCATCATCGGGGCCCCAGCTTGCACTGTAGATGTCAATGTAGTCAGGTCGGATGCCAAGGGATTTCGCTTCAACAACATCCGTTACATCCCCATCTAGCATGCGAATTCCTGAAAAAGGTTAAAAAAAAAAAAAAAAAAAATGTTAAATTCACAAAGGGGGGACAACATTGACCTATGGTCAAGTGGCAATGAATTTAAGTAGCCAAAACTGTTGGAGACAAAGATCAAGTGAAGTGTCAGCAATATACGAGCAAAGCCCATATGGTTACACTTTCAATGACAAGAGATCGCTTTCACTACTACACTGAAACTAAAGCTCAAAAGTAACAACTTGTGAAATTTAAGAAGCAGTCTCTCCTGACCGCAAAACCACAATGTTTTTGACTGTAAGAGCCAAGGATCTCTGTTAAATTTGTACCGAAAGCAGATATTTGCAGTTTTCTTATAACAAGCCTAGCATCACTCTGCATACAAATAGCAAGACCTTCCAATTTAATTACGAGGGCAGACAATTAAGCAGTTCTACTCATTTCGCCGTTCAGTGCGCGCTTGCTTGGTCACTGGAGAAATCTCTCAGTGATACTTCAATCATCCAACCACAAAACCACTCTGTTTTCTTGCGCATACCAACAGATTTTATAGCCTCGCTTGCTATGTCTAAATGTCATGTATCGCTATGCATGCATTTCTACTAAATGAGCTCTGTTTACAAGACAGGGCTGTTGTATAGGGAAATAAGATGGTTAAGGAACATTATAAACCAAAGATATCCAACTTTAAAGAGGAATTGTAGAAAAAAAATTTTGTTTCAAAAATCTTGGGTCTTTCAAAGTTTTATACAATATATATGAATACATCAAGATCAAGTGCGATAAAGGCAAAGAAACAGAAGCAAAGTTTGCTAAAGAAACGTCAATTGGTTGCAACAACGAGGACCATAAGCAAAAGGAAGGGTCATGGGAATGTTGAACCCCTGAGGCTCCACAACCAGACAGGAACAGATCAGGGGTATTAAAAATGCCAATGAGGAGTGCTCCTCGTCGATAATGAGAGCCTCTGCATGGGATAGAGAGGGGGTGCTCCTCAGTGCATGAGGGGGGTAGATAAAGTTGGGTATAGAGGGAGAGTGGTTAAGGAGTAAAGTGTTAAAGTGGTTGTAAACGATCACCTTGGAAAAAAAACCCATTCAGTTTAACATAGAAATGAAAGGCAAAAGATTTTTCTGTAGATAAAAAGTGATCATATTCCCTCTGTTCTCAGCTGCATAAGAGCTGGGGGAGGAAAAACAGCAGCACACTGAGCTTTCTAGTGAATGGCAGCTGGGGGTGACAGGACAAGTCCGTTTATTGGAGCAGAGTACACAGAGTTCCCAGCACAGCTAGAGAACTGACCACGGTGTGCTCTCCTGCTTAGTGGTCAGTTTTTAACAGGAAATCACAGGGACTGGTAGGAACACCAGAGAATTAGAGATTTCACATAAAGGAAGTAATACAAAGAGCAGGATACTTTCTCATACAAGTACATTGTACAGCAAAGATCTCAGAAATAAGTGTTGGGGTAACAAACGCTTTAAGAGAACAACATTCCTGGGGGGGGGGGGGGGGGCAGAATAAGGGGCGATAGGGGGTTGGAAAGCCTGTGAACAAAGAGCTAATCCTATCGATAGCAAACAGTGATCACACCAAGACTGAGGTACAATCTCTACTCAAGCAAGCATTTCAATTATCCATGGGTCCCAGTCCTTAAAAAAAAAAAAAACACTTGGCGTGGGAATCCTCTAGCATGGCAGTGAGCTTCTCATGGACTATGGTATCCATAAGCCTTCATTGGACTTAAAGAATGGTTGACATCAAGCCTTGACTAACATCTCAAGAACGTAAACCCCACCAGCTTCCTCTGTCTGTGGAGAGGGTTGGATTGGCCTACGTAGTAGGCCTTCCCATGGATTACGGGGCAGAGAGATATTTAATACTGCTCTAATTATATATTTTTGTACCGTACTTTAACTCCATATAGGGATACAGAAGGATAACCTTTGCAAAGTAAGCCGCTCTTTTGCCTTTAGTACATCAACCTCTTCGTAGCTAATAAAAAAAAAATAAATAAATAAATAAAAAAAAAAAAAAAAAAACACTCCTCCTCCTGGTCAAAATGAAGCTGGTCACAAAAGCATGCAACTCCTCTCAGAGATTTTTTTATAAGAGCGCATTTAATACATTCCAGTACAGTAGACCGCACACTCGAGAAATACTCCTATCTTGGAGGAAAGATCTTATGCAAATTGAAAATAGAATAAACATGGAAGTATCAACATGTTTATGCTCAACTTTGTTGAGAATGCCTTGAAAAAAAAAAAAAACAAAAAAAAAAAAAACAAACACATTACATACAGAACCTTTCACCATTGTCCAGTGCCAACTTCATCATCTTTCTTGCACTGGTTCCCAAGTCAGCCACTGTTGGAGACACTGGGGGTTAATTACTAAAACTGGAGTGTGCAAAAAGACGGAACTTGGCAATAAAACCTGGAAGCTCATTGGTTTTTATGCAGACGCTTACATTGAACAAGCCAAAGTTAGAAGCGGATTGGCTACACCATGGCACAGCTGCACCAGCTTCTGAGTGCTCCAGTTTTAGAAAATGTACCCCACTGTCACACCGTTTCAATAAATATTTTTCTGTAGGCTTATATGTACATTTAACATTTTATGAATGCCATTTACTTGTAAAAGCCTCCCTTTTGTATATACCCCAAAGCTGGGAGACTACCATCCAGCTCCGCCATTTTGAATGTGATGTCAGCAGCCTTAGCACCACCACTTAAATGATGCTCTATCGTATTACTCTTTGCTTCTCATACAGCTACTACAGAAAAAGTTATGTAGCTAGGTGGGGGTCAGAAGAGCTGGACCACCAGATGGTAATTACACACTCCCAGAGGAAACGAGGGCTATGACATGCAAGGAGGGAGGGGGTTGTGTTAGGATATTGACTCTCCTAGGAGTAGTTAACTTTTTTAGCTAGTTCAGAGGCATACTGCAAGTAAGCATATAAAATGCATGAATGTTTGTGCTTTTATCTGAATTTTTTTTAAGTCTGTGGATGAGGACTATCCTATAACAAAAAGTCCCAGCAGTGGCGTAACTAGAACCTTCAGGGCCCCGATGCAAGAAACCATGAAGGGCCCCCCTGAACCCCAGCCAGGGCCCTTCCCTCTGAGTCCGGCGGTGGAACTCCAGGGCGTGGTCACAGGTATGACCTTTGTGAGCCCTGTAGTTCCTCCACTGGTATCAGTCATCTTTTTTTATTCGTTTTTTTTTATTTTTAGGTGCCCCATTCCTGGCCCTAGGCAGGATGGGGTCCCCGTCCCCAGAAAAGATGAGGTCCTTTTCTACAGGGCAGATGAAGTTACTGCACCCAGGTGAGAAGCGGTCCCTGTCCCCAGGGGAGGTGGGGGTCCCTGTCCCCACCTGAGAAGGGGTCCCTGTCCCCAGGGGGAGATGGAGGGGGTATGTAATGGTGTGTGGGGGATGGGGTCCTCTCACTCACCATGAACAAGCTGCAGGCAGCGCACTCATCCATGTTGGCCTGGGCTCCATTCAGTGTGCTGGACGGGCAATCAGCATATCTCCCAGAAAGACCTTTCATCATCTGTGTATGACGGGGGTGGAGGGGGGCTGGCAGACAAGCCTGCAGTGTCCTCCAGGGAGCCGTCTCTCATAGGGCTGCACTGCATCTGTGTGCTTAAAGTTTGTTTACCTGGGAGAAGTATGCAGTGCAGTGTGGGCCGGACTCAGGGGGGGGCGGGACCCTGGCTGGGGAGAACAGACATCGGACTGAGCGGCAATGCATGGATCGGGAGAGGGGTACTCTGAGGATCCGGCTGAGGACACAGGTCATGCGGGGAATGCACAACTAAAGAGCAGCCAGTGCGATAGTCGAGCATGGATCTCTGCTAGTCACCCTCCACCTCCAGCAACCCGTGTGCATGGTGCACTGGTACCCCTAGCTGCCTATGCTGCTGCCGGTCATATGTAGAGGGGGCTGCATGGGCCCCCTACAGCACAGGGCCCAGTTGCAGTCGCGACTGCTGCACCCCCTATAGTTACGCCCCTGAGTCCCAGGCTCTAGATTATAGGCGATGCCCCAGGAGGGAGCGTATACGCTGAGGTCACCCCCAATTCAACAGGAATGTCATCTGAGAAGACATGTTGTACCGTATAGCAGAAACACAATTAAGCCCAAAGCGTACTCTGAAACAAAAGTAGTTGGTGCCAATGACAGTTCAGGTGGCCAGAGGTGACCAAGCCATTGTAGGTGGGTAGTGGAATGAGACCAAAGCACCATATTGGTGCTTTAGGAGCAGGAACAGCTGTGGAATGTTGATTCCTCTAAGATGAAATAAAAAAACCTAGTGGAGATTATCATCGCTCGACTCCCTTAGCTGCAAACCTTACCATGAGAAATTGCATTTGTGGGAAGATTGAAAAGTCACCCAACTGTCCCAGGGGTCTTCAAAGACAGGGTCACACCAGAGGCTGCAACACAGCTCTGGATCTGAAAGGGACTCTGTGGCTAACATGGTACAAGACTTGGAAAGCACCCCAGTGTAGAGGTCAGATAAAGCTCACATCTCAAAGGTAGCCCTCTATCTTCAAGACCAGCAGGGTCCTTCAAAGTCTGAACAGCAGTCTGTCTCCAAATAGGAGTGTGCGTATTGCCATGGGGACATTGCCATAAGATACAAACAGAGGCTGCCTTTATTAATCTCCCCTTTTCTAGTTCCCTATAAATCATTCTGATCTACTGCAGCTGTGAGCTTCGTAATGGCTTTAAAAGCCCATGAAGAGGTTTCCGATAAATATATGGGGGGCCCTAGAGCTGCCTGATCACTCTTATTAGGCTCTTAAAGTGTGTCCCCCTACCCTCTCCCTGTAGCTCCCATGCTGGTTTCCCAAGATCTCCCATCGACCCCAGGAGTGATATGAATTATGTCACTTCCAGGGTCACCGCCCTCTCCCCTTCAGATGCAGAGTGCAGCCAAGAATGCAGAAGTTCAAGCATGATCTGCATTTGAATATCTGCATTGGAGGGCAGAGGAAATATTGGGGGTCCAATATCTCCCCAATGTATCCATAAACAGTACCTGTCATTATATCCCCCCTTAGCATCTTGCCCAGATCTACCCTACATGCACCGGGAGCAACAGATGAAAAACAAGCTCTGGACTGCGGCACTCTTCAGAAGACCACTTTCTTTTATTGGGAAATCACATCACAGCTCAAACACAGCGAACAAGGAAAAATTGCTGACGTTTCGCACTAGCTGTAGTGCTTAATCACGATTGTTTTTCTTCTGTTTCTGGTGATAATAGCCAGAACCTGTGGCTTCCTATCCAAAGAGGGTTTACAGCCTGCATGTGTGCTCCTGGAGCGGTGAGATTCCTTCTCCTACATGTGCCGAGAACTGTCCCAGGTGCAAGCAGGCAGTGGGGACATTTATTCAGATCTAGGAGTGTCTGCTTCTCCAGGATTTTTGCCAGGCAGTGGTTTGGGATATTAACACAATTGGTGACCTCTCTGCAGGTGTGGACCCCAAGGTCCTCCTATTAGGCATCTGAGTCAGTGGCTTAATCAACTCATGAACAGCTTTTGTGTTCTATATTGGTTTTTATGCCAGGAAAGCTATCCTTCTGAAATGAAGGCAACCTAACCCCACCTACAGTTACTCAGTGGTGATCATTATTCGATTCAGTCTTACCTCTTTATAAGCTTACCTACATGGGCTGTAAGTGCCCTCAAAAATGTGTGCCTTCAAAAATATGGGAAAATATGGGATGCCTGGGTGGAGGCTAAAGCCCTGATTTAAACCTTGGGTTTGAGCCCCACGTGCGTTTCTAGTGGCTGGAATAGAATACGGACTTCCATATCTGTAGGTTGAGTCCCCCCCACTTTGTATTTACCCGACATTGATGCCCTCTTTTCTGCCCTCCACTCTTTATGCAGGTATTCATCTTGGCCTTCTACTCCTCAAACCCCCCCCCCCCCTTTTTCTGTGCTCCCATCTTAATATAGGTATAATACCTCCATAAAATCTCCCTCTTTTTCTGCCCTCCCCTCATTATGCAGGTATTCTTACTCTTCTTCCTCTATACCCTCCCCCCCCTGCTTTTTTCCCCTTTTCCCAGTGAATGGTGGGGTGAATTATCTCACTGTGCCTGTGCTGTCGCCCTACGGTACTGGGTTGGAGTTTATTTGCATTTTGTCCTTTTCATACTGGAGATGCCGATTTGTTGCTATGCTACCTTAACATCTTCTAGTTGGATCACTTTGTACCCATTTTTGCATTATGTATTGTGGAATGCTTTGATGCGCTTATATCCCTGGATGTTCCTCTTGGTGCTGTTACTCACTGGTGACTATTGTGCTTCACTGTATGTGGAATTATGACTGTTTTATTTTATTGATAATTAATTCTAGGGTCGTAATTCATGACCCTAAGTTCGCGAAATCTGATTATCGCCAAAGGCATTCAAAAGAAATTTTGGGTTCCATACTTTTTTTTACGATTCCACATGTGCACAATTTTAAGGCTTGACATATTTGGCATCTAGTTACTTGACACAACCCATCTTTTATATTTTAACAAATGGGTACAATATTATGCGATAAATTTTAGTGTTTTGCCAAAAAAAAAAAAAAGGGATGTAATAAATTGCTGTGCAAATACGAAAACAAAAACATTGCAACTACTAGCATTGTATTTTTTCAGGGTCTCTGCTTTCATTACATTATACTTTTATGGGGTTTACAGTCATTTCTAGCAAAAAATAAATAAATAAATTTGAACGTGTTAAAAAAGTTTTAAAATTGCCCGGATAGACCAGTAGTTGAAGATCCCCAGTGTTCAGAAGAATTCCAAATGTTAACAGAGTGCTTTTAGTCCATTAATAAACCATTGTCTACTCAATACCATTATTCTGCAGTACTTATTCTTTCAATGGTTTTTGTTTTACAATGAAAGAACATAACAGACATACAAGCATTTTCCTTAACCTTATTCAAGCTTTACAAAATAGGCAGCGTCAGAATGTTGAAAATATGCCAGCAAGACCTTAAACAGGGCACAATGCATGCAGTATGACTCCCAACAGGCAACATCTGTGTCACAATGTAGTTAAATAAAATGAGTATACAAAAGAACTACACGTGATCAAATGTTCCCATGTGCACTATTTCTTCCTAACAATCATTTCAGGGTCAACTTCCTCTATAGTAACTCCTTTTTTTTTTGCAGGTAAATAAATAATGGATTCCAAGCAGGAGCAACATGTCTCAGAAATAGGGAGAGATAGCCCGGCCGCTGCCCACCTCACCCCCACCTGGGTGGTTAGCAGGTAAAAGCAGCCTCAGCTCGATTGACCCACGATAAATACTTAAGGGTCCCCACTCAAGCTGTAAAGGTCCGATGAGTTGGGTGCCGCCGACTAGTGAGGGTGCAGGCTGAGAAAAAGGTCCATCCAGACCCAAAGCATACTTCAGAAATAGGGAGAGATAGCCCAGCCGCCTCACCTAGCCCAAGTGGTTAGCAGGTAAAAGCATACTCAGCTCGATTCATCCAGACCATGACTCCAGGCCGTGGTCTGGATGAATCGAGCCGAGTATGCTTTTACCTGCTAACCACTCGGGCAGGGTGAGGTGTGCGGCGGCCAAGCTATCTCTCCCTCAGAGCACCCCCCCTACATCAGGGTCCCATCAGAGGCCCTTTCACGTTAAAGTATCCCTTTACATCAGGGTTCCACCTGACCTCAGGGTCCCCATCAGTGTTCCCCATTTTACATCAGAGTCTCCATCAGAGACACTCCCCCACTTACAGCAGAAGACCCACCAGAATCCCCACAATAAAACAGGGTCCCCAAAGTCCCCTTTACATCAGGGTTCCCCATCAGCGTTCCTCCTTCACATCAGAGTCCCAATCAGATCAATTAGAGCTGCATGATTCTGGGAAAAATGAGAATCGTGATTCTTTTGCTTAGAATGAAGATCACGATTCTCAAAAACTGAGAATAAATAAGAAAAAATAAGGCCCACTACAGGGCCATGCTGAGAGTTGTAGTCTTTCCATAACACAGAATCAGCCATGATGGGAGTTACACTGCTCAGGACTATACACTAAGCGCTAGAGGGCCCGACTAAGGGTTGTAGTCCCCCCACAAAACGATTGTGCTGGTAACAGCAGTCCTACAGCATGACTGATTTTGGCTTATGGGGGACTACAACCCCCAAGCACGATATTGGTTTATGGGGGACTACAACCCTTAGCATGCCCCTATGTAGGGGGGGGGGACATATAGCACTGAGGACTGTAACTCCCCAGCATGACTTATTCTCTATAGGGGACTACAATTCCCAGCAGGAACCCGTGTATAGTAGTGGGGAGTCCTCACTACTATACACAGGTCCCTGCTGGGAATTGTAGTCCCCCATAGAGAATAAGTCATGCTGGGGAGTTGCAGTTCTCAGTGTTATATGTCCCCCCCCCCCACATAGGGGCATGCTAAGGGTTGTAGTCCCCCATAAACCAGAACCATGCTGGGGGGTTATAGTCCCCCATAAGCCCAAATCAGACATGCTCCTATAGGGCCTTATGGCAGTCAGTCTTCAGGTAGTTTATATTGCCCCATATAGGGCCCATAATCCCCATACAACATACAACAGTAACGCTGGGGGTTGCAGTGCCCCATAATATAGAATCAGCCATGCTGGGGGTTGCAGTCCTCTGTACACCAGCCTCATTACTTAACAACTCACCCTATAGGGCCATGCTGTAGTCCACTCCAGTCCTCCTCTGTACTGTATGTCACCACACCCCCCTAGAATCAGCCAAGCTGGGAGTTGTAGACCAACATCGCAGTGCGCACTCACTGCTGTTTGCTGGCCACTGTAGCCACACAATGCCCAGGCAGCATCGCGAGCTCCGATGAATTATGTCAGTTCCGGTGGCTGACGTCAGTTCCTATATCCGCTGGTAACGTGGAACCGGTGGCACTAAATCGAAAATCGCGGGTCATCCAGATTTTAGATCTCATGGGGGGGTGAATCGAGATCGCAATCTTTTCGCGATTAATCGTGCACCTCTAACATCAATGACCCACTTTACAAAGTCTACTTCAGAATCCCCCTTACATCAGAACCAAAAGAATCCTCCTTGCATCAGAGTCGGCATCAGATTTCCCCATTGAATAAGATCTCATAAGAATCGCTTTAAATACTTAGTGTAGCCCTTGTTAAATGTGTTTCATTTGAAGTTATGGCCAGTAGGCTCCCGTTGCAATCAGAAAAGACTCAGTTGGTTATTGTTGGCTATATGGAATTTGGGATTTGTTCAGTACACAGCGTGTATAGTGTTAACTCTAAGTTGCATGTTTTAGTAACAGGTGTAATGGTGATTGAATCTAGGTGCGAAAGCCAGAGCGTGGAAACACTGTCACATTATCAAAAAAAAAGTGCTAATGTAAAACTGCCTTTCATAGCTTTGAACATTGGATTGCATTTCATCTATTGGGTGTATAGTATATGCTAGTAATGCAAGTGCACAGCACTATGACCCAAACACAAGGCAATACAAGAAGCCAGGAATAATCCACAGATCATACGGACATTTAATACTGAAAATATGAGGGAAGCCATTAAGTACTGTTTAGTAGGGGAAGACAAAAGGAAAAATGTATTTTGTAGAGCCCAAACTGGACATAGAAAATGAATGGAGATCCTTCTATAACTTGATTGGCTTGCATTAAAAAAAAAAAAGTTTTATAATAATAATAATACATACATACATATATATATATATATATATATATATATATATATATATATATGTGTAACACACGAGTGTTAACGTCCTCAAAGCCAAAATCGTGCCCTCTGTTACTGCTATACTGGGAGCAGGGCCAGTGTCCTGTCGGATAGTGTCCGCTGTGTACGGATATTAGGGGTCTGTTTAGAACACCCTATGTCACCAAAGCCGCCCCCCCCCCCCCCAAAAAAAAAAACAGGGCCCATCGGTGCCAATCCATAATATGTTAATTGAAAGATTAAAGAGCTTGACTTGTAGTTTTGTTAGCGGTTTTTGTTAAGGTTATCTGAAAGATGGGTTTCAAATGTTTTGACAGTGGCGCAGTTTCAGTGCTTGCCATAGGCACCATTTTCACTAGACAAGCCTCTGTAAATACGACATCCATTGTAACCATCTTCAGAGCCTGGATATGGACTGTTGCCAGTTGAAACCATCCTGAGAGCCCAAATACAACATGGGGTCATCCAGTGTAACCATCCTAAAAGCCCGAATATGGACTTGGGGCCATCCAGGGTAACCATCCGGAGAGCCTGAATACAACATGGGGCCATCTAGTGCAACCATCTTGAGAGCCTGTGTTGCTATCCTGAGAGCCTAAGGCATGCTGCAGCTGAAAACCCTTGTGTTTGTGGAAGCAAAAATCCAACACTTACTGGGCTGAGTCCGAGCGAGAACTCCCAAATTAGCAGGAAACATGGGCTTTACTGATTGCAGGGCTACAGGTTTGATTCAAAAGGGGGCATTTCTAACCTCTTCAGAGAGACCACTGCATGAGCACACAGAGCAAAGGTCCTTCTCTGCAGCATGCTAGAATGTGACCGGCTGTGTCGGCTTTAATGCTTTTTGTGTTAATGCACCTAGAACAGCAATTTTTTTTTTTGATAGTTGCATCGCCCTTATAAAGTATGCAAAATCCCGAGGCACCCCAGTCTAAAATGTAAATGTTAAGAAACCTGAGGCTGGGACAACGCACACAATCAGCTTGATGAAATTAACTTCACATGAGAAGCCCCTTTACATGTCAGTGGTTCCCCCCCCCCCCCCCATCACATCAGAGCTCCCACCCCCAAATAAAAGGCCTTCCAGAGGTCCCTTAAGTATGGACGTTCTTCAGTCTTTTCTTAAATCCTGTGGACAGCCCTGCATGCTGCCTGCCCCGATTCAGGGTCATACATTGCCATGATGCAGGGGAGCCGGCCGCCAACACCATGGCAATAAGAGACTCCTTAATCCTGAGCCTACCTAGACCGTCACGGTTTGGTATGGTGCTGCCAGCCGATCGGCCCACAACATGGCAACTCATGGAGGATCCAGAGAAAACTGGGTCTGCACGAAGTGGTATGTACGTGGTATGCAAAACGGAGTGCAATTCTCCATCTGTATGGCTGTAATAGATGTTGTAATACCCTTCATTTCTGAGAGCTTTCCTGATGAAATTGTGATCTCTGGTCCAAACACCAGAACCTGCTTGATACAGTTGTGGCCACTTTTAAGCAGGCAAACACGGGATGGCGGTGACCGGCAAGAACCTAGTGTAAAACATGTGAAATGAATAAAGTCGATAAGGAAAAAAAAAAAAAAAGCCCATCATATGTCAACTCTGAATAACTCCAGCACCCAGTCCCCTGACTATGTTGATCACCACTGCTTAATTGGAGGGGGTCTACATCCAGCACAGACTTCACATTCTGCACGGTCATGAACATACACAGAAACCCCGTGTTGTAAACATGCCTCTGCAGTTAAAGTAGCCGAATTTTGATGTGAATCATTAGCTTTTCTTCTAAACAGCAGATGCAAAACTAAAACAAGGACATAGCTGAATGACTATCCCTATGGTTGACTTATTTTGGCTCAATTTTTTGTCCCCCCCCCCCCCCCCCCGTAATTTTCTTTAAAGGCAAACAGGACATTTGTGCAGTTTATTTTGAAGAATTGTTTGTCGTAAAGAAACTCTGAGTTTCATCATTTTTGTTCACAGAAAAAAGGTTTTATTGAAAAATTCTAATTTACAAATTCCAGTTCCACGAACTCACAATATACATACACCAACAATAGGCATCACTGCACCACTGTCTAGGACATTCCATTTACAACGTTATTAGTGTATTCCTGTGATCCTCAAGACCTGCTGCTCTTTCTATGGACCATTAATATGACCTGGTGTGTTATCTTTTGTGATTTAGCACCCCAGTAACCTATCTAGTATGAGGTCCACCAGGGGTAGCCCCGGTGAGCTCAGCCAGGGTGACCACTGGTCATCAAATTTGCTCTGACGTCCCCTATGTTGGAATATTAATTTTTCCAGCCGTGAGGTGTCACCCATCTGTCCAATCCACTCTCGGGCGGGGGGGGCTCAGCCACCTTCCATCTTCGAAGGATGAGCAGGCATGCCTGATACAGGGCCCTTGCGATGGGTGGTTTAAGGTTGTCCTCTAGGGGGAGGTTGTCTAGGATACCTAGCAGGCATGAATTGGGGTCAGTCGGGATGGAGACGGAAAATGCATTGTTAATTTTTAGGACCCCTGTCCAGTATAGGTATAGCTTGGGGCAGCGCCACAGCATATGGATCAAGTCCCCGTGGTCTCTTGAGCAGTTTGAGTCTGGTTTCACTCATATTCTGGCCAGCTTGGCTGGCGTGTAGTGCACTCAGTATAATCTACAACTGGGATAGTCGCTGTGCTACATTTAAGGATGACATTCCTACTGCCTGTAACGCCTCTTCCCACTGATGACTCTCTCAAGGGGACCCACGTCCCTTTCAGACTTAGTCGTTGCCTTTAGGGTAAACCCTGTCAGGAATACCCCAAGTATCATCGAGTAACAGAGATAAAGCCTTTGAGGGTGTTCACCTCTTCCATGTAGTGAAATATGGGGGGCAGGGATAGAGTCCAAGGGAATCTCATTGGATTGAACCCTTTTTGCGTGTTACAATTGAAGGTAATAGAAGTGCATCGTCTGGAGGAGCCGAAATCGCTCTCTCATGCCGCGTACAGACGATCTGAATTCCGGCCAGAAAAAGACAGATGAGAGTTTTTCATCAGAAAATGCGACCGTGTGTATTCTCCATCGCAATTTAGCTGTCTGAATTTCCACCAGCCAAAAATTGATAGCATGTTCTCAATTTTCCAGACGGAAAAGCTTTCTATCGGTAATTCTGATATTGTGTATGCAATTCCAACACGCCAAAAATCACGCATGCTCAGATTCAACTACGAGACAGAAGCTATTGAACTTCCTTTTTCTAGTCCAGTCGTACGTGTTGTACGTCACTGCGTTATAAACGATCGGAATTTGATGTGACCGTGTGTAGGCAAGAATTCCGTCTGAATTCAGTCGGGAAAACCATCAGAACTTTTTCCGCCGAGAATTCCGATCATGTGTACGCAGCATTAGAGAAGGGAAAGAGCTCAGTTTACCTGAATGTAAAATGTGGCATAAGTGTGACTCCATGCTTCCTCCATCGAGCCCCACACATCAGCATCTGTAGTTCCAGGTAGTACCCATTGTTCCATATAGGGCTAAATTTAGTGAAGCCTTCTACTGCTTGTAACTGTCTGGCCTTATTCCAAACTTTTTGTGGGGAATCTCTTATTGGACTTTACGCAAGCCAGAGCCTCTAGGCCCTCTGCTACATCTGTGATCCCCTTGGCATGGCCATCAGGGTTCTAATGGAGTCTGCCACGGTGAGGCCCTCCCCGTCCAGGGGGGGAAAGGGCTCATGCCACATGCTGCAGCTGAGCTGCAATGTAGTAAAGCCATGGATTAGGCAAAACTAGACCGCCCTCATCTTTAGGTTTCTGAAGTTGTTCCAGCTTCACTCTGGGGGGGCTTGTCCTGCCATAAGAAGGACCTAAAAATTGAGATTATGCAAAATATTTCAAGAGGAGTCACCATGGGGGTGTTGTGGAGCAGATAAAGAGCTGGGGCATACAAAGTATTTTACTAAGGTTGACCTTTCCAACTAGTGACATTTTTAGTCTCGAACATACTTTAATCCTGGCACATATTTGTCCCAGTAGTGGTGACAGGTTAAGAGGGATGTAATAGTGTAGTATTTTCAGGGTGATCTGAATGCCTAGGTATTTGAAGCTAGAGGTTAGTGGTATTTGAAGAGCCGCAACGTCCTGGGCTTCTGGGTCTGCATCCAGTGCCATTAGGGAAGGTTTAGAGCAGATTACCAGCCCAGAGTGCTTCCCAAACTGAACTATGATTGACATCGCCACTTTTAGGGAGTCAGAAGTGTCTCCCAGCAGCAGCATTGTGTCATCTGTGTATAGCATGATTTTCTCTTGTAGTTCCCTGAACTTAAAACTCTGAACCTCAGGCTAGACCTAATCAGGGCAGCCATTGGCTCTATTGCCCCAACAAAAGGGCAGCCCTGACGTGTCCCCCTATGGATCCTGAAGGGAGGGGAAATGTGTCCTGCCTGTCTGATGACTGTCTGTGGGGAGCTATAGAGCAGCTTGACCCAGGACAAAAACGTGTCTCTGAATTCAAAACTGCCCAGAACCACCCAGAGGTATCGCCATTCTATGCTGTCGAAAGCTTTATGGGCATCTAACAGTAGTGCCCTGTCTCTGGTTGTGCCAGAGACAGGGCACTACTCTCTCAAGCCGGCGAACTGTTCCACCTGTTCCCCCTGTGCTCTAGTCTTGGTTTTAATATTGGTCACTTTTATGAGAGAACCCCTCATAATTGCTTTAAAGGCATCCCATGCAGTGTTAAGATCAGGGTGGTCTGCATTTCTCTCCCACAATTCTCAAATTGCCTCTAGTAGGCCTTCGTGAGAGGAATCAAGTTCAACCAAAAGGCATTGAGTTTCCAGGGGGCCCTTTGCAGGTTCACGGTTGGTCTGGCAATTAGTTGGATCAGAATAGGGGAGTGGTCAGATGCCTCTGCCAAGATAGTGAATTTCTTGTAGGAAACGGGACGTCTGGGCTGTGCAAAAGCACAGATCTATCCTCGACAGGGACAGGTGCGTCTTTGAAAAACACGAGAACTGCTTCTGCAGAGGGTTATGGTCCCGCCATGGATCCAACCAACCCACCACCTCAGCAAACTTCCGCAGTGCCGTTTGGGCAATTTTACAGCCGATCCCTGGGGGCGGGTGCTTGTCCAGGACGGGGTCCATGTAGCAGTTCAGATCTCCCACAGCTATTAGCAGGAGATCAGGGTGGCTTAATTGGAAGGCCAGAAGTGTTCTCAATGCCTCCGACTTAAAGGGGGAGAGATATACAGAGCAGCTAAAATACATTTCAATTGGTACACTTTACATTCTAGTATAACATATCTCCCCTCAGTGTCAGTTGGTCATATAACAAAATCTATCGACCTATGCACTAGTACGCTCACCCCCCCCTGGAATAGGTGGTGTGCGTAGAGTGATAGTCCCCTCCCAGCCATGCATCATTTATACAGGATACCGTGTCGGGAACCAAATGAGTCTCCTGAAGGCAATAAATTGCCGGGGCATGTTTCCCAAGAATCGTGGAAACCATGGTACATTTTAGTGGGTCCTGGAGACCTCTAATGTTCCAGGACAATATGGGTACAGTGGTCATCTGTGGAAGTGGAACTCTGAAATGAGATGGTTTGGGGAGGCCTGGGCCTCTAGTTCTCCAGGTGTTGCTTGCTCATGCTTGGCCACTAAGGGAGCAGCGGTATAGCAGCTGGCAGGCCTGCATAGCATTGTGGTAAATGTATAGTGGGCAGAGTTGAGGTAGGTAGTTCCGGAACAGTGACCGATTAATTCAACCTTGGATTTGATAGACAAAAAATAAATAAAAAAAAACAACTTTGGAGGCTTCATCACACCTGTGACTGGACAAACGGTTGCCTGTCTGCATTTTGATAGTAAATCGGGCGGCTTGAACTGTGTAGAAAAGTAAGGCGGATACTTAAATTTAGGGTTTACTGTGTACCTCATGGGGGGGCCGTTAAGTTTGCCTTAATCGCTCAAAACACATTGCTCTCAACGCTGGGAGAAAAAAAAAAAAAAAAAAGGGTGTTGGGTCTCCCAGCCGGGTTGTCTGCTTCTTGTGCAGGAAACGTAATAAAGATGGGGAGCATGGTGCTCACCTCTCCTTGATGGGTCCGGTATGTGGCCTTCAGTCACCCTCCACTGCGGCTCTTCTGGTCTGGCGAATGGACTGTTCATTAGCGTCTATCCATGAGGATGCATCTGTTGCCAATT
Source organism: Lithobates pipiens (assembly GCF_037356315.1). Classification (NCBI taxonomy): domain Eukaryota; kingdom Metazoa; phylum Chordata; class Amphibia; order Anura; family Ranidae; genus Lithobates; species Lithobates pipiens. Next base: position 14,634,464 of record NW_027507903.1, on the reverse strand, counting down.
CAAAAAAAGTGTGCTTGGCCTCTTGCTGTGATGCAGAGTCGTGCCGGGAACAGCATGGCGTATGGTGCCTGCAACTGCATCGGTCCCCCTGATGAAGTCACGTGATGTGATGTCACGCGTAGGGACGGGAAGGAAGCTGACTGTGGATGCACTTTCTGCTGATTACTAGAAAAAGGCTTTTTTCTATCTATTAATGTGCGAGTATCCTGTGTATGAAAAATTTTAATAAATGCCATTTGTGAAATACTACACTATGGTATTCCCTCTCTATTAATCTATTGGGTCCTATGGAGCAATAAGAATAAAATTCAAAGGAGAAGGTGACCGAATTTACCAGGAGAGAAGACAAAGAAATCTATATACCTCTATGCGAATCCCTCCTTGCTATAGGTAAGGGGCCACTGCCCACTAAAGTGTGATCACAGCGGGATTAAGCACTGGGAGATCCGCACCTCAGTTGAATTTGCACAAGTTTGCACAAAGCACTTGCACTTAAAGGAGACTGTTTATTTATAGACTTGAATATTTATATCTTTATTTTTGATGGATTTCAATATGTATATTTAATCTATAGAGGCCGGATTCATTCTGATATAACGTATGTTACAGCCGGCTCTGTAGTGCGTTTACTACTATATATATTTTTTGTTTATTCTAAAGTTTATTCCCATGTGATCAGGAGAGGGTACCCTCTTTTTGGTCTAGGTATACTCTCTTATTTTCTTGTATATCATTTGTTTATTATTAGGGTGGTTCACTTATATCACCTCTGGAGAGTGTTTACTTATTTGCATATTTATAAGACGCACTTGGCACTTTATGATCAATTCACTGTTTTTTGGCTTTGCACTCAATTGAAGCAGTTGTGTCTCCGTGGTGGTTTTCAATTGACTCTGTAGTGCGTTTACCTTTTTTTTTTTGCATTTTTTTTTTTTTTGCATTTTTTCTGCACTTTATCAAAATAGTAATTTTTTAAGAGACTATTTTTAGTTACTTACCTTTGTTCACTTGATTTTCATTTATTTGGATTCTATCACCTTTGTGGTGTGTTTATTTTATTTTATTTAATGTAGCACTTTTTGATACTATTCAGTAGACATTTATAGATATATATTTTTATATTACACTATTGATTTATGTAACTAGGCATTATACTTATCACCCTCGGAGGGTTATTTAATATAGGGACAGCACAATACCAACATATCTTTAGTTTCACATTAAGTGGATACGGTGTGATCCATTCCGGTAGTAGCAGCAGCCCCTGACATTTGATAGATCACCAGTGGTAGCGCAGGAATAAAACACTATCATTTAGGACTAGGCACTGCTGTGTCACACATTTCACAGAGCCTGCCTTCTGAGAGGAGTTTTAAGAGGTGGAGTCAGTACTGGAATCACTGCTTGTAGGCAAGGTACCATGGGATATGTAGTCCTTAGAAATGGAGACGCTGTAAAGCATGCTGGGAATCCAGGAAGTTGCGGAAAGAGATGACCAGCAGACAGGCAGCACTCAATATGAAAGGAGATATTTTTTTTTCAAGCAAGCTGATATTGGAATGTCAAAAATAACTATTTGTATTACAATGCTGATGCTATAAAAAGAAATTCATGCTGTGATCACAGAAGTCTCTAAACAAACAGGAGTGCACTTTCAGATTTTCATATATTTGAACATTTTAACAGCATTAGTTTATGAACCAATTCCATGTGTTGTCTGAAGATGCTCTACAAACTAAGGTTCATGTACAGCTACAAACAGCCACAATGACAAGAGCGCAAAATAAATATGTCTATTAAAAAAAAAAAAAAAAAAAAAAAAAAAACAGAACAGGCAGGCATTCAGGGCCAGAAACTAATTATAATACACAGTGCACCTGATCACGGCGAAGGAGACGTGCCATCTGCACATAAATGTGTCTACTGATCTGTAAAAGCAGCAAAATGCACATTTTCCCATCCAGGATTGCAAGTCCCATTCCGTGCTCAGCGCGCTTCACTTAGATGTCGTCACTGTTGTTGCTTGAGCTTTGATTCAGAAGCAGCTCCCAGGCTTTTACATTTAAAAAAAAAAAAAAAAAAAGATTTTTAAAACATTTTTTCAGCCGCTTCTTGGTTTCTGGCCTAGACCAAAATGATGTCATACATCCCAAGAGTCTTCATGGGGGAGGGGCTTCCTCAGCAAAGCACACCCTCCCTATTATGTTTTTTTTTTTTTTTTATGTAAAAAACTATTTTCTGGAGGTTCCTGGTTTCTGACCTAGGCCAAAATGATGGCATATATCCCAGGAGCCTTCATGTGAGGCGCAGGAGGGGCTTTCTCAGAACACTCTTACCTGCATGCCTCAGCTAAGGACAGATGGATTCCAGAAAGTAAACGCTACATGAATCATCTGTCTTTATTAAAGATTGCAATGGACAAAAATGCTAGGGAGGTGTTTTTCAAAGTGATCACAAAAGAATAAAGCATGGAGACACGGATGGACGGGGGAGTTTGCTTTGAACATTAAAATATGAATTAAACTGTTAAACTTAAAACTGTAAAATCAGTCTGTTGATGCAGTAAAGCATGCACTGTATTATATAATGTGTACACCGCCTGCACTGTATTATATACTGTGTACACCGCCTGCACTCTATTATATACACCGCCTGCACTGTATTATATACTGTGTACACCGGCGCTCAGAACGCAGGGTTCGGGGGTTCGGGGGCGCTCAGAACGCAGGGTTCGGGGGGGCGCTCAGAATGCAGGGTTCGGGGGGGGGGGCGCTCAGAATGCAGGGTTCGGGGGGGGGGGGGGGCGCTAAGAATGCAGGGTTCGGGGGGGCGTTAAGAATGCAGGGTTCGGGGGGGGGAAGGCTCAGAATGCAGGGTTCGGGGGGTGAGCGCTCAGAATGCAGGGTTCGGGGGGTGAGCGCTCAGAATGCAGGGTTCGGGGGGGGGCGCTCAGAATGCTACCACATCTCAGTACCGCCCTAGGACAAAGTTTTTTGTGGTGCCAAGTAATTTGTATGGAATTTGTTAATGATCCCCAGCAGCTACCCCCCCCCCCCCACAACAAGAGATCCCCTCAGCAACAATGGACCCCCACAAAAAAAATACACCCAGCAGCAACAGATCTTGCAGCAGCCAGCAATAGGCCCCTTCCCCAACAGTAGATCCCTCTAAGCAGCAATTGAACCCCAGCAACAATAGATCTTGCAAGCAAAAATAGATCCCCTCCACAGCCAGCATCAATAGACCTTTCAGCACAACCCAGCACCCCTTGCCATTACATAAATGTAACCCCCACGTTCCCATTGAAAGAAAGGCCCTGGATGGTATTAAATTGAAGACTGACCATTGTAAGCACACCTGTCAGTGGTAAATGGATGGTTTGTTCCAACCCTCTAACTGCACTTTTGCTAGACAGCTTGGTCTGTTAAAGGAAGCTAAAAAATAGACTTTCTGGCAGGATCACCAGGTGAAAGTAAAAAAGCCTAAAAAAACAAAAACAAAGATTGCAGCCATCACACCTAAGAATTGGTAAACAGCAATATAATAAATGTTTGTTTTTTGGGTTTAATACGGCATTAATGACTGCAGGGTATTTGTATGTTTCAGATTACTCTCGGGAGTAGCGCTGCAGCCGGTAACAGAACAGCATTGTGCTCCAGTGACCCGGGATAGTGACTTGTTTCACCCCCTTGGCGGTGAGCGGTGCTATGCTGCTAATCGCTGCCAGGATCCCAGTGCATGAAGAACGTGGTGAGATACAGGACAAGCTGCACAATACACACAACTGCAATGACGTGTGACTAATGACTGCTACAAGTTCCAGCTCATTGCCCAGAAGCAGGTGACGCACTATATAGAAGGTACAGCTGTGTGTCCTCACACTAAAGGCATCGCAGGAACAATTCAGAGCCCCGTGAATGGCCGTATTTATGTATAAACAATGAAGAAAGAAGCGCGCATTATACGGCAATTATAGCAAGACAGATTTTCCCGGAGTCCGTAAACAGGAACAAGAGTGTTGGCAGCTAAAGAGGATAGAACCGCAAAAGGAGACACACAGTTCACAATACTGAAGGGAAATTGTGCTTTAATTACCAACATGAGGCTTCACATATTACTGTAACCCGGCTTCCAATCCCAGCCACTCAACGTACTCATCGCCTGCTACGCAATCTCCCTTCACCCACCACACAGTAACACTGATGCAGAGTGCATACCTGGGCAACATTAAAACAAAAATGGTACATTCCTGTATTACATCCGTGTTTTATCTATTTAAAAATGCTGTAAGAACAGTAAAACGCCCTTTATTCCCCCCCCCCCGCCCCCCGGGAAATAACCACCCCAATTCGGTTCTGTTGGTGGCTGCATAAAGAATACAAAAAAGGTACGAACACCCTGTGACGTCACAAGGGGGGAGGCAGAGTCACCCGGTGACGTCACAAGGGGGGAGGCAGAGTCACCCGGTGACGTCACAAGGGGGGAGGCAGAGTCACCCGGTGACGTCACAAGGGGGGAGGCAGAGTCCCCCGGTGACGTCACAAGGGGGGAGGGCAGAGTCCCCCGGTGACGTCACAAGGGGGAGGGCAGAGTCCCCCGGTGACGTCACAAGGGGGAGGGCAGAGTCCCCCGGTAACGTCACAAGGGGGGAGGGCAGAGTCCCCCGGTAACGTCACAAGGGGGAGGGCAGAGTCCCCCGGTAACGTCACAAGGGGGAGGGCAGAGTCCCCCGGTGACGTCACAAGGGGGAGGGCAGAGTCCCCCGGTGACGTCACAAGGGGGGAGGGCAGAGTCCCCCGGTGACGTCACAAGGGGGGAGGGCAGAGTCCCCCGGTGACGTCACAAGGGGGAGGGCAGAGTCCCCCGGTGACGTCACAAGGGGGGAGGGCAGAGTCCCCCGGTGACGTCACAAGGGGGAGGGCAGAGTCCCCCGGTGACGTCACAAGGGGGAGGGCAGAGTCCCCCGGTGACGTCACAAGGGGGAGGGCAGAGTCCCCCGGTGACGTCACAAGGGGGAGGGCAGAGTCCCCCGGTGACGTCACAAGGGGGAGGGAAGAGTCCCCCGGTGACGTCACAAGGGGGAGGGCAGAGTCCCCCAGTGACGTCACAAGGGGGAGGGCAGAGTTCCCCGGTGACGTCACAAGGGGGGGAGGGCAGCGTTCCCCGGTGACGTCACAAGGGGGGAGGGCAGAGTCACCCGGTGACGTCACAAGGGGGCAGGTTAACCTGGTGACAGCACCAGGATCATCTGCTGTCTGACAGCAACAAGGCATTTTCCTCCACACAACTGCTGCTCACTGGATATTTTCTCCATCTGGAAGCCCTTGAACACTGCGCAAAAAAATGAAAGGAACACTTTGAAAACAGGTCAGATCTCAATGGGGTAAAAAAATTTAAATCACATTCTGGATAATATGGACTGGGTAGTGTGTTAGGAATGAAAGGATGCCACATCGTTTGATGGAAATGAAAATTATCAACCTACCGATGGCAGAATTCAAAGACACCCCAACAATCTAAGTGAAAAATTATGAATGAATGAATAACTTGTATAGCGCTACATATGCAAACTAAATCACTTCAGGTCACTTTTGCCGCCAGTGTCCTTCTGGGTTTTCAGAAGAGATGGGTCTTGAGCTTCTTCCTGAAGGCCACATGCAGCAGGCTAGTCCATTTTGCTGAAATTTCATTGCAGCAACAACTCAAAAAGGTCCTCAGAAGTTTGTATAGCCCCCCGTGCTCGTATGCATGCTCCTAATGAGACGATGGATGGTGTCCTGGGGGTATTTCCCCCCAGATCTGGGCCAGGGCATCACTGAGCTCCTGAACAGATTGAGGTGCAACCTGGCGGCGTCGGATGGGCCGAAACAATGTCCCAGAGGTGTTCTACTGGATTTAGGTTGGGCAAGCATGAAGGCCATTCAATGGTATGAATTCCTTCATCCTCCAGGAACTGTCTGCATCCTCTCACCACATGAGGCCGGGCATAGTGAACACAGGCCCCACTAGAGGACGTCGGGCCCTCAGACCACCCCCTCATGAAGTCCGTTTCTGATTTGTCCGACATTCACACCAGTGGCCTGCTGGAGGTCTTCTTGTAAGGCTCTGGCAGTTCTCATCCTGTCCCTCCTTGCTCAAAAGAGCAAATACTGGTCCTGCTGATGGGTTAAGGACCTTCTATATTCCTGTCCAGCTCTCCTAGAGTAAACTGCCTGTGTCCTGTAATCTCCTCCATGCTCTTAAGACTGTGCTGGGAGACACAGCAAACTTTCTGGCATGTATTTATGTGCTAACCTTGAAGCGTTAGACTGCCTGTGCAATCTCTATAGGGGTCCAGGTACCCCCTCATGCTACCAGTGGTGACACTGACCCTAGTCAAATGCAAAACTAGTGAAAAACAGAAAAGACGAGTAGGGAAAAAAATATGTCAGTGGCCTCCACCTGTAAAACCATTCCTGTTTTGGAGGTCGTCTCATTGTTGCCCATCTAGCGCATCTGTCGCTAATATCAGTAACAGCAAAGCAGCTGATCAGTGGAGAGATTCCCTGTTGAGCTGGCGGAGTCCGCCCCGTGTGAAAGAGCCCTTAATCATCTTGTTTTAATTTTCACTTGTTATAGCCCAATGGATATTACTCCGAGGTTCATTTACACATTGTTCTCTATTATACCCTTGTATGGGTTTACACCCTTTAAACTATTAAAACGTCAATAAGTGTCTCTTGAAAGTGAAAACCATTAGAAAGACACAAGGCAAGGATTATTACAGGGGGTTAAAAAGAGGATCAATTTAATAAAAAACAAAAAAATGTTTTACTTGTCAAAGGTTGCTTTAAACTGACTTTAATTACAGACCGAAGTTCATCCCTTTGATCTGTATATGAACAGACATTCAAGGTTTCTTTTTAAGCTGTCGGCACTGAGCAATGTTGAGGAGTTTATAATTATTTATTGAAGATAATGTGACAGGAGGAAGATAACAAGGTATCCAACACATATCGAGGGTCAACAATTCCCCTTCATCAGGGCACAGCTGCATATTGACAGTGCGTCCTCTAGGATTCAAATCAAAACTCTCCTGTGGAGTTTTCCATGTCATTTGAGATGTGTGCTGCAAATGTTTACATGGGAGCTAGAGCTGCATGACTAATCGTTAAAAGAAGATGGTGATCTCGAACCAACCTCCCCCATATGATCTTAATCCAGAATTTCCACGATTCATGTAACAAGTGCAGAGCAGTTCCCTGCTCCCAGCTGTCAAAAAAATAAATAAAAAAAAAAGCCAGCAATGTTTATCAACAACATTGCTCAGGACAGCTTAAAAAGAAACATTGTATGCCTCTGTTCATTTACAGATCAAAGGGATGAACTTCGGTCTGTAAATAAAGCCAGTTTAACCACTTCCCGACCAGCGCACGACGATGTACGTCGACAGAATGGCACGGGCAGGCATATTGGCGTACAGGTACGTCCAATATTCAATGCCGCCCTGCCATCGGGAGCGTGCCGACGGCGGCGCGCTCCCGCGCTGGTCGGGACCCCCATGAGTCCGGTCGCGGGACCCGCGGACTCGATCGCCGCGGGCATCCCCGCGATTGCCTCACGGAGCGGCCGAATGGAGGAAATGATGTGTAAACAACATTTCTCCATTCTGCCTAGCAACTAGTGACGCTGATCTCTGCTCCATGTGATTGGAGCAGAGATCAGTGTTCACTAAATGAAAGCCCAACCCCCCCACAGTTAGTAACACGCCCCTAGGAACACTTAACCCCTACACTGCCACCCACTGGTTAACCCTTTCACTGCCAGTGTCATTTACACAGGAATCACTGCATTTATATAGCAGTGATTACTGTATAAATGACAATGGTCCCAAAAATGTGTCAAAAATGTCCGATGGGTCCCCCACAATGTCGCAGTCACAATAAAAATCGCTGATCGCCGCCATTACTAGTAAAAAAAAAATGTTTTTTTATATATTTTTGGGGGATATTTATTATAACAAAAAGTAAAAAATAATGCGTTTTTTTCAAAATTGTCGCTCTATTTTTGGTTATAGCGCAAAAAATAAAAAACGCAGGGGTGATCAAATACCACCAAAAGAAAGCTCTATTTGTGGGGAAAAAAGGACGTCAATTTTGTTTGGGAGCCACGTCGCACGACCGCGCAATTGTCAGTTAAAGCGACGCAGTGCCGAATCGCAAAAAGTGGTCTGGTCTTTGACCAGCAAATTGGTCCGGTCTGCAAGTGGTTAAAGCAACCTTTGACAAGTAAAAAAAAAAAAAAAAGTTTTGTTTTTTATTAAATTGATCCTCTTTTTAAACCCCTGTATTAATCCTTAATTTACTCGAACCAGACTTAACTCCTTATTGTCCTTCTCAATTGAATTATTATTTTCCTGCTAATTTTTTATTGTTATTTACTTCTATATTCTATTAATAACTAAACTTTTGTTTGCTTTGTTCATTAATATTTTTTAATTTTTTACATATATTTACACTTTTTACATTGAAAAAAAGCACAAAAAATTAAATTTCAATTTGTAAGATAACTTTTCAATGCTTTATACCATTGCGGACAGCTGAAGTATAAACAAAAAAGTTGCAGTAGGTATAGGTAATTGGTATCTGCGAGTATTATATAAAAAAAATTAATTTTTTTTTAAAAAAAGACACCAATATAATAATAATGGTATCTCCTAATGTTCAGGGGTTGTAAATCTTTAAAATAAAAAAAAAAATTGTTCAGAATCGTGAACTTTATGCTAAGCAAAAAAAAAAAAAAAAAAAAAATGTGATTCTCATTGTATTCAGAATTGTGCAGCTCTCGCACACAGATTTCCAGCACACGTCTAATGTCTACTAATGTTTTTAATTATGAAATAACGTTTTTTTACTAATATGAGAAGTTGATTATTTGGCACCTTTAAAGTCCCTTGTATGTGAAATACAACATCAATATATCTCAATACATGCAATATTTTTTAAAATTATGCCTGGAGTTTAGCCTCAAGTGTTTTCAAAAGTTATAAGATATAATACTTCCAAAGAAAGAGTATACCACTTACCACCTATCCTGGCATTGTACGCGATGCCCACAATACAGTAGGAGTTATTGGCAGATGCAGCCACTTCACCAGCACAGCGAGTGCCATGTCTGCAGGGGGGAAAGAGGACAACGTTACATTCACACAGCTTCTACACAACTGCCAGGTACAAGTACTAAACAGACCATTCTATACAATACACTTTATGTATGATGGCTATTCAATTATTATTATATAGGATTTATATAGCGCCAACAGTTTGCGCAGAGCTTTTACAACACAGTTCAATAAAGGAATATTGCCTTGCTCGTGGAGCTCACAATCTCAAATGGGAGGTGGAGGTGGTAATAGCTGCAGGGGATGATCTGATGGAGGAGACTCTGGTACAGTTCTTAGGTGGAGGTGGGGTAAGGCTTCCCTGGATAAGGTGAGTTTTTAAGGATCGCCTAAAGGCGGACAGGGTAGGAGCTGACTGGACATTACTGGGGTAGGGAGTTCTAAAGCATGGGAGAGGCTCTGGAGAAGTCCTGAAGGTGAACACGGGAGCAGGTGACAAGGTATCTAGAGAGCAGGAGGTCCTGAGAGGAGCAGAGAGGATGATTTGGGAGATATTTGCAGGTGAGGTTGGTGATGTAACGGGGGTTGATGTTGTGGCTGGCCTTGTATGTTGTGGTTAGCATTTTTCGAAATTTACACGATGGGGGTATTTATGACCCATTATAAAAATAAAAAGCAACATGTAGTGCTCTCTGCATATATACAATTTAATGTTGTTAAAAATGAACAAATAAAACTCACAAGAATGGCACTTCAAGTGCCTGATAAAACAGTGTATGTAAACAAACTATGATGGCCGTGGTTGTCGTCACGTCTGTATTATGTCCCTATGGGCGGGACTTCATCAGAAGATCTGATCTGCTGATGAAGTCCCACCCATAAGGACGTAACACGTACGGACGGACGTATGCGACACCGTCAGCCATCAGATTGTTTACATACATTGCTTTACCAGGCATTTGGTTTGAAGTGCCATTCTTGTGAGTTTTATTTTGTTCATTTTAAACATCATCTATATATGCAGAGAGCACTATGTGTTTTTTATTTTTATGATATATGTGGCCTTGTGGATAGTGCTGATTGGTATATCCAGCCAAGAGGGGATTTTCTTGGATACGCTTGCCGATTTGCCTTCTGATACCTCGAGTGGGAATGCGTGGCAGACCCTCTATAAATTAAAGGGTCCACACAGTGTGGTGAGCTGCCATCTTTACCATTGGTGGAGGTTTGGATTTTCCCACGGAGTCACCTGCATGCATTACCTGTAGTTCATCACTGAGGGAGGACTTCAAGAATTGCTTTTCTTTTGATCTATGGACTAAGTTTTTTGTTTTTGTTGCCACTAGCACTGCACTGCCTATGTTTTTACTTCAGGGATTTGAATTTTGACTCTTGGTGTTCAGCAGCTATTACTTAATAGGGTTATTTTATTGCGCCGATTTGTCTTCTATACATACAGCTTCAGTAGGCAGAGAGTTGGGATCTGATGTCACAGCATCAAGGACAGCTGAGTGTAATCTGAGACGTGTGTACGTGTGCGTGTGTACGTGTGTGTGCGTGTGTGTGCGTACGTGTACGTGTGTGTGCGTGTGTGTGTGCGTACGTGTACGTGTGTGTGCGTGTGTGTGCGTACGTGTACGTGTGTGTGTGTACGTGTGTGTGTGTGTGTGTGTACGTGTACGTGTGTGTGTACGTGTACGTACACGTGTGTGTGTGTGTGTGTATGTGTATACGTACACGTGTGTGTGTGTGTGTGTGTGTGTATGTGTATACGTACACGTGTGTGTGTGTGTGTATACGTACACGTGTGTGTGTGTGTGTGTGTGTGTGTGTGTGTGTACGTACACGTGTGTGTGTGTGTGTGTGTGTGTGTGTGTGTGTACGTACACGTGTGTGTGTGTGTGTACGTACACGTGTGTGTGTGTGTGTGTACGTACACGTGTGTGTGTGTGTGTGTACGTACACGTGTGTGTGTATACGTACACGTGTGTGTACACACGTGTGTGTATACGTACACGTGTGTGTACACACGTGTGTGTATACGTACACGTGTGTGTGTACACACGTGTGTGTGTGTGTGTGTGTGTACACACGTGTGTGTGTGTGTGTGTACACACGTGTGTGTGTGTGTGTGTGTACACACGTGTGTGTGTGTGTGTGTGTGTGTACACACGTGTGTGTGTGTGTGTACGTGTGTGTGTGTGTGTACGTGTGTGTGTGTGTACACACGTGTGTGTGTACGTGTGTGTGTGTGTACACACGTGTGTGTGTACGTGTGTGTGTGTGTACACACGTGTGTGTGTACGTGTGTGCGTGTGTACACACGTGTGTGTGTGCGTGTGTACACACGTGTGTGTGTACGTGTGTGCGTGTACGTGTGTACGTGTACACTTACACGTGTGTGTGTGTGTGTGTACACACGTGTGTGTGTGTGTGTGTACACACGTGTGTGTGTGTGTGTGTGTACACACGTGTGTGTGTGTGTGTGTGTGTGTACACACGTGTGTGTGTGTGTGTGTGTACACACGTGTGTGTGTGTGTGTACACACGTGTGTGTGTGTGTGTGTGTACACACGTGTGTGTGTGTGTGTGTGTACACACGTGTGTGTGTGTGTACACACGTGTGTGTGTGTGTGTGTGTACACACGTGTGTGTGTGTGTGTGTGTACACACGTGTGTGTGTGTACACACGTGTGTGTGTGTACACACGTGTGTGTGTGTGTACACACGTGTGTGTGTGTGTACACACGTGTGTGTGTGTGTACACACGTGTGTGTGTGTACACACGTGTGTGTGTGTACGTGTACGTGCACGTGTACGTGTGTACACACGTGTGTGTGTGTACGTGTACGTGCACGTGTACGTGTGTACACGTGTGTGTGTGTGTACGTACACACGTGTGTGTGTGTGTACGTACACACGTGTGTGTGTGTGTGTACGTACACACGTGTGTGTGTGTGTGTCTGTGTATACGTACACGTGTGTGTGTGTGTGTCTGTGTATACGTACACGCGTGTGTGTGTGTACACACGTGTGTGTGTGTGTGTACACACGTGAGTGTGTGTGTGTACACACGTGAGTGTGTGTGTGTACACACGTGAGTGTGTGTGTGTGTACACACGTGTGTGTGTGTACACACGTGTGTGTGTGTACACACGTGTGTGTGTGTACACACGTGAGTGTGTGTGTGTGTGTACACACGTGTGTGTGTGTACACACGTGTGTGTGTGTACACACGTGAGTGTGTGTGTGTGTGTACACACGTGTGTGTGTGTGTGTGTGTGTGTACGTACACACGTGTGTGTGTGTGTGTACGTACACACGTGTGTGTGTGTGTACGTACACACGTGTGTGTGTGTGTACGCACACACGTGTGTGTGTGTGTACGCACACACGTGTGTGTGTGTGTACGCACACACGTGTGTGTGTGTGTACGCACACACGTGTGTGTGTGTGTGTGTGTGCACACACGTGTGTGTGTGTGTGTGCACACGTGTGTGTGTGTGTGTGTACACACGTGTGTGTGTGTGTCTGTGTATACGTACACGTGTGTGTGTCTGTGTATACGTACACGTGTGTGTGTGTGTGTCTGTGTATACGTACACGCGTGTGTGTGTGTGTACACACGTGAGTGTGTGTGTGTACACACGTGAGTGTGTGTACACACGTGTGTGTGTGTGTGTACACACGTGAGTGTGTGTGTGTACACACGTGAGTGTGTGTGTGTGTACACACGTGTGTGTGTGTACACACGTGAGTGTGTGTGTGTGTACACACGTGTGTGTGTGTGTGTGTGTGTGTGTACACACGTGTGTGTGTGTACACACGTGTGTGTGTGTGTACACACGTGTGTGTGTGTGTATGTATACACGTGTGTGTGTGTGTATACACACGTGTGTGTGTGTGTGTGTACACACGTGTACGTGTGTGTGTGTGCACACGTGTACGTGTGTGTGTGTGTACACATGTGTACGTGTGTGTGTGTGTGTGTGTGTGTACACACGTGTACGTGTGTGTACGTGTGTGTGTGTGTGTGTACACACGTGTACGTGTGTGTGTGTCTGTGTGTGCGTGTACGTGTGTGTGCGTGTACGTGTGTGTGCGTGTACGTGTACGTGTGTGTGCGTGTACGTGTGTGTGCGTGTACGTGCGTGTACGTGTGTGTGCGTGTATGTGTACGTGCGTGTGCGTGTACGTGCGTGTGCGTGTACGTGTGTGTGCGTGTACGTGTGTGCGTGTATGTGTACGTGTGTGTGTGTACGTGTACACGCTTTTCTACCATCTCTTAGGCCCCATTCACACCTGAGCGTTTTGTAGCTTGAAGCCTGAAGATACAAAACGTTTTCCGAGAGTTTTTCAAGCTGAAAACGCTCCAGTGTGAATGGGCCCTTATCGATTTGGTAAATGTGAGTAGTTCTTTATAATTTTTGGATTCCAATAAAAGTTTTATGCTATGTGGGTCTCCCTAATCTAATTTTATGGGGGGCCTCTTGGAACATATGGATGCCATTGACTGAACATATACTGGAGACCTGGATACCCCATAGGATTCCAACCAAGTGATGTTTGTTGAATGAGATTACCATCAGGGATATGCAATTAGCGGTCCTCCAGCTGCTGCAAAACTACAAATCCCATCATGCCTCTGCCACTGGGTGTCATGCTTGTGGCTGTCAGTCTTGCTATGCCTCATGGGACTTGTAGTTCTGCAACAGCTGGAGGTCCGCTAATTGCATATCCCTGGTCTACAGGCTAATTTTTTGTTTGGATGGGGGGGAGGGCAAACAACCACCACCCCCCCCACACAGCACCTCAAATTCCCCCTCCCCTTTCTACTGGTCCACCGGCACTTACCCCATCTAGGCAGCAGTGGGCAACGGCTCCTGTGTCTTCTCTTCCTCGCTTCCGCCATGTCTCCTCCCCTCCTCCTAGGCGTCTAATAGGATTGCCTGTCCTTGCAGCCAGTTGGGTGACGGGTATCAGACACGTTTCCCAATTGGCTGGGAGAAGGATGGCTCTGCGCCATGAGCCCATCCTACTTTGAAGCCCATTAGAGCCTCTGGCTCTAATCAGGTGCGTCAAAAAAAAAAAACACTGCTGTAATTTATGTGCCAGTGTCCCGAAAGGGGCCGGGCACATAAATAGGGGGTAGCAGCCGTGGATCATAGAGCATTAATTAGGATGTGGCGGGCCTTGATGGAGGGGGCTGATGGAGGGGGCTGATGGAGGGGGCTGATGGAGGGGGCTGATGGAGGGGGCTGATGGAGGGGGCTGATGGAGGGGGCTGATGGAGGGGGCTGATGGAGGGGGCTGATGGAGGGGGCTGATGGAGGGGGCTGATGGAGGGGGCTGATGGAGGGGGCTGATGGACGGGCCACCACTGGTTCAGCTCCTGGGTTTACCGTCCCTCAACCGCTAGTGTGAACAAGCCCTAAGGATTTCTGAAATGGTAGTGGGGTTGTGTTTTGTGGTCATTTTAACTGTAAGCTCTGCTAAGGAGTTCTATAAGAATAAGTCCCTGACTTCATATCACGAGTAGAAATACACAAAATCAAACCATAAACCCAAAACGTACTTATTTTCATTACTGGCATCATAGCGTGGACTTGGATCTTGGTCATCCCCATTGACATCATGGCTGGCGTACGGATCCTATAAGATAAAATTGCAAACAGTGAGAAGGGGAAAGCAAGGGGAAGCTTTCATTACAGGACAAGCATGTGCATTATTGTTTTAGGACAGCAAAATTAAACTATATACAAAATATTTACCATTTTCTAATACTTTAACAATTATGTAAATACTTTTCTGGGGTGTAAAATTGGGGTGTTCAGTCGGATTCACTGCGCTCACACTTGAAAAATTCAAATTTAGAGAGCAGCAACGACATCACCATTTGGAGAGAACAGAAAAAAAAAAATTATTATGGGTTGATTTACTAAAATGGTTTCTATAGAGAGCGGCACCAGATTTTTGCACTCCAATCAGCTTCCAGGTTTTAGCCCAGGTTCACACTGAAGGCCAGTTTGAAATCGTGCAAGTTCAGCTGAACGCGCACGATTTCAAACCGGCATGTCCGTCCGACTGAGGGCAGTTAGATAGACCTGCACAGTTGTCTATTCAAATCACCCCCGAAGTGGGCAAAAGTAGTGCAGGAACTACTTCTGGGAATCGCTGCGGCAACGCAAAATCTGTGCTGCACCGATTCGGACGGTAGCATTTTCAAGCAATAGGTGGTGATCTGACATGTCAAAACGTCCCGATGGGAATGTGAGTCGATTGCCAAAGCTTAAAGTGGTGTTCCACAGAAAGAAAAGAAAAAAATTCCAAAAACAATTTCCAAAAAAATCCCAATTTTTTTTTTTTTAACTCACCTCTAAATGCCTGTTGCTAGGGGGTCCTTCATAGTCTGCCTCCTTCAGTGCCAGGGCTGGTGACATCACTTCCCCTCGGCACAGGAAGGGCTCAGCGTCACTACGCACACCACGTCACTTCCGGTGCGCCTGACCAGCTGGAGCGCAGCTGGACCGCACGCCGCTCGCTCAGGGGGATCTTATCATGCGTTGGTAAACCGGGAGTTTTTGTTTGTTTTTTGGATTTGCGTTTTTTACACTCTTGCTGCTTATGTTTGTGCAAAGATGCCAAGCATTTTCGAAGCCAAATAATACCTTTTTATTCAGCATATGAGTAGGCTTATGGAAATCCCTTAAAGACAGTTTAGAGCCCAACATAGAAGGAGGGTGTATACTTGGGGATGTAAGCCTCATATCACTGAGTATAGCGCTGTTTTACAGCCATATATAAAAAAGGACTGTATGGTTTTTTAAAAATATTTTTTATATATATTTTTTTATATGTTTTTGATTTTTATTTATTGTTCTTTGTACTTTTTGAAGTGGATGACTGCTATAGCTATATATATATATATATATATATATATATATATATATATATATATATATATATATATATATATATACTTTTGCTGTTTGACAGTATAACTGTTATAGAGTATATATTTTTGTGGAAAACCTAAAAAAAATTTTTGTACAAAATATTTTTTTTGCAATAAAGCATGTTTTAAGTGGCTACCAGTCTCCCACCATATATACATATCTATAAAGGAACCCCCCTTTAAATCAAAGAAGTTTTTTGTAGCCTGCTCCCCTTTCCCCCAAATTCAAGTATCTAGTAAACCCAAATACTACACCATGAGTGGATTTTTTTCATTTTGAGGAACTACCGGCGGACAAAAGAGTCTTTCTCCCATCTCCTCCAAAAAACCTGGAGAGGACCTGTTGAAGACAGAGCCAAGCAGTAAGATCCTAAAAAAAGTGGAATACGGATTACAGGCGTGTAACCCCCTAGGGGGTGCGTGGATTTCGGTGAGTGGGGACCCTTGAGGGGGAAAGAGCACGGAAGTCACCAATAAGCAGGCATAATCACAAAAGTCACCTATTTTGGTTCCTGAAGCGAAATAATTGTACATCTGGGAATACCCGAAAAAAAGACTATATATTTTTTTTGGACTATATGTTTTTTATATGTTTCTATTCATATTTATTTTTACACATCTTCTGTTTATTTAAAAAAAAAAAATTTGTGAATAAGGCTGCATTTTTCACAACTTATTTTGGTGGTACATCTAAATTTAATTATTAAGGCTTGGGGGCCTTTACAGTAAAAATAATAACTAGCACAAGGACTGTGCACGCGTAGTAGAGGTATAGATGTTATACTTCCCATATATGGGAATTTTTTCATTATCACAGAATAACTTGAACATTATCTGGTTTTATTGATTCTTTTTTTTTTTTTGATTTTTCTGTTTTGGCTATGGTTCTTGTTTTAGCTCTTTACTGAAATAAGTGATGAACCCAGTCTATGACAATTAACATAAATACTATATAGTCACATATGGGTGGATTAAGGATATAAAGAAAAAAAAAACCCTCTTTTTTGTTTTTTTTGTTGTTTTTTGTTGTTTTTTTTGTCTCTTGGTTTAATCACAATAATAGGGATATAATATTAACACGGGTGCAAAAAACACATATGTATAGCCTTTAGGGATAATAAACGGGTAAAGCAGGTTCAGATCTAATACCAGTTTGAGGTAGCGCCAGCAGCCCATAACAATCATTCAATTTTCAAACCCAGGTTGTTTAATGCAGCCTGTGGTTTTCAGGTAGGCAGCAACCTCATAGAAATAATTAAAATTCTATATTTTGAGTAATTAATAACAAACTATTAAGAGAAAAAGGATTTGGGGGCATATAAATATTCACACACATCACTGTTCGACTGTGGCCTATCCCATAAGCGCGGCTTTTTTTGCATATTTGTTCTAAAAGTAGTGCAGGAACCACTTTTGGGAATCGCTGCGGCAACGCAAAGTCTGTGCTGCATCGATTCGGACGGTAGCGTTTTCAAGCAATAGGTGGTGATCTGACATGTCAAAACGTCCCGATGGGAATGTGAGACGATTGCCAAAGCTTAAAGTGGTGTTCCACAGAAAGAAAAAAAAAGAAAAAATCCAAAAACAATTTCCAAAAAAATCCCAATTTTTTTTTTTAACTCACCTCTAAATGCCTGTTGCTAGGGGGTCCTTCATAGTCTGCCTCCTTCAGTGCCAGGGCTGGTGACATCACTTCCCCTCGGCACAGGAAGGGCTCAGCTCTGCCCCTTCCCTTTTGTCAGTCATCTGGGACACGTGACCGGTCCCAGAAAACTGCGCGGCCGATCATGGCGCACACGCCGCTCACGCATGCACGGTGGGTGCCCGGCTGTGAAGCCACAGCCGGGTGCCCACAGAATGCCGGCTCTGCATTAAACACTTTCACCCTCCAGCTGTAACTGACAAGGACCGCTTTCAAACTGAGCAATTACAGTGGATCCGGAAAGTATTCACAACACCTTTTCCATATTTTGTCATGTTACAGCCTTATTCCAAAATGGATTAAAGTCATTATTTTCCTCAAAATTCTACAAACAATACCCCGTTATGACAACGTGAAAGAAGTTTGTTTGAAATCTTTGTAAATTTATAAAAAAAATAAAAAAAATCACATTTGCATAAGTATTCCCAGTCTTTGCCATGTCACTCAAGATTGAGCTCAGGTCCATCCTGTTTCCACTGATCATCCTTGAGATGTTTCTACAACTTTGAGTCCATCTGTGGTAAATTCAGTTGATTGAACATATTTGGAAAGGCACACACCTGTCTATATAAGGTCCCACAGTTGACAGTGTATGTCAGAGCACAAACCAAGCCAAGAAGTCCAAGGAGCTGTCTATAGACCTCCAATACAGTATTGTATGGAGGCACAGATATGGAGAAGAGTACAGAAACATTTCTGCAGCATTGAAGGTCCCAATGAGCCCAGTGAATCAGCCGTAAATGGAAGTTTTGAACCACCGGGACTCTTCTTAGAGGGGGCTGCCTAGCCAAACTGAGCGATCGGGGGAGAAGGACCTTCGTCAGGGGACCACAAACCCGATGGTCACTCTGACAGATCTCCAGTGTTTCTCTGTGGAAAGAGAAGAAGCTTCCAGAAGAACGACCATCTCTGCAGCACACCAATCAGGCCTATATGGTAGAGTGGCCAGACGGAAGCCCCTCCTCAGTAAAAGGCACATTACAGCCCATCAGGAGTTTGCCCAAAAGGCACCTGAAGGACTCAGACCATGAGAAAAAAATTCTCTGGTCTGATGAAACAAAGACTGAACTCTTTGGCCTGAATGGCAAGCGTCCTGTCTGGAGGAAACCAGGCACTGCTTATTACCTGGCCAACACCATCCCTACAGTGAAGCATGGTAGTGGTAGCATTATGCTGTGGGGATGATTTTCAGCGACAGGAACTGGGAGACTAGTCAGGATCAAGGGAAAGATGAATGCAGCAATGTACAGAGACATCCTTGATGAAAAGCTGCTCCAGAGCACTCTGGGCCTCAGACTGGGGCGAAGGTTCATCTTCCAACAGGACAACAACCCAAAGCACACAGCCAAGATAACAAAGGAGTGGCTACGGAACAACCCTGTGAGTGTCCTTGAGTGGCCCAGCCAGAGCCCAGATGTTAACCCGATTGAACATCTCTGGAGAGATCTGAAAATGGCTGTGCACCGATGCTCCTCATCCATCCTGATGGCGCTTGAGAGGTCCTGCAAAGAAGAAACTGCCCAAAAATAGGTGTGCCAAACTTGTAGCATCACACTCAGACTTGAGGCTGTAATTTGTGGCAAAGGTGCAACAAAGTATTGAGCAAAGGCTGTGAATACTTATGTACATGTGATTTTTTCTTCATTTTTTATTTTTAATAAATTTGCAAAGATTTAATAAAAAAACTTAACTTTTCACGTCATTATGGGGTATTACATAGTTACATAGTAGGTGAGGTTGAAAAAAAAAGACACAAGTCCAACCTATGTGTGTGATTATATGTCAGTATTACATTGTATATCCCTTTATGTTGTGGTCATTCAGGTGCTTATCTGTTTATTGAAACTATTGATGCTCCCCGCTAAGACCACCGCCTGTAGAAGGGAATTCCACATCCTCGCCGCTCTTACAGTAAAGAGCCCGCAGACCCCCACAACCCCCGGCCAGGGTTGTGGGGATGAGGCCCTTGTCATCAACATGGGGACAAGGTGCTTTGGGGGACCCCAAAGCATCCTCCCAATGTTGAGGGCATGTGGCCTGGTACGCTCTCTCATCCCCCCCCTCTTTTCCTGCGGCCTGCCAGGTTGCGTGCTCGGATAAAGGGTCTGATATGGATATTTGGAGGGATCCCCAAGTCTTTAATTCGACGCAGGGTTCCCCTTAATATCCATACCAGACCTGAAGGGCCTGGTAATTGAATTTGGGGGAACCCCACACTTTTTTATCAATGACTTTCAATGACTGTTCTCTGTATTAAGGGTAGCCGACAATTCATTATAGCCGCAAGTGATTTTAAATGACTTTTTCCTGCAGAAATTACACTTTGTGCAGGGACAGTTCTAAGCACGGGAAACATGCGCCCCTTCACAGGCATAGTATACACAACCCCCAGGTATGAAACTTAAAGTAATATTACACTTTTATTGTTTCACTTTAAGCATTATTAAAATCACTGCTCCCGAAAAAAGGGCTGTTTTTAAAACTTTTTTTTGCATTGATACATGTCCCCTGGGGCAGGACCCAGGTCCCCAAACACTTTATGACAATAACTTGCATATTAGCCTTTAAAATTAGCACTTTAGATTTCTCCCATAGACTTGTACATTGTGTTCCGTGGCTTTTCGAATTTGCCACGAACACCCCAAATTGTTCGGTGAACAGGCGAACAGGCAATGTTCGAGTCGAACATGAGTTCGACTCGAACTCGAAGCTCATCCCTACTCTTTACAAGAAAGAGCAGCCAGTTCCGAAACCCTCCTTGCTGATATAGCAACCAAAAATATCAGCTTTCTTGTCAGAAAGGCCAAGAAAATGCTGTATAGGTTCAAATAGCTGTTTTTGGAACACTGACAAAACTAAATTGAAGTCCCAAGGGGTTAAAGGTGATTTAATTGGCGGATTAATCCACATCACCCCTTGCATAAAACCCCAGACTAAAGAATGCGTAGCAAGCAGTCTTTGAAATAAAAATTGATAGACTTGGCCCTTAATAGTACTCAAGGCCAACTTCAGCTCTACCCCCAATTGTAGAAAGGCAAGAATTCTGCCTATGACATATCTCCGAGGGTGCCAACCCTTGGATTCAAACCAGGAAACATAAGCCTTCCAGACTCTAATATATAGCTCTGGACACTGGCTTACTTGCATTAATCAAAGTAGAGGTAACTGACCCAGAAGGACCACATTTAATGAGAATGTTGGTTTCAATAGCCAGGCAGTTAAATTTAGCGTTCGTAAAGTATAATAGAATATCGGCCGCTGTGAAAGCAGGTCTGGCCTTAGTGGAAGGGACCATGGACCCTCCACTGCCATCTTTACGATTTCTGCATACCATGACCTTCTGGGCCATGCTGGTGCTACCAGAATTACCTGCTTTCTTTCCAGCTTGATCCTGCAAAGAAGTTGTGGCAGTAACTGAATAGGGGGGAAGGCATAGATCAGTGCAAACTGATCCCACAGGGTTACCTGCGCATCTGTTCCGCATGCAAGTGGATCCCTTGTCCTGGACACAAAGTTGACTAACTTCACGTTGAATCTGGATGCTAGAAGATCTACGTCCAGAGTCCCCCATCTTTAGCAAACAGCCCAAAAAACGTTGGTGTGAAGAGACCATTCCCCCAGGGAGAACTGCTGGAAAAGTAGTCCGCTTGTCAATTGTCAACTCCCGGAATGAAGACTGCCGATAGGCATGGAACATTCCTTTCTGCCCAAGTTGGAATATTGGTCCACCTCTCTCTGAGCTGAGAGACTCTTGGTGCCCCCTTAGTGATTGATATAAGCCACAGCCGTGGCATTGTCGGATTGGATCCTGACAGGACAATTCTTTAACCTGGAAGTCCAGGTTTTCAGAGCCAGATGCACTGCCTGAATCTCTAGGATGTTGATGGGCGAGGCTCTTTCGGCTCTTGACCACTGTCTCTAAACAGTCATCTTTTCTACTACTGCTCCCCAGCCTTAAAGGCTGGCATCTGTCATTACTACTTTCCAGATAATTGGTCTGAAGGATTTTCCTTTCAGTAGATTCTGGCTTAGTAACCACCAGCTGAGGCTTTGGAACACTCTTGGGGACAGCCACATTGGCAAGTCCAAAGCTTGGGTCATTTTGTTCCAAGCAGACAGGATACTGTTTTGCAACAGTCTCTAATAGAACACTGCATAGGGAACTGCTTTAAATGAAGCCACCATCTTTCCCAACAACCTCATGCAAAGGAAAATTGAGGGATCTCTTCTTGACCTGACCATCTGCACCAGCTCTCGTATGGAGCTGATCTTTGCCAGAGGCAAGAACACCCTTTTCTGTGCTGTGTCTATGATCAGGCCCAAATACTCTAGCTTTCTTAGCAGTTTTAAGGAAGACTTCTCTAGGTTAAGAATCCAACCTAGACTTTCCAGGTAACTGGTTGTAATGCGTACACTTTGCTCCAAACGGGCCGCTGACTGGTCTATTAACAATAGATCGTCTAGTCACGCTAAGACTGTTATGCCCTGTTCCCTTAACCTGGCTGGAGGTGGTGCCAGTACCTTTGTGAAGACCTGGGGTGCTGTAGCTAGCCCAAAGTGCAAGGCTACAAACTGAAAGTGCTGTTCCACTTCCAATCCCAGAAACCTTTGGTGAGCGGGAAATATAGGGACATGTAGATATGTATCCCTGATGCCGATGGATGCCAGAAGTTCTCTTCCCTGTAGGATAGAAAATTGATTTAGATTCCTTAGATCTAGAATGGGCCTGACAACTCCATTTGGTTTTGGTACCATAAAGAGGTTTGAATAAAACCCCAAACCTTGGTCTTCTGTGGGGATATGTATGATCAACCCCTGAGCCAATAATCTAATGCTTGAAACAGGGTTTGCCTTTTCTTTGGGTCTTTGGGAACGTTTGATCTCAGGAAACGAGACAGAGGAAACTCCTGAAATTCGAGTTTTTATCCTAGAGACACCGTGGAGAGAACCCATCTGTCCTGAATTTCCCTTTGCCAGACTTGAGAAACTCAGAAGTCTTCCCCCACTCTGGTGAGCCTGAGCCCAACCCCGAGATTTTCGGTGGAGGCCTTCGTCACTGCGTAGAGGCGGATGCCCCTGGCGCAGGAGAAAAAGTCAGTTTAAATGAGCGACTTTTATACTATTTGACTGGCAAGAGTGTACTCTTTCCATTAGAAATCGTTTGGATGTATTTATCCAAATTATCGCCAAATAGCTCCCCATGAAAGGAAAAACTAGTCAGAAGCTTCTTGCAAGGAGCTTCGGCTGACCAACCTTTTAACTAAAGGGTCCTACGCATGTGTACTAGTACAAGCTCAAGGCGGGGCGCCTGGTAAATAGAATCCTTAAGTATGTCTATGGCAAAACAATGCTTTTGTTAGTTCGGCCAACTCACAGGCCTGTTGTGAAGGGAGCCCTTTAAGAGCCTCTGTGAATTGGTCCTTTAACCACTACAATACAGGGCACTTTCACCCCCTTCCTTCCCAGCCCAATTTTCAGCTTTCAGCGCTCTAGCGCTTTCAGTGACAATTGCGCGGTCATGCTACACTGTACCCAAATGAAATTGTTATCATTTTGTTCGCACAAATAGAGCTTTATTTTGGTGTTATTTATTCACGACTCCGTTTTTTTTTTTTTGCGATATAAGCGCAAAAATAGCGGAAATTTGGAAAAAAACAATATTTTCTTTTTTCTATTTGAAAAGAAATCCAATAAAATCTAATTTTGTCATAAATTTAAGCCAAAATGTATTCTGCTACATGTTTTTGGTAAAAAAAATTCCGTTAAGTGTATAATAATTGGTTTGTGTGATCACGGACATATGTACGCAAATGATCATGTACATATGTGTGCAGGTGATCACGTACATATGTGTGCAGATAATCATTGGGACATGTGATTTTAGTGGGACATATGTGGGGGACATGTTTTTGTTATTAGGGACATGTGTTTTTATTATTTGGGGACATGTGTGTTTTGGGGACATGTGTGGGGACTGTGTTTACACTGTGTGGTGTGTTGTGTGTTTACACTACACTGATGATCAGTGAGTAAAAAGCTGTAAAAAGCAGCCCATACTCACTGATCATCAGCCGGCTGCAGCGATCTGCTCTCCTCTCCTCAGCGGTGACTTCCGTGTGAGGAGAGGAGAGCCAATTGCCTAGAAACCGGCTGTTTGTTTACATCACATGACGGCCGTGATTGGACACGGCCGTCATGTGATCAGGAGGGCCAATCATAGAGCCCTCCTGCCGATCTGAGATGTGCCGTGTCCGGGTGACACAAGCACATCGGGATCGCGCCGCTGCGCGGGCGCGCGATCCCGCTACTCCTGAATGACGTTCCTGAACGTCCTATCAGGAGTAGACGGCTCCCACCCGGCCGTATATATGCATTGGCCGGGTGGGAAGTGGTTAAGGACTAACCGAGCCTATTGCTGCGACTGCAGGCTGAGTAACGGTGCCTGCCAAGGCAAAAAAGGATTTTAACAGGAATTCCAACTTTTTATGTGTTGGATCTTTAAGCATATGTGCATTGTCTACTTGACAAGTTAAACTTATTTACACTGGAAATTGCAGTGTCAACCACTGGAACCTTCCATTTAGTGAATTTTTCCTCCATGGGATAGAGAACGGAATATCTTTGGAGGGAGAAAATGCTTATCCAGATGATCCCATTCAGCATAAATAAGCTTTTCTAGTAACGCATGGACAGGAAACGCATGAAAAGGGTGTAAAGGTATTAAAGAACCGAAGAAAGAAACCAGACTTTCAGCTGTTAGGGGCAGCATGAAAGCGGAACCATCTCCATAAGAATTTGTACCTCAGATTGTGAAGCTGAATCAGTTTTTTTTTCTCTGCAGGAGTAATCAGCTTGTTTCTCCTCTATCACCTGGGGGTAATATGTCATCCTGTCCCCATTGTTCCCTTGGTAAAGGATCAGAAGTGGGGAGGGGGATCTAGCACACTTCTATCCAACTGGATAGAGACTGCGATTAAAGATTCTAGGCCCTGCAGGGCAGAGGAAAATGCATCTTCAGTCACATATACAGGGGCTGAAGTGTGAGAAGCAGCAGCACCACCAATTGCTTCCAATCACCCACCCTGGCTTGCCATGTCAATTATCTCCTGAGATGAGGAAATTATGGAGGCATGACTGGAGCTCCCAGCGCCTGGGGGTGGAATCTTTGGTACCCTTGTGGTAGCTCTGGAAGTCATAGTGCTAAGCACAAAAGCAGAGGCACAAACAAAAAATATATTTGCTGAACAATAGTTTTTAGCAAAAAATGTAACCATAATAATCAGCCCGTAATGCTGAGTAACAACTATTTCCTGTACTGGAAATGCCTGCTTAGATCCCTTATGTGCCCAGCGCTCGTATCCCTTAGTGTGTCAGACTTCTGTCTTCAGCATAGATGAACTGAGAGTGTGTGTTTTAAGCCTCAAGTGAGAACCCGATTAGGCGTCCTCAGCATTTTCCGCCCCAGGTGTATGCACCATGTGCTCCACGTGGACATTACGTCCCACACACAGCACCGCCTATCTGAGACCACGCCCCTCTGCATACCCGCCCCCTCCTGGTTTAAAGTAGCATTAGTCCGTGTGTGCGGATGGCATTCGGGTCTGCAAATGCAGACCCGAAGAGGAGGTGGCGGACGTATCAAAGCCTGCAAATGCCGTCTGAAGCTGCCAGAACGTGATGCCTGTAATTTCAGGCTGGGGACATCTCATGATAGTGTTCAACAAGGGCAAGTCTGATATTTTATAAAACAGTGAACGCCACCACACCTCTCCAAGAGGGGAAGGGAGGAGGAATTTGTCAGCAGTGTTGTTAGGCCCCTGGATAGTGTTAGTAGGAGCCGCTATATACAAAAAAAAAAAAAAGAAATGTGCTTATAAACTACTGCTGTACCACCCTTAGATCCCTCAGAAGAGGAATACCATTTGTTCAACTAAGAAGCCCCCTCTGGCTGCTGGGACCACACATGCTGCTATAGCCGGACACAGCTGCTGAAAAAGCATCATACCAGGTAAGTGTTAAGGCATACAAAGTATATCTATCTCCATCTCTCCATATCTCTCTATATATGAAAAAGGCATAGGTGGACTTTTTACAGTTCCTAGGCTTCCCTCATTTTATCCTCGCTGCAGGATACTGCTATAATAGCAGATCCAAACTTTACCCATAACGGCGGGCTGCGTTAGCAAACTTTCAAAGACCGGGTCCCCTTTAATAGGGGTTCCACTCCTTTAGACCTGTATAGCACCCCTCAGGAGCAACTTTAGGTAATGTAGCAAGACCAAAAAAAAAAAAAAAAAAGAGTCCTGGTTACTAGGGTTCAGCCCTCAAAAAGAAGCGTTACAGGCAAAACCTAGCTCTTCTATGCGAGGCATGGTTACCATCCTGTGGACGCAGTGGCATGGATGGATCCGGTTGTGGAGGTTTTTTTTAATCCAGCATGGATCCCTCCTGGAGCTCCTCAGAACACATCTTCACTTGTCATCAACACCTTAGACACTAGCGAAAAAAAACTGAGGTACTCCTGGAAGGAGGAGGGGTTATATAGGGGAGTGAACTTCCTGTACTGGGTATACCAGTGTCAACACCTAAAGGTGTCCCATAACCCATTACTTAGGTTCTGTGTCCTATGATGTACGATAAATAATGAATTTAATCCATTTTGGAATAAGGCTGTAACAAAATGTGGAAAAAGTGAAGCACTGTGCATACTTTCCATATTCACTGTAGTTGATTGCAGTTGGTTATTCTTTGAGCTGCCAAAAAAAAAATAATGCCTACTGTCCATACTACAGGATGTCATATCATTTGTAAAGTGATCCATAATCAAACATCTGTAAAAGGCGACATATGGGTTTGGAAGAAGAAAAAAAAAAAAAAAAAAACACCCACTCCCTTTTATGCTGCAGCTTTCCCACAAAGCTCTAAGGCCGAGAACGGAGCAATCACATGACCACTGGTCGCTCAGGTCTCGGCATTAGTCACTGGCACAACGGTTGCCACCTCATCCCTTTAAAACCAAATTCATTTTCATTACACTGGCTCTGAGGCCAATTTGTTGCACATAAGGCAGTGAGTTTAATAACCACCTGCCTACTGGGCACTCTCACCCCCTTCCTGCCCAGGCCAATTTTCATCTTTCAGCGCTGTCGCACTTTGAATGACAATTGCGCAGTCATGAAACACTGTACCCAAATAAAAAATTTTCACACAAATAGAGCTTTCCTTTGGTGGCAATCACCACTGTGGTTTATATTTTTTGCTAAAAAAAAATAAATAAAAAAAATAAAAAAACTGGAGAAAAATAAATTCATAGTTTGTTAAAAAATTTAGCAAACAGCCCATTTTTCTCCTTCACTGATGTGGCTACACTGATGGGCACTCATGAGGCAGCATTAATTGGTAGCACTGGTGGGACTGCCCCGATTATCAGTGTAGATGCCCCTTTTACACAAGCTGGTTACCGGCTCTTCTCTCCTCTCGCTGTCAGTGTGAGCAAAGGAATGCTGATAAACGGCTTGTGTTTACATCATAATGAGCTGTGATTGGACACAGCTGATCGTGTGGTAAAGGGACGCTGTGATTGGCCCTTTACAATCGCCACACTGCTCCTCCAGGGCTCACTGGAGAGCTGTGTTGTAAGCAGCTGGCTCCTATATTAAATTTCCATATTGGATTTTAGTTATTTATAGACTACTACTATTAATTTGGACCATCTTAAAGTATGTAAAATTAGTGATCCCGACACATTTACAGCTTTTTGTTGCCCTGTCAACTTCTTTGAGACATGTTGCTGCCATTCATTTTGAAAATTACCTTATTTTGGTACATTTTCTCAGTTTAAACATTTGATATGTTTTTTATTTTCTACTGTATATAAACTCTGGGCCTCGACTTTTTTGGAATTGGGGTTGTAGATAAACAAGACAATTACTTCCAATATTTGTTGATATTTTGAACTAAATCTCAAGACTTGTTTACTAGCAGTTGAGGGGTGGTAAAACACGATGGTTGCGTAACATTTTTTCCGCATTGTGGCCACAGCAGGAATTATATTTCCTGCCCCCTCAAGCGAATGAGGCCACTATTTTTTGGAGTGTTAAAACCCCCTCTGTTGAGCCGTGGTTCTACTGCCCTCCTAAATGCGTATCCCCTTTAGCTGCAGAGGCAAAGCCCTAGCCAAAAGTTTTGAGACGGACACAAATATTACATTTTCACAAAGTCTGCTGCCTCCGTTTTTATCACGGCAGTTCGAATATACTCCAGAATGCTATGAAGAGTGATCAGATGAATTGCAATTTATTGCAAAGTACCCCTCTGCAATGAACATGAACTTAATCCCCCAAAAAACCTTTCCACTGCATTTGAGCCCTGCCACAAAAAGGACCAGATGACATGTTAGTGATTCTTTTGTTAGCACAGGTATCAGTGTTGACGAGGACAAGGCTGGAAATCACTATGTAATGCCAATTGAGTTAGAACAGACCAGAAGCTATAAAAAGAGTGGTGCTTAAAATCATTGTTATCTCTGATAAGCATGGTTACCTGCAAGGAAACACATGCAGTCACCATTGATATGCACAGAAAAGGATTCACAGAAGGATAAAACTGCTACCAGGATTGCACCTAAATCAACCATTTATTGGATCATCGAGAACTTCAAGGAGTGAGGTTCAATTGTTGTGAAAAAGGCTTCAGGGCTCCCAAGAAAGTCCAGCAAGCGCCAGGATCATCTCCTACAGTTGCATGATCGGGGCACCACCACTGGAGAGCTTGTTCAAGAATGGCAGCAGGCAGGTGTGAGTGCATCTACATGCACAGTGAGGCAAAGACTTTTGGAGTGTAGCAATCCCATGTGTAGCATGCTAGGTAGTGTAAATACGTTTTTGTAGCGTTGGTAGACTTAGGCTTGGCAGGCAGCAAAGCCAGTGTTTTGAACCTGGGTGAGGGTGAGTGACTCAGGGAGGCTGGCATGACTCATCAGGAAGCACCTTTGGTACCTCCCACTACTATCTGGAACTTTGGAGAAACTTCAAGAAGAATGGGAGGGAATCTAGGAGGAGCTGCCTGGAGAGTATTGATGAAAGCCCCAAACCAACCCCAGACAAATAGGCTGGCAGGGGGAGGGCACCTCATATACTCTGAGTAAGCCCAGCAGGGGCAGTGTTGCATTCGGATAGAAGATGGTGATGGAGTGCTGAGGAAGCTGTCGGAAGCCCTTGAGGGTAGCCCCTTAGTCTGGGGCTCGGAAGCTGGAGGGATCCTCTTCATACACAGAGGAGTCCTGTTCAGAGGCACTGGGGCAGGTGTGAGGGCAGCAGGAGCCAGCAAGAACGTCCAGATTTCCAGGGAGAAGACAGCTGGGTTCGGTGGTAAATGAGGCAGTCGGGGAGGTCTGACAGACAGCCTGAGATGACAGACGTGGCAGTCTAGAATGGCTGTAGTCTGGGAGGACTGTGGAAGATTAGCCAGGTGGGCTGGCAGTGACCAAAGGGGAAGTGCAGGGATCAGTAGCCACAGGAATGTAGCTGGACACTGGGACTTTTATACACACCAAAGGGTCAATGCCTGTAACGGCTTTTGCTGAATCTCAGAGTGCCGTTTCAGATTCCCCTAAACGGTGTCCCAGCTGGATCTGTGATTTTTGCTCAGCAAGTGATGTGCTGGAGGAAGATGAGTGTACATAGAGATTGTATATAGTTGAGTGTCCCTGAGGGAACTTTGTTCCACGCAAGTTGGGATCCCATAAGACCCCTATCCAAGTTTAATACCCCTAATAAAAAAACAAACAAAAAAAAGCTACATAGACTCTTTCCTGTCTCTATGGGCCTGTGGAAAATTCAGTGTGCCTGCCAGTGTAGGGTGGGGATTCCCTATTCACCAAGCGGCTCCTGCGTGGGGTGTGCTTCAGAAGGAAGGCCTGGTGTCAAGGGCAGCAAAGAAGCCACTTCTCTCCAGGAAAAACATGAGTGACGGAGTGAGTGATATTCTGCAGTGCCCCGAGACGACGTGACATTTCACAAAACGTGTCGGGCGGTGTGACATGCTATCTATTGCCTCCGAATATACCAGCTGGAGAAAGGACATTTTCGTGGAGAACCGCGTTCGGCCGACGCTTCCCACTGTGATATGCCTAACCTTACAGTACCTTTGTAAGTGTATTTCTTATTTTATCTTTGATTTTTAATAAACGTTTTTACACTATTTGGAGCGCTTTCTCTCCCTTCTTATGGTGGACCATTTAATGCAAACATATTGGAGCCTGTCTGAATTGTGATCTTGCATGTGGGCGGAGCCTATGGAGGAATGTACATAGCCTGGCTTGATCTCTTGAAGCGTGCAATTTAAGGACGTCTGGTAAGGAGCCAATCCTCATTTCTGGTGGTGGTGCACTGCAATATACGTTGTGACTTTGAACAGGACACAATGGACATATTTAGATTGAGGGTATTGTAGATTGTACCTTTTATTACAGTTTCTGTTGATGTATATGCATTTACATTATTTCAGCACAGAGATTACTTTCTATACACATATCATGATATGGCCGTAATTGTTGTATTTTGCGCTAACATATTTATTATGCGATACTGCTGTTGATGCATATGTATTAATATAATTCTAGCACATAGAATTTTTCCCATATCTATTAGGTATAGTTGCAATTTTTGCTTTTTGAGTTATTTTACTGGGTGACACTGCACTATTTTTATTTTTCATTTTTTTTCTCACATGTATAGTTTCCCATATGGGAGGCACACACCCTAAGATTAATTCTTAGGACAGCGCGGTTCTTTTTTGGGTCATGATATTCTGCAAAAGTTACAGGGATTAGACTGCCGAGGACTGAGATAAAGTCATATGATGAATCTGCTTTCCGATTGTTTGGGGCATCTGGAAAAAACCTTGCCTAGAGAAGAAAAGGTAAGCGCTATCATCAGTCCTGTGCAATGCCGACAGTAAAGCATCCCGAGACCATTCATGTGTGGGGTCGCTTCTCAGCCAAGGGAGTGGGCTCACTCACAATTTTGCCTAAGAACACAGCCAAGAAATTAAGAATGGTGCAAAAACTTCCTCTGGGAGCAATTTCTTCTAACCATCCAAGAACAGTTTGGTTAAGAAAAAAGCCTTTTCCAGCATGATGGAACACCTTGCCATAAGGCAAAGTGATAACCAAGTGGGCTTGGGGAACAAAACATCTACATTTTGGGCCCATGGCCAGGAAACTCCCCAGACCTTAATCCCGTTGAGAACTTGTGGTCAAGCCTCAAGAGGCGGGTGAACAAAAAAACCCACAAATTCTGACAAACTCCAAGCATTGATTGTGCCAGAATGGGCTGCCATCAGTCAGGATGTGGCCCAGATGTTGATTGACAGCATGCCAGGATGAATTACAGAGGTCTTGAAAAAGAAAGGGTCAACACTGCAAATATTGACTCTTTGCATAAACTTAATGTAATTGTCAATCTTAGCCTTTGACACTTATGAAATGTTTGTAGTTAAACTTCAGTGTACCATACTAACATCTGACAAAAAGATCTAAAAACACTGAAGCAGCAGACTTTGTGAAAATTGATATTTGTGTCACTCAAAACTTTTGGCAATGGCTGTACACATGCTGCGGCCACATTGTTCTGCAACCACTGTAGTCAAGGACTTAGAGCAGACGATCCTCTTGCCTGTCAAATTTGGATCGCTCTTCAAGTGTGAACGAGCTCTAAAGAAAGTTTGGCTAAGGTGAGGTTACAATTCTTCAACAATTAGTCTATATAAGCCAACTGCTATCTACAGGGGCATTATTAAATGATGACCTTTAGGCCTAGCTCATATGTGTGACAAGCTGTTAACATTCTGAACAGCAAGCTTTATCATTATATTTTCATAGTTTTCATCCAGCTTTTTCAAGGCTTTAGATCACTCTTCTCCTGCCAGCAAGCATTGGAATTGCTTTCAACTAGCTAGGAGCAGAATTTACCAGGTTTCCAACAAGTGACAGCCAGGACTCCCATTAAGATCTTGGTCTATCATCAAACTTGAGTTGGAGGTCACTTCAAAAGCTTCATGAAAGTTGGTTGAAGCTGGCTGAAAGCTTTGCAAATGCTTTGTGAGAGCCTGCTGTACACACATCTGGCATTAAAGACTAGGGAAGCGTTATAAATACCCTACACCTGGAGCGTATCTGCTAATTATGTCCACCACCATCATTGTTTTTGATGACAATGCAACACAACTGCTTTAAAGTGGAAAATTAACCCTGCAGTACAATGCTAAAAAAAAATAACAAAAAAAAAAAAAACACACAACCTGCTTCATAAAGTTCAACATACAACAAACCACTAATCCCAATTTTATGCTCAGGTAGCCCACTTCAATTAAAAGGTCTTTCATTTAAGCACCCAGATGTCAGCAGCCATCCCTTTTGTCATGACAAGGACATGTTGACAACTCAAAAATAGGAAATCGAAAAACAAGGGAAGTGCACTGTATAGCACAATAAATCTTTTTATTAAATGCAGAAATAAAAAAAATATATATACTCACATGCTCCAGTATTGTCAACGTGCCAATAGTAAAGGGTAGAATACTTGGTCAGAAATCCTCCTCGTCCCCCAGCTGAAGTCACCCTCACACATGTATCTTAATGCTGCTATACTGGTGCTGCAGAATCAGTGACTTAACACCTGAGAAGTTTGCTTAGGTGGTCGCTCATAATTTAGAGCGCATCTAGTAAGAGTGTGGCAGGTTGCCATGGATATAACGAGTTTCAGGAGCGCAAGCCCCTTTCTCAAGAATGCCGGAATGCTTGAGAAAGGGGGGCATGGCCCAAAATGCATCATATCCACAGTAATTTACCACATTCATCCTGGATGTACTCTGCTCTATGAGTGGCCATATGTAGAACAGGTATGTGTTATATTTACATAGCTGTGTTAGGACCTGGGGATGGGAACAGGAAGTAGGAATTTATGAAGTGAAACTAGAAGAAATAATTTTTACATGTGGCTCGCTCTCTGACTGGAACAAGTTCTTCACAAGAATCATCTGAATATTCATCATTGCTTTTACAAAATCTACATGGTGACAGAAGTGGGATTGCTGAAACCTCATGGCTCAGAATAGACATGGCATAAAGCCCCTAATCTTTGATAATGACATTGCTAACAACTGGCTGAAATTCAAAATAGAATGGGACGTGTACAGCAAAGCAGGACTCTCAGACAACTCAAAAAAGGTACAAGCTTACACTCTTGTCAATTTTGCTGGTTCAGGTGCACTAGATAAATATGAGTCATTTGATTTTTCAAGATGAGGACAGAGGACCCTGATGTCTTAATCAGGAAATTTGCTGTTATAGACAGACATGCATTTAACTATTCCCTATTCAGGGAAGCCTATCCCACACCCAACTAACAACTGTCCCCGAGCCACTCTGCCATCAAATCATTCCCTGCATCTATTACCTTTTGTGCCACCACCCCCTCCCTTTAGAATGTAAGCTCTATGAGCAGGGCCCTCCTGTCCCTTCTGTATTGAACTATACTGTAATTGTGCTGTCCCCTCTCTACATTGTAAAGTGCTGCGTAAACTGTTGGCGCTATATAAATCGTGTATAATAATTTAACATGATGGCTTTGAAACCTGATGAAGGAATACAATGCTATGCAGCCACACAGACTGCTGGCTAAAAAATGTGATTTTGATGCACTAACAGATGAACGGATGTGTGACAGGATTGTATGTGGGATCTACAATCAAGCGGTTTGTGTTCAGTTGTTCAGGGAGAAAGATTTAAAGTGGTTGTAAACCCTTACAAACCACTTTGACCTACAGGAAAGCCTAGATTAAGGCTTACCTGTAGGTCCAAGAAATATCTCCTAAACCTACATGGTTTAGGAGATATTTAGCAAAAGACAGTCTACGACGCATGCACGCAGGCGCACAATCGCCATTAGCAGCATGCCGCTGCTAGCGGCGATATGCCGTAAGTGGCGGCTCCAGTGCGCATGCGCGGGAGTGACGTCATAGCTGCTCCGGCGCTGTGAGTGGCCGGAGCAGCGATACCCAGAAGAAGATGGATGCAGGTAAGTGACACATAATGGGCTACTATGCGATGCATAGTAGCCCATTATTCTTTACCTTTGCAGGGTTTATCAGGGTTTACTTCCTCTAACACTGGAAACAGCCATCAGAATGTGTATGTTGTTTGAACATTCTAAAATGGCCACTAAGGAACTAAAAAGAGGCAGAAGTATTTGTGGTGCAAAAGAATGAAAGGCAATGCAGCAACTGTGGTAGTGAACATGCTACCAAGCACAAGTGCCTGGCTTTTAACCCTTTCATGACTAAGCCTATTTTTGACATTTGGTGTTTACAAGTTAAAATCCATATTTTTTGCTGGAAAATTACTTATAACCTCCAAACATATATATATTTTTAGCAGTGAATCTAGAGAATAAAATGGCGATTGTTGCAATATTTTATGTCACACGGTATTTGTGCAGCGGCGTTTTAAATGTAACTTTTTGGGAAAAGGGACACTTCCATGAATTAAAAAAAACGAAACAGTTAGCCCAATATTTTTGTATAATGTGAAAGCTGATGTTACGCCGAGTAAATAGACACCAAACATGTCATGCTTTATAATTGCATACCCTTGTGGAATGACGACAAACTATGGTACGTAAAAATCTCCATAGGTGACGCTTTAAATTTTATTTACGGTTACCAGGTTAGAGTTACAGAGGAGGTCTAGTGCTGGCGCGACTTCAGTATGCATTTTCTTTGCTGCGCGAGCTCACGGTGACATTTAAAAAAAAAAAAAAAAATCTTATTTTAAAATGGTTTAAAAAAAAAAACGTATCACTTTTATTGCTGTCACAAGGAATGTAAGCATCCCTTGTGACAGTAATAGGTGGTGACAGGCACTCTTTATGGAGGGATCGGGGTCTAAAAGACCTCCAAATCCCTACTTTGCACTTCAAAGTATTCGAATGGCCGTTTTCGGCGATTCTGAATACTATATATTTTTTTAAACTGGCACCATTGGCAACCGAGTAAATGGGAAGTGACGTCATGATGTTGCTTCCGTGTTTACAATTAGGAGACTGGAATGAAGCCGCTTACGGATTCATTTCAGACTGTCCCTAGCCGCCAGAAGCGGCAGATTGTTGATCGGGGCTCCCGATGGTACAGGAGCCCTGGTGGGGTGGGGGGGGGGGCCCCCTCCTGCTCTTCCGGTATAACAGCCGAGCGGCTTTTAGCCAAATTGGTTATCATTGGAAAGCCGATCGCCGGCTCTAAAAAACAGTACCGGGATGATGCCTGCAGCTGCGGGCATCATCCCGGTATAACCCCCGAAAGCCGAGGCCGCACATCTGCATACGCTCAGCGACAAGGGGTTAATAAAAGATGTAACTCATGCAACAACTGGAATCATTTTCCAAAATGTTGTAGGTCCAAGCCTCAAAATAGAGGTGTGTGGATGACACCATCTAGTCATACTAAACAAAAACGTACACCAAATTAATGAAATTGAAAGGGATGATCACCAAAACTGTTTTCATTGTGAAAGTGTGGACCTAACTGCAAATAAGGGAGAAATATTCAACACCCTCTCAACAGAATGCAACAAACATGTCAAGTTGAAAATTGACACTGGTGCCAAATGCAATGCAATGTCATGTCCTTACCCACATTGCACATTGACCCCAAAGCTGAAATTGCCCAAATAAAGTAAACCTGATAGCTTATGGCAGTTAAACAATTCAGACATTGGGCACTTCTGCCTTGGATCTATCAGGGGACAAGCTGCTATTCCACATTGTGGATAGAAATGTTATGAGCCTGCTAGGCTTAGCAGACAGAATGAGCTTAAATCTAATCAAACTCAGTCCAGAAGTTCATATGCAATACAACATGCGCCCGACATGATGGCTTTGAGGACTTACTTCGAACTGATACTGTTGGTAAGCTTCCAGTCATGTATCACAAGCGCTTAGCTGAAACTGTACAGCCTACCGTGTGTGCCCCTCGAAGGATCCCACTGGCTATAAAAGACAGGCTTGTAAGAGTTGGAAAGGATGACTAGACTGGGCATTATTGCACCAAGTGCAGGTGGCTACCCCCTGGGTGTCTGCCATGCTAGCAGTAGTCAAGAAAGATGGCACTGTCCACATATGCATGGGTCTTGTGCACCACAATAATGCTCTCCTGAGGGCCTCATATTACCAGTTAAAAACTGTAGAGCAAGTGATCGCTGACATGCCACAGGCAAAGGTCTCCAGCATTCCAAACGCAAAATGGGGATTCTGGCGAATCCCTCTGGCTGAGGAATCATGATTACTCAACAATTATGACCCCATCTGGGAGATACAAATGCTTACAGATGCCATATGGAATTTCAACTGGAAGCAAAGTCTTTCAGAGATGTATGGAACAGCCTTTTGCTGGACAGCCATGTGAAATAGTCGTGGATGATATCTTTGATTTGGGGATCCTCTGTTGAAGAGCATGAGAAACGACTTAAATGCGTATTAGACCGTGTCAGAGCCATCAATATGCAACATAACCCTACCAAATGTTGCTTCAGGGTCTCAGAGGTGCTATATGTTGCACACCTTCTCACAGATAAAGGTGTCAAGCCTGACCCAGAATAAACCAAAGCCATCCATCAATTGCCTGCTCCAGAGGACAAACATGGATTACAAAGGTTTCTTGGCATGACCAATTATCTCAAAGTTCATTCATCACTACAGTGAGATAACAGCTCTGCTCCATCAGCTTCTGCATTAAGATACCAACTGGTGTTGGACTGAACATACTGTTGCTACAATGATCGCAATTAACTAGTCCACCTGTCCTACAGTATTTTGATGTACATAAGCACATGGTTTTGGCTGCTTATGCTTCCCAGCATGGTCTTGGTGCAGTCTGTCTTCAAGAGGGGAGGGCCTGTGGCTTTGGCATCAAGAGAAATGTGCACGTGTAGGTTCTGACGTTTATGCAGCCCTACGCAACACATCGAGGGATGGCATGCCTTCTCCGGCACAATGTTTACTATCACGACAAACCAGGACTCCAATTCCCATGATCCCATTCCAGCTCCTGCCAAGAGTTAAGACTGATGTTCAGGCTGCTTTATTTACACTCAGGCAAAAGGGAAAGATAAGCCATGACAAATCAGCCAGACGCCTTTGCCCTCTGGAGCTTGGGCAGGTGGCAAGGATGGAGACAGCCCGTGGGTTTGACAAACTGGCCCGGTTCATGGAAAGGCCTGCCAACCAAACAGCTATGCTGTCCATTCTGATGGTAGGACCACAAGCCCCACAAGTTGTTACTAGATCTGGAAGAGTGTGTAAACCCAATCCAAAGTTCCAAGACTATCACACACACTGACTTTCACTCAGCATCTTTTGTTTTATATTGTAATTTGCTATTGTTCCTTGCTATGCTGTACTCAATATTATTCACGATTTATATAGCGCCAACAGTTTACAAAGCGCTTTACAATGTATAGGGGGGGACAACACAATTACAGTACAACACAAAAGGGACAGGAGGGCCCGGCTCGTACAGCTTTCATTCTAAAAGGGAGGGGGTGGTGGTACAAAGGTAATAGCTGCAGAGAATGATTTGATGGGGGTGGCTCGGGGACAGTTAGGTGGGCGTGGGATAGGCTTCCCTGAATAAATGAGTTTTCAGGGAACTCCTAAAGGTGGACAGGGTAGGGGCTGAGTGGACAGACTGGGGCAGGGAGTTCCAGAGGATGGGAAAGGCTCTGGAGAAGTCTTGAAGGAGAGCATGAGAGGTGGTAACAAGGGAGCTAGAAAACAGGAGGTCCATGGAGGAGCGGAGGGGACGATTTGGGCGATATCTGCAGATGAGGTTGGTGATGTAGATGGGGGCGATGTTGTGGATGGCTTTGTATGTTATGGTTAGCATTTTGAATTTTACACGGTGGGGTAGGGGAAGCCAGTGAAGGGATTGGCAGAGAGGGGCAGCAGTCACGGAACGATTAGTGAGGTCTAGCAGCAGCATTCATAATAGACTGAAAGGGGGGGGGGGGATAGCCTGCTTAAGGGTAGGCCATTAAGGAGATAGTTGCAGTAGTCAAGGCGGGAAATAAGGAGTGAACGAGTTGCTTTGGGTTGTCATTAGTCAGGAAGGGTCGAATTCTGGAGATGTTGCGGGGGTGAAGGCAGCAGGATTGGATATGGGGGCTGAAGGAGAGGTCAGAGTCGAGGATTACACCCAGGACCCTGGCATGTGTGGAGGGACTAATGGTTGTGTTGTTGATATTAACGGTGAAGTCACGGGGGGGGGGGGGGATCGTGAAGGAGGAAATAAAACAAGGCCAGTTTTAGAAAGATTGAGTTGGTTCTATATTACACTTCATTTATGCATATCCTTTCTAGAAAAGGGGCAAGATGTAGAATATGTAAGTGTTGTAGTTACACAGCCGTGTTAGGACCTGGGGGTGGGAACAGGAAGTTGTGAGGCAAAACTAGAAGAAATAGGTTTTACATGTGGCTCTCTGCCAACGGGAACAAGCTCTTCGCAAGATTCACCTGAATATTCAACATTGCTTCTACAAAATCGACACCATCTAAGCCCTCCATTAACTTCTTGGGAATTCAGTCCCTGATGCTGCGCCCAGCTTCCTACCTTCAGTACACCAGCATAGACGCATTCAGATACACGTGTGAGGGGTGACTTTAGCTGGAGGATGAGGAGGACTTCTGGCCTGACCATATTCTGTTCACTATAGGCACACTGACAATTCACAGCATGTGAGTGTATACAATTTTTTTTTATTTTTTTTATTTCCCCACTTAATAAAGAGATTTATTGCACTATGCAACACACTTCCTTTGTTTTTCTATAAAGTTCAACATGAAACTTGTAAGGAAAATATTCTATTTTGCCTGCTTTGTTTTTTACATTTTGAAGTTTTTTTTTCTGTCCAGATAAGGCTGGTGCCATCTTTGAACGTGTCCAGAATATTACTTCGGTAGCATCCTCCTAGGTGAGTAGCTAAGACAATAGTTCAATTTAGTTTTTTTTTGCTCCTCTAATCATTGGAGCATCTATTGACTTCTTTGGGCTGTTCTGGATCGCCTGGGTTGCACCATTTCCCCCTGCCTTCCAGAGGCTTCTATCACATAGGTGATGGGAGAGTGCAATGAGCAGCTTGATTTATTGTGCTTGAGCGAATCCATGGGGAGGTGTGCCCAGTAGGTAGCTGAAGAGAACATATATAGGCTGGAGGTCAGGAGCAGCTGGGCTCTTGGCCTTGCTGGAGACGTTCCACAGCCTCAGGGGCTGCTGACCATCTGAAGCAGTTCCACTAGCATTTGCTGGTGTTCAAGGTTTGAGCTGTGACAGAGCTGGGGCCCCATTTCCAAGTATTTTTGGAGCTAGCTAAGGGACTTCCATTAAGGATCTGACCTTGAGAGTCCATTGAACAATGCTTGGAAGCTGGAAAGTGTGTAGCTGTCCAGTGGCATTGTGAGCATTAATCCCTTTTTCTGAAGATTGTCCGGTAGAAGCTGGGAGTGAGTGGCTATCCTGCAGCCAAGCAACACCTAGAGGAAGCTAGGAACTACGCAGCTGTCCCGTGACAGATCTCTGGTGCAAACTGGGAAGTGTTCTGTTGTCCTATGACATTGCGAGTACTGACCTGAGCTTAGGATCCTGGCGACTGTGTGCGGTTTGACTTTGGGACGATAAGTGCCAGCTCTTACTGAGACAGCTTTTACAGGGCCTCAGTTCTGGCCACCCCCCTTGCTCCATGGCCTAAGGACTGTTCAAAGATGACTAGCCTAGTGAAGTGTCCCCTACTGCTACTGTAGCAATATGGACTATAATTGCCACGAACAGCTGTTCCCTGCCTTTGTATACCATGTTATCCCTCTAGTGCCCAGCGTTATCTGACATCATATTTGTGAGCCCAACCAAAAGGGTTGTGGGATTGGTAGTTCCAACAGATGGCTGTTCCCCTGTAGGATTACACTTTCGGACTACATATCCCAGGGATCTTTGCTACCAGAGAGATTTCTGGGAAGAACTATAAAAAAAAACAAACATAGACCCGCCTCTTGCTCTCTCCATCCTGGGCCTCGTGTGTGAAGGACCTCTCCACACAGGGAGAGTGAGGTTGCGGCCCACCACGCGGTCTACAGCATTCCTACCTGACTGAGAAGGGAATCGGCGCTGCCTGCCATTATCGGACATTGTGTTGACACCATCCCTATAGTGCAGCTACCCACGCTTTGTGCCCCATAGCAGGGAAGATCACCACAAGCAGATCTGCAGCCAGAACATCAATTCGGGAGTCACTACCTGGAAGGCGTTGAATCGGCCTGGTTGTTAAGAGGACTGTCGCTCACCTTTGCAAGTCTTTCCTTTGCTTCATTGGGACACTGTGCACAGACAGCTTTACCTTGGGAACACTTTACCACATTTTTGTTTGAACACTGTACATAATTCTCTTTAGCTACAGTCATCACAAGACATATTACCACTCTGTTACTATATCCTATTGGATACAATTAACAAGCTTCGACTGCCAAAGACCATCAGATCTACAACAGCGACATTCTGTCATTGTTACTTGAAGGGCCTTTACACAATCCATGTTAGCTGCATCTCTCATTAGGATCAGAGGTTAGACAGGCCGGCCTGGGTTCTCTTTCAAGTAGTATTGTCAGTAGTGCTGCTTAACTTGTTTTATGCTTTCAGGTTATACTCAATTGGTAATCTACTGTACATATGTGTATTTCTACTATTCTGTTGCTGCAGTCTGACTCAACTGACTTTTCTTAAGTGGTGGTTTGGCTGAGCTTGTGCCATTACCTTAAACTCAGTTGAATAATTACTTCTTTGTACAATCTACCTTAACTGAAGTATTACAGTAAACGTTAATAAAATATAAACGCATTGAGTGCCGTCTTATTACTTAAAGGTGTTGCATGATGTCTGAACCCAGAGTGTGTCAGGTGGGTTCAGTGCCGCCTACAAGTGCGCGCCCCCCCCTTCAGTGCCGCCTACAAGTGTGCGCCCCCCCTTCAGAGCCGCCTACAAGTGCGCCCCCCCCTTCAGTGTCGCCTACAAGTGCGCCCCCCCTTCAGTGTCGCCTACAAGTGCGCGCCCCCCCTTCAGTGTCGCCTACAAGTGCGCCCCCCCCCTTCAGTGTCGCCTACAAGTGCGCCCCCCCCTTCAGTGTCGCCTACAAGTGCGCCCCCCCTTCAGTGTCGCCTACAAGTGCGCCCCCCCTTCAGTGCCGCCTACAAGTGCGCCCCCCTTCAGTGCCGCATACAAGTGCGCCCCCCCTTCAGAGCCGCCTACAAGTGCGCGCCCCCCCTTCAGAGCCGCCTACAAGTGCGCGCCCCCCCTTCAGAGCCGCCTACAAGTGCGCGCCCCCCCCTTCAGAGCCGCCTACAAGTGCGCGCCCCCCCCTTCAGAGCCGCCTACAAGTGCGCGCCCCCCCCTTCAGAGCCGCCTACAAGTGCGCCCCCCCCCTTCAGAGCCGCCTACAAGTGCGCCCCCCCCTTCAGAGCCGCCTACAAGTGCGCCCCCCCCCTTCAGAGCCGCCTACAAGTGCGCGCCCCCCCTTCAGAGCCGCCTACAAGTGCGCCCCCCCCTTCAGAGCCGCCTACAAGTGCGCCCCCCCTTCAGTGTCGCCTACAAGTGCGCCCCCCCTTCAGTGTCGCCTACAAGTGCGCCCCCCCTTCAGTGTCGCCTACAAGTGCGCCCCCCTTCAGTGTCGCCTACAAGTGCGCGCCCCCCTTCAGTGTCGCCTACAAGTGCGCCCCCCCCTTCAGTGTCGCCTACAAGTGCGCCCCCCCTTCAGTGTCGCCTACAAGTGCGCCCCCCCCCTTCAGTGTCGCCTACAAGTGCGCCCCCCCTTCAGTGCCGCCTACAAGTGCGCCCCCCCTTCAGTGCCGCCTACAAGTGCGCCCCCCTTCAGTGCCGCATACAAGTGCGCCCCCCCTTCAGTGCCGCATACAAGTGCGCCCCCCCTTCAGTGCCGCATACAAGTGCCCCCCTTCAGTGCCGCCACATCAGAGCACATCAGTGAAGGAGAAAAATTACCCATTTGCTACATTTTATAACAGAAAATTTTCCATCATTTTTTAATTTGTTTAGCAAAAAAAAAAAAGAAAACCCAGTGGTGATTAAATGCCACCACAAGAAAGCTTTATCTGTCTCAAAAAAATTATAAGAATTTCATATGGATACAGTGTCGTATGACGTTGCAATTGTCATTCAAATTGCAACAGCTTAGATTGGCCTGGGCAGGAAGGTGGTGAGTGCCCGGTATAAGTGGTTAAAGATACATGGTTTACACTTAGCACTTGTTGCTTGAATGTTGCACCCATTTGATGAATTGATCATAGATTTATTGATGTATTTTTAATATTTACAAGTATGCTCCTTATTAAAGAGACCGCATACTCTCTTCCAGACAATATTCCAGGTATTGAGTACTCCAATATTGAGTTGCAGCAGGCTTTTTTGTTGTTTCCCCCCTTTTTTTCAGGTAAGCACTAAGCGCAGATAGTAAAGCTTTTTATTTTTAGCATATATCACATACCAGAACAGACACGTGTAATGACAACCAGAAGGTCTTACTTAGTTCAGCCAATACTCACATAATTGTGAACGAGATCTGGGTGACTTCTTTCTACACCATCATCTAAGATGCTGACCACCACATTCTTCCCAGTGTATCCTCTCTGCCAAGCTGCCATAACGTTCATTTCTGACCGGCAGCGGCTGCTTTTATCCCCACAATGCTGAAGAACACAAAACAAAAAAAAGGGTAAAAATCCACAGAATTTTAGATAATCATCAGGCTTTATCATGAAGGCACAACAAAGAGAACTAAGGATGTACAATGTACAGTAGCCAAAGACAGACTTCGAAAACTACATTAACCAGGAAACTCCATCATACTGGACATCTCTATTCTTCGTACGGCTTTCTAATGCACAAGCCCATCATGAACTTGTTCTGGGAGGTTTCAGGATAATTATCTTGCACACTATAACTCCAGTTTTCATCGACTGGAAGAAGTTCATAACAAGCAAGTTGGACTTAGATTTTAAAGCAGATATTTGTTAGTACGCGGTTATCAAATCCAAATTTACGTGTTTGGCTTTGAGTAGTGGTGAACAGTGAATGAGGGATACTCATGGCGGAAAGATGTCTCATAGCTGTTAGCTTGAAAAACACTAACCCACCTCAACTGCTAGAATCAAAAACAAAAAAACATAGAACTCATGGAGAAACAGCCAGACTTCATGATAACCGAGTTCCATAATAACATGTGGAAACTGTGCCACTTTGTTGACACCCTCTCCACCCCTAACTTAGCCGGTTTTTCACCCATGGGGCAACCTCTAAATCTACACCAGCCATTCCCAACCAGGGTTCCGTGGAACCCTGGGGTTCCTCCAGATGTTGCT
Source organism: Lithobates pipiens (assembly GCF_037356315.1). Classification (NCBI taxonomy): domain Eukaryota; kingdom Metazoa; phylum Chordata; class Amphibia; order Anura; family Ranidae; genus Lithobates; species Lithobates pipiens. The sequence goes on along the minus strand of NW_027507903.1, from coordinate 14,591,241 downwards.
AGGGGTTCCTTGAGCTGTGGCTGATGAACCACCTATTTGATGATGTCTACAGAGTTCAAGGTTCAGCACCACTTAGCAAAGCCAGCAGCAACAATACCAAATATCTTTTTGGCTGTATTGAAGGGTGGCATTCTGAACACCACTTTAAGGGGGGCATTCTTCCTATTGACCACCAATGTAAGGAGCATTGTTCCTATTGAGCTCTGATTTGGTTTTGGAAGGGTTCCTCGAGACATGTTTTTTTGGGGTTCCTCTAGGGTTAAAAGGTTGAGAAAGCCCTCCTTACACTTTTGAAATGCTGCGGCTCTCTTTTTCTCTTTCCGTCTGTACCTTTTCCTTTGTGCTCCCAGAATATATGATGCTTCAGAAACCATGACCCCTCTTAGAGGTTTCTGTGCACCTTTATGCAATCTCCATGACACAGTATACTTTAAATGACGTGACAAAATCACTTACCTTACGCTATTGTTGGTTACTAAATATAATGTCCTCCCTATTTACTCAGGGATGCTCCGTTTTATATTTTGCCGTCTTAACCCACAGTACTGTGAGCTTGTTTTATGCAATGTGAAGTATCGTATTCCATGTTTGTACCTTCTTTCATATAAATCAGGGGTCTCAAACTGGTGGCCCTCCAGCTGTTGCGAAATTACAAGTCCCATCATGTCTGCCTGTGGGAGTCATGCTTGTAACTGTCAGCCTTGCAATGCCTCATGGGATTTGTAGTTTCACAACAGCTGGAGGGCCACCAGTTTGAGACCCCTGATTTGAAAATTCTAATAAAAAGCTTTTGGTGGAGAAAAAATATAATTAGTGTGGGTGTGGGTGCAGAGATCGTTCATTGATGTCTAACGTGTGCCATTGTGGTTCCAATGAGAACAAAATATACTCCATTGGTGACAGTGGGTGCAAAAACGATGCAAGTGTTTGTATCAGTGGGGTCAAACTACACCCCATAGTTTGTCTTTGATTAGATTTTTTATTTGTATAAAATATTTAATAAATATTGAACATGCAACCATTACACCGGTTTTGTAAAGTATTTTAAGCAACTCTTTCTTTTGAGACTTGGTCTCTCTAAGAAATGAGGGAAAAATCAAAGGGAGAAGGACCAGTCACTTTTAGACCTCTTTGGGGTGTTTTTCATGCGCTTTAGCGTTAAAAAAAGTGCCTGTAAAGTGCCTGTAAAGTGCCTGTAAAGTACTTGAAAGAGCCTCATCTACAATCCCAATGTAAAAGCCCGAGTGCTTTCACACCGAGATCCCTTTCACACTCGGGCGTTTTTCAGGCACTTTAGCTTTAAAAAAAAAAAGCGCCTGAAAGAAGCCGCAACTGCAATCCCAATGTGAAAGCACTCGGGCACTGCACTGGCAGGGCGTCAAAATAAGCCCTGTAAGCAGCTTCTTTGCAGCGCTTTTGGAGCCGTTAATACATCGCTCCTAAAGCGCCCCTTTTCATTGAAATCAATGGGAAGCGCCTGCAAAAAGCCTGAAAAGTGCCTGAAAAGCCCCTGCAAATAGCTTTCGGCAGAGGCGCTTTGTGGGCACCTTTCACCCTTTATTTGGCCACTAGCAGGGGTTAAAAGCGCCCCACTAACGCTCAAAAAAAAAGCTGGTAAAGCGCAGCTAGTTTAAGCTGTGCTTTGAGCATTTTTTGGGCGCTGGCAGTGTGAAAGGGCTCTTAAAGCACTTGGGCTTTCACATTGGGATTGCAGATGAGGCTTCTTACAAGCGTTTTACAGGCGCTTTAACACTAAAGCGCCTGAAAAACGCCCCAGTGTGAAAGGGATCTTAGCTGTATGTGTAATTTGTGCTTCAGCTGTGTAAACGGGCTTTATTTTTAAAAAAAGGAAAGCAGGTAAAGTTAGTTTTGCCAACACAAAAATAAAAAAGCCTGGCGATGTAAAGTGGCAAATGTGCAAAATTCTGATTTACCTAAATATATAAAAAAAAAAAAGCAGCAAAAGCTACTTTAGCTCCGAGGACGACATTACAAACAAAAACATTCTACTTTCCCTTTCAGGTGAGTTGGCCGGCATTAGCCCAACACCGGTACAACTTCACCTTAACATAAGTGTAAAATCACACGGCTGAACGAGGTCTTCGGCACACAAGCCACCGTTTACATGGAAGCGAGTGGAAATGTATTTTTGGAATTTTCAGACATCTAAGCACTTGGCATACGCAAGTGGGCACTCTATCCTGCCAGCAAATAAATGTGTAGATTGGCGTACTTACCAGATACCACATGTTTGACCAGATGGGGTCATTAAAGTACAGGCTGGAATCTGCTCGGATATGCCGCTTCACCCTTTTCTTCACTTGCTGCTGCTGCATCCACTCCACCTGTACGGGAAACCGGAGGAAATCAGCTAGACTTCACATAGCCAAGATAATGGCCATATATTCAATGTAAAAATGATAAACTACAATAAAGTGAAACTTTACTCTTCCAATCAACATTTTTAATCCTCATGCTGCCAGCATTAGTAAATAGATAGGAAAGTATACAGTGAGGTAAAAAGGTATTTAACCTAGAGGTCGACCGATATATCGGCCGATATTTGCCGTTTTTTAAATAATCGGCATCGGCCGATTGTGCTGATAAAAAGCCGATTCTACAGTGGGACTTTGAAATGACTTCTGTAAGAAGTCAGTGTAAGTTGCCTGAGTTGTCATAGCAACACTTTCCTCCTCTCTGGGCAGACTGCCAAGAAAAGAACTAAATGATACAATGTTTACACTTCTGAATGAATGAAGTCATCTCTGTGTAGAAGTTCTCAGTTTAACCATTTAAAGACTAAATCTTTTCTGACACTTGTTGCTTACAAGTAAAAATCCTGTATTTTCTGCCAGAAAATCACTTAGACCCCCCAAAAATTATATATATTTTTTTTAGCAGAGATCCTAGGGAATAAAATAGCGGTTGTTGCAATATTTTATGTCACACGGCATTTGCACAGAGGTCTTTCAAATGCATTTTTTTGGGAAAAAAATACACCATTTAAAAAATAAAAATAAAATAAAAACAGTAAAGTTAGCCCTTTTTTTTTTTTTTTGTCCAAAAGTTTTGACTACCTGTTTTTATTTAATATACAGGTTTTTTTTTTTAAATCTAGATCATACATACAAGTAAACTGATTGGAGGTTTGTTTTGTTTAATAAATGTTTAAATGTAAGAAATTTTCTGTATCACTTATGAAGACTGCTTTCACACTGGAGCGGGCAGGCGTTGATGGTAAAACGCAAGTTTTAGCGGCTCTTTACCATCATTTTAGCGGTGCTATTTGGCTGCTAGTGGGGCACATATAACCCAGCTAGCGGCCAAGGAGGAGGTTAAATGCGCCCATGAAGCACCGCTGCCAAATCGCATTGCATGCGCTTCAGCAGTGGTGCCCATTCATATCAATGGGCAGGAGTGGTGGAGGAGCGGTATATACCACTCCAAACGTGTTGCTTGCAGGACTTTTTTTTTTTTAAGATCCTGCCAGCGCATCGCCTCAGTGTGAAAGCACTCTGTCTTTCACACAGACTGCAGGGGAGCCATTTTGCAGGCACTTTACAGGCGCTATTTTTAGCCCAAAAGCGCCTTAAAAAACGCCCCAGTGGGAAATGTGTGTTAGATCAAGGGGGATTAAAAATAAATAAATAAAAATCGGCTTAACATATCGGCCCAAAAAAAATCGGCATCGTATATCGGCTTTCGGCCGCCATGATTTCTAAATATCGGCATCGGCCAGAGAAAAACCCATATCGGTCGACCTCTAATTTAACCCCCTGCTAATTTTGTACGATTGCTCACTGACCAAGAAACGGTCTAATTTAATGGTAGGTTTATTTTTACAGTGAGTGATGGAACAAAAAATATCCAGAAAAACTCATTTCAAAAAAGTTATAAATTTGCATTTTAGGCCGTGTTCACACTACTACACGACGGTAGGACGACTACCATCCTACTTTGCTCTGCAACATCGGTCCTACATCCATCAGACTTTCATGAACAGGATACTACTTTGATCTGACTTTTCAGATAGTATAACTTGTCCTTTGACCAATCAAAACTAACACAATGGGAGGGGCTACAGCAGGGGGCAGGAAATAACACAATGTCGGATGCCAAAGTCGGATGATTAGGACAAGGATCTGACTTTGATCCTACTTCAGCCCATTGACTATTATTGAAGTAGGATCAAAGTCAGACCAAAGTAGTACAGGGAGCATTTTCAAAGTCGGACCGACTTGTGTCAGACCAGTTAAGATGGCTCCCATAAGGGAACATTGATTTTCATACGTCATGTGACATGAGCTCCCAACGTCGGAGCGTTTGTGGTACCAGTATGAACCCGGCCGCAATGAGTGAGTGATTCCCTATCAATTAGCCAGATTTCTGGCTCCCTGGTGTCTTCTATACCGGTAACAAGCTGAGATTAGGACCATTCTTAGCCCTGGTTCACACTGGAGTGTTTTGACATGACAACTCGGCGACAATTGCTGTCAATGGCACCGTCTGAATCTGTGTGAAGCCGCAACTGCGGGGCTGCACAGATTTCAAAAAGTAGTTTCTTGTACTACTTTTTGCGATTTCGGGCTGCGATTTACATGGACATCTGTGCACCAACCTGGGGGGGGGGGCACTAGGCAGGGAGGGAGGGATCTGGAGTGCTGGCGAGGGACCAGAGAAGATGATTGGGGCTGCTCTGCGAAAATCTATTACACAGGCAAGTATGAAATGTTATTTAAAAAAGAAAAAGAAATATAAAATAAGAAAATTGCTTGATCAACAGTATCCAATTTTTCAGGGGGAATCCCTTTCGCTGAGCTTTTGTATTCTGACAGCGGGTTTCTACAGGGTAAGCAAATATCTACATATCAATGGCATGTGTATTGTTCCAGATCTGTTCAGTAATGCAGCTTGAAACTTTCCCTCTGTAAGACTGCTCACTGCTGCTCTTTGTGCAGAGTGACTGGTCTTGTCTCCGCCCCTCCTGTCATTTTCTGCAGGCAGTCTGTAGTGGGTGGAGCCTGCTGGGTCCCTCCCACAGCTCTGCTCTCTGCACAGGCCATGTGCAGCACCATTGATAACGGCACCTCTACTTATACAAGTGTAGCGCCCTGCTCCTAATGAGCAGACTATTGTTTTTTTGTAAATTTAAATTGTCTGAGGCTGCAGTTTGGCTCAGACTAATTATGTCAAAGTTCTGGTTTCTGTACCAGTTCAGCTGGGTTGTACTAGTTTCCACTTGGCTGTAGGTGTCACTGTCACCACCGGTAAGTGTTGGAAATGCAACAGGCTGAATGCATTGAATACCCCTTTTACTTGGAAATAGCCCAGTGGGAGTGGTTCACCTGCTGTGCATTCTGGGTGGGGGGTACTTAAGGTACTGACGCCATTTTTGAGTGTCTTTTTCCGGGGTTCCTTATCCCGACCTCATGGCCCTCCTGGCCTGGGGTGTGTGCAGCCTGTTCCTGTGTCTCGGGGACGGCTGGCCCAAGGCTTTGTAACAAAGGGTGGGCCCAAAAGTCTTGGTGCCTACCGATCCAGGGGTGGTCCTGTGCTGTCTTGCCTGCGGGGAGAAGCTAAGCGACTGGAGGATCCAGGGGAGGACTTTTTCAGGAGAGGACCGAGCAACAAGGCTGGTATCTCTGGAAGAGCCTGGAGACTCAGTTGGAGGATGCATCCAGGGTCACCTATCACACAGTATCACCAGATTGGCTGAAGGAAACTGGTACGGTGTGACAATTCTTTAATTTCTAATTAAGTTGTTGGTTGTGCTTTCCTGTGGCAGACAATTGTACAAAGATTTCATTTAAATTTACAAGTCTGTGGCAGAGACTTTGAGCAACCCACCGGCTGCTAGGTCAGTGATAGAGGCCTATCCGATGATTGCTGGATCCAGTTTGGAAGCGGTTTGATAAAGGAAATACCTCTAACCCGCAATTACAAAGGTACCTGAACTCCCCTTAAGCCTCAATTGCAAAACTTTATGTTTATCTCAAATAAATCTTTGGAAAAAGGATTAAGTGTCGGAGCCAACATTCTTTAAATTTACTCTACAATGGGACCCCTGAGACAGACAAAGTGAGCAGGTGACGTAACGGTAAGCCCAATAAAAATTCAGCAGCTCCTTCGGGAGTCAGTGCTACACAAGGTAATCTCTGGGTTTGCAAAGGCATTTGGTGCATACAAAGTGGATTTATATCCTTTTGTGACTATTGAGGAATATATTTAAATGAACGTTTTTATGCCCGGAGTTCAGCTTTAATGTCTACAAGAAACCGGAGATGTGGGAACACCTAGGAGAGTTCCTGCTTTATCAGCAAAGAGACCTCACCTCTGTTGTTCCCAACATACATCAGAAACCACCAGTCTTTGTAAGCGATATATTTTTGGCTGACACCCCGGGATCACTTTGGGACGCGCTACAAGGGAGATCTGAGATACTAGAATGTTATGGCAAGAAGGGAATTTAAAAAGCAGCAAAATTCACACTTCCTGAAGCTGATTAGATGTAGCTTTACCCTATTAGCATTTATTAAAACAGCCTTAAAATAGAAAACTGCAAATCTATTTATGTAGTGTTGCTGGTTTATCCACCTACACAGACTGTACAAAATACCGCAATGTCTACCATATCTGAAAAACAGATCAAACATAGAACTGCAAAGACACTTTTCATTCATGTGGTGCTACCCCCGCAGGAACCGCCGGTTATTTGTGTCCATTTCATCCACTCGCAGCATGCACACAGCATTTTCAGCATTCTGCCTTTGGCTCAAGAATCAGTCTAGGGCAGTGGTCTCCAAACTGCGGCCCCAGGGCCGGATGTGGCCCTTTTGCTTGCCTTCATCTGGCCCTGGGCTCTTCATGCTGACACCAATGTTGGAGCACTATTCCTCCCACTGACACCAATGTTGGGGGGGACACCATTCCTCCCACTGACACCAATGTTGGGAGGGGGGGGCACCATTCCTCCCACTGACACCAACGTTGGGGGAGCATTCCGCACCATTCCTCTCACTGACACCAATGTTGGGGGGGGGGGGGGGGAGCACCATTCCTCCGGCTGACACCAATGTTGGGGTGGGCACTTGGATGGAAAAAGGGAGCATGGGATAGCCCATAACTAAAACTTTACTACATTTCTGGCTGTTCTGCACAACTCTTGAAATCCTTGTACAACTTTGTCTGCATTCTCTTAGCAAAGTGCCAAAGAAACCCCAGTTGCCTGTGACCTGTACTTCACTCTCAGTTCCCAGTACCTTACTGTCAATCCTTGCAGCACTGGGGTCTTGTACTCAGCCACTAGTATCATCGGTTGCCTCCTGCCAATATCCCTCCAGGCTCTCTCTAGCGATGTAGACTCATGCCACCTCTTGGACAACTTGGGCTCTATCCCACAGCTCCCCATTGGCTCTATCCTGTGAGCTCTCTCCTGGCCCTCTGCATTTTTGGGCTGCTTTTCAATAGACTCCCCCAGTTAAGCCTAGCTGGAACCTCAGCGTCTTTAGACTGGCTTCAATTCCCGCCTTCTGCCCAGGAGGGACAGGCCCCCATATCAGGCGGAACCCAGAAACACTACACCACATCCTGCAAGCTGCCCTTGCTGCACGGGACTCAGACTATTTATGGACCCTTACCCGCCTTCTGAGTACATCTCATCGTGGATTGGCTGAAGTTCCATAAACATTCAGGCTGCAGTCTCTGCTATCTTCCCACTACGTTCCCACTACGTTCTAGAAATCTAGAGAAGCAGCAGAGCAGCATTGCAAATGGCAACCAGCCCAACCTATAACTGGCCTTTTCAGCAAGCAGCACTTGGAAGGGCGACGCATGTTAAACAAATTCCCAGCTCACTTATCAGTCAGCCTGCAACAAAAGTTTTCACACATTTGCAAAGGTCACCTTACGGCACCCGTGTACTGCAGTCCTAACTAAATTTTGATAGTCTCCAAAGTTGGAGCGCATACAGTATATAATAATGGATGGATTAAGGACAGGTTTTCCTAGAGGGACACTGCAGGGATTTGAACAACCTTTGTTGCAGACTGCAACCTTTTCTTATTCTGAAGAAATAGCTGTGTGTGTGTCCATGTGCAAAGTGAATATCAATCAGCTTCTGCACCTATATAGTTCTAATGAGGAAAGTGACAGGATCTGCATCCCTTTAGATGTGATTTCCCTTTGGGAGTATCTCCCCAAAAATGACGTCGTAGGGGGCCTAAAATCTGACTTGTATCTTAGCGCAGACTTCAGGGGAAAAAAAACGGTGAACCAATCACATGAGCAGGAAATTACATTTCAGGGGGGAATTCTGTACATCTGTATAGCCGTGGCCAAAAGTTTTAGAAATTACACAAATATTCATTTTCGCAAAGTCTGCTGCTTCGATGTTTTTAGATCTTTTTGTCAGATGTTACTATGGTATACTGAAGTATAATTACAAGCATTTCATAATGGTCAAAGGCTTTTATTGACAATGACATGAAGTTTATGCAAAGTCAATATTTGCAATGTTGACCCTTTTTTCAAAACCTGCAATTCTCCCTGGCATGCTGTCCACCTGGGCCACTTCCTGACTGATGGCCTCCATTCTTGCATAATCAATGCTTGCCGTTTGTCCGAATATGATATGATATTTTTTTTAGTTCAGCCGCCACTTGAAGATTAACCACAAGTTCTCAATGGGTTGAAGGTCTGGGGAGTTTACTGGCCACGGACCCAAAAATGTCGATGTTTTGTTCCCTAAGCCAATTAGTTATCACTTTTACAATATGGCAAGGTGCTCCATCATGTTGGAAAAGGCATTGTTCCTCACCAAACTGTTCTTGAATGGTTGGGAGAAGTTGCTCTTGGAGGACGTCTTTGTACCATTCTTTATTCATGGCTGTGGTCTTAGGCAAAATTGTGAGCGAGCCCACTCCCTTGGCTGAGAAGCAACCCCACACATGAATGGTTTCGGGATGCGTTAGTGTTGCCATGACACAGGACTGATGGTAGCGCTCATCTTTTCTTCTCTGGACAAGGGTTTTTTCCAGATGCCCCAAACAAAGTCAAAACCATCAGGGAAACAATTTGTCAGAAGAAAACATCCGACCTCAGCCAGCAAATACATAAAGAGGATGTCTGCACCAACATACCGCAACCGCCGAAATTTTCACTATCCCCAATTACCGTAGACACCGCAAAAAACATCATTAATAAACTGCGTGACAGTACCTCACCTATTGACATCATCCCCACAAAACTACTGAAAGAATGCTCCGACATCGTGACTCCAACCATAACCCACCTCATAAACCGATCATTCCACGAAGGGATTGTTTCCAGCATCCTCAAACAAGGCATCGTCAAACCTCTACTCAAGAAACCAAACCTGGACCCTCAGGAGCCAAACAACCATAGGCCAATTATGAGCCTCAACACCATTTCTAAGATCATGGAGAAATCTGTAGTACAAAAGCTACAACTTCACCTGTATACTCAAACTCCTGGACCCGCTGCAATCAGGCTTCCGCCCGGGTCATGGAACAGAAACAGCTCTCCTCAAGATTTGGGATGACGCCCTCGAAGCAGCAGATGACGGAGAGCTGTGTCTCCTCGTACTGCTAGACCTAAGTGCAGCGTTTGATACAGTAGATCACAATACTCTACTCGTCCGCCTCACAGAAGTAACCGGAGTCCAAGACATAGATCTCCAATGGTTCGCGTCCTTCCTAGGAAATCGGTCACAGACAGTGAAACTAGGAAAATTCCTCTCCGAAACTCGGGCAGTCACCTGCGGAGTCCCTCAAGGCTCTCCTTTGTCACCCGTTCTCTTCAACATTTACATTCGCCCACTCCTTCAAATCATCAGATACTCAGATCTCTGCTTCCACTCTTACGCTGACGACACGTAGCTTTATTTCCGGATCAATGGAAAAAAAGATCAACAACTTGAAAACTGCCTCAAATCAATAGAGGACTGGATGACCACCAACTCCCTCCAGCTGAACCAATCAAAGACAGAGCTTCTTATCTTACACCCAAATCATAAGCCCGCAACCAAAACCTCCTGGTCTCCACCAACCGTCTTTGGGCAGACTATCTCCCCAAAGACCAAAGTGAAGAGTCTCTGGGTTATTTTAGATGCACAAATGTCAATGGATGCGCAAATAGGATCTGTAGTCAGTGGATCTCACCATCTGCTGCGCATGCTTCGCAGACGCATCCCTTTTATCCCAAAGAATGACAAAGCAGTGGTAGTTGGATCATTAATTCACGACTGGACTACGCAAATTGGCTTTACATAGGATTACCACAATATCAACTTGCACGATTACAACTGATCCAAAACACGGCGGCAAGGCTGATAACAGGAAAAAAACCCTGGGAATCCATCTCTCCTTCGCTGAGGAGCTTACATTGGCTACCCGTAAAAAATCGGATCACGTTCAAGACCCTTTGCCTCACCCACAAATGCGTGCATAGAGAAGCTCCGCAATACCTAATGGAGAAAATAAATCATTACACACCAAACCGCAGTCTTCGATCAGCCAACAAAAACCTCCTCCTCGTGCCCAAAGCCCGGTATAAATCCAAGGGGGATCGGAGATTCGCTGTCCAAGGTCCTCGGCTATGGAATGCTCTACCAATCAACATCCGCCTGGAAGAAAATCACCTGGCTTTTAGGAAAAAACTCAAGACCTTCCTCTTTTAGCAGATGATCAAAGCTCGCCACAGCGCCTAGAGGCGATTCAGTTCGCATTGTGCGCTATACAAGTATTTCATTCATTCAAAAGGGAAAGTGGATTCAGAGAAAATGACTTTACCCCAGTCCTCAGCAGTCCAATCCCAGTACCTTCTGCAGAATATCACTCTGTCCCTCATGTTTTTCCTGGAGAGAAGAAGTTTCTTTGCTGCCCTTCGACACCAGACCATGCTCCAAGACTTCTCCTCGCTGTGTGTGCAGATGCACTCACACCTGTCTGCTGCCATTCCTGAGAAAGCTCTGCACTGGTGGTGCCAGCTCGATCCCACAGCTGAATTGTAGGAGGCAGTCCTGGCACTTGCTGGACTTTCTTGGGACCCCTGAAGCCATCTTTACAAATGCAGTGGAATTTTTTTTTGGGGGGGGGGGGGGGGGGGGGTCAAGTTCATTTTCATGGCAAAGAGGGACTTTGCAATTAATTTCAATTTATCTCAATCTTCATAACATTCTGGAATATATGTAAATTGCCATCATAAAAATGGATGAAGCAGACTTTGTGAAAATTGATATTTGTGGCATTCTCAAAACTTTAGTCCATAGCTGTGTACAGAACGCCTCTAGGTTGCCATATTGCATTTTGCAGAAAATTACAGTGCTGCAGATTGAAAACAAGGTCATTTTAATTTACAATAGGACTTGTGCCACAATTGTATATGCAAGATTATTTTTCCCATGAAAGTGGAGTTACCCTTTAAGTTCTCATAACCTGAATTTTGATGTTGTCAGATTTACAGCCATTCAGAAAATAAAGTTGATGGCAATTAGCAAGCACAGCAAAAGGATGAACAAGATTTATGAAAAAAAAAAACTAGAGCCATGCAGCAAGCTGTGCTTCCTTTGCTTAAATGCAAATTTTCCACGGTTGACCGAGATCTACTTGTAATGTAAATTTCTGAAGATTTTAAATTAGTTGCCAACTTATCCTGGAAGGTGCGAGTTGAAAAATAAACAGTATTATATTAAATCATTAGAGCGCTATCTGTAGTGCTACCAACATAAAGTGGAAAACAAGTGTCCTCTGCTCATTGGTCACCGTCACTTGTATCTGAACGGGACCAGAAGATGGACAGCCAAAGGAGAATTGGTATCACACTTCATAGGTCACCTTACAAGACTTGTCCCTGGACCTTCATTGCCGGAATGTCCTAATATTTTATAATTTAGGTTGGGTCATTTCTGCTCCAAAACACAATACGGAAGCCGTATTGCAACATTGCCGGGCGGTAGAGTTTGCCACCTCATCTCTTTAAAACCAAACATTAATTACACAGATTCTGGGGCTAATTTAATGTAAATAAAGCACAGAGTTTACCACCTTAAACAGCCACAGAACCTGTGTAATTAATGTGTTTGGTTTTAAAGGGATGAGGTGGCAACCCTATGACGGGCAGCCGACAGGTGTCCTGCCTGTTTTATGCCGCCGGGGGTGGGGAGGGGCAGTGCTGTGGGGGTAGGTAAATGGAAAGAGGCAGATGCGGGGCTGTAAGTTAGGAGGGTTGGGACGAGGGAGGGTCGGAGCTAACAGAGCGCAGAGTGGAGCCCCTGGCAGAAAGTGTCCCCTGTGTGGCTCTCTCCTCCCTCCCCGCTTGGTGCGGGTCTATATTGATCTGTCTGGGGAGACTCCCCAGAGCAGGAACTGGCAGCTCTGAATGGGTTCAGCAATAGCCCTGAGCTGGAGACCACCTCGCAGTGGGCCCCCCTGTTCTTTGCTTGCGCACCCCCCCCCCCCCCATGCATGGGCTCAGACTGTGGCTCCGAGTCGGGTCTGGGCAGCCCAAGAGTCTGCTTCTCCCTGGACAATCAGTGTGGCCACCTATCAGGGCCACCTCAGCCGCACAACATTCGTGCAACCCAGCAGTGCCCATCCGTGCAACCCAGCAGTGCCCATCCGTGCAGCCTCATCACCACAAATTAGTGAAGAAAAAAATTACTTATTTGCAAAATTTTATAACAGAATTTAAGAAAAAGTTTTGTTTTTCAAAATTTTAACAAAAAATAAAAACCCCAGCAGTGATTAAATACCAACAGGAGAAAGTTCAGTCCTAATTAAAAAATAAAAATGTAATATGAGTACAGTGTTACATGACCACACAATTATCAAAGTGTGGCATTGGCCTGGGCAGGAAGGGGGTGAATGTAACCAATGGGCAAAAGGTTAAAAAAAAAAACTACTAAAAAGATGCTAATACTGGCCCCCCCTACAAAAGCACCACTCCGCGCCCAGGATAACAACCCATAGGATTACTATGTAGATATATAAATATTAGACTTGTGCACAACAGAAAATTTCGTTTAGTTTCGGTTCGTTGTCATTCGTAAAATACATCATATCGTTCTGTTATATTCATTATGTTACGTTAATAAGTTTTCAGATAATTCGTTATTCGTAGAGTGTCGAATTCATTCGTTCATATTAGTTGAAATTCGCTATTTATGTATGTATAGACATTCGTGATAATGATTCGTAGTTTGGAAAGTCGTTTGTTTATTGAATCTTTTAACACACACAATGACAACGTCTCTTCTCCTCGGCTCAAATACAATACAACACCCTTCTAACTCAGTTCTCAGGAATGCACTTTGCCAGTAATCCATCCTCCGGCACAAAATTAATTACCTGATTGGACTATAAGATTTACTTTGAGCTGACAATTTGTTTCATTAGATCTTTAAAGAATTACAGAATCATGTCGAATTCATTCGTTATATTTCTTTCGTATTCGTTGTTATTCGTTATTTTTTTATTCAGACATTCGGATGCATCCGAATGTCCGAAAGATGCAAAATTCGGCCGAATTTCGATTCGTTACGAAACGAATTGCACAAGCCTAATAAATATCAATCATTAAAAATACAAAAAAAAAGCAACTACTTAAAATATACGTATAAAATTGAAAAGACAATACTAAAAAAACCTCTGAGAGGAAGTCCTTTAAATATTGCAGTAGCGCTTATGCCAAATAAATCAACTGACAAACTCTCATGATAGTTCATATAAGACTCACTGGAAGGAGATCAGATATAACTTGTGATGTGACTTGCTGAAACCCCCATCCACCAGACACTCCACCACGTGAGATAAATCTCCCCATTGGGGGTGCACTCACCAGAATCACCGTAATGGTATACCTTGAATTGTAAATGTTTCTCCATCGCTATTAACCAACCTCCGATCACGCCGATTAGGGCTCTCGAAAAGACCATGTGGAAAAATAATGAAACATCCACATAGCAGAATACTGCATAAAGATTTTTAATGAAACCTCAAAAAAAATAAAAAAAAATAAAAAAAAACACCCTAACAAATTAAGCGTACATCAAGCATATATGAAGCAATTATAAAGTGTGGTGTGCTTGTATAGTCACCCGGTTCACGGTACTCGGAGGAGAACTTATGCTGTGTACATCAGTGATACTACTTCCTGGTTACCAGCCCGTGGAACGCACACGTCACTTCCGGCCAATCACCTCGTTGACGCGTTTCGTATGCTTGATGTACGCTAATTTGTAAGGGTGTTTTTTTGAGGTTTCATTAAAAATCTTTATGCAGTATTATGCTATGTGGATGTTTAATTTTTTTCACATGGTCGTTTCTGGAGCCCTAATCAGCGTTGGTTAATAGCGATGGAGAAACATTTATAATTAAAGGCATACCATTACGGTGATTCTGGTGAGTGCACCCCCAAAGTGGAGATATATCTCAGGTGGTGGAGTGTCTGGTGGATGGTAGTTTCAACAATCTCCTTCCAGTGACTTATATGAACGATCATGAGAGTTTGTCATTTGATTTATTTGACATAAGCGCTACTGCAATATTTAAAGGACTTCCTCTCAGTTTTTTAGTATTGTCTTTTTTTTTAAATTTAAAAAACACCTGGCTCCTAACTTTTTATTCTACAGGGCCTCTTTTGGAAAACATGGAATTAAGGCTGGGTTCACACCTATGCAAATTGGGTGTGGCTTCTTACCACATCCAGCTCACATAGCAGGAGAACGCGACTGGCTCTCTATGGAGGCGGCTCACGTATCTCCGCAACAGGTCCGGTGCGTTTTGCACAAAAAACGTGCACTTTTTTTGGTCCATTTCAGGTCTGAATTCAGCCTAAAATTCGGTCTGAAATCGGACCTGAAACAGTGAACCAGAACGCACCAGATCCCTGTTGTTCGACTGATGTGGTAATGGCGTGAACCCAGCCTCAGGGTTTAAAGTGGCATTAAACCCAAAAAGTTATATAGTTTACTAATTAGATGTGGTGGTTGCATTCATTTTCTTTTAAGGCTTTTTTGCTCTCTGCTTTTACCTGGTGATCTGGCCAGTAACACACCTCCTGTATTAGAGCACCCCACTCTGAATGAAGGAGCACAGGAGGCACCTCTGGACAGCAGCATTGCCAGTCTGGAGGGATGGAGGGAGGGCATGTTAGATGTACTAGCAGATTTAAATACACTAACAATTTGAAGCCAAACTCCAGCTCACTTTATAATCACTCACAGCAACTGTTTTTATGCTTTTGGGATAAAGGTTTTACATAAGTCTAACTATAGTGGTCGCAATTACAGCCTGGCCCCATGCCTCAGGGGGTCAGTGTAAACCGCCCCCCGGCACATTTGTCTACACCTGGAGAGGCGCGGTGGCATATAGAGGAACTGATGCCCTGCATTTTTTGCTCTTGCAGCCCCTGAATGCCTACAGGAGCGAGAGGAGGAGAAGCAGGCATTTAGCGGCTGCAGAAGCAAAATGCCGGGCATCAGTTCTGCTATATGTTGCCGCTCCTCCTATCCAGCCTGGTGCTAGGCATTTCTGGCATTTGTCATTTGCAAGGACCATCGGCTCAGCACCGGGCTCCCACTGCTTGCGTTTAGGCTTCTCCTGCCGGGTAAGGCTAGAGTGAGCATACTGCGAGTCCTACTGTAAAAATGCCCCCTTTTATCACACTGCCCCCTCCTACCTATCACCCCCCCCAACCCACCTGTCCCACTCCCACCCGTCACACTGCCCCCACCCACTTGTCGCCCCCCAGCCCATCACACTGCCCCCTCCTACCTGTAGACCCCCCCGCCCACCACACTGCCCCCTCCTACCTGTCGCCACCCCAGCCCTTCACACTGCCCCCTCCTACCTGTCGACACGCCAGCCCTTCACACTGCCCCCTATTGCCTGTCACCCCCCAGTCCGTCACACTGCCCCCTGCTACCTGTCACCCCCCCAGTCCGTCACACTGCCCCCTCCTACCCGTCACCCCCAGTCTGTCACACTGCCCCCTCCTACCCGTCACCCCCAGTCCGTCACACTGCCCCCTCCTACCCGTCACCCCCAGTCCGTCACACTGCCCCCTCCTATCTGCGGCCCCCCCACCTACCTATCACACTACCCCCTCCTACCTGTCGCCCCCCCACCGGGTCACACTGCACCCCCCCACCCGTCACACAGCCCCCTCATCACAACACCCCCATTATACTGCCCCTTGTCACAACATCCCCCCCCCCCCCCGTCATACTGCCCCGCCCCTCCTTTCACCCTCCTGTCAAGCTTTCCAGGTACCCTTCTGTCACACTAATGCGCGCCCCCCCCCCCCAATAGAATACTTTTTATAATGTGTGCACAAAAGCCAAAAATTGCCCCTGTAGGAAGTGGTTACACAAGAATGGGAACAGAAAATCAAATGCCCACTCTCAGCTCCTTGCAATGTGTGTACACAGCACACAGCCTGAGGATGAATGTGTGTCCATCGGTAGGACGTCAATGTCGGAGATTTTTTTAGTGACAAATCCTAAGTCCCGATATCTTCCTTCTCCAAGTTCCAGAATCTTCTCGTGTTCCATGTCTCTGCTCATCCCCATCCATTATTAATAGTCATTTAATGTCTCACAAGCCAAACAGAACATTGAGAGCTTGTCAGAGCCTTGAGCAAAGTCTTGCTCGTCTCCTGCTGGAGTCTCAGGGGGACACGGGGGGGTGAGCGGCAGGAAAATCCTTCGTACATCGCCCCGCAGCCGCCGAGACTGCTGTGACAAGCATGGGTGAGGGCGACATGACAGGTGGCCCAAAGGTCTATTACTGAATGTGAAAACCTGACATGTACCGCTGCCGAGCACAGGATCATGGTGTTGGGGGAGGGGGGAGGGGGGTCACCCCAAGGCACATGAGCAATCAACATTCACAGAAATGGGACATTTAACAAAGTCTTTGTACTGACAGACCAAAAAAAAAAAGCTCTAAAGGAGGAACCCCAGCAAGATTTTTTTTCCTTAACTACCGGGCACGCACTTCCTGCCCAGGCCAATTTTCAGCACCATCACACTGAATGACAATTGTGCGGTCATGCTACACTGTACCCCAAATTACATTTTTATACTTTTTTCACACAAATAGAGTTTATTTGGTGGTATTTAATCACCGGGGTTCATATTTTTTGCGAAACAGAAAAATAATTTTCCAAAAAGTTTTCACAGTTTATTATAATTAATTTTGCAAAACAGGTAATTTTTCTCCTTCACCGATTTGCATTGAGGGAGGCACTGAATGGCAGCACTGGTTGGTACCAGTAATAGCGGTAATCAGGACACTGATCAGTATATAGTATCGCACAAAAGTGAGTACACCCCTCAAATTTTCGTTAAAATATTTTCTTCTATCTTTTCATGTGACAACACTGAAGAAATGACACTTGTCTACAATGTAAAGTAGTGAGTGTACAGCTTGTATAACAGTGTAAATATGCTGTAACCTCAATATAACTCAACACACAGCCATTAATGTCTAATCCGCTGGCAACAAAAGAGAATAGCGCCAATGTATGCGTTCGCTTTTGTGCATGGGGGCGCTTAATTTTTTAATTTTTTTTGTTTTATTTTACTTTTATTTTTACAGTCTTTAAATTTTTAGTTATTTTTTGATCACTTTTACTCCTATTACAAAGAAATATAAATATCCTTTGTAATAGGAATAGTTGGCGACAGGTCCCCTTTATGGAGAGATGTGGGGTCTATAAAGACTCCATGTTCTCTCCTCCAGGCTGGAAAGACCAAGATAAAAAAAAAAAAAAATCGTGGCCTTTCCAGCCATGTCATCGGCAGTGTTAGTTTCTGCCGGCTCCGAAGTTCATATAGATGACTGGGTACCATCAGGTCACAAGAATTCTCAATGCTCAACTTTGGGCAGGGTACGATTCATTATCCAGCTCGCCAACTGCACGGCCGAGCCGGTAGAAGCACTGGAGGGTGGCGCAAGGAGGGTGGCTCGTCCCCTCCCCGCCCCCTGTAAGAACTATCAAGCCCTGATGAAGTCACATGACTAGTGACGATACGCGTAGGATTGGATGAGGAGGATACCGGAAGTGACGTCCGGAGTACGAACGCAGAGCCCGTTCGTTCCTTATGCTGTACGTTTTTGCCTGTGACTGTTTTACCTAATGGGAGTACCTAGGACTAGGTCCTTTCTATATTAAAGTTTATATTTACATACTTCACTATTGGAGCCCCCCTTTTTTGTCTCCTATATGGAACTGATCTATGGTGTATGGCTGAGAACCTAGGGAGGATGATCTGCAGTATCTACACCAACTGATAGCATCATTTTTTTGCTGGAATTGGGAGATTGTTTGCTGTTTACCTTACAGCAGGGAGGTAAGGTAGCCATTGCACCTCAGTGTGGAAACACCCGACTCTGAAGATACACAAAGATCACCGGTGGAATCACTAATTTATGTTTAATTTAATTTTTCACGAGGCCAGCTTTTGCTACTACACAGTGTGAACTCACATACTGCATGTATTTTAATGTTATAGATAAGAAATATCTTTATTAATTTTTTGGGACTTTTATCAACTGGTTTTTAAACCATTTTTTTCACTGGATGCACTGTATGGATCTAGATGCAATTTTAGTGTAATCACACTCACCATATGCACTGTATAGTCTGAAGTTTGATCTGAAATCATTGATTTATTATTATTCGTATACATTTATATACTTTGTTTAACAGGACTGTCACTGTATGCACTTTAGTTGGAGTTATTTATATTTATTGACACTTATGCACTTTAGAGGGTGTAGATTTTTAAGGAACACGGCTGTAATAGCTATGTTTAGCTAATTTCTTCTTTTTTCTTTTTATTAGTATTGATTTATTTAAATTTTTTGTGGAGCGCAACACTACTCATGCACTACATATCACAACTTTAGGGGAGGGTCTCATACTCCTATCGGTGTTTTTGCTGCAACCATAAATTTATAAATATATTTTTTTGAACCATTGTGGCGCGAGGATAACTATTTATTACTATATCAAGCAGCTGAACTGATGCTATGATTGTTCTTATGGTACACAGAATTTGTTGGCCGAAAAAGGGAATATCTGCATGATGCCTGCAGCTGCACCCATCATCCAGATATCCCCAAAGTACAGGATGTCATATGACGACCTTGGGCTTGAAGTGTTTAACGTGGAAAATGAGGTTAAAGTAGAGCTCGACTACTTTATAATCCTCATGCTGCCAGCATTAAATGCGGTGCCTTGAAGAGGTATGCATACCCCTTGAAATTTTCCACATTTTGTCATGTCACCAAAAACGTAAACTGATTTTCTTCGGATTTTATGAGACCAACACAAAGTGGCAGATAATTGTGAAGTGAAAGGAAAATGATAAATGGTTTTAATTTTTTTTTTTTTACAAGTAAATATGTGAAAAGTGTGGCGTGCATTTATATGCAGCCCCCCTTTACTCAGATAACCCCCCCCCCCCCCCAACTAAAATCTAGTGGAACCAATTGCCTTAAGACGTCACCTAATAGAGTCCACCTGCGTGTAATTTGATCTCACTATAAATACAGCGGTTCTATGAAGCCCTCAGAGGTTTGTTAGAGGATCTTAGTGAACAAACAGCATCATGAAGGCCAAGGAACACACCAGACAGGTCAGGGATAAAGTTGTGGAGAAGTTTAAAGCAGGGATAGGTTCCAAAAAAAAACATCCCAAGCTTTGAACATCTCACGGAGCTCTGTTCAATCCATCATCCGAAAATGGAAAGAGTATGGCACAACTGCAAACCTACCAAGACATGGCCGTCCACCTAAACTGACGGGCAAGGAGAGCATTCATCAGAGAAGAGCCAAGAGGCCCATGGTAACTCTGGAGGAACTGCAGAGATCCACAGCTCAGGTGGGAGAATCTGTCCACAGGACAACTATTAGTCGTCTCTCCACAAATCTGCCCTTTATGGAAGAGGGGCAAGAAGAAAATCATTATTGAAAGAAATCCATAAGAAGTCCCATTTGCAGTTGCGAGAAGCCATGTGGAGGACACAGCAAATGTGGAAGAAGGTGATCTGGTCAGATGAGACCATAATTTAACTTTTTGGCCTAAAAGCAAAATGCTGTGTGGGGGGGGGGGGGGCGCTGCACATCACCCACCGTGAAACAGTCAGCTTCATGTTGTGGGGATGCTTTTCTTCAGCAGGGACAGGGAAGCTGGTCAGAGTTGATGGGAAGATGGATGGAGCCAAATCCAGGACAATCTTAGAAGAAAATCTGTTAAGAGTCTGCAAAAGACTTGAGAATGGGGCGGAGGGTCACCTTCCAGCAGGACAACGACCCGAAACCTACAACCAGAGCTACAATGGAACGGTTTAGATCAAAGCATATTCATGTGTTAGAATGACCCAGTCACAGTCCAGACCTAAATCCAATTGAGAATCTGTGCAAGACTTGAAAATTGCTGTTCACAGACGCCCTCCATCCTATCTGAGAACTTGAGCTGTTTTGCAAAGAAGAAGAATGGGCAAAAAATGATCCCTCTCTAGATGTGCAAAGCTGGTAGAGACATCCCCAAAAACACTTGCAGCTGTAATTGCAGTGAAAGGGGGTTCTACAAAGGAGTCCCACATTTTTCACATTTATAAAAAAAAAAAATTGAAAACCATTTACCATTTTCCTTCCACTTCACAATTATGTGCCACTTTGTGTTGGTCCATCACATAAAATCCCAATAAAATACATTTACGTTTTTGGTTGTAATCTGACAAAATGTGGAAAATTTCAGGGGGTATGAATACTTTTTCAAGGCACTGTAGATAGTAAAGTATAACACTTTTTAAAAAAAAATGTTTTCGTTTTTTTACATTTCTTCAGTTACTTCCTGGTCTCCTGCCTAAGCAGATGTCATACACCCCAGGGGGTCTTCTGGAGCAGAAGAGAGGAGGGGGGGGGTTCTTGCAGCAAAACACTCTCCTGCATGCATGAGCTACGGGCAGGAAGTCATCTGCCCTTAGTCAAGACAGCCACGGCCAGAAATGCTAAGGGGGGGGGGGGGGGGGGTGTTTAAAAAGAGTTCTCACCAAAATAAAGCATGGAGACATAGCTGGAGGAGGGAGTTTGCTTTGAATATAAAAAAATGAATTAAATAGCGTTTGTGGTGCTCAGATACAGAAGATACGCTTTAACCACTTCCCAACCAGCGCACGACGATGTACGTCGACAGAATGGCACGGGCAGGCATATTGGCGTACATGTACGTCCAATCTTCAATGCCGCCCTGCCATCGGGAGCGCGCCGCCAACGGTGCGCTCCCGCGCTGGTCGGGACACCCGTGAGTCCGGTCGCGGGACCCGCGGACTCGATCGCCGCGGGCATACCTGCGATCGTCTCACGGGATGGCTGAATGGAGGAAATGCCGTGTAAACAGCATTTCTCCATTCTGCCCAGCAACTAGTGACGCTGATCTCTGCTCCATGTGATTGGAGCAGAGATCAGTGTTCACTAAATGCAAGCCCAACCCCCCCCCCCCCCACAGTTAGTAACACACCCCTAGGAACACTTAACCCCTACACTGCCACCCACTGGTTAACCCCTTCACTGCCAGTGTCATTTACACAGGAATCACTGCATTTATATAGCAGTGATTACTGTATAAATGACAATGGTCCCAAAAATGTGTAAAAAATGTCCGATGGGTCCCCCACAATGTCGCAGTCACAATAAAAATCGCTGATCGCTGCCATTACTAGTAAAAAAAAAAAAAAAAAATTTATAAAAATGCTATAAAACTATCCCTATTTTGTAAACGCTATAACTTTTGCGCAAACCAATAATCGCTTATTGCGATTTTTTTACCAAAAATATGTAGAAGAATACGTATCGGCCTAAACTGAGGGAAAAAAATGTTTTTTTTATATATTTTTGGGGGATATTTATTATAACAAAAAGTAAAAAAAAATGCGTTTTTCAAAATTGTCGCTCTATTTTTGTTTATAGCGCAAAAAATAAAAACCGCAGAGGTGATCAAATACCACCAAAAGAAAGCTCTATTTGTGGGGAAAAAAAAGGACGTCAATTTTGTTTGGGAGCCACGTCGCACGACCGCGCAATTGTCAGTTAAAGCGACGCAGTGCCGAATCGCAAAAAGTGGTCTGGTCTTTGACCAGCAAAATGGTCCGGGGCTGAAAGTGGTTAAAGATAACCTAAGGAGGAGTAGTGCCGCAAACGCCAGTGTGATGTCGCCACTTCAAGGTAGTGAATTTAAACCTTGACATGTTTGGTATCTATATACTCAACACAAGCTCATGTTTTATATTTTACCAAAACATTGAATATTGTCCTTGCTTGCACTTAAACCAATTCTAGTGTATTTTTATCTGTGTGTGATAAAACGGCTGTGCACATATTGTGTGACAAAAAAAAATTGCACCAGCCACCATTTTGTTCTTCAGGGCCTCGGATTTCAGAAAATGTGCATTCGGGACGCAAGTCATTTCCTAGCAAAACAGTGCAGATTTTAACGTGAAAAAAAAAAAAAAAAAAAAAAGAAAAAAAAAAAGTTAAAATTGCTCTTGCCAAGTGACCTGGAAGTGGAGATCACTGTGATTAACTGTCTATACAGCGATTTCCAGAGATCCCACAGGTATGGTATATACCCACATTTTGTTACAGACTTATTCCAAAATGGATTAAATTCATTATTTTCCCTCAAAATGCTACAAACAATACTTCATAATGACAATGTGAAAGATGTTTGTTTGAAATCTTTGCAAAATTTTTTTTAAAAATCACGTACGCAAGTATTCACAGCCTTTGCTATTGCCTCCTGTTTCCACGGATCGTCCTTGAGATGTTTCTACAACTTGATTGGAATCCACCTGTGGTAAATTCAGTGAGTCACTGAATACTTTCCGGATGCACTGTACATTAGTCCTGCATTAGGCTGGGTTCTCACTGCTGGAGTGACGAGAATCGGATGCGATTCGCACCGCAATGCAGTGCAAATCACATCCGATCTCTGTGTGATTGCGAGTTCAGCCATACAGATAGTATGGCTGAATTCGCATTCGGCCCAAACTCGCACAGGACCTTTTTTTGGTCCGCAGCAGAATCCGGTATGCACACCATGCGATCCGATTCCTGTCCGAGTCTGCAGATCGCACTGCGATATGCGAACTGATCTGGGGGTGTCATTAACGTTTCACTGACACTCCCAGCAGTTCGCATAGGGCAGTGTGAACTGCCGCCGGGAGGCATGCGACGCGGGAACCCGCAGAGGATTCGCAGTGTTCCCGCATCGCAACAGTGTGAACCCAGCCTAAAAGTTGTTGCTAAAGCGGGAGTCCGCCGGGAGTTCCGCCGTTTTTTTTTTTTTTTTAAAGCCAGCAGCTACTGACTTTTAAAATAATGACTTACCCGCCCAGCGTGCCCGCGATGTCGGCACCCGAAGCCGATCTCTCGATTGTCTCTCGGGTGCTGCCGCCGCCATCTTAGGTATGGGAATCAGGAAGTGGAGCCTTTTCGGGTTCATTTCCCGGTTCCCTACTGCGCATGCGTGAGTCGCGCAGCGCAAGGATGGTCCCCGCTGTCTCTGGGATCTGTGTGTTTCCCAGCAGGCAGCGGGGGACTTTCGGAAAGGGGTGTAGATTCTGCGGAAAGGGGCGTACCTTCTGCAGAATCTACGCCGGAAGTGGGTGTACTGTACAGGTACCTGCACCCCCCTCCCCCCTGAAAGGTGCCAATTGTGGCGCCGGAGGGGGGGGGGGGGAGGATTCCAATGAGCGGAAGGTCCACTTTAGGGTGGACCTCCGTTTTAACCCATTGGGGGGGGGCAACCGGCAAGGCAAAAGCAAAAAAAAAAAGCTGATTTTAACGTGTGCAAAAAATAAAAAATAAAAGTCCATCTGGGCAGGTTGGTTAAATGAACTCTGGTTACTGTACTTTGTACAATACAGTATTGCTGTTCACAAAGCATTGTTAGACAAGTATATGGAAAGAGTATCCATTTTAATATTGCATTATATTAAAAATACTAATTTATATTAAAACTATGGGGAAATTCTATAATACATGAGGCGGATAATATTTTCAAAGACATTACAGAGAAAAATTGTTAATTTCCCCATTTCAAAACGCAAAGACAAAGAGCCTCTAGAAATAGAATCCTGATTGTGAACTTTCTGATCTCTGCGGAAGCGCGATTCACGTATTCAGTGCCAACCGTCATACAAAATCGGTGGACAGTGAATTATTCCTTAAGAGTCATATGTATAGCAATGCATAATGAAGTGATCGGCCCTATTATGTAAATCTAATAAAGGTGCCATTTTAATTTTTCACCTAGGAAAATGTAATTTGCATGTTTTAAAAGAGCGGAAATTGATTTGTTAGATGAGAAATGTACAGGTGTTTAATTTTATAAATATGCTAACTTTGTAGATGATTTATCTTATGGCATGTTGTGGTGTGGAGCCTCGCCATTATATCAATCTTCCTACAATTTCTTTTTTATTTAAGGGTAAAATCTTCCTATAATTTCTTTTTTTTTATTTAAGGGTAAAATCTTCCTATAATTTCTTTTTTTATTTAAGGGTAAAATCTTCCTATAATATAGCCATATGTTTGTAACCGAGGCTACACCCCTGTATATCAGTATATATATACAGTGGTGGGGAATTACTTAATCCCCTGCAGATTTTCTAAGTTTTCCCACTTACAAAGAAATGAAGGGTCTATAATTTATCAGAGGTGTATTTTAAATGATAGAGACAGAAAATCAACCAAAAATCCAGAAAAAAAAAAAAAAAAAAAACACATGATACAAATGTTAATTTGAGTTCAGTAGTTCAGTGTGTAAAATAAGTACGGAGAAACCATTGGCAAAATATCTGAGATCTTGGGGAATCCCTGAAATAATATACAGCTCATAGAACATCGATGTCATCAGCGAGCGGTTGATATACAGTGCCTCAAAAAAGTAATCATACCCCTTGAAATTTTTTACGTTTTGTCAAGTTACAACCAAAACCAATCTATTTTATTGGGATTTTATGTGATAGACAAAGTGGCAAATAATTGTGAAGTGGAAGGAAAATGATAAATGATTTTCAACATTTTTAACAAATATCTAAAAAGTATGGCATGCATTTGTATTCAGCCCCCTTTACTCTGATACCCCCAACTAAAACCTAGTGGAACCAATTGCCTTCAGAAGTCTCCTAATTAGTAAATGGAGTCCCCTTGTGTGTAATTTAATCTCAATATAAATACAGCTGTTCTGTGAAGCCGTCAGAGGTTTGCTAGAGCACCTTAGTGAACAAACAGCATGGCGAAGGCCAAGGAACACACCAGACAGGTCAAGCTTAAAGTTGTGGAGAAGTTTAAACAGGGTTAGGTTATAAAAAAAAAATACCTCAAGCTTTTAACATCTAACAGAGCTCTGTTCAATCCATCATCTGAAAATGGAAAGAGTATGGCACAACTGCAAACCTACCAAGACATGGCCGTTCACCTAAACTGACAGGCCGGGCAAGTAAAGCATTCAGAGAAGCAGCCAAGAGGTCCATGGTAACTCTGGAGGAGCTGCAGAGATCCACAGCTCAGGTGGGAAAATCTGTCCACAGGACAACTATTAGTCGTGCTCTCCACAAATCTGACCTTTATGGAAGAGTGGCAAGAAGAAAGACATTGTTGAAAGAAAGCCATAAAAAGTCCTGTTTGCAGTTTGCGAGAAGCCATGTGGGGGACACAGCAAACATGTGGAAGAAGGTGCTCTGGTCAGACGAGACCAAAATTTATCTTTTTGGTCTAAAAGCAAAATACTGTGTGTGGGGGGGGGAAAGGATTTTTATCACAGCTTACCTGTAAAATCCTTTTCTTGGAGTACATCATTGGACACAGAGCCTTAATTACTTAATGGGATCTGGGCCACCTTTAGGTGTTGACACTGGTATACAGGAAGTGGACTCCCCTATATAACCCCTCCTCCTTCCAGGAGTACCTCAGTTTTTGGAGCCAAGCGCCATAAAAGAGGGGAGGGACCTCTGTGTCCCAGGATGTACTGCAAGAAAAGGATTTTACAGGTAAGCCGTTATAAAAAAAATTCTTCGTACATCATGGGACAGAGAGCCTTAATGGGACATCCCATAACAATGCTACTTGAGGGGGATGAGACACAACCTGTAGTATATATATATACACACATATACATACATACATACATACATACATACACACACATTATATATATATATATATATATATATATATATATATATATACACACACACACACACTATATATATGGTAAGAGGTCTTTGGAAAAAGAAAAAGGAGAAAAAAAAAGGTAAAAAAAAAAAAAAAAATCAATAAGGCTGAGACTTTACCCTTAATAGTACTCAGGGCCAACTTCATCTCTACACCTAATTGTAGAAAGCCAAGAATTCTGCCTTTATGTCTGAGGGTACCAACCCTTGGATTCACACCAGGAAACGTAAGCCTTCCAAACCAATATATAGTTCTGGAAGCTGGTTTCCTTGCACTAATCAAAGTAGAAATAACTGACCCGGAAAGCCCACGTTTCTTCAGCATGTGGTTTCAATAGCCAAGCCGTTAAATTTAGCGTTCGTAAAGTAGGATGGAATATGGGCCCCTGTGAGAGCAGGTCTGGCCTTAGTGGGAGGAGCCCTGGACCCTCCACTGCCATCTTTACTATTTCTGCATACCATGACCTTCTGGGCCATGCTGGTGCTGCCAGAATTACTGGCTTTGTTTCCAGCTTGATCCTGAAAAGTCGTCGCGGTAGCAACTGAATAGAGAGGAATGCATAGATCAGTGAGAACTGATCCCACTGGGTTACCAGCACATCTGCATGTGAGTGGATCCCTTGTCCTGGACACAACGTTGAATAACTTCATGTTGCAACTGGACGGTAGAAGATCTACGTCCGGAGTCCCCAATCATTGGCAAACAGCCCGAAAAACATCGGGGTGAAGAGACCATTCAACCCAGGAAATAACTGCTGGCTACTTAAGTAGTCCACCTGCCAATTCTCTACTCCCGGAATGAAAACTGCAGATAGGCTTGGGACATTCTTTTCTGCCCAAGTTAGAATATGGTTCACCTCTGAGCTGAGAGACTGTTGGTGCCCCTTTGGTGATCGATATAGGCCACAGCCGTGGCATTGTCAGATTTGATCCTGACAGGACAATTCTTTAACCTGGAGGTCCGGGTTTCCAGAGCAAGATGCACTGTCCAAATCTCTAGGATGTTGATGGGGGAGGCTCTTTCGGTTCTTGACCACTGAACCTGGACAGTCATTTTCTCTAGTACTGCACCCCAGCCTGAAAGGCTGGTATCTGATTAATATTTTCCAGATAATTGGTCTGTAGGATTTTCCTTTGAACAGATTCTGGGTTGGTAACCGAGGCTTTGGGACACTCTTGGGGACAGTCGCATTGGCAAGTCCAAAGCTTGGATTGATTTGTTCCAAGCAGACAGGATACCGTTTTGCAACAGTCTCGAATGGAACTGGGCATAGAGAACTGCTTCCATTGAAGCTACCAATCTTTCCTAACAACCACATGCAAAGACAAATTAAGGGATTTTTTTTTTTTTTGACCTGACCATCTGCACCAGCTCTCATATGGAGCTGATCTTTGTCAGAGGCAAGAACACCCTTTCCTGGGCTTTGTATGATCAGGCCCAAATACTCCAGCGTTCTTAGTGGTTTTAAGGAGGACTTCTCTAGGTTGAGAATCCAACCCAGACTTTCCAGGTAACTGTAATGCATACACTTTGCTCCAAGCAAGCCACTGACTGCTCTAGTAACAATATAGATTGTCTAGGTACGCCAAGACTGTTATGCCCTGTGGCCTTAACCTGGCTAGAGGTGGGGCCAGCATTTTTGTGAACACCTGGGGTGCTGTAGCTAGCCCAAAGGGCAAGGCTACAAACTGAAAGTGCTGCTGTTCTACTTCAAACCGCAGAAACCTCTGGTAAGCAGGAAATATAGTGACATGCAGATATGAATCTCTGATGTCGATGGATGCCAGAAGTTCTCTTCCTTGTAGGATGGAAACTACTGACTTGATCAACTCCATGCGAAAGGAGCAGATCTTCAGGAACTGATTTCGATTCCTTAGATCTAGAATGGGTCCGACACCCCCATTTGGTTTTGGTACTGTAAACAGGTTTGAATAAAACCCCAAACCTTGCTCTTCTGTAGGGATCTGTATGAGCACCCCCCTGAGCCAATAATCTGTTTAATGCTTTAAACAGGGATTGCCTTTTCCCTGGAACCTTGGGAACTTTTGATCTCAGAAAACGAGACTGTGGAAACTCCCGAATTTCTAGCTTGTATCCTAGAGACACCGTGGAGAGAACCAATCTGTCCTGAATTACCCTTTGCCAGACAGTGTTTCAGAAGTCTTTCCCCCATTCCGGTGAGGGGGGGGGGGGGGGACGCCTCTTCATGATGAGGCTTTATTAGTCTGCTTTGCAGATTTGCGGCCCCAGGTTTTCTTTTGTGCCTGGGCCTGACCCTGAGGGTTTCCTCTATATGACGGAGGCCGTCGCCACTGCCTAGAGGCGGATGCCCCTGGCACAGGAGAAAGTCAGTTTAAATGAAGGACGTTTATACTTTCTTTAGACTGGCAAGAGAGTACTCTTTCCACTAGAAATCACCTAGATGTATTTATCCAAATCATCGCCAAATAGTCCCTCCCCGTGAAAGAGGAAACTAGTCAGAATCTTTTTGGAAGGTGCTTCGGATGAGCAATCTTTTAACCAAAGGGTTCTACGCATGTGTATTAGCACAAGCGTAAGGAGGGACACCTGGTGAATAGAATCTTTTATAGCAAATCATAAATGTCTTTGGCAATTCAGGCAATTCACAGGCCTGTTGTGCAGGGACCACTTTAAGAGCCTCTGAACTGGTCCTTTAAGGACTGACAGATGCCTATTGCAGCGACTTCAGACTGAGTAATGGTCCCTGCCAAGGACAAAAAGGATTTTAACAGGAATTCCAACTTCTTATCTGTTGGATCTTTAAGCATTTGTGCATTGTCTACTGGAAAAGGTAGACTTATTCACACTGGAATTTGCAGGGTCAACTGCTGGAACCCTACATTTTTTGGTGAAGTTTTCCTCCATGGAATAGACAACAGACTCTTTGGAGGGAGAAAATTCTTATCCGGATGATCCCATTCAGCATAAATAAGCTTTTCTAGTAATGCATGGACAGGAAACACATGCAAAGGCTGTAAAGGATTCAAAGAACCCAAGGAGGAAACCGGACTTTCAGCTGTTAGGGGTAGCATGAAAGTAGAGCGATCCATTTCCATAAGGATTTGTACCTCAGATTGTGAAGTTGAATCAACTTTCCTCCGCAGAGGAATAATTGGCTTGTCTTTCCTCTCGATTGTCTGAGGGTAATACCTCATCCTGTCCCCACTGTTGCCTTGGTGTGGGAGAAAGGGATCTAGCACGCTTCCTATCCCCTTGGATGGAGGATGCGATTAAAGTCACTAATCTTCATTCCAAGTCCTGCAGGGCAGAGGAAAATGCATCTTTAATGACGTATACAGGGGCTGAAGTGTGATAAGCAGGTGCACCACCAATCGTTTCCAAAGACTCCCCCTGGCCTGCCATACCTGGTATCTGCGGAGAGGATGACAGTATGGAGGCATGGCTTGAGTTCCCAGAGCCTGGGGGTGGAAATTTTAGTGCCTTAGTAACCTTGGAAGCCATAGTGCGAAGCATAAAAGCAGAGGCGCTCCAAGAAATGTTTCCTTTGTTGAAGAACAGTAGGAAAAATAATGGCAGCATAGAGTATTCTGATGCTAACTGAAAATGCCTGTGTACACCCCTCACGTACTCCGGCGCTCCTGTGTCAGCTCTTGCTTCAGCTGCTCTGGTAGAGACATTTAGTTATCAGAGCATCAGCTTAGCAGTTTGTGAATCAGCCTTCCCAAAACTGCTTACAGATGTAATGTGCCACAATACATGTACCACCAGCCACTCAGTTTCCCCAATTGAGGGGAGAGGAAGAACCCCCTCCAGCTGCTAGGACACATGCTGTTGTAGCACAGATTGAAAGGGTATATGTAAATTCTTACTCCCTCTAGAGGAGACTTTAAGGCATTACAATGTTAAATATGGATGAAAAGTCATAGGTGGATTTGCAGTCCCTAAGCTTTTCTCTTTCCTTTTCCTCTCTGCAGGATACTGCTGAAAACAGACAGATTCAGACTTCACCCATCACGGCGGGCAGCGTAGTTAAACCTTCAAAGACTGGGTCCCTTTTAAAAGGGGTTCCACTCCTTTGGACCTGTATAGCATCCCTCAGGACAACTTTAGGTAATGTAGCAAGACCAAAAAGAGTCCTGGTTCCTAGGGTCCAGCCCTCAAAGAAGCGTTACAGGCAAAACCTCATTCTTATGCGAGGCCCGGGTACCATCCTGTGGCCGCAGTGGCGTGGGTGGATCCGGTTGTGGAGGCTTTTTAAATCCAGCATGGATGCCTCTTGGAGCTCCTCAGAGCACATCTTCACTCGTGACCAAAAGCTAAGACACTGGCGAAAAAACTGAGGTACTCCTGGAAGGAGGAGGGGTTATATAGGGGAGTCAACTTCCTGTATTGGGTATACCAGTGTCAAAATTTGAAGGTGGACCATAACCCATTACTTAAGGCTTAAGTGTCCCATGATGTACGATAAAGAAAGTATTACCACACATGCTGAACACACCATTCCCACCGTGAAACATGGTGGTGGCAGCATCATGTTGTGGGGATGCTTTTCTTCAGCAGGGACAGGGAAGCTGGTCAGAGTTGATAGGAAGATGGATGCAGCCAAATACAGGGCAATCTTCGAAGAAAACCTGTTATGCCGCGTACATACGGCCGGACTTTGACGGAAAATGTGCGATTGGATCGTGTTGTCAGAAATTTCCGACCATGTGTGGGCTCCATCTGACTCTTTCCGTCGGAATTTCCAACAAAGTTTGAGAGCTGGATCTAAAATTTTCCGCCAACAAAACTCGATCGCTTAAATTCGGATCGTGTGTAGACAATTCTGATGGACAAAGTGCCACGCATGCTCAGAATAAATTACGAGACTAAAACTATTGGGCCGTTTATAGTCCCGTCGTACGTGTTATGTCACCGCGTTCAGAACGGTCGGATTTTCCAACAACTTTGTGCGACTGTGGGTATTCAGGACAAGTTTGGGCCAAAATCCATGGGAAAAAAAATACGGATTTTGTCGCCTGAAAGTCCGACCGTGTGTACAGGGCATTAGAGTCTGATAAAGACTTGATACTGTGGGGTGGAGGGTCACCTTCCAGTAGGACAACGACCCTAAACCTACAGCCAGAGCTACAATGGAATGGTTTAAATCAAAGCATATTCATGTGTTAGAATGGCCAAAAGTGCCAGACCTAAATCCAACTGAGAATCTGTGGCAAGACTTGAAAATTGCTGTTCACAGACGCTCTCCATCCAATCTGACAGAGCTTGGGATATTTTGTAAAGAAGAATGGGCAAAAATGTCCCTCTCTAGATGTGCAAAGCTGGTAGAGACATCCCCAAAAAGACTTGCAGCTGTAATTGCAGTGAAAAGCGGTTCTACAGAGTATTGACTCCGGGGGGCGCCATACAAATGTACCCCATACCCTTCTGTGTTTGGAGATGAAACCTTTTTTCTTCTAGACGTAAAGAGTGCCCCCTTGTCCTCTGATGACCTTAAAGTGAATAACTCAACACCAAGTTTACGATATGGACCCCTTATGTACATTGTTTCTACTAAACAGAATATATAATATCTGTACATATTTAATGTGAAACTCGTGCTGTCTTTTCTGCACAAATGTTCAATTCTGTGTTGAACTTCAGCTAAGCAGTGTACAGGGGGCAGCAGGGCACAGCCCATAGGGGAGGGATGGAGGGAAAGCAGGACACTGGCCATGAGGGGGAAAGCAGGGCACCGGATAGATCACGCCGCAGGCATCCACCGATCATCTGAAAACATATTGGACAGGGCTCTGCCTATGCAAACAAGGCAGAGCCCTGTCCTGTCAGCGGGGAAGCAACGGATTTCTCTTTCTCCGCGAAGCAGGGAATGAAATCCATTACTTCCCCCCCTTACTGAATGCACCACACACTGTGTACACAAACACTGGCATCGGATAGTAGTCCATTATGTGTCACTTACCTGACACAGGAGCCAGCGATGTCACCGCTGTCCCCTGTAGTCCGGCGCATCCATCTTCTCAGGGGGGGCTCCCAGCTCCGTCATTCGGTGTAGCAGTCACTCCCGCGCATGCGCACGGGAGCCGACACGCGTGGCAGCTCCGTTGTTGAAAATGGCGCGCTCAGTGCGCCTGCGCGCCGCTGTCTACGGCGCATGCGCCGTAGACAGCGGTGCCCGTCTTCGGGCAAATATCTCCTAAACCGTATAGGTTTAGGAGATATTTCTTGGACCTACAGGTAAGCCTTAATCTAGGCTCACCTGTAGGTCAAAGTGTGTTGTAAGGGTTTACAACCACTTTAACCCCTCCCCAGCCAGTGTCATTAGTACAGTGACAGTGCATATTTTTAACACTGATTACTGTATTCGGGTCACTGGTTCCAACAAAGCGTCAGCATGTGCCCTGCAATATTGCAGTCCTGCTATAAGTCACTGATCACCGCCATTACTAGTATAAAAGATGAACACAAAATTGCAGTATATGTTCCATAGTTTGTAGACATAACACTAGTGCAAACCAATATATGGTTATTGGGATTTTTTTACAAAAAAATATGTAGCAGAATACATATTGGCCTAAATGTATGTAGAAACGCGATTTAATTATTTTTTTGGATAGCTTGGCAGGTCAGGAAAGGGGATGAGCGAGCGCCCCCTTCCTGAACCATACCAGGTCACTTGCCCTCAAAATTGAGAAAAAAAAAAAAAAAAAAAAAGTCTAAAAATAAAAACCACAAGACCGGTTTCGACAAATCCTTTATTGGAAAAAGAAAAAGCACCCCGCGATGTACATCTGTCAATCACGCTGCCCAACCATCCGAAAATAGAATAAAAGTCACATGTCAGAAGGGGGCAGGGTCACTCGGTCACATCACTGGGTGAACCCCCTCCCCCAGCCTATATAACGGTTGTCAAAGTGAGGCGACAGCAGTCGCCGGGAGGCCTCCCATCAAGGTGGAGCTTTTTCATTTTATCAATGAAACGGCCTCCTATCAGGCAGCGTGATTGACGGTGGATGTACATCGCGGGACACTTTTTAATAAGTGTCCCATGATGTACATCCACCGTCAATCATGCCAACCGATGGACCCAGAAAACAGAAAAAACAACAAAGCTCCACCTCGATGGGAGGCCTCCCCGCAACTACAGTTTATTTAACATAGGCAAGGTGACGAAACGCCCCCTTCTGACATCAAATTACTTTTTTCAATTTTTTCGGGTCGTCCTGTGGCACGATTGACAGTGGATGTACATCGCGGGGCACTTTTTTCTCTTTTTAATAAACGATTTGTCAAAAATGGTCTCTTGTGGTTTTTACTTTGACACTTATGGTAAGTGGGTAGGAGTATGATGTACCCGATACCCATTCACATGGAGGAGGGCTGGATATGGCACCCCCCCCCGTTAGATTTTTTTTTTTTTTTTTTTTTCATCCATACCACACCTGAGGGGTCTGTTATGGACTGGGGGGAACCTTACACTGTATTTATTTTTTTTTATCTCTATTGCTGGGAGCCTGCAATACATTACAGCTGCGAGTAAGTTTTTTTTTTATTCAATTTCCTTTTGTAATTTTGCTGCAACATTTTCTATACAATGGCACAGATGCGCCACTTTACAGGCAGACTAAGGGGACCTGAAAATTAATGCCCCTTTTAAAAGCTTTTCTTTGCATTGATAGATGCCCCCTAGGGCATTACCCGGGTCCCCATACAATTTTTTATGGCAATTACTTGCATAGAAGCCTTGAAAAGGAGGACTTGATTTTTCATGTTTGTGTCCCATAGACTTTAATAGGGTTCGCATGTTCGCTAGAACATTTTGCCTGTTCGAGGTGTTTTCCGGTGAAAACCGAATCGGGGAGTATGTTGCCCATCCCTATACAAAAGACCTGAAAAGTTGAACTTTACTTGTACCAGAAAGGAACGACAAAATATATTTTTTATACAATGTCATTTAAAACTATTATACAAAATGAATACAAACCACGTATGTACAATATCCTGTGGCCAGATTAATACAGCATCAGAAGTTGCACTGTTTACACATTTTACGAAATAACGTTGAAATGCTTTTCTACCAGAATCGCGATTTAAAAAAACAGGACAAATTAGGCCCCTTTCACACTGGGGCGTGGGTGTATTCTCAGCGGCACTTTACCGCCAAATTCACGTCGCTATTTGGCCACTAGCAGAGCACTTTTACCCCTTAGTGGCCAAGAAAGTGTTAAAACCACCGCAAAGCACTGCTGCAGCAGCAATATGCCTGCGGTATAGCCCTGCTGCCCCATTGATTTCAATGGGCAGGAGTGGTGTATACACCGCTCCAAAGATGCTGCTAGCAGGACTTTTTTTTTTTTTACCGTCCTGCCAGAGCACCGCTCCAGTGCGAGAGCGCTCGGGGCTTTCATATTGGAGAGACAGCAGCGGCTGTTTCAGGGCGCTTTGCAGGCGCTATTTCTAGCATTGTAGCGCCTCCAAAGCGCCCCAATGTGCAAGGGCTCTTACAGCACATTTACACTATATTTTTAAACAATGCTCAACATAAAGAAATTGTGTTTTTCTTTAGTTTTGTTGCATTTTTTTGTCAAAGGATTGCGAAAAATAATTATTGCAAGAAATTATGGAGAGAAAACCTTGCTTGTCCTTAAAAAAAAAAAAAAAAAAATTTATATATATATATATATATATATATATATATATATATATATATATATATATATACACACACACACATACACACACATTACCTTATCTTTAGTATTGACAAGGTTATTGCTGAATAAACAGCCATAGCAGAAATGTAAAAATTGTTCTGCTTCATACGGGGTGAAAAGGTGAGCGACGAAGGGGGTAAACCTTCTGGGGGAGAAAAAAGAAATCAAATTCTATCCAAACGAGCCATTAAAAAGTATAGAACATTAACTAGTAGAGCATTAAAAGGCAGAAAGCATTTTCCGAAAAAAAAAAAAAAAACTGAATCGGACAGCCGAGGGAATTTACAGCAAAGGCAACAGTTCCTCTGTTCAGAGATAAGTATAGTCTCATCCTAAAGAGCCCGTGGTTACAAAACATCAAGGGTGGCTAATGGGATGACATTTTGTTTAATGTGCATTACCCTTGCCGGTGGAGATTTCCCGCAAACACAGAATCCATATAGACAAGAACAATACGGTAACTTAAAAGCAAGAGCGAGTGCGATGAGATTTGGGGGGGGGGGGGGGGGGCGGTTGGAGTAGAAATGTCACCGGGCTCCATAATAAAAAGTGCTATTACAAAAGTCTGGAAAGACTGAGCGCGCTACGAAAAGAACAGCACGCAATTCTGCAAACACATCCCAACTCACACTTTCATCTCAGACATGAACTGCTGTAATTCTAAGAGGGAAACCAACATTGCTGCAACTAGACGTTCCTCTAGCACTCAAGGCAAGAGACTAGAGTACGATATCTTCTAGAGGGGGGCTCGTTACAGAGCCCACAACGTACATGTCCCGATTTGTATTTCTGTGCAGCAAGTCAATGTAGCACAAATCCTTTAAGGGACTGTGGATTGTTACAGGTTGCAAACACAATCACTCTTTCTGGCACCGTCTAGGGCAGGGGTCCCAAACTGGAGGCCCTCCAGCTGTTTTGCGAAACCACAAGTCCTATAATGCCTCTGCCTGAGGGAGTCATGCTTGTAACGGTCAGCCTTGCAATCAATGGCGGCCTGACCATAGAGGGCGCACGGGTGCAGCTTCCCCTGTCCACACATCAGTGGTGCCGAACCATGGATTCCAACGTGGCGGGTTTTTTTTTTTGAAGCACCTGATTAGAGCCAGAGGCTCTAATAGGCTCCAAAAAAAGGGTGAGCTTGGAGCGCAGAGCATTGTGCTCCGAGCCCACCCAGTTGAGCGGTGATGAGAGAATTCATTTTTGCTATCACCACATTAAAGTTCCTCCCCGCTAATCAGGAGGCAGGTCTGAGAGACGCTTCCTGATTGGTCAACGCGTTAGGCGGGCCTATTGGATGCCTAGTGCTTTGGCGGGAAGAGGAGACACATGGCGATGCAAGCTGGAGGAGCTGACACCAGAACCCCCGTGGACCGCATTCCAGGAGAGGAGACTACAGCCCCACCACACGAGAGGCCGGGGTTCTGTTTCGTTGCCGCACTATCAGGGGTTTGTTGAGTTGCCGCACTATCAGGGGTTTGTTGAGTTGCCGCACTATCAGGGGTTTGTTGAGTTGCCGCACTATCAGGGGTTTGTTGAGTTGCCGCGCGCTCCCCCCCCCCCCCCCAAAAAGGAGCCCAGCAGCCGCCACTGCTTGCAATGGAAAGGAAATTACATTTTCAGGTGGCGTTATGTACACAAGTTTGTGTGCACACCTCCAGGTGACCATATTGCATGTCACAGAAAATTACCTCGGCTGCAGATTAAAAAGAAAAAGTCAATTCTAATTACAATTCAATTACAATAGGACTTGAGTTGAAATTGTATACGCTATATTTTTTTATATGCTATTTTTTTGCCATGAAAATGGCGTTACCCTTTAACTTCAACCTCTGAACAAAAGATAATTCTCATAATATGGAGGGAAAAATAAATGGAGATAGGATATTCCACCAAGCTGAAGGAATCCCCCGTATTCCTGGATTCAGAGTGTTCAAGCAACCTAGGATCACCTCTTCATGAATACAGATCCTGTCCTACAACTGTAAGCTCCTGATGACCTTTGCGTAGTAACAATTAAGTACCGTATTTATTGCTCCAACTCTTACTGCCGGTAACCCTGTACATTATACAAAAACAAACTCAGGGGCTTCCCAACCATCATTTTCTTTTCCCCTTTCCCTCTTATTTTTTTCCTCTAACTTAAACCAATATTCGGGTTCTCCATCACTCACTATACATGATGGCCTTCTTAAACATGGATGGGAAGTATCTGTTCAGTCCCACTAGCACTTAGTTGTGGTTCAGCCTCTTGGATGCAAGGAAAAAAGTTGTCATACAGAGAGGAGCTGCTGGTTTAATGGGGCTTACCGTTACCTTCTTCTCCTCAATTTACGTCTAGGGTTTTCCCGTGGTAGATGGCCCAGTAACTTTAGAGACTGACGACAGATCCGCATAAAAGGGATTTTTATTTGCAAAAAATGTAGTTAACGAACAGTCTCTTAAAATAGGATCAGAGGGTTAAGAGGAAAGTTCAGGTACTCTTAGTGTCAAAGTCAATAACGAAGGACTTGCTTACTTTGACTATATCCAGAGAATAGCCATTCACAGCTGGATGACCACTCAGGTTGGATAGTCTCTCAAGGCCTAGCAGCCAACAAGGTGCTTAACTCAGGAACGAGTCTCTGCCACAGACATTGTTGTAGAACATGTAGGAAA
Organism: Lithobates pipiens; assembly: GCF_037356315.1. Lineage (NCBI taxonomy): Eukaryota > Metazoa > Chordata > Amphibia > Anura > Ranidae > Lithobates > Lithobates pipiens. The sequence goes on along the minus strand of NW_027507903.1, from coordinate 14,553,623 downwards.
CTAGAATTTGTAGAACATTCATGTGGTACCAGTATCTTTCAGCCGGTTTGGCGATACCCACGAGATTGGATTCACTTAGGTCCCTCAGCCTCACCAGGCTCTTGCTAAGAAGCCAACCCGTACGTGGCCTTCTTCTGAAGAGTCCTCCCCTGGATAGCTCCGAAGTTGCTGGGCCTCTCCATGACCAGAGACGGCACCGGACCACCTCCGAATCCTTTTAGTTTCCTTGCCTCGGGTAAGCCAGCCCCGAGACAAAGTCGGGTGGATCCACACCCCAGGCTATAGCCTTCCTGGGGGCTGGTCAGGAGGACCAGGACCATGGAGTCAGAACTTCTGGACTGAAACACGTGACAATTGCATCTCAAGTACCCTCTCCCAGAAAGCACAGCAAGAGTGACACTCCCACTGGGTGGGCTCCGAGAGATAGTAACCTTAAAGCACCCAACCAGACTGTGGTTCTATGCCTGCCAGAAGAGACAGTGTCCCCTATAGCCAGGCCGAACACCCTATAGTCCAGTCAGACCGATGCTGAGGTCCAAATTTGGAACAATTAAACCCAAACCAAACTGCAGTTCAGGTGTACTAGAAGTGGAATCATTACCAACATCTAGATAGGACATCAGGTGACATAACTCGGCTTTATATAACGCAAAATCTGGTGGATCTCCACCAGAAACTGTTTTAGGACAGTACTCCTGAGTTGAAAAAGCAAGAAAGAAGCGAGAAAACATCCAAGCATGGGGGCAATAGTAGAAATCTTGCATGGTACAAGTCTTGGTTTATCGGTAGGTTGGCGGGGGGGGGGTTGGGGTCATTCCTGAGGTTTCCTGTGGAGTACAGTGGAAATTTTGCATTGACTAGATCTGGACATATAGTATTGTGCAAGAGTTTTAGGCGGGTGTGAAGAAATGCTGAAAAGTAAGAACATTTAATGACTTAAATTATCGATATACAAAATTGAGCAAAAAATTAAAAAAAAAAAACTATTTGAAAACACTATTTGGTAACACTACCTTTTTGCTTCAAACCAGCATCAGTTCTTACACTTCTACAAAGTCAGGCATTTTGTAGGATTAGTCTGGTGTATGATTAACCAATTATACCAAGCAGCTTCTAAAGATCAACAATTTCATATGTAGGTTGAAACCGTGTCATTAAAGCGGAGTTCCAGCCAAAAGTAAAAAAACTTCCGCTTATCTGACTTTTTATTTGATAAAAATCTATCAGCACTTTAATTTCTGAAAGCATTCTTCATTTACAGCATTTTCCCACACCTGCCTAAAACTTTTGCACAGTAGTGTAAAATGTTGCACTTTTTTTTGTCAGGGGCCCAAGTCGCAAAACTGACAAGAATACATAATTCTTAGATTAGCTAGAGGATAAATGGGACATACTGTATGTAATACAGACGATTCACCAACCTAGTTCTAACAGGATTATTATTAATAATAACTGTAGAAAGTACACCAACATCAGGCGTCAAAAAAAAATTATACCTAATGGCTACATCCTTATTTGCTACATTTGCCCATCATTCTGCTTTTCAGAAAAATAGACCATTTATGAAGTTGCTTCACGTGGCCAAAAATGAAACTTACATTTGGGTCCATCTGCAAAAAGCTGTGCGTCCCACGGCTGCTGTAAGTGGACCGTTTAATGGTTTTGCTGTGATAAAAGTGGTAATAATCTTCAAGGCTTCCAATCTGCAAGATAAAAAAAAAGGTTTTTTTTGAATAAAGCATAACATAAGAATGAAGCAAAATCAACCAAATTACTATGCATGGAGGATGCTCCAATGTCAAATTTTTTATTTTTATTTTTTTGCTAAAAAGAGTTTACATAAGCTGTACTATTGGAGGACGGGCTAGTTGAGACTACGAAACGCGTAGGGATAAGCGGTACGCTATACATCACCTCGTGTTTGTGACGGCTTCCAGGAGAACAGGTCTGTGTGCGTCCGGCCGGCGCCACAGATTTAAGGCTTATATTCTTCTATACATTTGTAAGTGTATTTTTACTTTATCGTGAGTAATAAAGGGTTTTACACTATTTGGAGTCTTTTTCCCTTTATGGTTCCGATATCCCTGCTTTTGAGTCCTTTTTTGGACCTCTGAGGAAGACGCCCGGGAACAGGTCCCCTTCCTAACCCCCACTGGAGTGGTGGAACCAGGAGGACACAGAGGATCCCCCTTTTGGTTGGAAGTTACATCTATCCTTACAAGTCTCGTGTGACCCTCTGTAGTGGGGGGTCATGTCGTTCTGGTAAGCGGCAAATTTTATTGCATGTTGGTGGTGGATTGAACATCCCTTTTTTCTATTGAACCGAGTGGCGGATTTTTATGAATATTGTGGTCTAACTTGAGGACTTAATTTTCAGTTATTTTATAATTAGTTTTTATGTACATGGACTTACTGTCTAAACACTGGGTGTTTCTGTTCTATCCTCTTTTATGCTGATAAGAGGTTTATATATTGGGAATTTATATTGTAAGATTTAAGTTTCTATTTTGGTTTTTTCATGTGTGTTCTATATTATGCACCTTGTAAGTAACACTATTTATATATGGTTGTTATATTTTTACTATTTTTTTGTCTGTATAAGTTAAGCGCAGCTTAGTATTTTTCAATTTTAGTTGAGACTAGCCCACTGTAACTTACAGCATAAGTCAGTTGTCGGCTGACGTCACAGAGCCGGTCCAGGCTCTGGAAAGATCCCAATCATATGGTCAGGCTCTGCCCAGAAACCTGGATCGGCACATGGCCCAGCCTCGCAATGATACGCTAAGAGCCTAAGCAAGCCCCTCCTGCCTCCTCCACAGAGATGGAGGGGAGAGCAGAGCGCTGTTGCTGTCAGTCAGATCGGAGGGGGAGACCTGAGCAATCAGTGGTTTTTGATCACTCAGTTCTCACTGTAGAGTCGGCAGGGGGATCGATGTAGGCGAGTTCATGTTTTTTTTTGTTAATCTTTAATCTCCAACTTCTTTTAAGAAGCCGAGTTCCCTGACAAATGTGTAGAGGAAACTAGGATTCCTATAACAGTTCTAACAAGATCAAAAAACTGATACAAACTGAGGCTGACAGTTTTCTTCTGTTTATCAAAGACTGCTCCTAAATATTGTTGTGAAATCTTTAGATCATACGTTGCACAGATTGTTGCTCTCCCATCCACCTGCAGCGAGATTCCCCGCAAAACGCGTAGGAAAAAACAGGATTCTTATAGTAGGCCTAACAAGATCAAAAGACTGATGTAAATTGAGGCCGACAGTCTTGTTACGTTATCAGAGTGCTACTAAAAATTGTTAAATCTTTTCATACAATTTGCACAGATTGTTCTTCCATCCTCCTGACTTCAAAACACATAAAAACCAGGAACCCTACAACCTTCCTAACATGATCAAAAGACTGATGTAAATTAAGGCTGACAGTCTTGTTATGTCTACCAAAGAATGTTACTATTGTTAAATCTCTATTTATATCATATGTTGTACCAGTGGCAGCTGGTGGTATATTTTTTTGGGGGGAGCAACCCCCTCGGCTGTCGGTCAGCAGTCCCATCACTTACCCAATCTAGGTCACGGGCTTCCTCCGGGCAGAAGGTAGCAGCTTCACCCTGCGTCTCCTCCTTCCTCTGCTTCACGGCAGTGTGGCTTCCCCTTCCCCCCTCCACGGCCAATAGGATCGTTTCTCTTTGCCAATAGGATCGTTTCTCTTGGCCAATCGGGTCTCAGGATCTGCTTCCTGAGCTGGGAGGAGAATCAGGAAGACTATAGCGAATATTAATTCGCTGTCACACAACTGGGTAGGCTCAGGGCACGGTGCTCTTCTCCCCAAGCCCACCCTTTTTTTAAACCAATTAGAGCCTCCGGCTCCAATCGCAAGCTTCTGAACAAAATAAAAAAAAAAAAACACATTGGAATCCATGCGTCCAGTGCCCTGCATGTAAATTAGGGGATAGGGCGCATGTATTAGGCCAGCGACTGTTGCTGCGTTGTACAGATTGTTCTTCTCACATCCACCTGAAGAGGGGTTTCCTGCAAAACGCAAATGGAAAACCTGGATTCCTATAATCCTAACAAGATCAAAAGACTAATGTAACTTGAGGCTGAGTCTATTATAGAATGCTACTAAATATTGTTAAATATCTTTATACACCATACGTTTGTACAAATTATTCTCCCAACCTTCTGACAAAACGCGTAGAGAAAAACAGGATCCCTGTACCAGTCCTAACAAGATCAAAAGACTGATGTAAAGGGAGTCTAACTATCTTGAGTAAAATGGTGCTGCAAGACACTGTATATAGCACTGGTCTCCAAACTGCAGCCCTTTGCTTGCCTTTATCCTGCCCTAAGAGTCCATTCACACAGGGGCAACACGACTTTGAGCGAGACTTTGGGAGGCAACTTGGACACGACTTGAGTATGAATCACAGCACGACTTGAGGCAACTTACAAGGCAACTTGAAGTTGCTTCCAGGACAGGGGACTTTACCAGTGGCCAATCACATAATAATCAGCTCTGTGGGAGGGAGGGGTTTGCCTAGAAAACTATTTTTACTTCCTGGAAAGTTGCTTCAGTTAAGACAGGGGATAAGACTTGGAGGCAACTTCTATTGAAATCAATGGGTACAAGTTGCCTAGAAGTCAGATTGAAGTAGTACAGGAACCTTTTCTGAAGTCGGACCAACTTCAGTAGTGTACATTAAGACGGCTCTCATTCACTTACATTGATTTTATCATGTTGCGCGACTTGAGGCAACTTGGGGCGACTTCAAGTCGGATCCAAAGTTGCCCCTGTGTGAATAGACTCTTAGGGTTTGTAACCGTTGTCAAAATCTTAGACAACCTGAAACGTCCCAAATAAAATCCAACAGCAGAGACTGATAGAGAGGACTCCATAATACCTTAACACCAAGGAAGATCTGTATCAAAGTAAGAAATGGCTACACCTCAGGCAAGTTCCAAATGTAATTTATTGGAGTATCCAAAGTGACACCATAGGACACCAGCAGTGGTCTAGGTAAGGCAGGTCTGTACCATTCAGAACCTAAAGACACTATCATCTGATCTCCAGCAACTGCTTATAGAATAACCCTGAGTCCTCGTTGTCTACAGAGTAGAAGAACACACAGTAACTGGAGTTGAGCAACTTTAAAAAGAGTGGAAGTAAACTCAAAAGGCATAATTTGTACCTATAGGATGGCTTACCTATTAGGTACTGTAAATATTTCCTGAACGGCCATCCGTGCCATTCCTTCAGATACCTGTGCCGTGAATGACCCCAGTAAGACAGCCAGAGTTTGTGGACCCGGAAGGAAGACAGGCAAAGATGGACGCTGCCCCCCGTAATTACACTGCATTGCTGGAGGGCTTCGTTTTCAGGCAAGATTCACATGTGCTAGTATGTGATGCATACTAGCACATTATGCCTTTACCTTGCATGTTCGGGGGAAAAAAAAAAAAAAAAAAGACCACCTAGTGGTTTACAACTGCTTTAAGCATATTCCTACTGACCATACAAGACTATAGTTTCTGCTTATTTGCTAGACATCTTGCTTGTTATATTTGTCAGTCTTGTATTATAGTCCTAATATTGTGAGAGTTTTAGGTTGAAAGCATTTTTGTTTAGTAAAAGCGCATTCATACACTGCTGAGGTCTGAGCTTCCTTGCTTATACCACAAGTAACCTTACTAGATAGACGCAAGTAAAACACCCATTGACACTGACAAACGATGAGGCACTATTCCTCCACCTAATACCAAATATGAGGTTTACTCCCACTGATGCCAGGAAAATCAGGCTAATTTGGGCATTTTTCTTCTTTTAACATTGGTGACCTTTTGCCCTGCACAAATTCGCGGCAAAACGCGGTAAAAAACGCAGCAAATCGCGGTAAAAAACGCTGCAAAAAACACTTGAAACCGCTACGCTCAGGTGTGAATGCAGCCTTAAATATGAGATCTGGGGTCAAAAAGTATGATCTCATATTTGGACTAAGGCTGGGTTCACACTGAAGCGATGCGGGAACGCCGCGAATCCGCGGCGGGTTCCCGCATCGCAAGCCTCCCGCCGGCAGTTCACACTGCCCTATGAGGACTGCTGGGAGTGTCAGTGAATAGTTAATGACCCCCCGAGATCAGTTCGCATATCGCAGTGCGATCTGCAAACTCGGACAGGAATCGGATCGCATGGTGTGAACACCCATGCGATCCGATTCTGCTGCGGACCAAAAAAAGGGTCCTGTGCGAGTTTGTGGCGGGTGCGATGCGAATTCAGCCATACTATCTGTATGGCTGAACTCGCATCGCACAGAGATCGGATGTGATTTGCACTGCAGTGCGGTGCGAATCACATCCGGTTCTCCTAGCCGTGCCAGTGTGAACCCAGCCTAAAATGCAAGAAAAAAATGACATTTAAAAAATATATACCTTTATGAGGTATGGGCGGAAGTGACGTTTTGACCTCGCTTCCACCCTCCTATGGTATATAGACGAGTGGGGGCCATCTTAGCCTCACTCGTCTCCATACCCAGCTAGTGAAAGGACCCGATCGCCTCCGCCGCCACCGACGGCTCCGGTAAGCTGCGGGAGGGCGGCGGGAGGGGGGGTGGCACCTCTCCCGCTGCCGATAGCGGTGATTTCGTGGCAAATCTGCTGCGGAGACCACCGTTATCGTACAGCCGACCGGCGCCTGAAGAGATGGATATCTCGGTTGTGGCAGCAGCTGCTGCCGTTAGAGATATCCCTCTTCAAAAATAGGACGTACATAGTCGTGCGCTGGTCGGTAAGTGGTTAATGAGTGCAACAAGTATTTTATCCCCTATCCACAAGTTTTCTGGCTCCCAGGTGTCTTTAATATAGATAACAAGCTGAGATTAGGAGCACTCTTAAAAGGGAGTGCTCTTAATCTTAGCTTACCTGTACAAAAGAAACTGTCCACAGAAGCAATCTCCCAACCATGGCAAGACCAAAGATGTCGGGGACAAGATTGTAGACCTACACAAGGCTGGAATGGGCTACAAGACCATCGCCAAGCAGCTTGGTGAGAGAGGGTGACAACAGTTGGTGCGATTCTTTGCAAAGATTGGAAAAACAAAATAACTGTCAATCGCCCTCGGTCTGGGGCCTCATGCAAGATCTCACCTTGTGGAGTTTCAATGATCTCAAGGCAGCTGAGACCATAGTCATCAAGAAAACATTTGCTAACACACTACATAGTGAAGGATTGAAATCCTACAGTGCCCGCAAGGTCGTCCTCCTCCTCAAGAAAGCACATGTACCGGCCCGACTGAAGTTTTCCAATGAACATCTGAATGATTCAGAGGAGAACTGAGTGAAAGTGTTATTGTCAGACAAGACCAAAATAAAGCTCTTTGGCATCAACTCAACGCGTTTGTAGGAGGAATGCTGCCTATGACCCCAAGAACACCATCCCCACCGTCATACATGGATGTGGAAACATTATGCTTTGGGGTGTTTTTCTTCTAAGGGGACAGGACAACTTCACTGCAAATGTATGATGTACGGGGCCATGTACCATCAAATCTTGGGTGAGAACCTCCTTCCGTCAGCCGGGGCATCGGAAATGGGTCATGGATGGGTCCTAACATGACAATTACACAAAACACATGGCCAAAGCAACAAAAAAAAAAAGTGTGGCTCAAGAAGAAGCACTTTAAGGTCCTGTAGTGGCCTAGCCAGTCTCCAAAAACTTTGATCCCATAGAAAATATGTGGAGGCAACTGACGGTTCCAGTTACCAAATGTCAGCCTCGAAACCTTAATGCAAAGGTGTCCAAACTTTTTTCAAAGAGGGCCAGATTTGATGAAGTGAAAATGCATGAGGGCCGACCATTTTGTCTGACATTCTTCGAACCATTGAAAATTCGGTCTAAGTGTGTCCATCCAAGCACTAATACACGGCCCACCAAGAATTCTCTTGCCTTCGTCACGCTCGTTCCCAACACACAGACGAATGCTCTGCACTTTAGGGGGGTACCGTTAAATTCTTAATGGTACCCCACACATTGGAAAATGTAGGGTGCTTTTGGTGCAGTTCAATTTATAAAAAAAAAAAAAAAAAAAAGCTTGGGGGCTTCTTTCCCTGCATTTTTGTGAGTAGGGAAGTCCATTGAAATTAATGGGCTGCCCTACACACAGTACGCAGCCACACAGATGTTGCATTTACGGGCTTAAAACAGGTGGTGAGGAGGCAACATAATGCCTCTTTACCGCCATTCAAATGCCTCTGAAAAGATTTGTGCATGGATTGCTTTTCAGAGGAGCAGCAGTCCTGGCTAATATCACACACAAGCCCTACAAAAAGTTTTGATGGTATAAGAATGGGGGGGTGTGGATTAACCACCTCGCGCCCGCCCTATAGCCTTATGACGGCTGTAGAGCAGGCCGCTTTCGTCCGGGTGGCCGTCCCTGGACGTCCTTTCTATTGTTTACTTCCGCAATGCGCGCCGCCGCGGGCACGCATCGAGGGAGTTCTGTGTTTGCCATGTCTCCCGGAGACAGGAAAAACACAGATCGCTGTAAACGGCCAATCACAGCGGTCGTTTACAGCGCGATCGGCGTGTCTAATGTGAGATGATCTCATATGTAAATATATGAGATCTCTCAGCGCCGCTCTCCCTCCTCACCCAGACAGCGTGTGAGAGGGGAGAGATGAACGGCTGCAGCACCTTGTGTAAAAAAAAAAAAAAAAAAAAAAAAAGTAAAAAAAGTGCCATCCTCCCCCAGTGCCATCCCGCCCCAGTGCCATCCCGCCCCAGTGCCACCTGCCCCAGTTCCACCTGCCCCCAGTGCCACCTGTCGTCAGTGCCACCTGTCGTCAGTGCCACCTGTCGTCAGTGCCACCTGTCGTCAGTGCCACCTGTCGTCAGTGCCACATATTAGTGCCATTTGTCCCCAGTGCCATCTGTCATCAGTGCCACATATTAGTGCCATTTGTCATCAGTGCCACCTGTCAGTGTCACGTGCCATCTGTTGTCAGTGTCACGTGCCATCTGTTGTCAGTGTCACGTGCCATCTGTTGTCAGTGTCACGCGCCATCTGTTGTCAGTGTCACGCGCCATCTGTTGTCAGTGTCACGCGCCATCTGTTGTCAGTGTCACGCGCCATCTGTTGTCAGTGTCACGCGCCATCTGTTGTCAGTGTCACGCGCCATCTGTTGTCAGTGTCACGCGCCATCTGTTGTCAGTGTCACGTGCCATCTGTTGTCAGTGTCACGTGCCATCAATGCCACTTATCAGTGCCATCTGTCAGTGTCACGCGTCATCGGTGGCACGTATTAGTGCCACGTATTAGTGCCATCTGTCATCAGTGCCACGTATTAGTGCCACGTGTCATCAGTGCCACAAAGAATTGTGGGAAAAAAATGACAACATCAAAAAGCTCACCATGCCTCTTACTAAATACCTTGGAATGTCTACTTTCCAAAAAGGGGTGATTTGGGGGGTATTTGTACTTTAGTGGCTTGTTCAGGTCGAAAGAAATTAGATAGGCCACCAGTACATCAGATGTGATCAATTTTGTGCGATTCGCACCACAGCTTGTAGACTCTCTAACTTTCACAAAGACCAAATAATATCCACTAATTTGGGTTATTTTTACCAAAGATATGTAGCAGTATAAATTGTGGCCAAAATTTATGAAGAAAAATTAATAATTTGCATAATTCTGTTACAGAAATAAAAACCCCAGAGGTGATCAAATACCACCAAAAGAAATCTCTATTTGTGGGAAAAAAAGGACAAAAAATTCATTTGGGTACAGTGTTGCATGACTGAGTAATTGTCCTTCAAAGTGTGAGAGCACCGAAAGCTGAAAATTGGTCTGGGCAGGAAGGGTGTTTAAGTGCCCAGTAAGCAAGTGGTTAAAAGTAACATGTGCGCACACACAGACACACCTGCGCGCACACACACAGACATACATGCACACACAGACGAAAAAAGCCCTTTTTTACACTAATTTAGCTTGTAGCATAGTACAGTAGCTTTGCAGCTTCCTCATTCAGCCGGGCACTGCACTGTAGGGGGAAGCAGAGAGCACAGCGCACTCCTCTGCACTTTACTTTCACTTTCGAAGCTCACGGAGCTTCTCAGTGCTGGGGATCGGCTCATCTTACAGCCCTGCTCCTGCAGCACACTAAATTGAGAAAGACCAAGGCGGAGCGTTCAAAACCGGACCGCGGGCCGGACTTTGGACATGCCTGCCTTAATGACTTGGAGAGGATCTGCAAACAGGAGTGGGAGAAAACCCCTCCTGAGATGTGTGCAAACCTGGTGGCCAACTACAAGAAATGTCTGACCTCTGCGATTGGCAAAACCCTTGTTGGCACCAAGTACCAAGTCATGTTTTGTGAAGAGGTCAAATACTTATTTCACTCATTAACCACTTCAATACAGGACTTATCCACCTTCCTGCCCAGACCAATTTTCAGCTTCCAGCGCTGTCGCACTTTGAATGACAATTGTGCGGTCATACAACACTGTACCCAAACTAAATGTTTATCATTTTGTTACCACAAATAGAGCTTTCATTTGGTGGTATTTGATCACCTTTGGGATTTTTTTTTCTGCTTAAAAAAAATAAAAAAAAGACCGAAAAGCAGCCAATAAGCTCTCCTCTACTCGCGCCTGACAGATGTGAGTGAGGGAAAAGCCAATCAACGGCTCTTCCTGTTTACACTGATCAGCCGTGATTGGACACGGCTGATCACGTGGTAAAGAGTCGAAGTCGGAGGCTCTTTACCGAGATCGGTGTTGGTGTGTCAGACTGACACACCGCAACAACGATCACCGCGGTGCGCGCAGTGGCTTGATATTCTGGCGACGTCATGTGACATCCGGTCAGGATATCAAACACACTTTGCCACCGTCATTTTGCTATATGGTGGGCGGCAAGTGGTTAAAATGCAAATCAATGTATAACTTTTTTGAAATGTATTTCAGGATATTTTTGTTATTCTGTCTTACGGTTATAATAAACCTAACATTAAAATTATAGACTGATAATTTCTTTGTCGGTGAGCAAACGTACAAAATCAGCAGGTGGATCACTTTTTTCTATCACTGCATATAGAGATCCACTACAAAATGTGGTGACCGAAACATACCGGAATATTTTTATGTATGGATTTAATGTGAAGTTTACTAAAACCATATTTGTACCTTTTTGATACTTTGTCTAGTCCTTGGTTACATCAACAGTCCAAAGAGAAAAAAATGGATATCCACATGCTAAGAAAAAAAAAAAAAAAAAAAGGTTCATCGTGTATCAGGTTTGGTAATCCCCGTTATCTGATTCCAACAAGAGATCCACTAGCAGGATGTTCCAGGACACCAAACTAGGGTTGCCACCTGTTCGGGCTTCACCCGGACAGTTCGTGCTTTGAATCATGTGTTCGGGTTTCAGTCCACCTGAAACCCGGACACAATATTCAGACAGGAATGTGGCCTAGAACAGGGCCCCATAGGAGGCCCTGTTCTAAGGGCCTCTCCTATGGGGCACTATGCATGCCACATTGCTATTCTCTTTGGAGTGCCCAAATGTGTCCCAGGCCTGTTACAATCCTATAGATCAGGGGTCTCCAAACATTCTAAAGAAAGGGCCCGTTTACTATCCTTCAGACTTTAGGGTGACCAGACTGTGCCCAGTGGAAGTAAACCATGCCTGATCTTTGGTATTAGTGGGAGAAACAGTTGGTGTCCATGGCAGGAAATGTGCCCAATTTTTGTTGTCGTTAGAAGAAATTATGCCCAATCGATCAGTCAGTGGAAGGAATACTGCCCATTGTTGGTGTCAATGGTAGGAATAACGACTCAAGGACCCGATCAAGGCAAGCAAAGGGCCACAGTTTGGAGACCATGGTAATGGTGTATAAAATATATATTTTTGCTAAAGCGTTCAGGTTTGGCTTGAAGAAAAAGTGGCAACCCGACACCAAACAGAACCCAGTAGTCTATAAAACAGAGAATCGGGTAATTTCCAACACCTGAATAAAGCTGCTACCTTGAAATTGTGACGCAAACAAACTGCTGGAACAGGGGCCTTAGCCAATATTGGCACAAAACCTAAAGGCTTCTGCTAGAAAGCTGATCAAGAGAAACTTCATCTTTCAGCATGACAACGACCCAAAGCATACATCCAGCTGAAGAGAAACAGCCCCAAAAGCATGACGCTGCCACCACCATGCTTCACAGTGGGTATGGTGTTTTTTTGGTGAGGTGTAGTGTTTTTCCGCCAAACATATAGCCAAAAAGTTCAACCTTGGTTTCATCAGACCATAACATTTTCACACATGCTTTTGGGAGACTTCAGATGTGTTTTTGCAAACTTTACCTGGGCTTGGATGTTTTTCTTGGTAAGAAAAGGCTTCCATCTTGCCAATCTACCCCATAACCCAGACATATGAAGAATACAGGAGATGGTTGTCACTTGTACCACACAGCCAGTACTTGGCAGATATTCCTGCAGCTCCTTTAATGTTGCTGTAGGCTTCTTGGCAGCCTCCTTGACTAGTTTTCTTCTCATCTTTTCAATTTTGGAGGGATGTCCAGTTCTTGGTAATGTCACTGTTGTGCCACATTTTCTCTACTTGGGGATAACTATCTTCACCGTGTTCTATGGTATATCTAATGCCATGGAAATTCTTTTGTACCCTTCAATAATGAGATCCCTCTGATGCTTTGGAAGCTCTCGGGTTAATCAAAGGCACTTTAAATGATGGCAGGTGTGTACTGACTTCTATTTAACATGAGTTTGAATGCGATTGCTTAATTCTGAACACAGCTACACCCAGTTATATGAGGGTGTGCACACCTAAATGACCACATTATTTTTTGTTTTACCACCCCCTCTTCTAAAAGATTTCAGTTTGTTTTTCGAGTTGGACAGTTTTATAGGTCACATTAAAAGGTGGAAAAAGTTCTGAAATTTATCCGTCTCATTTTTTACATCACAGAAACCTGACATTTTAACAGCGGTGTGTAGACTTTTTATATCCATTGTGTGTATAATATATATACATATATATATATACATATATATATATATATATACACACACACACACACACACACACACACACACACACACATACACATACAATATATGAAAAACGCAATAATATGTAATAATATATTAAAAACATTTTACACCAATAATCTGTGTTATAAAATAGTACTTCCAAGTGCAAACTTATAAATCCAAAGTCCAGTGAAAGTCAGTGAAAATAGTAACTTGTGTGCAACAGATCTGCTGCTAACAGGGTCGCCACTCTCCTCCTACCTGTCGGGAAAAGATGTGTATTCACCATTAAAATGGAGACCCTTACCAGATGGGCCAATGGACCATTAAGTTATAAATGGTCGAATAGCACTCACATTCGACATCACAGGGATGTCTTCACTGCAGTTAGATGTGCACAATAAAAGGAAACAAAGTTGGTATACTCCCATGTTGAACTATGTAAAAACTTCCGCAAAACAGTTCATAAAAACACATACAATACACAAAAGTGCTGGTAAAATCCTCAAAAGTAAACGGAGGCAATCGCGCATATAAATGCGTAATACTGCTAATAAAATTTCCAGTGTAGCAGGCTGAACTAGCCACGCTGGGCTCCTGGCTCCAGTCGCGTGCGATGATGTCACAGCCACACTACGTGTTTCGTTGAAAAAGACGTCATTGGCCCTGTCACATCACCCCCTTACAGTAGTGTCCTACTCCCCCCTCAACACTACTCCCTATAGCAGTGCTCTCTGCCCTTTACATCAATTCCTCCCACAGTAGGGCTCTCCGTCACTGATCAGCCACCACAGCAGGGCTCTCTGCCCCTTTACGCAACCCCCTCAGTAGTCCTTTCTGCCCCCCTTTACACCACCCCCCCCCCCCCACACACACACAGTATGGGTCCAGATGGGAAAGTAAATCAGTCTAGATCTGGACCGTGGTCCACTATTTAGTGATGCTTGCCGTAGACAGAGCCTGTATTGTCAGTGTGCATGGATCTGTGCTTGTGTGACTGGCAGTCGCTGTACTTTTGTGTGAGACCTATGTACATTCTCAGATGCCCCTTCTGGGGTAAGCCCTACACATGCATGTGTTCAAGTGTATTCAACGACGGAGTGGATCAGCACATGAGGGAAAAAAATGAATTTGCTCAAGACAATATTCTCTCTCTCTCTAAGGTTTACATAATCTGCTTTAAGCATGAAGAGTTCATATTTGAATAAAGCATAACAGAAAGGGGCTGACTAAGGGCAGAGGCAAAAATGAAAAATACTGAATGCAAAAAAGTTTGTTTCGCTCTTGTAAACATTTATGCATTGCTATAGCTGCAATTTCATGTACAAAAGAATAAAAAAATAAAATTAAAAGGCCCGTTTTAATAATTAATGAATCGACAGCACAGCACATTAATCGTGTATGCATAATGAGGCCTGATAGTTTGGATTTCAAGCAACTAGTGACAATCGAAGACATCTGATTTCAATTATGGAGATGGTTTGATTTTTTCCCCCCATACGGGTTTAATGATTTGTTTTTCACAAATGAATTGCTAATTAAACAGAAACACATCAGTGGGAGTCCTGGATAGAAAGCTTACAGTACTGCTATAGATTAAAAACATTACACTATAAAAATCTAATTACAATAGAATTATTGAAAACTTTCCACAAATCAGCTATGCTGGTAAAGGTTGCTGAATCAGTATTTAAAATGATCATATTACTAGCAAGAATTATTATATGGATCAGACCACCCAACAGGGCAACTTCATAGGTGGCGCGTAATGACTTTACTCATCACTTCTAACATCTCTTGGGGCGTCCAGCAGCAATATCACTCAGATATCACTGGATTTATTCAGGAAGGGCAAGGATTTTTTGGGGGGGGGGGGGGGCAGGGTGCCAAAGGGCCGCATGCCCTGACTCTGTATACAGGTGCAGGTGGGGGATGCTGGGAGCTCCCTTTTTCCCTGCTGTCAGCAGCAGCGTTGGCCCCTCCATAAGGGGCACAGGGGTGCCGCGGCCCTAAACTACATGTGGGGTGTCGGAAGCATGGTTTTCAATGTTTTTTTTTTTTTTTTTTTAAGCACAGTGCCTGAGGCTTTAACTGGCTTTGTTTTAAAAAAAGGGTGGGCTGGGGGGGTAGAGTACTGCACCCACTCAGCTGGGTGACTAAAAGGAATATGGTCTCCCTGATTCTCCTCTCAGCCAATCAGGAAGCGTGTCCTAAGACCCGATTGGCTGGGAGTCTTAGGACCCCCAGCAAATCAGGTCTCAGCACCCACTTCCTGTTTGGCTGAGAGGAGAAGCAACAGCCCTACTCCAGATCTTCGTCATCTGCCGCTTTATTTAACCACTACAATACAGGGCACTTTCATCGCTCTCGCACTTTCAATGACAATTGCGCGGTCATGCTACACTGTACCCAAATGAAATTTTTATAATTTTGTTCGCACAAATAGAGCTTTATTTTGGTGGTATTTATTCACGACTTCGTTTTTTTATTTTTTGCGATATAAGCGCAAAAAAGCGGAAATTTGGAAAAAAACGATATTTTATTTTTTCTAATTTAAAAGAAATCCAATAAAATCAAAATGTATTCTGCTACATGTTTTTGGTAAAAAAAAAAAAAAAAAAACTGTTAAGTGTATAATTGGTTTGTGTGATCACAGACATATGTACGCAAATGATCATGTACATATGTGTGCAGGTGATCACGGACATATGCAGATAATCATTGGGACATGTGATTTTAGTGGGACATATGTTTTTTTGGGGACATGTCTTTATTTGGGGACATGTGTGTTTACATTGTATGTTTACACTAGACTAGTGATCAGTGAGTAAAAAGCTGTAAAAAACAGCTCATACTCACTGATCATCAGCCGGCTGCAGCGATCTGCTCTCCTCAGCGATGACTTCCGTGTGAGGAGAGGAGAGCCGATTGCCTTGCAACCGGCTGTTTGTTTACATCACATGACGGCTGTGATTGGACACAGCTGTCATGTGATCAGGAGGGCCAATCACAGAGCCCTCCTGCCGATCCGAGATGCACCGTGTCCGGGTGACACGAGCGCATCGGGATTGCACCGCTGCGCGGGCACGCGCCAGATCCCCCTCCTTCTGAAGGACGTTCCTGAACGTCCAGTCAGAAGGAGGTGGCTCCCACCTGGCCGTATATGTACATTGGCCAGGTGGGAAGCAGTTAAGGACTCTGATCGCCGCCTTCCCATCCGTCTCCCATGGGAGGGGGGGTTATTGGGCACCAGCCGCCACAGGGACATTGCTTCCCAGAGAAATTCTTTGCTGGTGAGCAGGCAGCTCGGCTGGTGAGTGAGCGGCTGGTCCAGTGGGTGAGCAGGCAGGCCAGTCAGCAGGTGGCTCACCAATTAGTGGGTCGGCAGGCAGAGGAGCAGAGAGATGATATCTTTCACTGCCCAGCACCCATCCTACATCCCTGCAGCTCCACCCTCATTGTGCAGACAGCCGCAGGCAACAGACATTACATAATCTCTCTGCTGCCTGACTTCACTCTGGGACAAAGGAAGTGACAATAGTAGCAGGCAAATGACAATCCGCAACGTGTGGCAGGTGACATGTGAAGTGAGAATCCTCAACATGTGGCAAGCGACACTCAGGGCTCCCACTGATTCTGCATTATGGCGAGTTTAACCATTTCATTTTATATAACAATAGAAATAACGTGCTTCAATCATCCTGACACCATAACAACCATGGCGCCAGTATGATTGAACCGTCAATAGCCATTTCCCCCGATAAATTGCTTGCAGACTCTGGATCCGTCCCTGGTACCAGAATGACGGGAAGAAAAAAAAACAGCTTGTAAAAGCTCATGATCCAAAGCACACGTCATCTGTGGTCAAATGATGCATATTTTTGCAGTGTGATGGCATGGGCATACATGGCTTCCAGTGGCACTGGGTCATTGGTTATTGATGTGACAAGACAGAAGCAGACGGATGAATTCTGCAGCCTAGATCCAGCCAAATGCAGCAAAGTTGATTGGATGAGGAGACTGAGATGGCCATTCCAGAACCTCTATTATATTCTGCTGTAGCCAATGACAGGTCGACTTGGCCTTGTGTTTTGGATCATTCTCATTTTGGAATGTCCAAGTACTTCCCATGCACAGCTTCCTGGTTGATGAATGAAAAATGTTCCTCCAGTATTTTTTGATAACATACTGCATTCACCTTGCCATCAATTTTGACCAAATTTCCTGTGCCTTTGTAGCTCACACATCAGCGACCCACCTCCACGTTTCACAGTAGGAATGGTGAACCTTTCATCATAGGCCTTGTTGACTCCTCTTCAAATGTAGTGTTTATGGTTATGGCCAGAAAGCACAACTTTGGTCTCATCACTCCAAATATCTATCTCCACCCAGCAGTGCCCACAGTGCCACCCAGCAGTGCCCACAGTGCCCCCCAGCAGTGCCCACAGTGCCCCCCAGCAGTGCCCACAGTGCCCCCCAGCAGTGCCCACAGTGCCCCCCAGCAGTGCCCACAGTGCCCCCCAGCAGTGCCCACAGTGCCCCCCAGCAGTGCCCACAGTCTGCATCAACAAAGGTGCTGCACCCCAGTGCCACATATCCGTGCCCAGCAGTGCCGCCCATCAGTGCCCAGCAGTCCCATCTATCAGTGGTACCTATCAGTGCCCCTTAGTGCCACCCATCTGTGCCATCTTATCTGTGCCCGTCTTTGCCGCCCATCAGTGCCCACCAGTGCCGCCCATCAGTGCCGCCCATCAGTGCCCACCAGTGCCGCCCATCAGTGCCCACCAGTGCCGCCCATCAGTGCCCACCAGTGCCGCCCATCAGTGCCGCCTCATCAGCACACTTCAATGAAGGAGAAAAATGACCTGTTTGCAAAATTTTATAACTATTAATGATTTTTTTTTTTTTTTTTGTTTAGCAAAAAATAAAACTCCCAGCTGTGATTAAATACCACCAAAACAAAGCTCTATTTGTGGGAAAAAAAATGATAAAAATTTCATTTGGGTACAGTGTTGTACGCGCAATTGTCATTCAAAGTGCATCAGCGCTGAAAGCTGAAAATTGGTCTGGGCAGGAGGGGGGTTTAAGTGCCCAGTAAGCAAGTGGTTAAACATGGTCATTTGGGTAGTTTGTTGTCATTCTTTAAAAAGAGCAAACACAGTTGATTGGCTGAAGCTATTATTAAACACTAACCATGAGTGAAAAATGTTTGTGTTATTCATATTCTTTGAAAAATGGCCAAGAAATCCAATTCTGCCAAGGTATGTAAACTTGAAATTATATATAGATATATATATATATATATATATATATATATATATACACATACACACACATACACACACATACACACTTCTAATATGTAGGGATACGTTACCCAAAAGACTAGATGCATTTTAACTTTCACTTATGTAATTTACCTTGCAGAGCGTTGTACCCAGAGATGATCAGTGTGCCATCACTTGCCAATATTTCTAATGAGTCTCCAGCATCATTTGTTATACAGAGATTCCCATCTGCATTGTCATTTGGCCAAAAGGACTTGTGCCACAGGTTTCAAACCAACCCAAACATTAAATGAAAAGTCAGGATAACCCAATTGGAGAGTTAAAGTGAGCTAAAAATCTTACTAAGATTATGAAATGGATAAAGTGATTGTAAAAGCTTTCAAAATTTTTTTTAAATTACATGTTATACTTTACCTGCTGTGTAATGGTTTTGTACAGAGCAGCCCTGAGCCTCCTTTTCTGGGGTCCCCCTGCTGATGTTTCTGGCCATTGGCTATGGAGGGCAGTCATGTGGGCTTGCTTCTGAGCCAGGTGTGGGTCCCACCCTCTTACTACTGTCTGATTGACAGCAACAGCCAACAAGGAGGCAGAAAAGAAGGAGAGCCTCTGAGCTTGTGCACATCGCAGGATCGAGATTGGGCTCAGGTAAGTACAAGGGGAGCTGGTGAGTGACGCTGCATGCAGAGAGATTATCTTAACCACTTCAGCCCCAGAAAATGTTCCCCCTTAATGAC
The DNA here is from genome assembly GCF_037356315.1 of Lithobates pipiens. NCBI lineage: Eukaryota > Metazoa > Chordata > Amphibia > Anura > Ranidae > Lithobates > Lithobates pipiens. The sequence goes on along the minus strand of NW_027507903.1, from coordinate 14,534,565 downwards.
CAGGCCTTTTTATTGCGATACGGCACTGCGTCGATTTAACTGACAATTCGTGCGACTCTGTACCCAAACAGAATTAATGTCCTTTTTTCCCCACAAATAGAGCTTTCTTTTGGTGGTATACAATCACTTCTGTGTTTTTTATTTTTCGCACAACAAAAAAAAAGCGACAATTTTGAAGGAAAAAAAACAAAACAATGTTGTATACTTTTTGTGATAATAGCCCAAAAAAAGTAAAAATAAAACTTTATTCATCAACTTAGGCCAATATATATTCTGCTACTTTTTTTGTTTACAAAAAATATCGCAATAAGCGTATATTGATTGGTTTTCACAAAAGTTATAGCGATTACAAAATAGGGAATTTATTTATGCCATCTTTATTTTTTATGGCAAAGTCACCTGGAAGTGGGAGTGGATGCCTGTCGAAATCAGGCACCTGCTCCCCCCCCCCCCCCCCCCCAAGGTGCCAAATACGGCAGTGGGAGGAAGCAGTGGAGCTTCTAATGTATTAAGGTAAAAAAAATAAAAATAATTTAAAAAAAACACTTTCTGCCTTTAGAACCACTTCATAGACAGCTATACGGTCCTATACATGAAGAGCTTTCCCTTTTATCATAACTCCAATAAGTTTAGATTGTGAAAACTCCTGTAAGCCATCCAGAGGCTGTAGTGGGTCTGGGAAAAAAAAAAAAAAAAAAAAAAAAAAAAAAAAGAACATCCAACAATAGTTTGCACAAAAAAAGTAGTTTTATTTAATCCCAAGGGACCAAGTGCATATACAGTACAACTGGGTCCCATTCTGATCAGTGGCCCCATTTCAAATAGAATGTACAATTTTTTTATGGTAACACTGGCTATAGCTCCACCCCAGTCTAAAGCCCAATATATGGGTGTTCCTGTGGGGGGTTACAGCAAATACTGAGTCCCTGCTGCCTTTCTAAGCCGATTGTCCATTCACAATAAAAAACAATCAGCTCTGCTGGGTTGTGTGATGGAGCTGCCGGATACCAGCAAACATACAGGGCACCGGCAGCTCTATCACACTACCTAGACAGTTCATTATAGTGATTTATCTGCAGATGCTTGTAAACATATACAGCTCTGGTAGATATATTACATATTCCTGAAATGTTGAGTGATCTTTACATTTAATGAATTATCAGCACTGTCAGGGCCAGTTTATGACACATCAGTCCTGCCTGTCCATTCATGCCAGTAAAACATCACTCAGCACTGCGAGGCTGTTTAGTTCATCTGCTGGTGCTGTTGGAGATTACAGCTGTGTTTCTGGATGAAAAGTGACAGCTGCGAAAGCACCAGGAAGTATTGGAGACAGCATCCGAGTGCTGGTAGGGTTGGATGGTCCAGCAGGGGGTTCTTTGAGGTGCAATGTTAAAGCCCTTCCTGGCTTTACATTCCAAAAAGTTTGGGAAGCCAAATAGCTTGTACCTTCTGCCAGATCCCAATGTGGTGAATCACGCAGGAGGACAATGACTTAGAGAGCCAAAGACAATTCAAGTAATTGCTGGAGGAGGGTTGAGTGGATATGCCAACTGCCATTGGCGGGCTCTGTGGGGGGTTCCATAAATGGGGCACTGGGGGGGCTCCAGTGCAGTTTTATCTTGTAGTACCTTTAGCACAAGAAAAGCATCCCTTTAAATAATATGTATGCCTTCACACTGGTCCGTTGCACTTTCGTTGTAACGGTGTTAAAAAAAAAATCTTTCTTGCTACATTCTTGCTTTTAAAAAGAACGCATCAAAAACGCAGTTCTCCATGGAAATGCATTGAAAATGCAGCAAGAACGCATCAATAATGCGCCAGTGTTAAGTTTTGGATGCGTTTGAGTCACACAACCTATGAAAAACATACCATAAGCACAGTAAAATCGTAGCAAAATTTTGGCAAAAATCGCATGCATCATTTTCAGTGCCATTATCGGCGATTTCGGCAGCTGAAGTTTCGGTGCATCACTAAGGCACATTTCTGCATCCTTGCACTGGGCGCTGGACAGACCTGTCCAATGGATGAGCATTAACAGGAAGCAGTAATGCTAAACCAGGATGTGGCCGACTGATCTTCCCAACCAGCAGAGGTGTCTGCACCAGATTTATTTTGATATGTTAAAAATAAAAGTGATGTTCTATGTATTGGTTTTATTCTTACCAAGTACTGCCACCTATCAAATGGAATTTCTTAAAATATTAGCAACTGTCCCCTAGTTTACAACACCATTTCTATTTAAATGCCTAATACATCTTATCAAAAATCTACCCTGTTTTTACCCCTATTAAAGTGATTGTAAAAGGTTAAAATTCAAAATAAAAAAAACAAAAAACAAAACATGTTATACTTGCCTGCTCTATGAAATAGATAGGCACATAGAAGGCCCGATCCTCTTCTATTTGGGTCCTCTGTCGGCGGCCCAGACTCTTCCCTCCTCCCCCCCCCCCATCGAGTGCTTGCTATGTGAGGCACTCTGACAGGCTCACTCCCGAGCCATGCTCCTGACATTGACCATTCACATACACAGCGTGGCTTGGCCCTTCCCCCTGCTCACTCCTCAATGGCTCCCTGGCTATGATTGACTGTGGCTTGGCCCTTCCCCCTGCTCTCTCAATGGCTCCCTGGCTATGATTGACTGAGCCAATGAGGAGAGAGAGACCAGAGAGAGTCTCTGCTCTTTCAAATTGCTGGATCAGGATGGGGCTGTGGTGAGCATAAGGGGGGCTGGGGAGAAGGGAGCTGCATGCAGGTGGGTATACACCTTAACCACTTGCTTACTGGGCACTTGAACCCCCCTCAGTCCCAGACCAATTTTCAGCTTTCAGCGCTGATGCACTTTGAGTGACAATTGCGCGGGCATACAACACTGTACCCAAATGAAATTTCTACCTTTTTTCCCCCACAAATAGAGCTTTCTTTTGGTGGTATTTAGTTACAGCTCTGAGTTTTATTTTTTGCTAAACAAACAAAAAAAGATGCAAAAAAAAAATAAAATAAAAATCATGTTTTAATAGTTTGTTATAAAATTTTGCAAACGGGTCATTTTTCTCCTTCATTGAAGTGCGCTGATAAGGCGGCACTGATAGGCTGCATTGGTGGGCACTGATGGGCTGCATTGGTGGGCACTGATAGGCATAGTTAAGGCGGCACTAATAGGCACAGATAAGGCGGCACCGATGGGCACAGATAAGGCGGCACTGATGGGCAAAGATGGGCACAGATAAGATGGCACGGATGGGTGGCACGGATAAGTGGCACGGATGGGTGGCACGGATGGGCACTGATAGGTACCACAGATAGATGGGACTGATGGGCACTGATAGGTGGCACTGATAGGTGGCTCTGATAGGTGGCACTGCTGGGCACTGATGGGCGGCACTGCTGGGCACTGATGGGCGGCACTGCTGGGCACTGATGGGCGGCACTGGGGTGCAGCACCTTTGAGGCAGATTGGGTGGCACTGTGGGTGGCACTGTGGGTGGCACTGTGGGTGGCACTGTGGGCACAGACGGGGGGCACTTACTTTTACTTTGTTATTTTTCAGGATGGCACTGCGGGAGGCAGGTGGGCACTGGCAGGTGGCATGTGGTGCCTTTCATTGCTGGCCGTGATCGGGACTGATGTCCCGATCACGGCCACCGGTGATCGGCTTTTTTTTTTCGATTACCGGCTCCGTTCTATCACATGATCAGCTGTCATTGGCTGACAGCTGATCACGTGATAAGGGGTCGGGATCGACCCCTTACACGGATCGGTGATCAGGCGAGTCTCACGGACTCGCCGATCACAGAGCGCGCCGCGCGCGCCCCTCAGGGGGCGCGCAGGCCGCTCGTAACCAGGACGACGTCAATAGACGTCGTCCTGGAAATCTAGGTCCGCGCTAATGCCGTCATTCGGCAATAGCGCGGTACCCAAGTGGTTAAAGTGGTTGTAAACCCTTACAAACCACTTTGACCTACAGGTAAGCCTAGATTAAGGCTTACCTGTAGGTCCAAGAAATATCTCCTAAACCTATATGGTTTAGGAGATATTTGCCCGAAAACGGGAACCGCTGTCTACGGCGCGCAGGCGCACTGAGCGCGGCATTCTCAGCGACGGAGCTGCCGCGAATGTTGGCTCCCGTGCGCATCCGCGGGAGTGACGTCATCGAGGCTTCACTGAATGACAGCGGCGGAGCTGCGAGACCCCACCAACAAGATGGATGCGGCGGACTACAGGGGACAGCGGCGACTTCGCTGGCTCCTGTGTCAGGTAAGTGACACATAATGGACTACTATGCGATGGATAGTAGTCCATTATGCTTTGCCTTTGCAGGGAATGAAAGAGGAAGTAAACTCATCAGGGTTTACTTCCTCTTTAATGCATGGAATGCACTAAAGGAGCAGTACAGTCACAAAGCTTGTTTGGCTGCACTTCTGTGGATCACAGGGGTGCAGTCCATTCTGCACCCACCTAGGTAAAGTATGATTTAGGGGACAAAAGATTCTGCCAAGGTAAAACTTCTGTATTTAGAACCACTTTAACTAGTGTAGCGGGATCTCCGACTTCCAAAGGCCTAAAGGTGACCTTCAGAATGAGGGAGAGCAGACATCCTTCACAGTATGGGTTACTAGGCATGGTGGGTGTAATGCAAGTTGAAAACATGGGCGCCAGTCACTTTCTGAATGCGAACAAAAGATTTATTGTCTCAACAAGAACCGAGTGAAAGCGGGTTTAGGGCCAGGACACACTTAGGCAGATGCAATAGCCATTGGCAGACTCCGAGACAAAATAATAGGCAGACAGCAATACAGGTGGAGGGCCTTTAAGCTGGATGCAGCAACTGTATTTGTAGAACTGCTGTCTCCTATGGCAACTGAACTTTCAACAGTCAATGAGATCCATACATGTAACTCACAGTAACCCGTTATAAATCTTCTCACAGTATCCCACCGTAGATCTTCACTCACTGAGCTCCCGGTCTCTCACTAGATTTCCAGATCCCGGTCACTGAATCTACTAAGCTCTTCTACAGCTAACCCACAGTATACTCAAGCGTCACCCCCTGCTAACCCGATAGGTCCCTGGCTTGGCACTCGAAAGCCTTCTCACTTATTCACTAGCCGGGGACGGTGAACAAGGCTGCTCTGGTACTTCAGACTTCCATAACAGGAGTGGTTCATCCTTAATGGCTACTGTGACTCCATCTCTGTCCTTGATCCTCACTTGCCTCTGGTAAAATGAGTAGTTGTCCCATGTGGCAAATGCTTCCTCCTCACCGCTGGCAACAATGGCATTTCCCATCTGGTGGAACCTCTGCAGCTTGGTTTGGCTTCCGCGCGAAAGCCCCAATCCCGCGCTGCTTCCCTCAAATCTGGATAGGCCTTGTACAGCCTAGCGGTCAGATGCTCCCAGGATAGGCCTCAGGCCTAGCAACCCAGAGCCTTGTAACACACGTCGAACCCAAACAGCCGTTCAGGTGGCACAGAACCCCTGATCACATGACTCCTCCCAAATAGGTGCTCCCAGTTGGCTAAGGGACAAAAAAAAAAGACCTCTGCCAATTGGTTGAGTCAAGGTATTCACTCCTACTCTATTGCCTATGCCCATAACATTCAACTGCCACAGGCAACAATGCCATCTAGTGACAGAAGAGAGAGGTGCATCAAATCCAGAGTTCAGGAAAAAAACTGAATCCCTTATCAGCCAGGCTAGTTACCACCTAGCAAGGTAAATTTGTTAGCAACCCTGCCTACTATTAGGGTGCTACAATAGATTATAAACAGTTAAAGAAAATCTCATTTCCGAAAGCCATTTGTTATATTTCAAGAAAACAATTAATTGCAACAAAAGGACTGATCATCATCCTTGGGAAAACACATTACAGCAAGCATCATGAAGGCAACCAATTAATTAGCACTCATTTCTGGAAAATATTCCACCACTAGGAGAAAAAAAAAAAAAAAAAAAAAAGCGCGTTTCCTTGGCAGGAGGCATCTTTATAACCGCAGTTCTGAGATGCTGCTATCTATGGCAGGGAGCTCAGCTCACAGCTAATTAGCTCAGTAGGCTGAATGTGACATCCAAGGAAAATTATTCGAGCACTTTTTGTCTCAACTTCCATACTTCTAGGTACAGCATTGTACAATATATCTAAATTAATTCAGTCAGTGCTGCATAAGTTACCCTATGAGGTCATGTAGTGAAGGACGGGTGGAAGGGTTTGGCTGGTTAGCTCCAGTTTATTACAAGATCTGATGGCCTCACCACTAAATTTATACTTCTGAAGCCCGTAGGCTTTCAAGATTTGGAGCCCTAAACTCAATTTCCACCCATTTCCTGCCTGTCTTGTCTTTCAACACTGTAATTGCCATTAATTGAGCCCCATTTAATCTGATTGTAGAAAATAATATCCAAGATGCCGTAAGCCATAACAATGAACTTAATGGTTTTCCCACCTTCGGCTGCTCCCTTCCACACAGACATTGCTCACCAAAACCATCATTAGAATTTAGGAAGCACTATTATATGTCAGCATAGACCTTCCTCTCCCAACCAGGGTTCCTTAAAAGGTTTCTATGGATTCCTTGAGCAGTGAGCAATTTCTGCCTCTAAGATAACCAACCACTGTTTTAGCCATCTGTATACTTCTCCCTTACCAGTGCTATAAGGAACAGTCGTCTTGACCACCAATAAAAGGCGTATTCCTGCTATTGACCACCAGTGTGATGGGCACTGCTTCCACTGACTACCCATTTGATGCTATTTAAACCCAAGTGCAAAAATTGATAGTATTGCAGACTACAGTCCTTAGTTGTATTTTGTTTATTTAAACCTCGTAATCCTGCCATTAACTCACTTCCTGTTCTAGGGTGACAACTAGTGATGCACTGAAATTTCGGCCGCCGAAACATATCGGCCGAAAATGCTCTTTTCGGCAATTTGCAGAAAGAGAAAAACAGGCGATAATGAAGCCAAAAATGGGGCGTGGCCTGGGTGGGGGCGGGGCTCCTCCCCCCGCCCCTGTTGACGCCCATCATGGGGGGTGTATAGCGCAGGAGAGCCGCCTCCGCCGCCTGTTTGATCACAGCGCCAGGAACATCACAGCTTTAATTTCAATAGCTGTGTGTTCCCGGCCGCGCGCCGTCACACGCAGCCCCTCCCCCTTGTCCGGGCACTTAGGCAGATCATCCGCAGGATTGGACGGATGATCTGTCTATCAAAGTGCCCGGACAAGGGGGAGGGGCTGCGTGTGACGGCGCGGGGCCGGGAACACACAGCTATTGAAATGAAAGCTGTGATGTTCCCGGCGCTGTGATCAAACAGGCGGCGGAGGCAGCTCTCTTCCCTGCACAGGCTGGCTGCAAAATGGTACACAGGCTGCAATGGGACACACTGGCTGCAATGAGGCACACTGGCTGCAATGAGGCACACTGGCTGCAATGAGGCACACTGGCTGCAATGAGGCACACTGGCTTGCAATGGGGGATGCCTCCTGTACCACGTCCTCTGTCTCTGACCACCTCCTGTACCGTGTCGCCAGTCTCTGACCACCTCCTGTACCGTGTCGCCAGTCTCTGACCACCTCCTGTACCGTGTCGCCAGTCTCTGACCACCTCCTGTACCGTGTCGCCAGTCTCTGACCACCTCCTGTACCGTGTCGCCAGTCTCTGACCACCTCCTGTACCGTGTCGCCAGTCTCTGACCACCTCCTGTACCGTGTCGCCAGTCTCTGACCACCTCCTGTACCGTGTCGCCAGTCTCTGACCACCTCCTGTACCGTGTCGCCAGTCTCTGACCACCTCCTGTACCGTGTCGCCAGTCTCTGACCACCTCCTGTACCGTGTCGCCAGTCTCTGACCACCTCCTGTACCGTGTCGCCAGTCTCTGACCACCTCCTGTACCGTGTCGCCAGTCTCTGACCACCTCCTGTACCGTGTCGCCAGTCTCTGACCACCTCCTGTACCGTGTCGCCAGTCTCTGACCACCTCCTGTACCGTGTCGCCAGTCTCTGACCACCTCCTGTACCGTGTCGCCAGTCTCTGACCACCTCCTGTACCGTGTCGCCAGTCTCTGACCACCTCCTGTACCGTGTCGCCAGTCTCTGACCACCTCCTGTACCGTGTCGCCAGTCTCTGACCACCTCCTGTACCGTGTCGCCAGTCTCTGACCACCTCCTGTACCGTGTCGCCAGTCTCTGACCACCTCCTGTACCGTGTCCCCAGTCTCTGACCACCTCCTGTACCGTGTCCCCAGTCTCTGACCACCTCCTGTACCATGTCCCCGGTCTCTGACCATCTCCTGTACCATGTCCGCAGTCTCTGACCACCTCCTGTATAAAAATATAAACAGTCATTTTCGGTATCGGTGCGGTTTCGGTATCGGTTTTGGTTTTCGGCCTAGTGTATTTTTCATTTTCGGTATCGGTTTCGGCACCAAAAAACCCATTCGGTGCATCCCTAGTGACAACAATACTGGAAAGCATCGTCACCCTAGTAAAGGCAGTGTGATGGATATATAGCGGTTTTAGGGCTACATAACACCTCCCTCTCTTCATCATACTAGGGGGAGGTTATTTGTAGTCCATGGAGATGGCAGGGAACATTGCTAACTGATAAAAGTCCAAAGGCAGAGCAAGACGTTATCAGCACACAAGGTAAACAGCTTTTTTTATTGCACTTGTTAAACAGATTGAATGAAACACATTCAATTTTATATTTTAAAAAATAATAGAAATGGATTACTCGAGTTTACACACAATTTAATGGGACTCATCTCATTGACCACCAGTGTAACGGAAGCTTCATTGCTTCCAATGAAAGGGTACACTTTCCACTAATGTGGGGGAACACTAAAATTTTCAGTGTGTATCACCACACACCACCACCCGCAGGCACCTTCATCAAAGTCACCCACCACCATCATCACTACACCCACCGCCATCTTCATCAAAGTCACCCACCGCCACCACCATCACCACTACAACCACCGCCATCTTCATCAAAGTCACCCACCGCCACCATCACTACACCCACCACCATCATCATCACACCCACCACCACCACTACACCCACCACCACACCACCACCGTCAAAACATCTTTCATTTCATTAATATTGAAAATAATTTTGAAATATACAAACACTAAGAGCCGGTTCACACAGCGGGCGATGCGAGGCGACACGACTCGCCTCGCAAGTCGCCCCCGTTCTGTACAATGGAACCGTTCTGAGAGGAGCGACTCGAGTCGCTCCGACTCAGAAAAAAGGTTCCTGTACTACTTTTGGGCGACCTCGGGGCGACTTGCATTGACTTCTATACAGAAGTCATTTGCAAGTCGCCGCTGAGGCCGCGGCAGGTCGCGGCGAGGCAAGTCAGAGTCGCCTCGCCTGCAGTGTGAACCGGCCCTAAAAGGTAGGGCTGAAACAACTGATCGCTTAAAGCGGAGGTCCACCCTAAAGTGGACCTTCCGCTCATCGGAACCCACCCCCCCTCCGGTGCCACAATCGGCACCTTTCAGGGGGGAGGGGGGTGCAGTTACCTGGATAATCCAGGTAACTGCACCCACTTCCAGGATAGCTCTCTGCGGAAAGGGGCGTAACTTACGCCCCTTTGCGCAAGTGCCCGCCCCTTCCCGCAAGTGCCCCGCTGCCTGCTGGGAAACACACAGATCCCAGAGGCAGCGGGGAGCATCCTTATTGCGCAGCGTGATTTGCGCATGCGCAGTAGGGAACCGGGAAATGAAGCCGAAAGGCTCCATTTCCTGATTCCCATACCCAAGATGGCGGCGGCAGGACCCGACAGGCGACCTAGAGATCGGTTTCGGGTGCCGACATCGCGGGCGCGCTGGACAGGTAAGTGTCACTATTTTAAAAGTCAGCAGCTGCAGTATTTGTAGCTGCTGGCTTTTAAAAAAAAATAAATAAAAAAAAAATAAAAAAAAACGCGGAGTCCCGGTGGACTCCCGCTTTAATCGACAACTAATCGATTATGAAATTAATAGATTACTATTTTCATAATCGATTAATCGGCCAGGAACATAATGGGGTTAAAAAAGCTAAAATGAGCCCTTTATAGTACAAAAATATAATCACTACTGTAAATATTACTTTCGCTATTCTACAGTAAAAAAAAAAAAAAATGAACCCCTTCCAGTAGTGATTATCTGCTTTTTTGTACTATAAAGAGCTCATTTTAGTTTTTTTTAACCCCATTATGTTACTAAACGTCTTAGGCCTTGTAAACATTTATATGTTTATTGCCGCTTTTTGCAGAAACGCACTACAGTTACTTTACATGGTTTCCTATGGGACACGTTCATATCTCCTTTTTTTCAGCCGCTGCATATTTGGAAAGGGTCGGGGACTTTTAACGCAAAATTTAGCTTTTTTGGTTCAATATACTTCAATGGAGAAACTGCAGAAAAGAATGTAATGCATTTTTGCAGCAATTTGTGTTTTTTGTAATCTGCCCAAAAAAATGCAAAAAACGCAAATTGCAGTAAAATCACGTGCGCAGAAATCAAAACGCACAGCAAAAAGCACTGCACAAACAGATCAAAAGCAAAAACTGCATAGGTGTGTACCGAGCCTTATGCTGGCCTCACAGATCAATTTTCAGACAAGAATATTCAGATGAAAAATCTTTCTACATTCGCTGAAAGAATTATTTGAAATTTTCACTTTAGTTCTGAACAAAAACCACATCCACTGTCTGAAAATTCCTTTGACCAAAAAGTTTTCCATTAATTCCAAATTTTCCCGTCACTGTGGTTGAAAACAAATGTCAATTTGACTTACTTTTTTTTTACGTTTATTAACCGATTAACGAAACAATAAATAAGCCAACTAATCAGGGGCGTAACTATAGGGGGTGCAGCAGTCGCGACCGCAACTGGGCCCTGTGATGCAGGGGGCCCATGCAACCCCCTCTACATATGGCCGGCAGCAGCATAGGCAGCTAGCACACACTTGCATACCCCCTCCATATCCCCCTGGGGACAGGGACCCCCACCTCCCCTGGGGACAGGGACACCTTTTCTCCAGGGCAGATGAAGTTACTGCCTCCAGGTGAGAAGGACCTCATCTCTTCTGGGGACGGGGACCCAATCCTGCCTAGGGACAGTCCCCAAATGGGGCACCTAAAAATGTAAAAAAAAAAAATAAAAACTACTGATGCCAGTGGTGGAACTACAGGGCTCACAAAGGTCATACCTGTGACCACACCCTGGAGTTCCACCGCCGGACTCGGAGGGAAGGGCCCTGGCTGGGGTTCAGGGGGGCCCTTCATGGTTTCTTGCATCGGGGCCCTGAAGGTTCTAGTTACGCCACTGCAACTAATCGATTATGAAAAGAATCGTTAGTTGCAGCCCTACTAAATGGCAACCTTAAATTCCTATTTCAACAACTTACTGTTCACACTAATGTACCTTGGGGTATAGATCTAATTATAAGCAGGGGTTTTCCTCAGACCTGAGAGTTACTTCAAAGGTTTCTCTATGTTAAAAAGTTTTAGAAAAGCTGGAATAGACCATGTTCCCAGTCCCACACTAGGTTCCGATTGGCCTAAACCTATTCAAATTTCCCCACAGAGGATGTACAGGAATACATTTCTGTATTTTGACTGGTCAGGCAAGGACTACAACTATTTTATGTTTCCTTGGAGCGCCACTTTGGGATTTTCACGAATTTTCTTCTCGTTTGCAGAGAACGTCTACTGAAAGGCAGTTTTGCCCTCGATGCCTGAAAACTGGCAGCAGAAATGACAGGAAATTATGACAGATAAAGTGTTGAAGTCTAAAGCTATATTAAGGCCTATTTCTTTTAACTTATTTACCAGCTTAGATCATACCCAATTAAAATGTCCTAGAAGATCTCCATTTCTGACCAACACGTGCCAGAGAAGAGAAGTCTATCTAGTGTTTTTTTATACTAGGCCTGAATGGCTCTTAAAGATGTATTTCAGGTAGGGTTGCAACGAACGATTATTTTCATAATCGATTAGTTGACTGATTATTGTTTCGATTAATCGATTAACCTTTAAAAAAGTGTGGTGTATAATTTAGTTAATATGTAAAGTTTTTAAAAAAAGGCAATTTATTCTTAAATATCTCTATATGCAGTGGTAAATATAAACTACATGGTTAGGGAGCAAAATATCTAATCCACTCTGAGAACAGACAGAAGAGATACACTGCATATACCATTAGAGGAGATACACTGCATATACCATTAGAGGAGATACACTGCATATACCATTAGAGGAGATACACTGCATATACCATTAGAGGAGATATACTGTATATATCATTAGAAGAGATATACCGCATATACCATTAGAAGAGATATACTGTATTTTCTGGCGTATAAGACTACCTTTTACACTTAAAAAAAATGCCCAAAAATCGGGGGTCGTCTTATACACCGGGTATACAGGTATACAATGCTGCCCGATGGATGTCAGCCCCCAAATGTCTGCTAATACTGTATGTGGCTTCAGCTACAAACAGTATACGCCGTTGAGCCAATCCCGGCGAGCGATGTATTCTATTAATGAATACAGAGCCTGCTTGGATTGGAGTAACAACCTCTGCCAATGTAGCCTGCTCGGATTGGCTTAGAGAGAGGCAAGGGCTGATGATGCTACAGCCTCTGCCAATCCAAGCAGGCGTTGCATTCATTAAAATAATACACCGCTCACCATACTTCCCTGGGTAAATCCATTCACTGATCTACTACTATACATCCTGCTATTTGCCTTTGAGGTCCCAGGCACCCAAGAGGGACAGGTAAATCTGGGACATATGACAGGGGGGGGTTATTAAATGCATTTTGGTGGACAATTCCCATAGAATGTAACCCAAAAGTGGTATAGGTTTGGTTAGTGAAAAATTCTACTTTCCAGAGTTGTGGCATTCAATCGATCCGTTTGTATTATTGTTTGATTTACTTTATGACATATCACAGCATGGCGGATGAGTAGTTGGCATTATTGCTTTGTGTTTTTTTTAAATGGTGTTGCCTCAGAAGGGGGGGTAGTCTTATACCACTAGTATTGCCTAAAACCTATGTTTTCACTTGAAAAATAGGGGGTCGTCTTATACGCCCAGTCGCCTTATATGCCGGCAAATACGGTACTTTATATAATATTAGAGGAGAGATATACTGTATATAATATTAGAGGAGAGATATAGTGTTTATACTATTAGAGTGTATATAGTGTATATACTATTAGAGGAGATGTATACTTTTAAAGGGTCAATCTGGTAAACAGACTCATTAACTTTAACCCCATTTTGTTACTGGCCGATTAACCGATTATGAAAATAGTAATCAATTCATTTCATAATCGTTTAGTTGTCGATCAATTAGTTGTTTCAGCCCTAATTTCAGGTATGGTATATACATAGTTGCATTGGTCCAAGCCGGACTATTTTTAGTTTACAAAGTGTTCTCTGATGGATGAGGTATGAGTTTGTAGGATCAGCCCTCTACGTCAGAAAATATCTTGTATTCATTGAAAAACAGGGAAAAAAGCCTAACAAAAAGAAAACTAAAACAGCCATCATATCTAATGATTGGTAAGCTGCAATGCATTACATTTTTAGTGTTGTGTTTAATATCACTTTAAGAACATTTGGGGAACAGGCAGGATTTTTAAAGCAGAAGAGACATACTACAGTGGGGAAATGATATGAATCTCTGCAGATTTTGCAAGTTTGCCCACTTACAAAGAAATTAAGGGTCTATGTTTTTATCATAGGTGTATTTTAAATGACAAGACAGAATATCAATCAATAATCCAGAAAAAACACATGATGCAAATGTTATAAATCGAGTTGCAGTTCAGTGAGTAAAATAAGCATTTGATCTCCAAGCAAAACATGGACTTAGTACTTGGTGGAGAAACCCTTGTTGGCAAGCACAGACGTTTCTTGTAGTTGGTTACCAGGTTTGCACACGTCTTAGGAGAGATTTTGGTCTACTCTTCACAGATCTTCTCTATTCTTAAGGTTTCTTGGTGGTCTCTTGGCAACCCTCCATACATTTTTCTATAGGATTAAGGTCTGGAGACTGGCTAGGCCACTAAATAACCTTAATGTGCTTCTACTTGAGTCACTCCTTTGTTGCCTTGGCGGTATGTTTTGGGTCATTGTCATGCTGGAAGACCCACCCATGACCCATCTTCAGTGTTTTGCCCGAGGGAAGAAGGTTCTCATCCAAGAATTTACAATACATGGCCTTGTCCATTGACCCCTCAATGTGGCAAAAGTCGCCCTGTACCTTTAGCAGAGAAACAGCTCCAAAGCATCATGTTTCCAACTCTGTGCTTGACTATGGGAATGGTGTTAAGGGTCAGTCAGCATTTTTCCTCCAAAACACTGAGTGGCGTTAATGCCAAAGAGCTCAACTTTGGTCTCATGACCACAGCGCTTTCCCCAAGCGCCAAGACGAAAGAACTCATTTATGTGTGATAGTAACGCCTTCTTGGCCCAGCCAATTAAAATGGCCGGAGATCGGTGCCCAGAAGCTGACCCGGCTTAGGATATCAGCAGCTGGAAGGGAAGCTTTGGGACACCACAGCGCTGGAGTGAAGACATGAATAGTTCCACTTTAAGACAACAAAATCTTTTGAACGTGTTTGTGACAGGAATCACTTTGGGTGGGGGTTTGTGGAACTCCGCTTACCTTGGAGAACTCTGGAGACTCCTGTGCAAATCACCCTGCATCCATTAGGGCCACGGGGTGACTGAGAACCCCACTATGATCTGTGTCATTTAGACACTGTATAGCCACACTGGAATGTTAAAAATATATAAAATACACACACACACACATATATATATATATATATATATATATATATATATCTTTTTCTCAGAGTAGGTGCAGGAACTCCCCCCTTCTGAGTCACCCCTTGTCTCTGCACCCAACCCACTTCCGTGCACTGTTACTTGATTACACCCCCTACCCACCTCCCAGTACTGTCTTACAAAATACAGAGAAAAAAAAAAAAAAACTCTGCAACAATTGACCCCCTTGCAACAAAATACCACCCCAGCAGCTATAGGCCCCCTGCAGCTACAACTAATCTTCCAGCAGCCAAAATCAATGAACCCTATGGCAGGCACCAAAAATAGATCCCTCCCAGCAACAATTGACCCCCCCCCCCCTATTAACAGAGCCATCCCCCACGCAAAAAATTATTCTAGAAATATATCCCCCAGCAGCCATCAATAAGACCCTCCAGTATGCCTTACTATTACATACTGTACATTCAGTGGTGGAGGAGTGTTCCCCTACGTTCAGACTGGAAAAAAAATATATTTTTATACACACACTGACCCCCGAAGGAGGGGCTGGTTTTGCTGGGCTTACCGTTTACCTTCTCCACCTCGTTCTTGTCTAGGGGTTCCCGAGGTTGATGGCCCAATAACTAAAGAGACCGACACTTGAATCCCTTTTGAGGAATATTTGCATAAAACGTTGAACAAAACAGTCTCAGTTGGGAATAGAGGGTATGGGTAGAAAAGCTCAGGTGCTTGTTTGGAAACTGCTGACACTTAAAGATGTCTCTCTAAATGATCCAGGGAATAGCCACTCGCAACTGGATACTTCATCTGTCGGCTAAATCCTGTTTTTTTTGGATTTAGCAGCCGACAAGTGATTCAAACGTAGCAAAGTCTCTGCCAGACTTGGTTGTAAAACTTTAGAGGAATACAGAAAGTCTCACAGGAACTTAGTTGTAACTGAAGGATGAAATTAGGAACTTTCTTACAGTACCAGAATCTTGCAGCCAGTCCAACGATACCGCAAGAATGCGGATTTACTTGGTGTCCTTTCAGCTCAGTTACCATGCTCTTACCGAGCAGCCAGCCTCGTGCATGGCCCTCTTCTGAAGAGTCCTCCCCTGCTTGCATTTTGAATTGCTGGACCTCTCCAAACCCGGAGACAGCATCGGACCACCTTGAAATCCTCCTTGCACTTCGGACTAGCCAGTCTCCAGACTCAGAAATGGGTGGATCCACACCTTAGGCCAGTGATGGCGAACCTTGGCACTCCAGATGTTTTGGAACTACATTTCCCATAATGCTCAACTGCACTGCAGAGTGCTTGAGCATCATGGGAAATGTAGTTCCAAAACATCAGGGGTGCCAAGGTTCGCCATCACTGCCTTAGGCCATGAGGGCCCCTGAGGGATGGTCAGGAGGACCAGGACCATGGAGTCAGAACATACTTCTGGACTGGAACCCAGAACCACGTGACCTCAGCAGCCTGTCAGAGATGATACATGCACCTATGACCAGACAGAACAT
Organism: Lithobates pipiens; assembly: GCF_037356315.1. NCBI lineage: Eukaryota > Metazoa > Chordata > Amphibia > Anura > Ranidae > Lithobates > Lithobates pipiens. The sequence goes on along the minus strand of NW_027507903.1, from coordinate 14,518,265 downwards.
AGTACAGTCCAGCCAAACTGATGCCAGAATCATTAACCCTAAGACCCAACTATAGTCTTAGTAAAAAAAAACTACATTTACAAACATAACACATACTCTTCAGGAGTATTGGCGCATAATATATATATACATATATTTTTTTTTTTTTTGTGTTGTCTCATGCTGTTGTGGACTCTCTGCTGTGATAGTTTGGGGTGTGGTTGTATTCCAATGTTCTATTGTGTCTGTCTGCCTTGGATATTATGGGATGTGTATGTAGATTAGCTGTGAGATTGGTGGGGGGCAAATTCCTCCAACAGCTCTCCCTGCTGATAAGACTATTTACTGATGAGAAATTTGAATACACCTGACCTGTGTGTCTATTGTGATTGGACAGTTTACCCCGCCCTGAACCCAAGGGTGGGTGGGGCGGGGTGTGTCTGAATTGTATATCTGTGGTAACCTGTGCTTGTATAAAGGCGTTTTGATGATGTTGTTCACCCTACACTGATTTATGGCTGGTGACTGGGTGGGCTAAAGGGTCTTGAGATAGTGATGGTTCTGGACAAAGGAAGCGTTTACGGTGGACATAATCCTGTTGAGGACAGGGGTTTGTCACAGTGTTTAATGCCTTTAAATGAAGATGACAAAAAAAAATAAAAAATACCACTTTATCATCCATTATCCTGAGCTAGAACTTACACACACACATATATATATATATATACACACACATACATACACACACACACACACACACACATAATCCATTAACAGGTACAGAGCATCTGTTCGGCCCAATTAGAGCATGCGATTGGTGGCTCCTGCTGTCTTCTCCTCTCGTGTGTTGAGCTATTAAGCAACAACGCGTTCTGGAAGTCACCCAACTAGAGTGTAGAGTTGATTCAATAATAAATTGTAGCCATCACCTTTTAGTGACTCCATATTCTCCCAGATGCAGCTCAGGCGATGCGGAATAATCAGCCACTTATTTTTGTGAAAGCAATAGCTCTAAGGTTTTACTGCTCGGGATAATCTTGTTCTTATTAAGGATGTTGGCGCGGGGATGTCTCGCAGCCCACAACCCCTCTATATTTTTAGTTCTACTTCCCAGACGTGAGAGTAATGACACACTTTGATCACCTTCCTATCATTTTCCTTCTACTGCTTGGGTGAGCTAAATAGCATGCTTCATCTCGAGATGTGACATTCGCATTTCTACCCGCCTAATGGAAATAAATAAAAACACCAGCCGAAATCCTTTTTTGTCTAATCTATGGCATTTCCCTGATAAAACCAGCAGGCTTAATAAAAAATAAACACGGTTGAGTAACCTCTAGCTAGACCTTCTGCTTGGCGCAATAAAACAAAATTAAAAGGCTGAGCTTACAACTCCCCGGAATACAAAGCTGAGCGTAATATTTAATAGGATCAGACGCCCATATGACCCAAGATGACACCGTTAGGAGGCTCCACCACCACCAGACATCTTAATAAACCTCATTAAAATTCAGTGTTCATATTTAATGGAATTTGGAGATTTTTTTTATGCATGAGAATTTATATTTATAGCATTTTAAGAGTATGTTTCGGCATTTTTTATATTCAAAACATTGCAATGAACAAGCCAATAAGCAACCAAATACACAAATCATATGACATAATACAACAGCCAATCAGAATGCATCTTGTATGAGGGCTATACCAAAATGAATGCAAAACTGGGCATAACTTTAATCGATTTACACAGGTTGCTCAAATTTCACATGTAGGTAGAGTTATGCCGCATACACATGACCGGACTATCCGGCGCACTTGGTCTGGCGGACCAGAGTCCGCCGGACAATCCGCCCGTGTCTGGGCTCCCGCTGACTAAAGCCCCATACACACTATCAGTTTTTCTGCTGAGTTTTTTCTTCAGGTTTACCAAAACCATGTAGTGCAAGGGCCTGCGTAATTGCATACACATTGAAACTCCTAAGGTTTGACCTCATATTACATGGTTTTGGTAAATCTGAAGGGAAAAACTCAGCAAAAAAAAACTGATAGTGTGTATGGGGCTTTAGAAAGAAGTTTTGACTCAAAATTGCCAGACTTTTGAAGTGAACGGACTTGCCCACACACGGAGTAAAGTCCATTCATTTTGAACGTGGCTCCATGTAGATGGAACTAGCGAAGGGAGTGAATGTCGCCTCCTCCATCGGTGAGATTGACACCTCGCTAGCCCCATCACCTGGTATGGATTTAAAGGGGAAGCCCTACACCAAAAACGGCTTGGGGGTCCCCCAAAGTCCATAGCAGACCCTTATCCGAGCACGCAGCGCGGCTGGTCAGGAAAGGGGGTGGGGACAAGCGAGCGCCCCCCCCCCCCTCCTGAGCCGTACCAGGCCAAGTGCCCTCAACATGGGGGGTGCTTTGTCCCCATGTTGATGAGGACAAGGGCCCCTTCCCGACAACCCTGGCCGTTGGTTGTCTGGGTCTGCAGGCGGGGGGGCTTATCAGAATTTGGGAGACCACTTTAATAAGGGGGCCCCCAGATACCACCCCCCCCCCATCCTATGTGAATGCGTATGGGGTACATTGTACCCCTACCCATTTACCTGGTGAAAAAAGTGTAAATAAAAAAACACAAGTTTTTAAAATAATTTATTAGACAGCTCTGGTGGTCTTTTCTTCCGTCTTGGGGGTCTTCTCGCCAGACTTCTCCGCTATCTTCTGCAAGCTCTTTTACTAGTGGAGGATGCTGGGACTGACATAAGGGGGCAGGGTCACCATGTGACATCACCTGGTGACCCCACCCCTTGTTCCTATATAAGTCGCACAACGCGTCCCTGCCAATGGGCCAAGGAGCGTTGTATCAACATTGCAAGGAAGAAGAAGAGAAGGCGGTGGCGGCGACAGAAGACCAGGCCACCGCTAGTAATAGAGCTATAAGATAGCGTGGGCCTGGCAAGAAGAACCGAAGAGCGGGACAAGACCGCAAAGTCGGAAGAAGACCCCCGGACGGCGACGAAAGCCTGGCTCCTTCGCTAGTAAAAGAGCTAGCAGAAGATAGCGGAGGAGTCCAGCGAGAAGACCCCCCCCCCCAGACGGAAGACGACCACCGGAGCTAATAAAATTTTAAAAACTTGTGTTGTGTTTTTTATTTACACTTTTTTCACCAGGTGAATTGGTAGGGGTACAATGTTCCCCCATACTCATAGGGTGGGGGGGCAGTATCTAGGGACCCCCTTATTAAAGAGGGCTCCTGGACTCCGATAAGCCCCCTGCCCGCAGAAAACGACAACCAACGGCCAGGGATGTCGGGAAGAGACCCTTGTCCTCATCAACATGCTCCCCCCATGTTGAGGGCACGCGGCCTGGTACAGCTCGGGGGGGGGGGGGGGGCGCTCGCTAGTCCCCACCCCCTTTCCTGACCGGCCAGGCTGTGTACTCGGATAAGGGTCTGCTATGGACTTTGGGGGGACCCCATGCCGTTGTTGCAGCATAGGGGTTCCCCTTTAAATTCATACCAGGCGACGGGGCTAGCAAAGTGTCAATCTCGCCGATGGAGGCGGCGACCATTCACTTCCTTCGCTAGTCCTGGCTACCACGTTCAAAATGAATGGACTTTACTCCGTGTGTGGGCAAGTCCGTTCATTTCAAAAGTCCGCCGGACCTAGCCCCCCGGAAAAGTCCGGTCTGTGTGGGCAGGTCCATTCGTTCGTAAAGTCTGGCGGACGTCAGCTGCAAAATCCGGGGGTTTGTCCGCCGGATAATTCGATCGTGTGTATGCGGCATTACTCTTCCTCTATAGCAGCCCTGGGGTACCTTGAGGTCTCAGGGGCGCCTTGGCAAAATGCCTAAAAATTGTATACAAGCCAGCGTGTGGATGAAGTCTGCCTTTTAGTTACACAATTGTGCACCATTACAAGCTACTGGAGCCCTAATGACCAATGGCATCCTTGCATGACCCTCCCCTGCCCCTCTCCATTAGCGTTGGGGGTCACATTAGCTGAGTGATGGAGAAAAACTGCGGGAGAAGAGAAACATTGGAATACTAATCAATACCAGTTTGTAAAAGTGTATTTGATTTTGAATAATAATTCACCTTTAACGTTGGGTGTCCTACATGTGTGGATGTTGTTGCATTATGTAAAACTATTAAAATAGTTTTTACATTTTAGAATAGAGTTCAAGACTGTCTAATTTGTAAAGGGTGGCTCCAGATTGTGCGTAATTAAGGGTGCATTGACTGAAAAAAAGAGAAACACTGCTCTATAGTAACTACCCTTTTTCATTGAAGGTAATAGTGGATTCCGATGTGCCATCATTGAGTTCTTGGAGGGGTACAGGCTGTCTGACATGTACAGAAGGCTACAGAACGTTTACGAAGATGACACTATTGACAAGAGCAAAGTGTACAGATTGATGACGTTTAAAGAAGGGGAAGCCAGCACAGAAAACACACCAGTGAGAGACCAATGTCAAACAGTGTGCATCAAGAACGCAATGACAGTATGTTGCTTCTGCTTGGAAAACCTTTACAGAAGGAGGAAGAAAGAAAGGAAAAAAGGAAAAAAAAACAAAAAGGGAAAAGAAGAAAAAAGAAGGAAGAAAAGAAAGAAAGAAAGAAGAAAAAGAAAGAAAGAAAAAAAAGAAAGAAAGTAGAAAAAAAAAAAGAAAAAAAAGATTAAAAAAGAAAAAATCAAAAAAATGAAAAAAAAGAAAAAGAAAAAAAAAGTTAGTCTAGGCAAGGATCCCCAAACTACAGCCCTCCAACTGTTGCGGAAGTACATGTCCCATGAGGCATTGTAAAACTGACATTCGCAGACATGACTAGGCATGATGGGAATTGTAGTTCTTTAATTACTGAAGAGCCATAGTTTGAAGATCCCTGCCCTAGAGCAGGGGTCTCCAAACTTTTCAAACAAAGTGCTAGTTTACTGTCCTTCTGAATTTGAAGGGGGGGTGGCAGATTTTGGTCAGTATGGGTAGAAAATGTATCAGAGACCAGCAAGAATAAACATGGCCTAAAAGAGAACGGTCAGGAGGAGGAGGAATGGTGCTCCATTCATTGGTATTAGTGGGAAGAATAGTGCCCCATCAGTGTCGGCAACAGGAATTATGCCCCACTGTTCATGTCAGTGGAAGGAATAGTGCCTCATATCATTGGGCAGCAAAATACCCCAAGGGCCGGATTAAAAACTAGCAAAGGGCCTCATCTGACCCTCAGGTCGCAGTTTGGAGACCCTTTTTTCAGTTACTCTAACATGTGAAATTTACACGACCGATGCAATGTAATAAAAAAAAAAAGTTATGCCCACTTTTGCATTACTTTCAGTACAGTCCTCATACAAGTCCTAAAGTGGAACCAAAGTGGGAAAAACTTATCTCTGCTTTAACGGACCGACACCCACAAGGTCTATCACCAACATCTCCTCCCCTACTTCTTGCAGGTGCCAGTCTTTCACCATCTTGATTGGCCGGGGCGTAATGACATCACTCCCATTCATACACAGGAGGGTAGTCATCCCAAGACACAGGTATTGTGCCGGAATGTGAACCGAGCTGTGCACGCTGGTGTATTCAGCTTTAGGACTAATGCAGCCCTGTCTGGTGTTCTTCTAGAGTCATACTCTAGACATCTCCGTGTCACAATGTAACTTTAATCATCCAGTAGTTACTAAGACTAAGCCCCAACAGGCGCTAAAATGCACCAGAGAAGAGGTAGTGGGGGTTCAGTTGCTGCTGGGCAAATAAAAGTTAATTTTGAATGAGATGGACTGTGTGTAAGTTCACATTTTCCTTTGTGTATAAAAGTGATGAAGTGATGGATCCCGGAGGCAGCCGGAACACGCAACTGACACAAATAAAGCATGAGACCTGAGGGTTAAAGTTTCATTAACCTCTTCAGCTCCGGAAAATTTACCCCCCCCCCCCCCTTCATGACCAGGCTATTCTTTGCGATATGGCACTGCATTACTTTAACTGATAATTGCGCGGTTGTCCACCGATTTACCCAAATAAAATGCATTTCCTTTTTTCTCACAAATAGAGCTTTCTTTTTCTGATATTTGATTTTTTTTTGCACTATAAACAAAAAAAGGGACAGCAAAAAAATTAATAAATAAAAAAAAGTCAATCTGCTATAAAACATTCAATAACATTTTTAAAAAAATCAAAACATTTCTTCATCATTATCCCTTTGTGCTGGAGATCGGAGAACCCACCGGCTATGTCTCTATGGTTCTCTAAAGTGAACGAATTAAGAGATATGGCGGACCTCACAGCAACGCTTCACAATAAGGAGGAGGCCTTTCGTGAGACTTGGAGACCATGGCAACATTTCACCTACACTGAGGCTTACCTCTGGGTGGTAGCTTTAGATGCCCGTTGAGAGAGGGTCTCTGTTCTCTGGCTTCTGGACCCCCCCCCCCCCGTGGCTTGGTGGCGCCCACGGTCACTATTCTGCTCTTTTGTGTTAGGTACTTTTGCTTCAGCCTGTCTGGAGTCTCTCCTTTGCTTCTTCTACTTGGTCTATCTCTCTGTCCTGATCTCTCTTCCTTTCTCTCTGGCCCCTCTTCCCCCGTCTCCCCCTGTAGTCCTTTTCTTCCATAACCCCTTCCCCTTTATCGTTTCACCTCCCCAGTCCTTTTTCTTTCACGGTTAGATTTTGCCGGCTAGTCCATGTAGGATGCGGTGGGTTGTGGGCTCCCCCGGGAATGACCAGTTCTCAGTAGTGTATGCTCTGCGCGCCTGGGGCCCGGCCCATCGCCCATCTCCATCTTCCCTTTCTTTATAAAATAACAAAATTTGTGCATCTCACTGTAATGCATGGCCATGTGATGATTACCGCTCACCTGGGTGGGATCAGATTGCTTAATTGGTGTCGGAGGTCTTAGGAGGGGAATCTAGCCCCCTGTCCGGGAATGCTTCCATGCTTTTTTAAGCCTAAGTTGGGGATGGTCTCTATATCTCCCACCCGGGTGTTACCGAGACGTTTATGTTTTGCAATTCTGTATGTTTTAATACTGCTGTCCATGCGCCTGTTATTTCTTCTGGCATTCAATAAAGGAATTACAAAAAAAAATAAAAAATTCTTCATCAATTTAGGCCAATATGTATTCTGCTACATGCTTTTGGTGGAAAAAAAAATAAATAAAAAATCACAATATGCGTATGTTGATGGTTTTTGCAAAAGTTACAGTGTCTACAAACTATGGTATAAACCAATGGAAGTTACATTTTTTTTTTACTAGTAATGGCAGCGATCTTTAGCGGGACTGCGATATTGTGGCGGACAATGCATTGTCACTTTACTAATGACACTGGCGGGGAAGGGGTTAACATCAGGGGCAAAGGGTTAAATGTGTCCCAAGGGGGTGCTTTTTAACTGGGGAGGAGGTGCTTTGACTAAAGGAAATCAGATCCCCGTTTCTTAGCAGAAACAGAAGATCTCCATTTTCCCCTTTGGCAGAACGGTGATCTGCCTTTTTTTTTACATAGGCAGACTCCCGTTTTGGCTCTCTTGGGAACGATCTCTGGGAGTGTTTTCTAATTGTAGGGGAGGTGCTTGTACCGTAATTCCCTGTACACAAGATCAGACTTTCCGACGTAAAATGTGTGATCGGATCGTGTTGTTGGAAAATCCGATCGTGTGTGGGCTCCAACTGACTTTTTCCATTGGAATTTCCGACGCACAGAGTTTGACAGCTGGATCTCAAATCCCGGACAAATTTCCCGACGGACAAATTTCCAGACGGACAAAGTACCACCCATACTCAGAATAAAATTACGAGACGAAAGCTATTGGCTACTGGCCTCTTTATAGTCCCATTGTACGTCACCGCGTTCTGAACAAATAGATTTTCAGACAACTTTGTGTGGCCGTGTGTATGCAAGACAAGTTTGGGCCAAAATCCGTCGGAAAAAAATGATTTTGTCGTTGGAATGTCCGATCATGTGTACAGAGCATTAGACAGATAAATGTTCCTGCTTAGCAGAAACACAAGATCTGTCTTCCCTTCTGACAGAACAGAGATCTGCCTTGTTTACATAGGCAGACCGCCATTCTGCCTCTCTATCGTGAACGATCGCAGGCCCTCCGGGGGACATTTTTTTTCTATTCGAAAAGCAATCGGACTAGCCCACACATGATCTAGTCTGCCCGTAAGTCCGGTCATGTGTACGCGGCAGAAGTGTATTTAAGTCTGGCTACGTTCATCCGACTCAAGACCCTTGATAAAATTACGTGATCTGTAACGCAAAGCGTCGGGAGGAGCCACGTGACGTCACTTCCGATCGTGGCCAAGACTGGAAGTCCCCGATATATATATCGATGTTGAACGCTTCTTTTTTTATATGCAAGTTTGCTGCGGCTTATTAAATGCTTTTAACTTGATTACTGCACTATGGAGATCTTTCTATTCCTTATGAGCTTTGAATAGAGGAGAGTAGAGATTAAAGAGGATAATATTATAAGTGGCGTTTCCTTTCCAACCATTGGATTATACCCACCTGGCCGGATGCTCCAAGGAGAAGAGAAGATTTTCTGTATTTTTTCTGTTGGCTACATTTGTTCACTGACATTTTTCATATTGTTATTTACATTATGCATCATAATTGCGGAATTGCTTGGTGCTCTTGCAACGATTTGCATATATATTTATATTTTTCTTTCCTGAATTTGATTGATCTTTTTTTCACTTTGATATTTGAGTAAGCACCACATTTATTTATTTGATTACATTTACTGTGTGGGAACACTTAATGTTGGCAGCCACCCCTCGGCATCAACACCAATACCAACAAAAAAAAAAAACTAAAACTTTACAATCACTAAGAATAAATAAATAAAAACTTCTGACTTTATAACCCTTTAATTTGTTAAAGGGGTTGTAAAGGTAAATATTTTTTTCACCTTAATGCATTCTATGCATTAAGGTGAAAAAACATCTGACAGTGCCGGCGCCCCCAGCACCCTCATTTTTACTTACCTGACACCTCGAAAGTCCCGCCGCTTGCCCCCGACCTCATCTTCGCCGCTCAGCCTGTCCGCTGATTGGCTAGAGTGGATGGATTGAAAGCAGCGCAGCCATTGGCTCGCGCTGCTGTAAATCACATCTAATGATGTGGCGCCGGGGCTGAGTGATACAGTGAGCGGCTATAGCCGCCGACTGTATCATGGGAGCGTGCCCGCAAGTACTTCTCACCATGCAAGGGAGCTCCCATGAACTTGAGAGAAGTACTTGCGGGGGGAAGCCGAGACAACCACCGAGGGACCCCAGAAGACCAGGTTCGGGGCCACTCTGTGCAAAACAAGCTGCACAGTGGAGGCAAGTATAATATGTTTATTTTTTTAATTTTTTTTAGAACAAACGAGAATAGCTGCGGCAACAGCCGAGAGATTGATCGGCCTCGGCTGCTGACATCGCTGGACTCCAGGAAAGGTAAGTGTCCATTTATTAAAAGTCAGCAGCTGCAGTATTTGTAGCTGCTGGCTTTTAATATTTTTTTTTGGGTGGACTCCCTCTTTAAGAATTGCTAAGCAGCAATATATTACCTTTTTGTTTGTGTGCTTACCACTTTAATTTTGGGTTTCTTACCATCCAGACTGGTTCTGTGCTGCAGTTTGAAACCTCCTCTGTTCTTGAATGAAGACATTCAAAGACTGGAAAGTCATCTTACACAGAACTATCCAGTAGGAGCCTCAATTAAAAAGTTTCTGGAACATTCCACATACTATAGGCATTGCAGAAATAAAAAATTATGTAGGACATACAGTTTTGCTTTGATCAAAATATTCCACATCGCAATAACAAATCAAAAATAGTAAATATATTTTTGGCCATGGCAGCAGAATCTGATGCATGCAAAATACTATAACTGTTGAAATCAAAGACTTGATACCCTACGTGGATCCATGTGTACTCGGTTCACCTCTCCACACAAGACCGGCAGTATCTTTGGGTGAAACGTTGAAATTGGAAAGAAGCAATGTGACAGTTTACCTTCAGTACGGCCCTTAGACTTGTGCCATATGGAGTTGGGTTTGATCCTTTACGGAAAGGAGACATTCAGGGGTTACTTGATTGGTTATGACTGCTGGGCTTGTGTGTAATGTGAATATACCACAAAATTGGACCGGGGGAATTATTCCATAAAAGACCCAAAACACGTCTTTTCGTTTCAAGTAGACATTGCTGGATTAAAGCAGTCCATTTCTTTAGAGGTCTTGCGGTCTTTGTTACAGTCCGAAGCGACCTCTCAACCTTTTCAACACAAAGGAACCCTTGAAATAACTTTACAGTCTCAGGGAACCCCTGCTAAAAATTACTTTATCTATGAAGCCCCTTTGTCTTAAACAGGGGCTACTAGAAAATGTATCTGTGCTAGGTGGTAACTAACCTGGCTGATTTGTAGTCTTCATGATAATTTGGGTTTTCTCCTAAGCTGGGTCCTAAGCCAAGTCCTTGACAAAGCACATGCGAGTGAAACGCGTTGTCACGGCAACAGACATGTTTGTGCTCCATGTTCATTTCACGATCCATCCATGTTGGTTTCATATTTCCGCCTGGCCACCCGAGCGACGTCATCTGCACGCGCCGGCGAGGTCCAGCTTGGATTACTATTCCATCCCCATGGACACATTGATTGGCGCCTCCCAATGCAATATCAGTAATCTCCAGCAAAAAATGCAGTTTCTATTGTGTGCAAAATGTTGAATTGCCCCAGTAGGCAAGTGGTTAAAGTCCACCTTACACCAATGTACAAGTCATACATTTGGATATTATAATGCATCAACCATTGTAGATGACTCCATTTGTAGAACTTCAGCCATAAAAACTCTGCAGCATTTCCAGAATTCCACCGGAGCGGGTTAGTTAAACTTTTCCTCCAAAACACCCAAGTCGCACAGAAATACGAAGGACAATAAGGAAGCCTTATCTGCATGCTAAATGCCATTATCCCTTTATGAAAGGCAATGATGGGCTGGTCTCCATGGAAACAAGTGTCAGCCAATTTACTTTGCAATAGCGTTAACATCTAAACAGCTGCGAGGCCCGCGCTCTACATGACCATTTATCATCTTTTGCAACATTGGACAAGGACTTGTCTGTTTATTACCAATCCCTACAAGAAGAATGCCTGTCATGAGAATGGGATATGAGCAAGTACTCTTTAAAACCATCTTGGAGGAAACCGCAACAGAAATACAAAGGTAGACGTGGTTACCCAGTACGGTTTAAGGCGGTAAGACTGGTCTTTAATATAGTAGGTGCTAAATTTAAACTAGGTATGCAATGGCAAACCCGGAAATGATGGTATGGTTTGGTGTAGAGCGTCTAAGTGTCCCCAGTTCCTTACAGTCTACTCCAACAATGCAGGTGAAGCATTTTTTACATTTACATTGGTCCAGCTTGGATCAATGTAACCATTTTACATATCAAAAGTGTAGTGTAAGCGCTCTACTTATATAACTTAAAATGATCCAAAATGGTATGTGCTCATGTGTACTAAAACATGAAAAATTACCCCAAAGAAACAGGGATGGTGCTACGTGGTAACAAAACTTGAAAATACATATAAAGTGACCTCCAAATGTGTGTATAAACAAAACTTATTTGTATAGAAACTGTATAAATAATTGTCCCGGTGATAAGACAACCAGAAACTATAAATAAATAATCACAGTGATAGAGTCCATAGATGTACATATAGTCCAAATGAACATGCAAGATGTCGATCCGGATATGTTGTGATGACAACCAAACTTCTGTGATATTGTGATCGAAGAGAATAATATTTCACCCTGTGACGATCCCACCACCTTATAGGGCACGAGCTTACCAGATCTATATGACCCTAGTAGACATACGCCTCAGGGGTCAATCAAAGCTTGTGATCTCAGCCAGTGTAATGGACGTATCAATCATGGCATTTACGATTCCAACAAACGACTAGATGAAGTCAAAGTTCTTCAAGTACAAGTCCGACAACAACTCAGGCATGGAAGATGAAGAAATAAAGCCAACATGGCATAATAACGTTTTTTTTAAAAAAACTCTTTAATAAAAAATATAGCTAAAAAAAGATGGGTAATACCATTACATACCTATGGGAACCCACTAGGAACTGGAAATCACCGTATAGACACCACTATTCAAGTGATCTCCACTAGCTCCTGGGTTCTCATACCAAGCAACTGTCCTACTACAGCTGGCCAGCATGGGTGCCATTCACAGATCACTTTGCATTTTCTCAATGAAAGCATTCCAACTGGACGAGGTGGAGACATGAGGTGGTGATGTTATGCTCTCCGGATCGTCCAATCGGAAAATGCTTTGATTCCTGAACAAAAAACCCAAACCGTTCTCTGAATGGGGCCCATGCCTGGAGCCCGACCTCCAGGATGCAGAAGGGCAGCCGATCAGGCAAGGAACCCGAACGCTAGTAGAGATCACTGGAGTATTGGTATCTATAGAGTGATTTCCAGCTTCTAGGTGGATCCCACAGGTATGGCACATACTAGCTCAATGTAGAAATATCCATACCAATATAAATATCCATACCAGGAATTCTTTAACCATACACTTCTCTTATCTTTAGCTGCCTGCTAAAATAAACCCTCAACATTTAATCAGCTATTTAAAAGTCAAAACCCAAAAGAAGCCCTAAACACAAAGACAGCACTAAACTCTTAAGGACAATAATCCTGATTGGAGGGGGTAGTGACGTTCTCCACTTTATCCAATCAAATTACCATGTAAGTATAGAACACAAAATGGCAGGAAGCACTGAATAAGCAACCTCCTTTGGTCAGTATGCAGAAGGGAACCCACAGCACAGGACCTAAGACCAGCGGTTGTCAACTTATGAGCAAATGTGGCCCCTTGACATCGCCACATGATGTCCTATTTTAGGTAATGCTTGAGAGGACTGTCAGACTGCAGACCTAAGAGGCAATGAGGGTCAGAGAGTGAGGACAGGATACATGGTTGGCTGGGGATAAGCTGCATACCAAAATCTGAAACTGGGAAGATGTTACATGAGGCTAGTAGAGATCAATGCCATTACCATAATCAATGTTTCCACTACAGACAGCTGAGGTTGTGAACCATATACCAAAGAGTCACATGCGGCCCTCGGGCCGCAGGTTGTGCACCAGGGCCTTGGATAATAACAGCCATTACTGTAGTAGTGCCACCTGCTAGAGGGATTGTCCAATTCCATAGTGGCCCCCCCCAGGTAGGAAATCTACATACAGGGCCGGTGCTAGACTATTTTGTTCCCTAGGCAAGACCAGCTACTTGCACCCAACCCCTGCCACAAAAATGCTGCAAATGCAGCCTTGTATAGCGATCAAGGGCGGCCCTTCCATTAAGCACGGGCACCACCTCCCCTATCCATTGCCGCCACCCCCCCATCCATGCGTCCGGCCCCTTTCAGGATGCCGGGTGCATCAATTCTAATGCAGGGTGGGTGTTTTTTTGAAGCATCGATTAGAGCCAGAGGCTCTAATAGGGTGGGCTCGGGGCAATGAGAATGCGCTCAGAGCCCACCCAGTTGTGCGAGAGTAGCGAATGAACATTCCCTATTCTCCCACTAAATCGCCTCTCTGCCAATTAGGAAGCTCGGATCTGAAACTCGTTTCCCCCATTTGCCAAAAAGAGAAGCGTTCTGATTGGTCGCCGAGGAGACAGAAGCCATCGAGAAGGGGAAGGAGAAGGAGAAGCTGCCCGTGATTCCCGCTATGAAATAAGGTGAGGCCCGCAGAGGAGCGCTGGGGGGAAGCCAGAAAGGGAAAGTGCACCGGCCCCACGTGGGGTTGGACGAAGGTACCACCGGCCACTACTAATAGGGATGCTCTCTCACCTCCCAAGTCAGCTTCCTTACAGCAGGGTTCCCAGAGCCCCCATTACATCAGAGTCAATAAAGCCCCCTTATATCCAGGTCTCTAAAGCAACCTTACATAGGGGTCTCTAGAGGCCATTTCTCTACAGCAGGGAGCCCAAAGTTATAAGTGAAGAACAGAGTGGGGTAAGGGGAGAGATTTAAGAGAAGAGCTAGGGTAGTGGAAGGGGAGGAGTATTGTGAAGACCCAAGCTTACATCAGGATCCGCTTCTTCTCATTACAGCAGTCGGTTTCAGGACAGGTGGAAGCTGGAAGGCAGGGCACTGGGACCAGATAGTTTTGGAGGAGGATCTTCCTCCTCCGGATGCCAGGGCCTGGGGAGGGAAAAGCAAACGATTGGTTGCTAGGATATGGGTGGTCTTAGCAACCAAACCTTGGCACTGAGAAAAGCGGGCGGCGACTGTGGCTGCTGTCAGCTGCTATACATTCAGGGACAGCTCTGATGGCTGCATAGCCTGCACTGTTGCTAAATGGCACGCTGTGGTAGCAGGGATGCTGACTGGGTATTTGTCAGGGCGGATTTGATTTTAATCATTAAAAAGGCTCAATTTAAATCACAATTTTTAAAGAGCAACTATCATCTCTGTCCCGCAGCTGCTGCTCCTCTGACCCGCTGTCGACTCACCGACAGTCCCATTCACCTTAATGCGACAGCTGCTGATGTGGCAGGGACACAACAAGGTGAGGGACGTGGCGGCAGCAGGTGAGTGGATGCCGCTAACAGGCGCTGCCATGATGGATCTGAAATGACAGGTGCCCTTTAAATGTAAGGACTCATTCTTGCTAGTAGTTAGAATCTTTAATATTTGCAAACAAATTGAAGATTTCCTATTAAGAATAAGCAGCTGTCAGGTTAGTAAAACAGCGATATCAGAACCGATTCAATCATACAGTTTGCAATGCACCTAGATTTGCATTGCAATGGGATAAAGCAGGGATATGCAATCAGCGGACCTTCAAATGTTGCAAAACTACAAGTCCCATCATGACTCTGCCTCTGGGTGTCATGCTTGCGGCTCTCAGATTCCTGCTATGCCTCATGAGACTTAATTCTGCAACAGTTGGAGGTAGGCTAATTGCATATCCCTGGGATAAAGGAATATTACTGAACTTTGATTTATCTCATGGTTTATTGTGAATTTGTGTGAATGCATCAATGCAGCACATGTTATCTCAGCTTGCATTCATTGAATGAGTTTACCAAAAAATTTAAATATTGCAGAATATACAGCCTCATGCTACACAACCAAGCTCCATTTCATGCTGAATAAACTAAATTATTAATGTATCTTAAATAGAAAACTATCTTTAGATTGTTTTAATAAAATACTTTTGGCGTAAAACAAATTTGATTAAAAAATAAATAAAAAATTCTGATTTAAAGTAGAACTATAGGCCAAGCTTTTGTTTTTCATTTTGAATCGCGCAAGGGAGGATTATAACCTAAGATTTTTTATTTTCTTTCCATGTGTCCCCCATTACAGAGATTTCCCTTCACTTCCTATCCCATAGCCAAACAGGAAGTGAGAGGAAATACCTGCAAATGAAAGGAATTCCTTGGGGACCCCACAGGTCACCAAAACTAGTGTCCCTATTGGAAGATTTCCCCTATATAACTTTCTGGGGACAACCCAAAATGTGTGATCCTCTTTTACTTTCATGACCGTTGGAGGCCCGTGCACATCGTTACGACGTCACGTCCGGGCCGCGGTTGTAAATAAATGCCGTGATTGCGGCTGGTAAGCATGAGATCATGGATTTTTGTTTCCTCGATCTCATGCTTTCCAGCCTGGAGCAGAGATGAGGGGTCTTATTGACTCCCGCACCACTCCATAAAGAGGACCCGTCACACATGATTCTTATTACAAGGGATGTTTACATTCTTTGTAATAGGAATAAAAGTGATAAAAAAACAAGTTGTAAAAATAAAAAGTAAAATGAAAAATTAAATTAAATTTTTTTTTTAAAACGCACCTGTCCCTGGTAGCTAGAGCTCAGAAGCGAACGCGCACGTTAGTCCCGCTCACATATGTAAACGCCGTTCAAACCACACAGGAGGTATCGCTGCGTGCGTTAGAGAGCGAGCAATTCTAGCACTAGACCACCTCCGTAATGCTAAACTGGTAACCTGTAAAAAAAAATTAAAGTGTCTCCTATGGAGATTTTTAAGTACAGAACTTTGGCGCCATTCCATGAGTGTGCACAATTTTAAAGTGTGACATGTTGGGTATCTATTTACTCGGCGTAAATTTCACATTGTATAAAACAATTGGGCTAACTTTACTGTTTTGTTATTTTTTAAATCATTACACTTTTTCCCAAAAAAAAAAAAAAAAAAAGTTTGAAAGATTGTTGCGCAAATACCGTGCAAAATAAAAAGTTACAATGACCTATTTTATTCTCTAGGGTGTCTGCTAAAAAAAAACCCGATATATTATGTTTGGGGGTTCTGAGTAATTTTCTACCAAAAAAATTATAATTTTTACATGTAGGAGAGGAGTGTCAGAATAGGCCAGGTATGGAAGTGGTTAAAAAAAATTTTTTTTTTAAATCCAAAAAAAAAAAACATTGATTTTTATCCATCCTGGTATTTGGACAGAACGCTCGGGGGGCCCACCAATAACTGGTCGTTAGCTGCGTCCTAGGCGGCTGCCTAGTTTGCCTAGCGGTAGCACCAGCCCTATATACTTACAAACTTTGTGCCAAGTTGGACCAGCATAACTATACAATACAGATCATACCTGGAGTTCAGCTTAAAACTTTTCTTACTTTAAGATTTAAAAAAAAAAATTAAAAAAGCTTTTTCTGTTAACTTTAATTGCGACTCTGGAAAACTTTTGTTCAGCATTTTAGTTGAGACCAAAAATGGCAATAGAAATGTAGAAGCATGCAAAAAGACTGCGCTGCATAATCCAATTAGTGATAATCTCAGCAATAAGAACTTTTTTTTATTATTCTTTAACAAAGGCTTACACGGAATGACAGTTTTATAAAAGTGTCCTAATTAAATAATCACTCCGTAGCACAGAATTTAACATAGGTGTGGCGGGAGGCTTCTATATTATGACATTATATTAATGGTGGAAATCCCTGCAAGTACTGGAGATTTCATGCTAAGCCAACTACATAATTAAAGCCGGTTAATAACACTTCTATTCAGACAGATGTTATAAGGGAAACATGAAATGAAGAGGGGAAAAAAAGTCAGCTTTGTATGCCAGTGTCCTATCAGATGTTTTTCACAAGTGATCTTTATACTAGGTTATGCTGCTACGACTTGACAGCACATAGCTAAAAGACATATATAAAGGGCATACTGTGTGTGCAAT
Organism: Lithobates pipiens; assembly: GCF_037356315.1. NCBI lineage: Eukaryota > Metazoa > Chordata > Amphibia > Anura > Ranidae > Lithobates > Lithobates pipiens. The sequence continues at coordinate 14,501,060 of NW_027507903.1, read as the reverse complement.
CGTATCATTTTGAATAGTACATGCCAACACTTCACTCTCAGACCAGCATGCGGAAAAAATAAAAAAAAGTTAAAAAAAAAAACTTTGCTGAAAGCAAAAATATGCAAAGAAAAAAAGACCCTGTCTTACCTGTCCATATCACTGGTCACTATATGGAGGTCCAAGCTTTGCTTGTTATGGTGGACAAACCATCGAAGTAGTCTTCAGGGTCTGGGTTCCTCAGGGATGGACTATGGCCTTGGTTCTGTATGGCACCCTACAGTTAACTATACACTTGGCACCAAGTGCCAAGGTGAGTGCCCAAACAGGATCCAGAGCTCAAGGCAACTTAATGAGTGGGGTTCTAGGTAGACGAAGAATACAAAATGAAAGTAAAGAAGAATTCCAAGCATGTGTAGCACCCTCATCCTAAAAGTAGGACTATAGATAAATTTAGTTATGCTGGGTGGTAGCCAGCCTAGCTAATTTGAAGTGTAAAAGGTCAAATGGCTCCTCTCCTTATCCTATTGGCCGTGGTTTCTCCCTTTTGTCAGTAGGTGGCGCTGTTGACAGAGTGATGAGCTACAGTGAGTTCAAGTTATGGATAAACAGATCTTTCTCAGCCAATCAGATTCGTTGCTATGACTGCTGGGAGAAGCTATTGTCAAGAAGTCAGGTGCTTAGTCTTCCTGCCCAGGGCTTCGGCCTGGGTGGATGTGTGTGAAAAAGCTCCTGGCCAGTAGGCCCAAGGCCTATCCAGGTGGTCACCGGCTGCTAGACCTGTCCGGTGTTAAAGAAAAGCCTGCCAAAGATCCATAAAAGATTCTGAGAGGGATGGAGTTCTAAAAAAGCACTAGAGGGGTTCCCTCTCCCACATTTTTCTTGTTTGAAAAATAAAACTATTCTTGTTTAAACACAAAAGTGACTGGCGTCCAACTTTCTTTCTTGCTCATCACACCCACCATGCCCAGTACCCTGCACCCTGAGGAATTATGTCAGACCTCCCCTACCTCTGATAGTCACCATAAGGCTCCTGGAAAAGCAAGGTAGGAGCTACACGTTATATTTTTACATACACTATGTTACTAAATGTATTGGGACGCCTGCCTTTACACGCACATGAACTTTAACGGCATCCCAGTTGGGGTTCAATATGGAGTTGGACCACCCTTTACAGCCATAACAGCTTCAACTCTTCTGGGAAGGCTGTCCACAAGGTTTAGGGGGGTGTCTATGGGAATGTTTGATCATTCTTCCAGAAGCACATTGGTGAGGTCAGGCACTTGGGCTCCATTCACACCAATGCGTTTTTTTCATGCTTTTTGCCTTTTGCGGAAACTATGGAACATGTTTACATCAATGCATTTTTGTGCCTCTTTTTGGAAAGGGTTAGGGACTTTTTTAAACGCAAAACAGTTTTTCATTGGTCAATATACTTCAATGGAGAAGCTGCAGAAAAGCATGTAGTGCGTTACAGCAATTTGCATTTTTAAGTCTGCCAAACAACAAACTTTCCAAAAACCAAAAAAGAATAAACGCAAATCGTGGCAAAATAAAAATGGGGAAAGCACAGCAAAAAGCACTGCAGAAATGCTCAAAAGCAACTCAGTTCAGGACCCTGTGTAGGCCAGTCAAGTTCCTCAACCCCAAACTCACTCATCCATGTCTTTATGGACCTTGCTTCGTCCACTGGTCCAAATCATTTGGTGGAGGGAGATTATGGTGTGGGGTTGTTCTTCAGGGGTTGGGCTTGGCCCCTTAGTTCCAGTGAATGAAACTCTTAGACCCCTTTCACACCACACCACCCATAGCTTGGGCGGTAAAACGCCGCTATTTTACTGCCGGATTTGCGGCAGATTTGCAGCGCATTTCGGCCGCTAGCGGGGCGCTTTTACCCCCGCTAGCGGCCGAGGCCAGCAATACGCCGCAATATCGGTGTTTTACCGGCGGTATTACAGCGCTGCCCCATTGATTTCAATGGGGAGCAGCAGTGGAGGAGCGGTAAACACACCGCTCCTTCACCGCTCCAAAGAAGCTGCTGGCAGGACTTTTCCCTGACGTCCTGCCAGCGCACCACTGTAGTGTGAAAGCCCTCTGGCTTTCACACTACAATGGCGCAGCTTTTGTAGGGCGGTTTGCAGGCGCTATTTCTAACGCTATAGCGCCTGCAAAACGCCCTGGTATGAAAGGGGTCTTAAGGAGTCAGCATGCCAAGACAATTTGGATAATTTCAGGCTCCCAACTTTGTTAGGGGCCCTTCCTGTTCCAACATAACTGCACGACAGTGCACAAAGCAAGGTCCATAAACACATGGATGAGCGAGTTCGGGGTAGATTAACTTGACTGGCCTGCACAAGAGTCCTGACCTCAACCCGATAGAACACCTTTGGCATGAATTAGTGCAGAGACTGCGTGCCAGGCCTTCTCGTCCATCAGTGCCTGACCTCACAAGTGCTCTTCTGAAAGAATAGTCAAACATTCCCATAGACACACTCAAACCTTGTGGACAGCTTTCCCGTTAGAGTTAAATCTGTTATAGCTGCAAAGGGTTGGCCAACTCAAAATTGAACCCTACAAAGACTGGGATACCAATAAGGTTCATGTGTCCCAATACTTTTGTTAATATATCGCACCCCCTAGGGAGCTGCAGGTAGACTATTCACAGACACTCTTGAGACAGAACAGTCTGACTGTTTTTTGGTATCAAGGTAAGTAAGAACTTGGACTGGGATGGGAGTTTATGGGCTGCCCACTAGACTTCAACTTTAGCAGTACTTCAGGGACACTCTTCCAATATACAGTCTTTACGCAGTCTCTATTCTATATACAGCGCCACTTCTTCCTCCAGCACACTCTTGCAGAACCCAGCTGGATAACTGAAGATCTGACAATCACTCAATAAGATGAAATGCAATGGTCCATTATAGTAAGGAACCCAAGGCCCCTTGGTTATGTAGCAAAGTATTAGTGTCCAGCTTGTACTCATCCTTCTGTGGCTACTGATCCCACCAAAACCTCTTCAGGCACTGCCAACCTGTTTTTTGCTGCAGCTGCCCCATTTACTAGCTCTCCAGTCTGACTTCTCCCCACAGTCTTCCAGACTCGCACTCACCAGCCCACCCGGATGACTCTCAGGAGATATCCCAGACCTGATCTGTGCGTTTTGCCAGGGTCCTTCAAGCACCTGAGCACCCTGCCCGAGGTCACCCTCAAAGGCCAACTGCCTCTAAAGCACTGCATCTCCATCTTTCACCCGACTGCCCTTGCTGGCATGACTCATGCCTTTATGTGGTGGCCTGCTCCCTGCTAGCCCTAAACTGTGGATTGGCTGAGATCCTCAAATATTTCCAAGCAGCTCCTCCTAGCCTCCACCCACTATGTTTAGAACATTCTCCAATGTCCCAGAAAACAGGGAGAGGCACCAGAGGCTGCTAGAATGAGTCACCCAGTCCCGAGTTACTGAACCCTGACCCACATGCAACAGCTCAGGCTTGGCCCTGAGCTAAAGGAAATTTTCCTAGCCTAACAGTATTCTACAAAAAAGACCTACCTTACACCTAGCACCCACTAGAGGGTGATGCACTTAATTACATACAGCTTAAAACAATGCAACTATGTATATACCATACCTGGTTAATGCCTCTGGGAACTGGAAAGCGTTTGTGAAAAAAAAAATTGCTACTATGGATGAGAATGTTAACACTAATTGGATTATGCAGCAAAAAGTTTTTACTCTGTCCATTTCTGTCCCTTCTGAAATGCTGAACAGAGTGGTTTCCCAGCTTTGCAATTAAAGTTTATCTAGCGGCAAAACTTTTTTTTTTATATTTAATGGGAGAGGTTTAAAGCTGAACTCCAGGTATGATCTGTATTGTATAGTTAAGCTGGTCCAGCTTGGTACAACATATTTCAGGGATATGCAAATAGACCTCCAGCTGTTGCAAAACTACAAGTCCCATCATGCCTCTGCCTGTGGGAGTCATGCTTGTAACTGTCAGCCCTGCAATGCCTCATGGGACTTGTAGTTTGGCAACAGCTGGAGGGCCGCCAGTTTGAGACCCCTGCTATAGACAATATACCTTTTCTCACATTTCTCAATTTCAGAACCACGTATTATATATTTTGATATAGACCCTATTACATGGTCTAACCATACCCCCTGTCACTTACTCCGAGGTTCTGGTTGTCTTGCTTGTGGTTGTCAGTCTTGCTATGTCTCATAGGAGTAGTTCTGCAACAGCTGGAGGTCCACTAATTGCATATCCCTGACGTATCTCATACCTGAGGGGTCAATGGAAAGCAGACAACCCCTGTAGTAGTTGGCACTGCTATAGTATTTAGCTATGATAGTCTTGTGTTATGGGTCTTGAATTAAAGTTCACAGTGGTCCAGTTGGTAAAATTTCTTTATGGCAGAGGCAGTGGGGGCCCCACAAGGGGCAACACCCCCCAGCCCGCACCTCCTGTGTGGCGGTGCAATGTACGGGTGTTGGACCAACAGGTTTCTTCCAAGTCAGTCACCCCACCACAGGCACGTGACCACATCCCGAGTCCAAAATTGGCAAGTTTTATATTGTCCTCTGGGCACAGAGCACTGCGCCCGAGCCCTCCCACCCTGCGATGCCAGCAAATGGGCATTAGTTTCCAAGTCATTCAGAACCCAGAATGAAGACCAGAAGACAGAAGCTGGGACAGACATTCCAGGGAAGCTCTGCCGTAGGGCGAGTGTGGACCTGGAGAGGGGCGTCTACACCCCCCCCCCCCCCCACACAAAATCCTACAGCACCAGCGGGTAGAGGTCTGAATCTCATGTTTACACTAACTTTACAGCCCATTATCAGTCTCCCACCCCCACATACATCAGTGTCTTCAGCCTACGCTCAACTCCTTGGCAGTTTGCATTTATAAGCTCTCCCTTTGATGTGACCAACCACGATAGTCACATGACCATAAGCCCAAAACCCTGGCATACTAGAGCCGGCTCTAAGATGTTAACCTCCAGGCCCCACCCCCTTATCACAGCCCACCCCTTTAATCACTTGCCGACCAGCAGTCTTCGTTATACGGCGGCAGGTCAGCACGTTCCCGCAAATCGCCCGCAGGTGTAAGTCAGCTCCTTTAGGGAGCCGTAGCAGGCGCGCTTGCTGTACGACGGGAGACCCAATGCGTATGTCCGCCGGCCACGGGAACGAGAGCCAGAACAGGGATCTGTCAATGTAAACAGACAGATCCCCGTTCTGACAGGGGAGTTAGAGAGCTAGTTTGTACCTAGTGATTAGGAACAGCAATCTCTCCTGATCCAGTCAGCCCTCCCCTCATATAGTTAGAAACACTCCCAGGGAACACACCTAACCCCTTGATCGCTCGCTAGTGTTATCCCCTTCCCTGCCAGAAACATTTATACAGTAATCAGTGGCTATGTTTAGCTCTGATCACTGTATAAATGTCAATGGCCCCCAAATAAAAATAAATGTGTCAAAAGCTTACTGTCTGCCGCAATCTTGCAAAATATATCGCAGATCGCCACCATTACTAGTAAAATAAAATAAAAATAGTAAAAATGCCATAAATATATCCCCTATCACTTATTGCAATTTTTTTTACCAAAAATATTTAGAATACATATTGGCCTAAACTGATGAATAGTTTTTTTTTGTTTTGTTTTTTGATATTTATAGCAAAAAGTATAACAGTTTTTTTTCAAAATTGGCACTTTTGTTGATGGTGCAAAAAAAAAAAAAAAAAAAAAAAAAAAAATTAACGGAGGCGATCAAATACCACCAAAAGAAAGCTCTATTTGTGAGGAAAAAAAATTACATTTTGTTTGCGTACAGCATTGCACGACAGCGCAATTGTCAGTTAAAGCGATGCAGTGCCATATCAAAAAAATGGCCTGGTCATTACAGAAAAATCTTCTGGTCTATAAGTGGTTAAAGCAGCCCAACAGTGGAAGACGACCGGGTGAAGATGGCAGCCCTGTCAGCGGTGACAGGGCACCGCTGGAGGGAGTCATTCTAAAGGCAAGTCTAACAATGTACTAGTACAATATGGCTTAAACCTGCACGGGGAACTTTTTGTTAAAACCTTTACTACAGCTTTAATGTGAAAACTCGCTCTCTGTATCAAAATGCAGCACTTCCCCTCACCACCTGTCGAGGATGATGGTGGCAGCTGGCCAGGAGACACGAGAGAGAACACCCAGGATTAGTGGCACGCCCGCGGCTCAGACAGGACTGTCGCTCGGTCTGGACCGCCACTTAGTGACTCCCATCTGTGTACTGACTAAAGATAATTGCTTGTTTGGCACCTACGCCATTTAAAAAATGGCTTGTGTTTTTTTTCTATGGTTAAAGGGCATCTTATGATTGGATAGAGGGGAGATCATCATAACCCCTGCAGTCAGGATTATGGTCCTTGTTAAGTCAATAATGTTGGCTTTGGGTTTAGAGCTGGTTTTAGGGTTAAACTTAGCCAAATAGCTGATTAGCGGGGAGCATCAAGAAACTATTAAACACCTGAACGACCGCAACATACAGGGACATACAATGTAATACTGACATATGGTCGCATGCATGGGTTGGACTTGTGTCTTGTTTTCAACCTCACCTACTATGCAACTATATTAAATGAAGGTTTATTTTCGTAAGTAGATTTGGTGCTTAAGGAGGAAGTTCACAGCCGCCATTCAGGAGGTTCAGCAAAAGAGCGGCTTCAAGAATTTGCTGCTGGAGCGGAAGTTACAGGCGCTCGGCGACACCCTAGAGAAACAAGAGGCACAGCTCAACGAAGTGCTTGCAGCTTCCAACCTGGACCCCACCGCCCTCAGCGTTGTCACCCGCAAACTAGAGGATGTATTAGACACCAAGAACAACGCCATAAAGGACTTGCAGTATGAACTGGCCAGAGTGTCCAAGGCACACAACGATCTGCTCCGGACATATGAGGCTAAGATGCGGGCATTTGGCATTCCTGTGGATGAGCTGGGATTTAAACCTATGGAATGTCTGGTTCCTGGGCAGGCCATTGGCCAAGGCCCGGCCGGACTGGTAGCCGCCAGCACCTAAAGCTCCTTCTCCAGGAGGATGGAAAGAGCATCCAGGCAGCTGACACAGGACCTTTCATATTAAAGCTGATCGTTCACATGGCAGTTTTCTGGCAGTTTTAACAACAATTCACCAGCATTTTCCAGCACAAATGACCGCGCCGATCAGTGCAACCTTCCACCTTCAGTTACAGACTCTCCTTGTTTAACAATTAACCTATTTAACGACCACTTGGACTTACAACCAGCTCTTACTTTTACTTTTTGGGTACTGTATATCATTGTATTGATTACTTGTGGCTCTTTGTTTAACTACCAATTTGTTTAATGACCTGGTCGCTGGAACGGAACCTGGTCAATAAACGAGGAGAGCCTGTATTTTCAAATAAATAATCAGAATTGCTGGCGTTAGAGTGCCTTTACCTATTTGTTCTTAAAATAAGTTGTTTTTTGGTGCTAAGTGGGATCCGTGTTTCCTTTACCACCAGCCCACCACCCAGAGTGATATGGCCTCCAGGGTAGTTTTTACCCCTTCCAATCACATTCAGAGTTTATCTGCTCTTATCGAACAATCACAATCTGGAAACCAGACAAGATACTATAGATAGATGTTATCCTGTATTTGGTATCTCTTTTCCTTTCTTTTTACTGTGCACTTACGGTAGTTTTATTTTGTGTTTTTTCTTTAATGCTATTTTATTTGATATTGGATCGATCATCCTTTCCTCACAGTATACCTCTATATCAGTGGTTGTCGACTCCTGTCCTCAGGACCCACCAAGGGCTCCTTCACACGGACGTGTCCATTACTATTACTATTAGCTTAGCGGGGGATCGCTCCGTCGATCCCCGCTGAGCAAGAAGATGACAGGTCCGTCTCTGCACACTGTGCAGGGACGGACCTGTCAGAGCACCGCTCTCCCCTATGGGGGAATGGATGAGGACGGACTGTAGATATGTAAATGTAAATAGGTTTTTCCTCCGTCACACTTTTTCGGATCGGAGCAGATTGGATGTCACCGGACATGTCATCGCTGACATCCGTCCCTCCATAGACCTCTATGGAGTGTCTGTTCAGGTCCGCCTAAAAAACTGACAGGCGGACCGGAACGGATCGTCCGATTGAAAGGGGCCTCACATGCTCGATTTTGGGGTGGAGGTGGACCCATGGATTTGGACAGTTGGAGGGGAGGGGCGTGCCGGGAGTGCTGACTGCACGTTGGCTGTGCTCTCAGCCAGGCTGTCGGACCATCCTGTGGCTGGTGTGGTGTCGAGTCACATGTGCAGCACCGTAGCGGTTGGGGATTGGGCGGGGACGAGGGTGGCGGCTTCCTTGGCTGAAAACGATAGGGGAGTTTACTTCCACTTTAAGTATTCCCTTGGGGAGATGCAGACTAGAATACTACAATCACTGAGCAGCAAATGATATCACCTGTGATGTATTTCTGTTATAATGCAAACCTGGCCTGTTAGTGAGTCCTGAGGACAGGAGTTGAGAACCCCTGTACTAAGCTGTATTAAACCGCTTCAGGCTGGGTTCACACCGCTGCGGGGGGAGAACCGGATGTGATTCGCACAGCAAATCACATCCGATCTCCGTAGCGCTGCGAGTTCAGCCATACAGATAGTATGGCTGAACTCGCAGCGGTCCCGCAGCAAACTCGCACGGGACCCTTTTTTGGGTCCGCAACGGAATCGGATCGCATGGGGGTTCACACCATGCGATCCGATTCCTGTGCGAGTCGGCAGATCGCACTGCGATATGCCGACGGATCTGGGGGTGTCATTAACATAACATTGACACCCCCAGCCGTCCGCATAGGGCAGTGTGAACTGCCGGCGGGAGGTATGCGATGCGGGAAAACGCCGCGGATTCGCGGCGTTCCCGCATCGCAGCAATGTGAACCCAGCCTCAAGATGATTTTGCATTCCTATTGATCTGTATAGGGAGGGAAACAAACAGTGCCGACACAAACAAAAGCCAATATTCATTGGCCCCATGCCAGCTATCAATTGAAAACGTGCCTGTTGGTGGGTCCTGGGGACAGGAGTTGAGAACCACTGCTCCATATGAACATTTAACATGATCAGTCTTTCTGCTTTTTTTTTCTATAAGTACATTTTGGATAAGTAGTTGTATATTAGGCTTCATGCACTCGGGACATTATAAAAACGGCAGTAGCTTTCGCTGTAGAAAGCTGTAACCGTAGAATGAGTTTTTCAGCATTTTTTCAGTATCGTTGTTTTAGCTGTAGCGCTTTTTAGCTTTTTTTTTTTTGCAAAACTATACTCCCAGAAAATCTTATGGCTCAAAATACGCTGATAAATGCTAAATAGCTGCATTTGCCAGCGTTTTTTTTTTTTTTTGCGTTTTTCAGCTTTTATCAGAGTTATGCCGCGTACACACGATCGGACTTTCCGGCAGACTTGGTCTGGCGGACCGGAATCCATCGGACAATTCGATTGTGTGTGGGCTCCAGCGGACTTTTTTTTCCCCAAAAGTCCAACGGACCTAGAAATAAAACATGTTTCAAATCTATGTGACGGACCCAAGTCCGACAGACTAAAAATCGGGAAAACCGTTCGTCTGTGTGCTGGTCCGACAGACCAAATACAACACAAGGGCAGCTATTGGCTACTGGCTATTGAACTTCCTTGTTTAGTCCTGTTTGCGTCAACATGTTCAAAATGAACGGACTTAGTCTGGTCATGTGTGGCCAAATCTGTGTTGTTCAGAAAGTCCATCGGACCTGCTCTGAAAGTCCGTCGGGAAGACCGTCCGACCTAGTCCGTCGAAAAAAGTCCGGTCGTGTGTATGCTGCAGTTGAGTGATTTTACAGCTGAAAAACTCCTCTGAAAACCCTCCTAGTTCTGTTTTTTTTTTTTTTCCCAACCAGAAAACGCCCCTGCCAAAAAAAAAAAAAAAAAAAAGATTTGGTGCTTAAGGCAAGAGAATTGTATGGTTAAATATTCCAGGTATGGATATTTTTCCATTGGTCCGTAAGTGCAATACCTGTGGGATCCCTTTAGAAGCTTGGAAGACGACACTGCTACTCCAGTGATCTCCAATTGCTTCCGAGTCCCGAGCTGAGTGATCAGCCTGATGCATGGTGATTAGGGGACCTCAGCAGCTCAGCATGGGAGCCATTCAGAGAATGCTTTGCATATTCTCAAAGAATGCAAAACATTCTCCGATTGGCTGGGGTGGAGAGGCGGGGAAGTGCTCAGAATGCAGCAGGCCAGCTGCTTGACCTGTAACCCAGACATATGAGGAGATCACCATGTATAAAAATATCCATATCTGGAATTACTCTTTAAAGCGAAGATTTCCCCATAAACGAGAAGTGGCCCATTGCTTCAGGGCACAAAAGCGTTTCCAGTGTCCAATCACCGGAAGGTATTAGCCTATAACCCATCTACGAATACTCAGCCTGTCGCCTGTCCCCTGTACTGTAGAATTAAGATTATATGCATTAGCCGAAAGACTGCTACAGAGCGGCTCTCCAGTTCTGGAAGGGCATCTATGGATGTCCCCCCATGTGTGTGTTGGGCATACTGACTGCTCTGTGGCTTTGGACACAGCTGATCACAGATGATCAGCTGTGTCCAGACATGCCGGTGATGGGAATTATTTTCTTCACATGCTTTCTCTGAGGAAAGAAGAGCCAATAACCGGAAAGTATGGCAGGGCACACCGAGTACGTTTACATGGATTTTCAGTGCCGCCCCCCTTCAGTGCTCTGATCAGCAGCCTCGCCCTCCATCTGCGCAGTGCCCCCCCCCAAATCAGCGCAGCACCCAGGATTAGCGGCGCGCCCGTGGCTCAGACAGGACTGTTGCTCGGTCTGGACTGCAGTCCGCCACTTGGTGACCCCATCTGCGTACTGGCTAAAGAAGATTGCTCGTTTGGCACCTACGCCATTTAAAAAATTTCTTGTTTTTGTCTATGGTTAAAGGGCATCTTATGATTGGATAGAGGGGAGATTATCATAACCCCTGCAGTCAAAAACTGCTGGTCTTTCGTTTGTTTAGAATTTTTTTTTATTTTTTTTTAAACCAGTGTTAATGCCACCAAAAAAAAGCTCTATATGTCTCAAAAAAAGGATAAAGAGGTCATATGGGTACAGTATTGCATGACCACGCAATTGTCACTCAAAGTGTAACAGCGCTGAAAGCTGGAAATTGGCCTGGGCAGGAAGGGGATAAAAGTGCCCAGCATTGAATTGGTTAAAGGAGATCTGTACTTTGGAACCCATCTTCTGTAATTCCAAACCTGCATATACACAAGTTTTCTGTACAATTTTATAGCCTCAGCTATCTTGCCATATTATGGTGGGTCACAGTCGAAGATGCCCCTGTGGCTGGTTAGAAAGATTCAGAAATAGCTATAAGGTCTCAACACATTGTTTAAAAAAAGCAGGCAAATAAAAGCAAGCCATGCCATCATAGGAAGGGTAATAAGTATGGTCTAGAGGGCTCAGTCTGTTCTTGAGGGATCACAAGTATGGTCCGACTACCACAGAACATGGCTATGCCGTCTACTGAACAAAGCTAGGGACAGACAAGTGAGTGAATATTTCGAAACAAAGTCCACCGGGGAAAAAAATGTTGGACCAAAGAGGGGGACTTTATTTCAACTGTCGAAGTCAATGATGGAAAACATATGAGAGTCATATTTATAAACCAGAGGAATGTTCTTTTATTGGCAATAACCTCAACCAAATGCATTTTGTAGGCTGCCGAGGTCAAGAATCCGACTTGTCTGTTCCAAAACATGGAATTTCTTTTATGTGAGCTATTCTGCCACTGATTTAAAGTGACACAAAACTCTGGTTAAAAAAAAAATGTATTCATGTGTTCTCAACTCAAAAAGGTACATTCTATCCTATTGCTCCATTGCTCTCAGCATTCTCCAAATTAATGTTTTCTTTTTGCACTACTGTGATCTGACTTCCTTTTAGAGAGTGGTCATGTTTGTTGTCCGTGGCCATCTGTTGCTTAATACCAAGACAGACCATGGAATTTGTAGTGTACATAGAGCCACTAACAAGCACGTCAATTCAAACAAACCGAAGTGAGGGAACAGGGGTTTGAGAACTTACGGAGGCAGAAAAACATTTAAAAAAATTCTATAAATAAGATAGGATATCATGAAAAACAGATCACAGGACTATTAAGTAGTAAATGTGCATGGATTATTTTTGGAAAACAAGGACATTTAGTGTTACTTTAACCACTTGCCGACCACCGTATAGCTACAGGACAGCTGCTGTTGCAGAATCAAATATATATATATATATATATATATATATATATATATATACATACATACACATATATACACACACACACACACCTACATATATATATATATATACACACACACACACATACAATCGTGCACTTCCGGGTAGGGGGTGCGAAAAAGTGCATCACCGGCTCACTCCTGCTGCGATTGCACACAGCGGGAGCTGATCAGTGGGTACCGCCGACTTGTTCCCCGCAGCCACCTGCTAGAGCTGCACGATTAATCGTTAAGAATCGCAATCTTTATCTTCCTGATCTTCAAAACTGCATGTCCCATTCTTTCTAACAAGTGCAGAGAGTTATCACAGCTGGGAAAGAAAGAAAAAATAATCCGGGCAGCCTGCCAAGTCAAGTTTAATTACAACTCAGAAGTGGATACAGAAGTATATTTTCTATATTTTATATATTATATACACACACACACAGTATATCCCCTTAAAGCAGAGTTCCCACTGCTTTATTTTTTATTTTAGGATCCATATCTTTATTTAAAAAGCATTTTTACAGCACTCGCGTTTCTTTGCTGAATCGGCCCTCGCTGGCCGGTTTAGTAGAGGAATATAATTTATATTCGTCTTTACAGGCAGTTTCCACAGTTCTTGTGGGCATGTGAAGCCCACAAGCACTTTCTTCCGGGCTCTGGTGCAGCTGAGCGACCAGCATACACCACCCATCCTCGCGCATGCGCCGTATGTACGGCGCAGCGCCGTACACGTCAGACGCTGCCCATTGTGCTCCTGGGAGATGCCCGTCGGCGCCTGTGCTCCTGGGAGATGGCTGTCGTTTCCCAGGAGTCGCTGGGCAGCACCGAGGGCTTCGTTGCCATCACAACGGGCTGCGTCGTCGGCAGTGCCTGCCCCTTTGTGATGGCAACGAAGCCCTCGGTGCTGCCCAGCGACTCCTGGGAAACGACAGCCATCTCCCAGGAGCACAGGCGCTGGGGGAAATTACGTCAGGCACCTTGGAGAGGATAGGCAGATTACAAGGGACCCCCCTAGCAACAGACCTGAAAAGGTGAGTAAAAAATATATATATTTGTATTCCAACAGCTTCGATTTAATGCAGAATAATGTACAAAAAAAATAATTATGACTGGAACTCAAAAAAATTTTTTCTCTCTTTTAAAAGGTGAACACCAAATGCCCCCTGGTCCCCACTGTACTTACCTCTGCTGCCATATTTATATTTATGGTAACAGTAGTAAAATTCCATCCCTGAAAAGCCTTCTCTTCAGAAAAGCCTACCCTACCCACATCTAACAAATGTATTTTCATTTTCTCCATCAGCTCATCCCCCACAGTTATTACCTTTTGTTTCAACTTGACCCTCCCTTCTAGATTGTAAGCTCCAACGAGCAGGGCCCTCTAGTCCTTCCTCCTATGCTGGGACTAAGATCTTTCTATTGGTCAGCTAAATGCGCCTGCACCGCTGCTCTGCCTATCAGCCACCCCCTCCACTCAGATGCTGCTCCGGTGACGCAAGCATTAACCCCTTGATGCTGACCGTACCACTGGACTGGGCTTTTTTTTCCTGGGAGCGCACCATATGGTGCTCTCCCAGCACAGTGACCGGAGTCTCAGCAGTAGACCAGTACCAACGAGCAAGACCCAGAACTCCTGAATCCGGATCATCTGATCGCTGTGATGGCCTCCAATTGGCTATCAGAGTGGCCAGTCACTGTGAAACCCACCTCACAATGCCTTCCCACAGATAGCAGGAACACAATTGACCCTTTAAATGTCCCCATTGTTAACCCCTTCCCAGCCAGTATCAGTAGCGACAGTGCATATTTTTGGCACTGTATTCGTGTCGCTGGTTCCCAAAAAAAGTGTCAAAAGTGTCAGTTGGTGTCCAAAAGTCTGCCGCGATACCGCAGAGCAGCTATAAGTCGCTGTTCGCAGCCGTTACTAGTAAAAAATTTTTTTAAAAATTTGATTATTTTTATTATTTTATTATATTTTTTACATTTTATATGTTATTCGTGTCGCTGGTTCCCAAAAAGGTGTCAAAAGTGTCACTTCGTGTTTTGTCAGCCGCAATGTCACAGTCCCGCTATAAGTCACTAATCACGGCCATTACTACAAAATAAAAAAATCCATAAAAATACTTCATAGTTTGTAGACGCTATAACTTTTGCGCAAACCAATCAATATACACTCATTGGGATTTTAACAAAAAATATGTAACGGGAATACATATCGGTCAAATTTGATGAAGAAATTCGATTTTTTTTTATTTTATTGGGTATGTTTTATGTTAGAAAGTGAAAAAAATTTTTTTTTTTTAAATGGTTGGTCCATTTTTCGTTTATAGCGCAAAAGCCGCAGAGGTGATAGAAATACCACCAAAAGAATAGAACAATTTATAGGAGAAAAAACAAAAACAATTTTTTTTTGGGGTACAGTGTCACATGACCGCCAATTGTCAGTTAAAGTAGCGCAGTGCCGTATCACAAAACATGGCCTGGTCATTAACCCCTTCCCAACCGCCTCACACAGATATACTACGGCAGAAGGGCACGTACAGGCAGATTAACGTACCTGTACGTTGCCCTCTAAGAGGCGGCTCGCGAGCTCCGCGACCTTGAGTCCTGTAGACCCGATGTCCGCGGGGATACCCACAATCGTCTCACGGTGAGGAAGAATGGGGAGATGCTAAATGTAAACAAGCATTTCCCCATTCTGGCTAGTGACAGTGTCACTGATCACATCTCCCTGTAACCAGGAGCAGAGATCAGCAACATGTCACACAGCCCCCCCAGTTAGAATCACTCCCTAGGACACACTTAACACCTACAGCGCCATCTAGTGGTTAACTCCTTCACTGCCAGTGACATTTTTACAGTAATCAACGCAATTTTTTTAGCTTTGATCACTGTATTAATGCCAATGGTCCCAAAAATGTGGCAAAATTTCCCAATGTGTCCGCAATGTCGCAGTCACGATAAAAATCGCTGATAGCCATTACTAGTAAAAAAAAAATGAATAATAAAAATGCCATAAACTATCCCCTATTTTGTAGAGGCAATAACTTTTGCGTAAACCGAAAGATTACGACTTTTTTTTACCAAAAATATGTAGAATACGACATATCGGCCTAAACTGAGGGAAAAATAAAAAAGTTTTAAATATTTTGTGAGGATGATATAGCAAAAAGTAAAAATGCGATTTCAAAATTGTCGCTTTATTTGTTTATAGTGCAAAAAATAAAAACCGCAGAGGTGATCAAATACCACCAAAAGAAGGCTCTATTTGTGGGAAAAAAAGGATGTTAATTTTGTTTGAGAGCCACGTCACACGACCGCGCAATTGTCAGTTAAAGAGACATTGCATTGCCAAATCGCAAAAAGTGCTCTGGTTGGGAAAGGGGGTAAATTCTTCCAGGGCTGAAGTGGTTAAGGGGGGGGGGGGGGGGGTAAACCTTCCCTTCCAAAGCTAAAGCGGTTAAGGTAGAAAAATGTTCAGCCTTTTCAAGCACCTTCAGTTGTAGAGTACCATGATGGAACCCATTTCACCTGTCACTGTAAATGCTATGTGAAAAGAAAAAAGAAAAAAAAGAAAAGAACGTTCAATTGACAGGAATACACTGGCAACTGTCACAGGCATCACTTTAATGCTTCATTAAAGCTAAATTCATAAAACAAAACATTTTTCACATTGGAATTCAATATAATATTCTCAATATGCATGCCTAGCTCAGGGCTAAGATTATACAAGAAATAGCAAATCTAAAGATTCCCTCATTTTAGCTCTCAACCTAGTACAAAAAAAAAAAAAGGATGAGATTTTGTAATATAACGGCCTCTGTTAGGTATAGAAACCCCCCCCCCCCCATCTTTTTTCCTTCTTACCCCAAACTAAACCCTCGCACACCGCTTGTGGCATGTCTAGTCACAGGAAGCAATGTCTATTCTAGACAATACAGTTGACCCCCCCAACAAAAAGTCACGGTTCAGATTTCGCAGCCTTAGTAGTTTGCGGATTTCCTAGCACAGCATTCCCACATCGCTGAGTGTTCTCTTCAAGGCCCTAAGATGCTGCCCAAATGCCATGCACCTTTTAAGGCAGTGGTCTCCAAACCATGGCCCAGATGTGGGCCTTTGCTTGCCATTAACCCGGCCCTTGGGGCACTGGTCCATCAACTGACACCAATGATGGGATACTATTCCTCCCACTGACACCATTAATGGAACTATTTCTTCCCATTGGTACCAACAATGGGGCCTTCTTCCTCCCATTATAACACCAATGATGGAGCATTGTAGAGGTCGACCGATATATCGGCCGATATTTGCCGTTTTTTAAATAATCGGCATCGGCCGATTTTGCTGATAAAAAGCCGATTTATAACTACAGCGGGACTTTGAAATGACTTCTGTAGAAGTCAGTGTGAGTTGCCTGAGTCGTCATAGCAACACTTTCCTCCTCTCTGGGCAGACTGCCAAGAAAAGAACTAAATGATACAATGTTTACACTTCTGAATGAATGAAGTCATCTCAGTGTGTAGAAGTTCTCAGTTTAACCATTTAAAGACTAAATATCTTTTCTGACACTAAAAATCCTGTGTTTTCTGCCAGAAAATCACTTAGACCCCCCAAAAATTATATATATTTTTTTAGCAGAGATCCTAGGGAATAAAATAGCGGTTGTTGCAACATTTTATGTCACATTTTATGTCACACGGCATTTGCACAGAGGTCTTTCAAATGCATTTTTTTGGGAAAAAAACACACTATTTAAAAATAAAATAAAAACAGTAAAGTTAGCCCATTTTTTTTTTTCGGCCAAAAGTTTTGACTACCTGATTTTATTTAATACATAGGTTTTTTTTTTTTTTTTTTTTTAATCTAAATCATACATACAAGTAAACTGATTGGAGGTTTGTTTTGTTTAATAAATGTTTAAATGTAAGAAATTTTCTGTATCACTTATGAAGGCTGCTTTCACACTGGAGCGTTGATGTTAAAACGCAAGTTTTAGCGGCTCTTTACCATCATTTTAGCGGTGCTATTTGGCTGCTAGTGGGGCACATATAACCCAGCTAGCGGCCAAGGAAGAGGTTAAATGCGCCCATGAAGCACCGCTGCCAAATCGCATTGCATGCCCTTCGGCAGTGGTGCCCATTCATATCAATGGGCAGGAGTGGCGGAGGAGCGGTATACACCACTCCAAACATGCTGCTTGCAGGACTTTTTTAAGATCCTGCCAGCGCATCGCCTCAGTGTGAAAGCACTCTGTCTTTCACACAGACTGCAGGGGAGCCATTTTGCAGGCACTTTACAGGCGCTATTTTTAGCCCAAAAGCGCCTGAAAAACGCCCCAATGGGAAAGGTGTGTTAGATCAAGGGGGATTAAAAAAATAATAATAATAAATAAAAAAGGAAAAAAATAAATAAAATAAAATCGGCCTAACATATCGGCCCAAAAAAAAAAATCGGCATCATATATCGGCTATCGGCCGCCATGATTTCTAAATATCGGCATCGGCATCGGCCAGAGAAAAACCCATATCGGTCGACCTCTAGAGCATTGTTTATGTCTACTGATGCTGGGGCATTTTCTACTCCCAAAGGACACAGTCTGGCTCCTCCACCCATAGCCTGAAGGACCGTAAACTGGCCCTAGAAAGATTGAAGACCCCTGTACTAAGGCTTCTGGCAAGGAACCTAACCTAAGCCAGAGGAAGTTTAAGACACTCGAGAAGGTTGAACTACTGGGATTTGTTCTGGGAACTAAAATGTTACGCTGCAGTAATGCACCATTACGGCATCACCGAAAGTACCATGCACTATATAAAGAAGAATGAGACAGCAATCAGGAGAACCAAATCGAAGACTACCTGTTAGAAGATACGACTCCTTCTGAATAGCCTGAAGAGGTGCCACCCCAAGGCATTTATAGGCGTTTAACCACATCCAAAATTTGCGGTTTTTCACAATTCACGGGTGTCCTAGGAACATAGCGCCAAGCGAATCTTTGGGGGGGGGTCGACTATACCCTTATTTGAATATATACACATTAACATCGGATAACCGTTTCGGGAAAGAGTTAGCATTGGAGGACCTGGTTGTATTCCCCACGGAGCTGGTAGACCAATTATCAGCGCTCCATATATTCATCACACAGGTAATTTATACTTACTGCAAAGTAAATGTAAAATTATACTATGCCGGCAACGCTTAAATGTTTTATACAACTGCAATAAAATGTTTAAGCACACTGTGTCAGTAATGGATAAATGTCTTATGAATGTTTATACAGGTGCATCTAAAAAAAAAACGTGAATATCACCGAGTGTGGAAAGGTCACACTGGACCTCATGCAACTTGGATTCTGCGCCTCTCCACTCTTACTCCAGACTCTGGGACCTTGATTTCCAAATTAAAATGTTAAATACTCCACAGTCAGTGATGATTGGGGGAGACATGTCATCTGCTGATGTTGGTGCACTGTGTTTTATCAAGTCCAAAGTCAGCGCAGCTCTCTACCAGGAAATTCTAGAGCACTTCATGCTTCCCTCTGCTGACGAGCTTTATGGAGATACCGATTTCATTTCTCAGCAGGAATTGGCACCTGCCCACACTTCCAAAATTACCAAATACCTGGTTTAATAACCATGGTATCACTGTGCTTGAGTGGCCAGAAAACATGCCTGATCTAAACCCCATAGAGAATCTGTATAGTATTGCCAAGAGGAAGATGAGACACCAAACCCAACAATGCAGACGAGTTGAAGGCCACCATCAAAGCAACCTGGGCTTCCATAACACCTCAGTAGTGCCCCCGGCTGATCACCTCCATGCCACATCGATTCAGTATTTCGAGCAAAAGGAACCCTGACCAAGTACTGAGTACCGTTATACTGTACATGGACATACTTTTCAGTAAGCCAACATTTCTGTATTAAAAATCCTATTTTTATTGGATTTATGTAATATTCATATTTTTGGAGATACTGAATTTTGAGATTTCACTAGCTGGAAGCCATAATCAAAATGAAAAGAAAGAAATGCTTGAAATATATCACTGAGTGCAATCCATCTATATAATATATAGGAGTTTCACTTTTTGAATTGAATTACTGAAATAAGTTAACTGTTTGATATTCTATTTTTTGAGATGAACCTGTACATAATTGCAGTACACTCTAGAGCAGTGATGGAGAACCTTGGCACCACAGATGTTTTAGAACTACATTTCCCATGATGCTCATGCACTCTGCAGTGTAGTCAAGTATCATAGGAAATATAGTTTCAAAACATCTGGAGTGCCAAGGTTCGCACCCCAGATGGGGGGGGGGGGGGGATATGATCAACATGTACAAATATATAAGGGGTCCATATAGTGAACTTGGTGTTGAGTTATTCACTTTACAGTCAACAAAGAGGACAAGGGGGCACTCTTTACATCTGGAGGAAAAGAGATTTCATCTCCAAATACGGGAAGGTTTCTTCCCAGTAAGAGCTGTGAAAATGTGGAATAGACTCCCTGCAGAGGTGGTTCTGGCCGGCTCAGTGGATTGCTTTAAGAAAGGCCTGGATTATTTCCTAAGTGTACATAATATAACTGGGTACTGATATTTATAGGTAAAGTTGATCCGGGGAAAATCCGATTGCTTCTCAGAGGATCAGGAACAAAAAAATTTTCCCCTGCTTTAGCAAATTGGATCATGCTCCGCCGGGGTTTTTTGCCTTCCTCTGGATCAACCGTGGGTATAGAATTGGGTATATGGGATTGTATGATATTAGTTTTTTTTGTGGTTGAACTGGATGGACTTGTCTTTTTTCAGACTAACTATAACTAAGTCAGAGTTTTCAAAGCACAATACAGGCAGTGATGGCTGGCATTGACTGATGGGCACCGATATGTGGCACTTACTGATGAGCACTGATTTGCAGTACTGATAGATGCACTGATGGGCACTGGTGTCTGGCACTTATAGGTGGCATTTATGGGTACTGATAGGTGGCACTGAAAGGTGGCATTTATGGGCAATGATAGGGGAACTGATTGGTAGGCAGTGGCCCCTGATAATTGCTGGCAGCCTGGCATTAAAAAAAAAAACGTAATCAACTCTATAAAGAGAGTAACTATACAAAGAGCCCATCTTGATGCACCCTGCACTCAGCCTCAGTAATTCTAGTCAGAATGCAGCAGCGATCAGCTGGTTAAACCCAGCCTATATAATTAGTGACCTATATGGGCTGGGTGTAACAAGATGTGCGCTACCGCCTTGTGACTGCAGGCTACTGAGGCCGAGTTCAGGGTGTACCAACATGGGCATCGCTGTGTACAGCCTCTTGACTGAGACTCGGGCCGTCACATCCGTTAATGATTCTGACGGCCCGGTCACTGATGCTAGTGATACACACAGCTACCACCCACACACCTGCCCACAGGCATACCTTCCTCCACTGCAAGGACTCACTGTGCCAGGACCCGCGCTCTGCCTTCTCCAACCCACTCCGCCCACCCGACTTCTGGGAATGGAAAGTATCGGAGGAAGCATCGGAAGCATTTTCCCCGAGTACAAGTACTCTGGCAAATATCAGCGTCGATGCCTGTATCGTTGCAACCCTAATCTAATTATAGTCTATTTAACATACATTAATAATTTTGTTTATTAAGCATGAAACCGAGCTTAGTTTAGTAGCATGAGGCTGCATATTCTGCAATATTTACATTTTGGAAAATTCATTCAAAGAATCCAAGCTCTGCAAGCTGAGATAACATGCACTGCATTGATGCATTCACACAATTTTACAGTAACCATGAGAAAAAACACAGACAAAGTTCAGGAATATTTCTTGATCCCATTGCTTTCCAAATCTATGTACACTACAAACTGTATGATTTTTGAAGATAAGCCTGTATCAGGCTCTAAGTGTGAGGAGGAAGGGCAAGCAGTAAAAATGAAAGTGAAACCTTGAAGTGCTTTATTCTTCCCTTGAGGAGTAAAATGACAGCAGGCCGTAAAAGAAACCCAGTTTGGGAATATTTTAATGAAGTTCCTCTACGGGTAAAGCAGGTATGCGTGTAGCAATGCAGCAAAGAGATGCAAGGCCTGGTTGCCCGAATGAATCGTAAGACGTGCTGTAATGAAAGGACCGTGTTTAAAGTTTTTTTTATATATTCAGTTTAAGTTCTTTTGTTTTTTTCAAAGATTTGGTTTATGTACTTCAGTTACTAAACATTGGATTAATTTAAGCAAATACAAGAATATGTAATATAATGTTATTGTTTTAATAAAATAATTTGAGTAGTTCTACAACCATGTGATTAACCGAAAATCGGTTCTGAAATTGCTGTTTTACTGACCTAACAGCTTATTCTATATAGGGAATATTGATTTTGTTTGCAAATATTAAAGATTATGTAAACAGACAGATCCCTGTTCTGTCAGGGAAGTAGAGAGATCTGCTGTTCATAGTGATCAGGAACAGCGATCTCTCTCCTCCTCCAGTCAGTACACTGCCCCCACAGTTAGAAATACTTAACCACTTGATCGCCCGATTCGGCCCCCACAGTGTTAACCCCTTCCCTGCCAGTGACACAGTAAATCAGTGGCCATTTTTAGCACTGATCGCTGTATAAATGTCAACGGTCCCAAAAAGTGTCAAAAGTGTCTGCCGCAATGTCAGAGTCCCGCTAAAAATCACCGATCGCCACCATTACTACTAATAAAAAAATGTTTTAAACAAAAATGCCATAAATACCCTATTTTGTAGCTGCTATAACTTTTGCGCAAACCAATCAATATACGCTTATTGTGATTTTTTTTTTTACCGAAAATATGTAGAATACATATTTGTCTAAACTGATGAAGACATTTGATTTTTTGGATATTATAACAAAAGGTTACGTTTTTTTTTTCAAAATCGTCGCTTTTTTGTTTATAGCGCAAAAAAAAAAAAAAAAGGTCAGGGGTGATCATATACCACCAAAAGAAAGATTTGTGGGGGGGGGGAAAAAGGGACGTAAATTGTGTACAGAGTCGCACAGCCACGCAATCAGTTAAAGCAACGCAGTGCCGTGTCGAAAAAAAATGGCCTGGTCATTAAGGGGGAAAATCTTCCAGTCTTTAAGTGGTTATATCATGATTTAAATCAACTTGATTTAAATCAAATCCACCCTGCAAAGAGGCAAACATTTTAGCTTTTGAACCACTTTAATGCTCATGTACTGTCCTAGTCACTAGCTTGGAAGTGTGCTTGAATTCCTTCCTACCTTCACTTATACGAAGACTTAGGTTGGGATCAGACCTCTACCCCATTGGGTGGTGCTGCACCATGCACTAGTTAGCGTATTGCCGCTTTTTCTGAACCTATGCCGTCTGCCCAGAAAAGGGCGCTTTGGCAGCCTAAACATAACCACAAAAGTTTTTTTTCCCTTTCGTTAAAGTGGTTGTCAACCTTCACATATCCCCAGTGAAGTAACTGGCCTCAGATAATACACAGATGAAACAAATCTCCCTACATAAGTTGTACCTGTATATCTGTAGTCTTCCCCTCTCTGCACCCTTTCATAAGTGCTGAAAAGTGCAGATAGTGTTAAAAATCTTTCTTCATCTTTCATCAGTACATAGAGGTGGATGGGGAGTCTGCACTTACACTGTGTGAGAGCTGATTGGAGGAAAGTAACACACATACACCCCCCCTCCACACAGGCAAAAGAACGAAGGAACATGCAGAGCTGTATTATGAATAGACCAGCTCCCTTGCTTATCTACCTCCAACACAAATTTTCAGCTCATGTAATCTCGTGTCGGAGAACTGGTCAGAAGTGACTGATGCCAACAGAGGAACGGAGCACCAGAGAGAGACTATACTTAGAGGTATGAAGAGAGACAAGTAAATACTACAGCTATGTGTGCTTAGTTCAAATTTTATGAATGGGGTTTACAACCTCTTTAAAGCCCATCTCTAGGCAAAAATCAACCCCTCACAATCTCATGTCCATTCACACACACACACCTTTTCGAAGTTGTATTTCGAATGTGGATAATCAGTTGTTATAATTTCGGATTCATTGAAATTGGCTACCATTGCGATTCGGAAATTTTGATACATCCAAATCTCCGCACAACAAAACTTTTGCCCGAATTTCAATTTGTAACGAAAACAATCTCACATGTCTACATATTACTCTACTCCAATGTTTTGCAACTCCAGTCCTCAAGTAGCCCCAACAGGTCATGTTTTCGGACCTTCTATTATTTTGCACAGGTGATTTGATCAGTTTTACTCCTTTAGTAATTACCACAGCCCTTTCATCTGAGGGAAATCCCGAAAACATGACCTGTTGGGGGGTAACTTGAGGAATGGCGTTGAGAAACATTGTGCTACACCACCACACTGATAATCCCAACAGCACCATATTTTACAGCTAACATGATAAAAGACTAATGCTATAGAAATTCACCCATAGCCCATTTACAGAGAAGGGTAGATTAGCATAGAAACCAAAGTAAGAAGGGGGTAAGTGGGGGATAGTCTTAATTGGTGACTGTCCAGACCATCTAAAAATGAAATTTGATGACATGGTTGAAAATGTCAATGTTCTGTAAGAGGGAAACGTGTCCCTTAACCACTTGCTTACTGGGCACTTAAACCCCCCTCAGTCCCAGACCAATTTTCAGCTTTCAGCGCTGATGCACTTTGAATGACAATTGCGCGGTCATACAACACTGTACCCAAATGAAATTTTTATAATTTTTTTCCCACAAATAGAGCTTTCTTTTGGTGGTATTTAGTTACAGCTCGGAGTTTTATTTTTTGCTAAACAAACAAAAAAAGATGCAAAAAAAATAAAAATCATGTTTTAATAGTTTGTTATAAAATTTTGCAAACAGGTCATTTTTCTCCTTCATTGAAGTGCACTGATTAGGCGGCACTGATGGGCTGCACTGGTGGGCACTGATGGGCTGCACTGGTGGGCACTGATGGGCTGCACTGGTGGGCACTGATGGGCTGCACTGGTGGGCACTGATGGGCTGCACTGGTGGGCACTGATGGGCATAGTTAAGGCGGCACTGATGGGCAAAGATGGGCATGGATAAGTGGCACGGATGGGTGGCACAGATGGACACTGATAGGTACCACTGATAGATGGGACTGATGGGCGGCTCTGATAGGTGAATGAATGAATGAATGAATGAAATACTTATATAGCGCACAATGCGAACTGAATCGCCTCTAGGCGCTGTGCCGAGCTTTGATCATCTGCTAAAAGAGGAAGGTCTTGAGTTTTTTTCTAAAAGCCAGGTGATTTTCTTCCAGGCGGATGTTTATTGGTAGAGCATTCCATAGCCGAGGCCCTTGGACAGCGAATCTCCGATCCCCCTTGGATTTATACCGGGCTTTGGGCACGAGGAGGAGGTTTTTGTTGGCTGATCGAAGACTGCGGTTTGGTGTGTAATGATTTATTTTCTCCATTAGGTATTGCGGAGCTTCTCTATGCACGCATTTGTGGGTGAGGCAAAGGGTCTTGAACGTGATCCGATTTTTTACGGTTAGCCAATGTAAGCTCCTCAGTGAAGGAGAAATGGATTCCCAGGGTTTTTTTCCTGTTATCAGCCTTGCCGCCGTGTTTTGGATCAGTTGTAATCGCGCAAGTTGATATTGTGGTAATCCTATGTAAAGCGAGTTTGCGTAGTCCAGTCGTGAATTAATGATTGTTCCAACTACCACTGCTTTGTCATTCTTTGGGATAAAAGGGATGAGTCTGCGAAGCATGCGCAGCAGATGGTGAGATCGACTGACTACTGCTCCTATTTGCGCATCCATTGACATTTGTGCGTCTAAAATAACCCCGAGACTCTTCGCTTTGGTCTTTGGGGAGATAGTCTGCCCAAAGACGGTTGGTGGAGACCAGGAGGTTTTGGTTGCGGGCTTATGATTTGGGTGGAAGATAAGAAGCTCTGTCTTTGATTGGTTCAGCTGGAGGGAGTTGGTGGTCATCCAGTCCTCTATTGATTTGAGGCAGTTTTCAAGTTGTTGTTGGTGATCTTTTTTCCCATTGATCCGGAAATAAAGTTGCGTGTCGTCAGCGTAAGAGTGGAAGCAGAGATCTGAGCATCTGATGATTTGAAGGAGTGGGCGAATGTAAATGTTGAAGAGAACGGGTGACAACGGAGAGCCTTGAGGGACTCCGCAGGTGACTGCCCGAGTTTCGGAGAGGAATTTTCCTAGTTTCACTGTCTGTGACCGATTTCCTAGGAAGGACGCGAACCAATGGAGATCTATGTCTTGGACTCCGGCTACTTCTGTGAGGCGGACGAGTAGAGTATTGTGATCTACTGTATCAAACGCTGCACTTAGGTCTAGCAGTACGAGGAGACACGGCTCTCCGTCATCTGCCGCTTCGAGGGCGTCATCCCAAATCTTGAGGAGAGCTGTTTCTGTTCCATGACCCGGGCGGAAGCCTGATTGCAGCGGGTCCAGGAGTTTGTGAGTATCCAGGTGAAGTTGTAGCTGATGTACTACAGCTTTCTCCATGATCTTAGAAATGGTGTTGAGGCTTGTAATTGGCCTACGGTTGTTTGGATCCTGAGGGTCCAGGTTTGGTTTCTTGAGTAGAGGTTTGACGATGCCTTGTTTGAGGATGCTGGGAACAATCCCTTCGTGGAATGATCGGTTTATGAGGTGGGTTATGGTTGGAGCCACGATGTCGGAGCATTCTTTCAGTAGTTTTGTGGGGATGATGTCAATAGGTGAGGTACTGTCACGCAGTTTATTAATGATGTTTTTTGCGGTGTCTACGGTAATTGGGGATAGTGAAAATTTTGGCGGTTGCGGTATGTTGGTGCGGACATCCTCTTTATGTATTTGCTGGCTGAGGTCGGATGTTTTCTTCTGACAAATTGTTTCCCTGATGGTTTTGACTTTATCGATGAAAAAATCTGACAGTTTGTCACAGTAATCCTGGGATTCGCTTTCTGGGGGTTCTAGGCACACCGGATTCATTGATTGATTAACCAGTTTAAACAGTTCCCGTGGTTGGTTTGCGGCCGTTGAGATTGTATATGAGAAGTGGTCCTTTTTGGCTTTGAAGATTGCTTTCCGATAATTCTCTGTCAGACCTTTGTAGTTAAATAGGTTTTCCTCGGTGGGATTTCTTCTCCATGTTCTTTCCGCTCTTCTGCGTTCTTGCTTTAGTACGGAGAGGGAGCTATTAAACCATCCAGCATTTTTCTTCCTGATGAGAGCCCTGCGTTTTGGTGCTACCGAGTCTGCTGATTGCAGTAATGCCTTGTTCAGGGAGTTGAGTGTTTCCTCCGTAGAGTGGTTTAAGGTTATTGTAGATATTTTTTTGGACAGAGTGGTTTTGAAGGCTTCGGAGTACAGTTTTTTATGCGATCTGGTCCAGTGCGTTGTTACAGGTTTCCGTTTTGCGTTGGTGATGTTGGTAGTGATTTTGAATTTGATGGCGTGGTGATCCGTCCATGGCAGAGTTATGTTGTCGCATATGTTGACGTCGATGTTCTGTTTGAAAATGAGGTCCAGGGTGTGTCCTGACCCATGCGTGGGAGTCTTTATCAGTTGCTGTAGACCCAGTTCTTCTAGTTGATTGATGCAGGCAGTCGCGATGGGGTCTTTAGGCTCGTTTGCCCAAAGGTTGAAATCTCCGAGTGGCAGGAAATTTTTGAATTTTAGGGTGTGCATTGCAAAGGATTCCGTGAGGGGTGAAAGAAGATTGGACTTTGGTCCCGGTTGTCTGTAGCACAGTAGAATATGAGTGGTGTCATGGGGTGTTGGTTGAAAATGTAGCGTCAGGGTTTCCATAAAAGACACTGGGTTCTGAGATGATGGTTTAGTGAGATCCAGGTGACCTTTAAAGATCACTGCTAGGCCTCCTCCTTTTTTCCCTATCCGGTGTTCGGTTAGGATCCTGTAGTTTTCCGGCACCAATTCGGTGAGGATGGTGTTGCAGTCAGAGGTTAACCAGCTTTCAGTGATGAAGAGACAATCTACATAGGTGGCACTGCTGGGCACTGATGGGCGGCACTGCTGGGCACTGTGGGTGGCACTGTGGGCACTATGGGCACTGCTGGGGGCACTTTTATTCAGGATGGCACTTCAGCGGGCAGGTGGGCACTGGCAGGGGGCAGGTGGTGGCTTGTATTGCTGGCCGTGATCGGGACTGATGTCCCGATCACGGCCGCCGGTGATCGGCTTTTTTTTTTTCTCCTCGCGCTGTCAGCGCGAGGAGGAATAATAGCCGATTACCGGCTCCGTTCTATCACATGATCAGCTGTCATTGGCTGACAGCTGATCACGTGATAAGGGGTCGGGATCGACCCCTTCCACGGATCGGTGATCAGGCGAGTCTCATGGACTCGCCGGTCACAGAGCGCGCCCCTCAGGGGGCGCGCAGGCCGCTCGTGCACGGGACGACGTCAATAGACGTAGTCCCGGAAAAGTAGGTCCGCGCTAATGCCGTCATTTGGCAATAGCGCGGATCCCAAGTGGTTAAACAAAATGTCTCCCAACTCTACCTACAACAAAAGGACAACAAAAAGAATAAAAAGGGACAGTCTTCACATTAGTGTAGCGATGACATTTTGGAAAAAGTGTCTCATGTACAAATTTAGTTTTTGTCTCAGAACAGTAAAGGGGTTCTGAGGGTTGTTTGTGTAGGTTTAACTTTGACATGAGTTTGGCTGGGCTGTGTTAGAGTTCTGCCAGGTCATGTGTACAGTGAGGCACACAACAGGCTCAGAACCAGGCCTGGTTGGACGTTTTGGGTATCAGCGTTCCCCGGAGCCAGTGGGTGCGCCAGGCCCCACTGAGGAGTCTGGGGAAGGGTACTTAAGATGTGGAAGACACGTGTTCCAGGTTCGTTCGTGAGGCCTTAGCGGTCTGTTCCTGATCCTGGACCGGGGGTAGCCCCGCGAGGGGTCCCGGTCACGAAAGCGCTCCTCACTCCGCAACATGCTTCGGTTGGCTAACCCCAATAGAACGGCCTGGTCTGGGGTAGGGATCCGTCTGTTCCAGAGTTTGGACCCGGCTGGTCCAAGGCGCAGTAACTGAGGGAGGATTCAAGGCATCCGGGTGTGCTCTCGGCTTGGAGGAACACCGCAGCTCGTGCAGGTGACCGGGGGAGGACTCTGAGGAGGGCCAACGAGCTGGCATCCTGAAAAGTGCCTGGTTGCTGAGTTGTGAAGGACACTGATGAATTCACGTTTTTCCAGTACCGTCAAGGAGACAGAACGTTCCAGGTACTGAGGGAAAAGTTTCCTTTTCACTTCTGTTACCAATTACTCAAGGTCAAAGGTTTCACACGTTCCAGATCAAAGTGCCGACTTCCATAATCTCTGGCTAGAGATTTGTTCAGCCTTGAAGCGCCCAGCTGCGAGTGGCTACTCTCTGAGTGGTATTAGAGACTTTGATAGTAGCAGTTCAAGGTGCTTGAGCTTCTTCACCCTTGCTCTCTGTTGCCATACGAGACTGTTGGATGTTACCCCTGCAAATAAAAACCTTTTCTAAAGGACTTTTATGGTGTCAGCATCCAAAGTTGTTGGGTACTAACTCTGGGAACCCCTAGACGTGGAAGAACCAGCCAAGCGGAGGTAACCGGTAAACCCAAAATTTAAGGCCACCCTGCGAAGGGTTATGGCCGCTACATTAGGAAATTCCAGAAACTGAGTGATGGAGCACAAATCCTATCTCTGGCTTTTTCACCCATCTTGCTCTGGCATAACCAACATTGCCTGGACCGTGCACATCTGACCATTGTAAGCTTCCAGCTGGTGTATGCTGGAGGGGTATTATGGTTTGCTTCCACTTCTATGAGAGCAAAGTATCTCTCCGTCACTACATACAACAGGTCTGCCAAAGACTATAGGAGTTGAATAAAATACAACATCATTTTTACCCAACAGATCTCACTAAATGAAGGTCGCTAAAGCCCAACCTAATCACCTCCAACCTCCAAAAGCATCTCTATATTACTGGGGATTTCCATTCAGGGTAATAGCATCCAAATATTGCTCCCAGCACAGTTCAAGACCTACCGGGGAGGATGAAGAATTTTTTTTAAGAATCTTCTCCCCCTTTCTGGATGATATCCTGGCTACCCTCTTTCTAGACTCCACATGACTGCACCTATTAAGATTTGGATAAATCCAGAATCACCAAGAATCTGTAAATCTGCAAAGAGCATCTCCTCTGAACTTCAAACTGGCCTCCCGTGGTGAGATACAATCATCTATACTGCCCAACAAACTTGTGTTTGATCCAGTTTGCCAGCTCTTTTTCTGATAACTACGTACACCTCTAGACTATTTCCAGTTCTTATATAGTTGGTCACAGTCTGGTTGGGGGAAAAAAAAAAAAAACACACCCGTCCATCAGGTTCAACCCAGAGGAAGAAAAACACGCAAAGAGAAAACCCTCCATCTATATTATCCCATACCCACAATTGATCCAATTTGCTCCAGCAGTGGAAAAAATTCCTTCCTGATCCCCCAAGAGTCAGATATGTCCTTGATCAACTTTATCTATAAAATATTAGTATCCAGTTATATTATATGCATTTAGGAAATACAGAGTGCAGACCTTTTTCAAACAATCTACGGAGCTGGTCAGAACCACCTCTAGATGAAGTCTATTCCACATTTTCACAGCTCTAAAGGCCCGTACAATCAAACTTTTTGACAACATGCAAATTAGCCGTTTTAAGGCAACATCCGACCGTGTGTAAGCTTCATCGGACAAACTTTTTCGGTTTTCATCTGACTTTTGTTGGCTGTGTGAACGGCCAAACTTTGACAACATAAATCCAATGGAGCAAAGTCCGATCATGTATACACAAAATCATCGGACTTTTGTACAAACACACACGCTCAGAACCAATGCAAAAGATCAGACAACAATACAGAAGTTGACCAAAGGTGGCGCCGGAGTAATTGAACGTCCTCTTTTGAAGTGTCGTCAATATGTTGAAACGTCACTGCATTCGTGTTTGTTGCCTAAAAAGTTCGATCATGTGTATGCAATACAAATTTACGGCCAACACCCTTTGTACAAAAGTCCAACGGGAAAGTTTGTACAAAGTCCAATCGTGTGTATGAGGCTTTACGGTGATTAAGTCTTTTATTTGGCGATTACATTTCTTTTCCTTCAGCTGTAAGGCGTTCCCCTTGTCCTCTGTGGTGGCCTTAAAGTGAATAACTCAACACCAAGTTCACGATATAGACAACTTATTTATACATGTTGATCATGAACTGCATATTCCAGATGAGGCCTAAGGATTTTTTACAGGGGCAAAATGTCTCTTTGCAGCTCCTACTTGAGAAACACTTATAACCCCAGGCTTTTTCATATTCAGCTCTATGTGTGATGATCTTACATAGATAGACCACTGTAAATGTTTGTTTCTACCCAAGTTGTTTTTTTTTTCGGTTTGGCCCTTGTCATTTATCTGACAAGTTCCAGGTCACCAGAGTGTAGCAAATTCAAGGTTCTCCTGCTTTAGGCTATTGTCGGTTATATACTATGTCTCTGAAATTACAATAGCACAATAGTTAAAGCTCCAGTTGCCTTCGGAAAAGGTGGTTGGCTCTGAACGAGTTGAAAGCCTCTCAAACGGATGTCATCTTTATACAAGAAACATTTTCTTATAGGCGGCTTGCTTAATTTAGCTTTTAAAACTCCTATTTAGCCTATGACCCTACTGACAAAGCAGGCGTAGCAATCCTAATTAAGAATTCCTGTTAGTTTTTTCATCTACACCTGATCCAAAAGGTGGATCTCTCACGATTGCAGTCTTGCAGAAAATTGTCAAACCATGTTAAATGGCTATGCCAACAATACAGGTCAATTATATAGAGTATGCTCTATGCTCTTTGCTATTCATAGCCTCTTTATAATAGTCCGAAGGCATTCAATATTTTAAGATGTCCATACAGGATTATGGTGTGGGGTTGTTGTTCAGGGGTTGGGCTTGGCCCCTTCGTTCCAGTGAAGGGAACCCTTAAGGCGTCAGCATACCAAGACATTTTGGACAATTTCATGCTCCTAACTTTGTGGGAACAGTTTGGGGACGGCCCCTTCCTGTTCCAACACGACTGTGCACCAGTGCACAAAGCAAGGTCCATAAAGACCTGGATGAGCGAGAGTCCTGATCTCAACCCGATAGAACACCTTTGGGATGAATTAGAGCTAGGGTTGCCGCCTCTTCCCTTTAAAACCAAACATATTAATTACAAAGGTTTTGTGGCTGATTAAAGGGGTTGTAAAGGTAAATGTTTTTTCACCTTAATGCATTCTATGCATTAAGGTGAAAAAACATCTCACACTGCCGACGCGCCCCCAGTCCCCCCGTTTTACTTACCTGACCCCTCGAAAATCCCGCGCTCGCCCCCGCCGTCCTCTTCGCCGCTCAGCCTGGCCGCTGATTGGCTGGAGTGGATGGATTGAAAGCAGCGCAGCCATTGGCTCGCGCTGCTGTCAATCACATCCAATGACGCAGCGCGCCGGGGGCGGGGCCTTGTGATACAGCGAGCGGCTATAGCCGCCGGCTGTATCACGGGAGCGCGCCCGCAGTGCTTCTCACCAATGCGAGGGAGCGCGCATTAACGTGAGAAGCACCTGCGGGAGGAAGCTGAGACAGCCGCCGAGGGACCCCAGAAGAGCAGGTTCGGGGCCACTCTGTGCAAAACGAGCTGCACAGTGGAGGTAAGTATAACATGTTTGTTATTTTAAAAAAATAAAAAATTTTACTTTACAACCCCTTTAAGGTGGTAAACTCACTTGGTGTCTTATCTGAATTAAATTAGCCTCAGAACCTGTGTAATTAATATGTGTTCGGGTTTAAAGGGATGAGATGGCAACCCTAATTAGAGTGGAGACTATGAGCCCGGCCTTCTCGTCAACATTATTGCCTGACCTCAGAAATGCACTTCTGGAAGAATGGTCAAACATTCCCATAGACACACTCCTAAACCTTGTGGACGGCCTTCCCAGAAGAGTTGAAGCTGTTATAGCTGCAAAGGGTGGGCCAACTTAATATTGGACCCGAAAGAATACATTTGAGATGAACTAGACCAGAGACTGCAAGCCAGGCCTTCTCATCCATCAGTGCCTGACCTCACAAATGTGCTTCTGGAAGAATGGTAACATTCCCATAGACACTTGTAAACCTTGTGGACGGCCTTCTTAGAAGAGTTGAAGCCGTTATAGTTTCAGAGGGTGGGCCAACTCAATATTAAACCCTACAGACCAAGGCTGGGGTGCCATTAAAGTTCATATGCACGTAAAGGATGGTGTCCCAATACTTTTGACAATATAATGTATACAACATGCCCACCATTTTTTATGGAGCCCTGCATAGCAACAGCCACCAAGTACCTGTCCAGGGAGTGGCTTCCTCCCCAAAAGGAAGGGAGAGTTTGCATGTAGTACTGTCCATAGGTTGTGCTCCTCTCTAGGGAGGTATAGTTGGAGCTTTGAAAAGTGTATAACATGATCATGAGACAGAGCAGGCACCACAGCACCCATTCCATTACATATGTACTTGACTAAATTTTGATTATGCCATAAACTTAAACGGATACTATCCATTACTTGAGCGGTTGATGGCAATCGTGTGGATTATAATGAACATTCTGCAACAAAGGGTCCGTGAGCTATTGAAGGCCTGTTCAGTAAAATTCAAAAAGCAACCATGTTGCCTCTTTACTAAAGATGAAGGGTTGTGTTTGCCTTTAGGGGGCAAGATGCACATTGAGTTAACATACGAGTAATGTGCAGGACTGCAAATGTAATGTATTCTGCACAACTATAAAAAATACTGGGGATTGATTTTTACTTCTCCAGTCTGTCACCCTCTCCTTTTCTCCTCTTGCTCCCCCCTCCCCTCCTCCCTTTTTTTTTTCTTTTTTTTTTTCTCTTTTTCTCTCCCCCCTCTTCTGTCCCCGTCCCTCCCAAGTTCTTCCCCCTATACCCCTCCGGCAGCCCTGGGTTTTCTCCCCGTGACTAGTGGGGCGAGACTCAGGTGTTGTACCCCGTTTCTGTACCTCCTCAATGAGCCTTCACAACCCCAATCTCTACTTCAGACGACAGTAAGGACATCCTGTGTACCTTTTTGTTTTAACATGTCTTGCTCATTACATTGCTTGGATTGCTCCTATTCTTTTTTGTATCACATTGTTCTTTGTATTCCGGGCTCTATTCGGTCTGGTTGTTATTTCTGTTTGTATTATGGGGTACTTTTATGCCGGAAATAAATAAAATTTATATTTGAAAAAAAAAAAAAAAAAATACTGGGGAAATTAATTTGTCTATTAGACGAGTGCAAGCCTCATCAACCCAGGATCCGATGTTGGCTAGGAGAAGGGATCACCCTTCCGGTGAGAGACGAACCCTCAACAGAACACATGCCAGGCAACCTGAGCCCTCTTGTCTCATGGGCTCCTCTTGTTCAGTTGGACATACTGAGCTTTAATCTCCAAGTATTCCAGGCTTGAAGCTGGGTCATTATGGACATGAATCAGCGGGATGGCGTGAAAGGGGTCTCAAACCCACCATCCCTGCACATATAAGCAAACAAAGGTTTGCAAATAAATGCCTGGACCAGAAACTGGCTAAACAATCTGGGCCATGGGCGATTCATTTTTTTTACAGTAGGCCCCTAGCTAAAGGATTCAGCCATGTGTTGGAGCTAGGGGGTGCCCTCAATGCCTGGAGAATTAAACACCCTCTCTATAGACAATATACCTTTTCTCACATTTCTCAATTTCAGAACCACGTATTATATATTTTGATATACACCCTATTACATGGTCTAACCATACCCCCTGTCACTTACTCCGAGAGTGTCAGATGTCTACTCCAGAACCTGCCATTGGAAGCTGAATAAGACCCTCCTGAAACATCCCGAGTCTCAAAATCCTCAATGAGTTCCTTCAACTTTCTACCAGTTTAAAATGATGCCGTTACTTCACCTATGGTGACGTCTCTAAAAAGCTATAGATTGAGCGTGTGGAAAAGTCTATACGTTGGTCTAAATGGAATGCTTCAGCCCATAGAGCCATGTGCACTGAAAGCTTGCTAGCACGGGAAGGGTTATTCCCCGACACAGCACACTGTGAAATAACACTAAATGGATTTCAATGTCAGCAGAATTTGTACCCAAGACACCAGGATTATTTGATCCCCTCTTTTCCAGCCCCACCCTTTGCAAAACAAATCAGAATTCAGTGTGACTGGAAAATGAACAGTTTTAAATTAAATATTGATTGGACGCAGGTTGCAGTTTTTCGGAGGTCCCAGATTTGACATTTCACATAATAATCACAAAATCCAAGTTGGAGGCTTAAGCTCATAAGAAGTCTGAAAAAAAATGCTATTCAGCAAGTGTGACAAACTCCTGGAGCAATAACCTGCAGGGAAACCATCATTAAATGAATATTGGATTTGCTCTGATCACATTACCCACCTCGTACCTGGGAGACTTAAACCAGTATGTACTGTTTACAAAGCCACCGATTTACCGGCCAGTTTAACCATTTCACCACAATTTCAGAGCAATACAAGCCTTGTGGTCGGGTTTACCAAACAGCAACATGAGACATCACATGACATGGAGTAATAACGGGTGACAATTCATTATAAAAAGGGAAAGTTTAAAGTGATGCTGTCAGGATTTAATAAATCCTATCTTGAAGCAAGTTATTTTACTCACTTCTCTGGTGGCCCATGTCTGCTACCTTCACTCTATTCCATGGCATCAGACTCCCATCTATGTGGCTCCCATCTGTCCCTGATTTCAAGGGACTATCCCTGATTTGGAACAGAATTTTGGTCTCATCTATATAGTTGTATGTAAAATGCACTTTACCTTTCAAAAAGTGTTACCTAGTGCTAAAAATTTCAATTTTTAAATCGCTGCATCTGAAAAATTTTGAAAGCCAGCATAAAGGAATAGTAGGGGGGGGGGGAAGCACTTGTGGCTTTAACTTTTTTTTGGGGAAAATTCTCCTTTAAGAGGGAGTGGTAGGGGGTGCGCCCTATGCGTAAATACTTTTGCTAATAGGTGTCTCTCATTCCCATCTCAAAAAGTTGGGAAGACTCCGGGAAGACTCCGGGAAGACTCCGGGAAGACTCCGGGAAGACTCCGGGAAGACTCCGGGAAGACTCCGGGAAGACTCCGGGAAGACTCCGGGAAGACTCCGGGAAGACTCCGGGAAGACTCCGGGAAGACTCCGGGAAGACTCCGGGAAGACTCCGGGAAGACTCCGGGAAGACTCCGGGAAGACTCCGGGAAGACTCCGGGAAGACTCCGGGAAGACTCCGGGAAGACTCCATCAAGACTCCATCAAGACTCCATCAAGACTCCATCAAGACTCCATCAAGACTCCATCAAGACTCCATCAAGACTCCATCAAGACTCCATCAAGACTCCATCAAGACTCCATCAAGACTCCATCAAGACTCCATCAAGACTCCATCAAGACTCCATCAAGACTCCATCAAGACTCCATCAAGACTCCATCAAGACTCCATCAAGACTCCATCAAGACTCCATCAAGACTCCATCAAGACTCCATCAAGACTCCATCAAGACTCCATCAAGACTCCATCAAGACTCCATCAAGACTCCATCAAGACTCCATCAAGACTCCATCAAGACTCCATCAAGACTCCATCAAGACTCCATCAAGACTCCATCAAGACTCCATCAAGACTCCATCAAGACTCCATCAAGACTCCATCAAGACTCCATCAAGACTCCATCAAGACTCCATCAAGACTCCATCAAGACTCCATCAAGACTCCATCAAGACTCCATCAAGACTCCATCAAGACTCCATCAAGACTCCATCAAGACTCCATCAAGACTCCATCAAGACTCCATCAAGACTCCATCAAGACTCCATCAAGACTCCATCAAGACTCCATCAAGACTCCATCAAGACTCCATCAAGACTCCATCAAGACTCCATCAAGACTCCATCAAGACTCCATCAAGACTCCATCAAGACTCCATCAGGGAACCCCTGGTAAGACAAGACAATCTGGGGGTCACTGGCTAAATGCCCATTGTAATGGTGGTGGTGAGTGGAAAAAATGCCTCCCTTACAGGGGTGGCCAGAATTACACCCATGCAGTCATACTGCTGACTGCCAAGTGGCGTGGGACCTGGAATTATGCAAGCACTGTCAAATGGGAGGTCAATTAGCCACAGTTTAAGGCGCCCCTGGCCAACCCTGAAGAAATCCTAGCTGAGAATGGTTTCTATAAGGCCTGATGTACCCTGGGCATTCAGCCCCTGGGTGCACAAGACTCGTATTTAAGTGTGGGTGGATGGTCCAGCCCTGCTGCTGATAGCCTGTCAAAAGCTATAAGGCGGACAGCTACTGCGGATTGACGATGCACCTAGCAGTACTTGTGTTTAGTAGAGTATGAGCCTGTGGACGAATGCAGACGTCCTGGGAATGTATCCCTGGGTGTAAAGTGCCTTACAATGTAAAGACTGCTCAGTGTACCGCCCAGGCCCTGCAGCTTTAAGTCTCTCACCTTGACAGCCTGTTTGCAGGGCCTGTATCATCTAAATGTCAGAGTCTCATGCACCAAGACTAAAATGTCCAGGGTCCATGAGGCGTAATGGGTATTGGGGGTCAAAAACCATGGATGACTGCAAAAACATAAATCTGTTAGCCAGTATGCCCCAGCACACCACATTGGTGAGCACTTGGGTAAAGCTGGCCATACACTATTGAAATTTTATCCAGATCCTGACGAACCAGCCAAAATTCACTGGGTAGCTCTGTCTCCTACCGGATGACAGAAATGTGTAAGAGGCGAGTGGAAAACTTATCTGAACACTGGCTGCATCCGATTCAGATACCTACTTGGGTATCTGGACAGCTGGTGGGGCAAGCTACAATTGTGTGGCTGGAGGAACCTGCTCGGTTTTTTCCATTCAACCTGTGAACTAAACTGAATAAAAACAATATGTATGACCAGCCTTGGTGCAAAGTTGTCAATAGCAGTCGTTACCATTGACACTGCCGCAGATCAAATGGATGCCGTGCGATAGCGATGCGGGAAACAAAGGATTTGCTGCGTTTCCCGCATCGCACCAGA
The DNA here is from genome assembly GCF_037356315.1 of Lithobates pipiens. Taxonomy (NCBI): domain Eukaryota; kingdom Metazoa; phylum Chordata; class Amphibia; order Anura; family Ranidae; genus Lithobates; species Lithobates pipiens. Next base: position 14,463,643 of record NW_027507903.1, on the reverse strand, counting down.
GTGAACCTAATCCTAAGTGATTAAATCAGCTGCTGAAAGCACTTAAACTGAGGGTGTAAAATAACTTAAAAACCACTACCAGCCAGAACTGCATCCATTTTCCAACCAGATGCCCCTTCATTATCCCATAGTGGATAAAACTAAAACAATCTGATAAATTGTAAGAAACCCGGCTTGTGCCATCAGCACAATGGACAGCGCTTAGGATGCCACTTCATTAGGGTGCCTGGTGTTTTCCTCTGAACTTTCCTTCATATTAGACTGTGTCCATACACACAACCTTTAGAGGCGTTTGGAGGCACAAGCCTTTAGGGGCAGCAAAAAAAAAAAAAAACTGCCAGTGCATCCAGGAGCAGAGGCTTGGCTGTAAAAACACAAAACGTCAAGAAAGGCAGCTTAACCAGCTTGTTTGGTGGTTTTAGGCATTTTTACATTTTAGGGAGCGATTTTACTGTAAAACCGCTAATGCCTACAAACGCACATAAACGCTATTTAAAACGCGGCTGAAATCGCGTTTTTAATGCTGCCGTTTCCTGACAGCAGCGCTGGCGTTTTTTTCTAAACCTCCTGTGTGCATGATCCCCAAGAATCACTTTACTGTGTTTCTTGAGCGTTAAAATTTTAACTGTTTGCACTGTGAACATGTGACAAAGCAGATGAAAAACAGTAATGCCTGTCCATTGAACAATTTATCGTTCGAAATTTCGTCATTACACGATGGAGCTATTGTTTGCTCTCACGACCGAGTGTTAGTCGTAAAAAGGGTTCAAATGATTGTTTGGGCTCACACTGGTGGTAATGTTTACCTGACAAGGCCACTGATAAAGGGGGCACTAATACTGGCCAGATCATCAGGTGAAAATGGGGGGGGGGGGCTTGGTGCTTAAAAAAAAAAAAACGAATGCAGCCCCGCAATGACACTTTTGGGTGTATTATCGCTTTAGGAATAAACGCTGGAATAATTTTTTGTCACTACTTGCACTGTTGACTTCAGATGTCCGCCTCTGTAATCCAGATTTATATATACATATATCTCTCCAACACACACAAAATTTATATATATATATATATATATATATATATATATATATATATATATATATATATATATATATATATATATATATATATATATACATACATATACATATACATACACACACACACATACACATACATACATATATATATATATATATATACACACACACACACACATATATACACACATATTTGTGTGTATATGTATGTGTGTGTAATAGAAATATATATATATTTATTTTACACACACACTAGAGAAAATTTTTTTGCTTAGAATAAAAAGATCACGATTCTCGTGGCGTAAAATGCTTCACATTATACAAAAAAAAATTGGGCTAACTTTACAGGTTTTTTTTTTTTTTTTAATTCATTAAAGTGTAATTTGTTTCCAAAAAATTGCATTTGAACGACTGCTGCGAAAATACAGTGTGACAAAATATTGCAACATTTTTTCTCTAGGGTCTCTACTAAAAAAAAAAAATAAAAAAAAAAAAAGTTTGGGGGTTCCAAGTAATTTTCTATCAAATAAATAATTTTAACTTGAAAACAAAAGTCAGAAAAAGGTTTAGTGTTTAAGTGGTTAAAGTGGTTGTAAACCCTATTGAAACCAAAAAAAATAAAAAAAACTGCAAGACAAAGGCATAATGACCTAGTACCCGAGATCAAAGCCCGCGCAGTGGTGCTCCGGGAATGGCACAGTACAACTGAAGCAACGGCACAGATGTGCCATTGCTTCAGTTGGCTTAAGTGCGCATGTGCCAATGACGTTGGCACATGCAAATACAGGGAGATATCCAGTGCAGCTACAGGTAAGCCTAATTATAGGCTTGCCTGTAGTAGTAAACCACTTGCCGACCGCCGCACGACGATGTACATCGACAGAATGGCACGGGCAGGCATAAGGGCTTACATGTACGTCCTTGCCTGCCCGCCGGTCGGTATTCGTTCGGGAGCGATCCCGGACGAGGGGACGGCCATTCATTCATGGCCACCCCCTCGCGATCGCTCCCGACGAATGAAAATGTCCCGTGACATCACTTCCTCTCCTGTAATGTAAACACAGGAGAGGAAGTGATGTATTCTCTCCTCCGTGTCGGTATTTTTCGTTCCGGCACCGAGGAGAGAGGATCGGTGAGTTGCACCAACACACCACACATACAGTAGAACATGCCAGGCACACTCACACCCCCCTTTACCCCCCCCCCCCGATCACCCCCCAATTACCCCTGCCCCCCCAGTCACAGTGACACCAATTGCTTTTTTTTTTTTTTTGCATTGGTGTCATTTGTGACTAATAACTGTTAGGGCAGTTAGGGTTAGCCCCCTTTAGTTCTAATGTGCCCCCCTAACCCCCCCAATAAAGGTTTAACCCCGTGATCACCCCCCGTCGCCAGTGTCACTAAGGCTGGGTTCACATTGCAGCGGTTTATGAGAACGAATGTGATTCGCACCGCACTGCAGTGCAAATCACATCCGATCTCTGTGCGATTCGAGTTCAGCCATACAGATAGTATGGCTGAATTCGTGTCGCACCCGCCGCAAATTCGCACGGGACCCTTTTTTTGGCCCGCAGCAGAATCTGATCGCATGGGTGTTCACACCATGCGATCCGAGTTTGCAGATCGCACTGCGATATGCGAACTGATCTGGGGGTGTCATTAACATTTCACTGACACTCCCAGCAGTTCGCATAGGGCAGTGTGAACTGCCGCCGGGAGGCATGCGATGCGGGAACCCGCCGCGGATTCATGGCGTTCCCGCATCGCTCCAGTGTGAACCCAGCCTAATAAGCGATAGTTTTTCTGATCGCTGTATTTGTGTCACAGGTGACGCTAGTTAGGCAGGTAGGTATTTAGGTTCGCCGCAGCTTTTTATAGCGCCAGGGACCCCCATATACTACCGCATAAAGCCCCCTGATTGCCCCCTAGTTAACCCTTTCACCAGTGATCACCATATAACTGTTACAGGTGACGCTGGTTGGTTAGTTATTTTTTTATAGTTTCAGGGCACCCGCCATTTATTACCTAATAAAGGTTTAACCCCCTGATCACCCGGCGGGTGTCATTTGTGACTGTAATAACTGTTAGGGCAGTTAGGGTTAGCCCCCTTTAGTTCTAAGGTACCCCCCTAACCCCCCCAATAAAGGTTTAACCCCGTGATCACCCCCCGTCCCCAGTGTCACTAAGGCTGGGTTCACATTGCAGCGGTTTATGAGAACGGATGTGATTCGCACCGCACTGCAGTGCAAATCACATCCGATCTGTGCGATTCGAGTTCAGCCATACAGATAGTATGGCTGAATTTGTGTCGCACCCGCCGCAAATTCGCACGGGACCCTTTTTTTGGCCCGCAGCAGAATCGGATCGCATGGGTGTTCACACCATGCGATCCGAGTTTGCAGATGGCACTGCGATATGCAAACTGATCTGGGGGTGTCATTAACATTTCACTGACACTCCCAGCAGTTCGCATAGGGCAGTGTGAACTGCCGCCGGGAGGCATGTGATGCGGGAACCCGCCGCGCATTCGTGGCGTTCCCGCATCGCTCCAGTGTGAACCCAGCCTAATAAGCGATAGTTTTTCTGATCGCTGTATTAGTGTCACAGGTGACGCTAGTTAGGCAGGTATTTAGGTTCGCCGCAGCTTTTTATAGCGCCAGGGACCCCCATATACTACCGCATAAAGCCCCCTGATTGCCCCCTAGTTAACCCTTTCACCAGTGATCACCATATAACTGTTACAGGTGACGCTGGTTGGTTAGTTATTTTTTTATAGTTTCAGGGCACCCGCCATTTATTACCTAGTCTCACTAGTGTACCCCTAAATTTAGGGGTGTCTACTTTCCAAAATGGGGTCATTTGGGGGGGGGGGGTTTGTGCCATCTTGGCATTTTATGGCCTTCAAAACTGTAACGCCCTTAGAAAGCCTGAAGGCGGTGCTTGGTTTTCGGGGCCCCGTACGCGGCTAGGCTCCCAAAAAGTCCCACATATGTGGTATCCCCGTACTCAGGAGAAGCAGCAGAATTTATTTTGGGGTGTCATTTCACATATGCCCATGGCATGCGTGAGCAATATATCATTTAGTGACAACTTTGTGAAAAAAAAAAAAAAAGTTTGTAATTTTCCCGCAACTTGTGGCAAAATATAAAATATTCCATGGACTCAACATGCCTCTCAGCAAATAGCTTGGGGTGTCTACTTTCTAAAATGGGGTCATTTGTGGGGGTTTTGTGCCATCTTGGCATTTTATGGCCTTCAAAACTGTAATAGGTAGTGAGGAGTGAAGTCAAATATTTACGCCCTTAGAAAACCTGAAGGCGGTTCTTGGTTTCGGGGCCCCGTACGCGGCTAGGCTCCCAAAAAGTCCCACATATGTGGTATCCCCGTACTCAGGAGAAGCAGCAGAATTTATTTTGGGGTGTCATTTCACATATGCCCATAGCATGTGAGAGCAATATATCATTTAGTGACAACTTTGTGTAAAAAAAAAAAATATATATTTTTTTTGTCATTATTCAATCGCTTGAGGCAAAATAAAATATTCAATGGGCTCAACATGCCACTTATCAATTTCCTTAGGGTGTCTACTTTCCAAAATGGGGTCATTTGGGGGGGTTTTGTACTGCCCTGCCATTTTAGCACCTCAAGAAATGAGATAGGCAGTCAAACTAAAAGCTGCGTAAATTCCAGAAAACGTACCTTAGTTTGTAGATGTGACAACTTTTGCGCAAACCAATAAATATACAATTATTGACTTTTTACCAAAGACATGTGGCTGAATACATTTTGGCCTAAATGTATGACTAAAATTGAGTTTATTGGATTTTTCTAATAAAAAGTAGAAAATATTTTTTTTCAAAATTTGCGGTCTTTTTACGTTTATATCGCAAAAAATAAAAATCGCAGAGGCAATCAAATACCATCAAAAGAAAGCTCTATTTGTGGGAAGAAAAGGACGCAAATTTTGTTTGGGTACAACATTGCATGACCGCGCAATTACCAGTTAAAGCAGCGCAGTGCCAAATTGTAAAAAGACCTCTGGTCATTTACTAGCAAAATGGTCCGGTCTGAAAGTGGTTAAACTTCCCTCATTTACACACCAAAGTGTATTCCTTTGATCTAAAGAAAGGGTCGTGAACACCCAGGTTGTGGCCCACTAGCAAGCTGTAATGTCTTTTCAGCCGGGAGGCATGAAATTGTGAGGCACCGTTGGATCAGAGAGGAAAGCAAGCGGGCGAAAGAGAAGTGGGCTGGCGAGCAATGACGACATCTCTCCGCCCGTCTAGCATCACCGCTCTTCCGCCCTCACACCGTGAAGTGTCGGAGGTGCGGCGGGGAGCAGAGAGATGACATCTCTCACTGCATCTCTGCTCTCCTGCCCTCACTCAAGAACGATCACTGAACCAGTTTCACCAATGCAGTGACATCCCTCATCTAGTGGCACAGGCAGGCGACGTGGCATTCCTCATCTAGTGGCACAGGCAGGCGACGTGGCATTCCTCATCTAGTGGCACAGGCAGGCGACGTGGCATTCCTCATCTAGTGGCACAGGCAGGCGACGTGGCATTCCTCATCTAGTGGCACAGGCAGGCGACGTGGCATTCCTCATCTAGTGGCACAGGCAGGCGACGTGGCATTCCTCATCTAGTGGCACAGGCAGGCGACGTGGCATTCCTCATCTAGTGGCACAGGCAGGCGACGTGGCATTCCTCATCTAGTGGCACAGGCAGGCGACGTGGCATTCCTCATCTAGTGGCACAGGCAGGCGACGTGGCATTCCTCATCTAGTGGCACAGGCAGGCGACGTGGCATTCCTCATCTAGTGGCACAGGCAGGCGACGTGGCATTCATCTAGTGGCACAGGCAGGCGACGTGGCATTCCTCATCTAGTGGCACAGGCAGGCGACGTGGCATTCCTCATCTAGTGGCACAGGCAGGCGACGTGGCATTCCTCATCTAGTGGCACAGGCAGGCGACGTGGCATTCCTCATCTGGTGGAAGGCAGCGTGGCAAGTGGCATTCCTCATTTGGTGGCAGGCAACGTAGAAACTGACACTCATGGCTCCCACCGATTCTGCATTATGGCGAGTTGAACTATTTCATTTAAATTACAATGTAATATAAAAAATGTGCTTCAATCATTGTGACACCATACCAACCGTGATGATTGAAGTACCAACAGCAGAACACCAGCTATTGCCTCGATAAATTGCATGCAAAATTTGCTTACCCATCCGCATCAGTCCCCTCAAAATAACTGACTAGCTTTTAACCACTTACCTATATAAAACAGACAATTCCATAGCTCAACTCACCAACCAGTCTGCTGACCAACCAAATTAACCTGTCTAACCGTCTGTTAAAAGCAGGGGTTTAGTTAGCACATATTTGCAAATGCATGTGAAAGCTGCAAGGCCTCATCACGGCACCCTGCGTTGCTTGCAGTCCTTACCCAACCACTTACCCACTGGGCACTTAAACACCCTAACTAGACCAATTTTCAGCACTCACATTTTGAATGACAATTACTCAGTCATGCAACACTGTACCCATGTGACATTTCTGCCCTTTTTTCCACACAAATAGAGCTTTCTTTTGGTGGTATTAAATCCCTGCTGTTTTTTTTTTTTTTTGCGCTATGAAAAAAAAAGCCAAAAATGCTGTTAAAAAAATGCATTTTCTTTGTCAAGTTTGCAAATTAGTAATTTTCCTTCATAAATGTTTCCCATAATTTATACATAGCTTTGTTAAAAATGACAAATCCGTGTACATTATTTGGTCGTTGTGAAAGTTGGAGTCTACAATCTATGGTGCCAATCATTGAAAATTGATCACATTTGATGTACAGACGGCCTATCTCATTTCTTGAGACCCTAACAAGCCAGAAAAGTACAAATATTCCCCAAATGACCCCTTTTTTGCAAAGTAGACAGTTTAAAGTATTTAGTAAGAGGCATGGTGAGTTTTTTGAAGTTGTCATTTTTTTCCCCCACAATTCTGTGTAAAATAGATTTTTGTTCCCCACAAAATTGTTATATTAACAGGTTATTTCTTACACACAGCATATGCATACCACAAAGTACACCCCCAAAACACATTCTACTGTTCATCCTGAGTATAGCGATACCACATGTGAGATTTTTACACAGCGTGGCCAGAGAGGTCCAACATATAGGGAGAACCATCAGGTGTTCTAGGGACATAAAATTACACATTTGACTACCTCTTGCAATTTTGAAGGCCCTGGAGTATCAGGACAATGGAAACGCCCCAAAAATGACCCAATTTTTGGAAAGAAAACGCCCAAACGTATATGCTATGGAGGCATGAGCCTTTTGAACAGGTCATTTTTCCACAAAAATTGGAAAATATGTAAAGAAAAGACTAAGTTAGACTTACCGGTGACGGTATTTCTAAGAGCCTTTCAGGACAACCCCGGAGAGAGTGTAGCTCCACCTTGTAATTAGGAAACACATGCCCACTTTAAAAACACCTCCTCTTCCTCCATGGCTTCAGTTATTGTGGCCTTCCGACGCTGGAAAACAAAGCACAGAAAGCACAACACCATGGTAGAACTTAATACATTTACTAAGCATAACCTAGGGAGGGAAGTAACGGTGGTCCTGAAAGGCTCTTAGAAATACCGTCACCGGTAAGTCTAACTTAGTCTTTCTCAAATCGCCTTTCAGGACAACCCCGGAGAGGATAACCGAGAAACTTACCCTAGGGCGGGACTACTGCCTGCAGTACCTTCCTGCCGAAGGCCTGATCTGCTGCAGACAGTAGATCTAACCGGTAGTGCCGGAGAAATGTCGAATAACTGGACCAAGTGGCAGCCTTGCAGATTTGTTCAGGCGTTGCACCGGCCCTTTCAGCCCAGGAAACTGCCGTGGATCTAGTAGAGTGGGCAGCAATACCTGAGGGAGGTATTTCTCCTTTTGCTTTATAGGCTTCTGTTATAGCCAACTTAAGCCACCTACCCAGCGTACTTTTAGAAGCTTTCTCCCCCTTGCGTGATCCAGAAAATATCACAAAGAGGGCGTTTGATTTTCTAAAATCTTTAGTAACTTTCAGAAACTGTAATAGACACCTTCTCACATCCAATGTGTGAAAAACTTCCTCTCCTGCATTTGCTGGGGTTGCAGAGAATGTAGGTAACACTATTTCCTTGGTGATCGATGGAAAGCTGAGGATACTTTCGGTAGGAATGCTGGATCCGTCCTCAGTACCACCCTGTCCTGATAAATTCTAAGGAAGGGTTCTGTAATAGCTAGAGCTTGGAGCTCGCTGACTCTCCTGGCCGAGGTGATGGCCACCAAAAAGATTGTTTTTAAAACCACCTTCTATAAAGAAGCTTCCTGTATGGGTTCAAACGGTGCTCCCGAGAGACCCTGTAAAACTGTAGACAAATCCCAACTGGGAAAGTCTTTAAGGGCTACTGGTCTATTTCGAGCAAGAGCCCTAAAAAATCTAGAAATTAAAGTTTCTTTAGATAAAGTCTTTTCAAAGAAAACTGATAAGGCAGCCACCTGAGTCTTCAGGGTACTGGCTGCGAGACCCTTCTCCATTCCTTCATGGAGAAACTCCAAGACGGACACCGTGCTCTTGACCTTGAGTTCTCTAGAACTGCACCAGGAGTTGAACTTTTTCCAGACCTTCATGTAAATTGCCTGTGTAACTGCCTTCCTACTAGACAGCAGGGTCTTTACTACTTTATCTGAGAGACCTTTGGCTTTTAATAGGTCCTCCTCAGAAACCAGGCGGTTAGCTGTAGGAGTTCCACCTCTGGATGACTTACTGTCCCCTGGGATAACAGATCTTTTCTGAGTGGTAACCTCCATGGGGGCTTCGAGGCTAGGTTTCGAAGACCCGCGAACCAGGGCCTTTTTGGCCAAAAAGGAGTGACTAGTATTAAGTCTGTCCTTTCTTCCCTGAATTTCCTCAGTACTAGTGGAATTAGAGGAAAGGGGGGAAAGGCGTAGCACAACTGGTAATGCCAGGGGTGAGCCAATGCATCCAACCCTATTGCTGCATCTCCTCAGTGAAGAGAAAAGAATCTGTCCACCTTTGAGTTCTGCTGGCTGGCAAAAAGGTCTACCTGTGGAACCCCCCAAGCCTCGGAGATCATCAGGAACACCTCCTGATTCAGACTCCATTCTGCCTCTAGCAATTTGCGCCTGCTTAGGAGGTCTGCAAACAAATTCTGAGAGCCCTTCAGATGCACTGCCAATAGTGAGGCTGTGTTCTGCTCTGCCCAGGCTAACAACAGATTGGCCAGCTCCATCAAGCTCCTGCTTCTGGTTCCCCCTTGCTTCATAATGTAGGTAACCGCTGTTGTGTTGTCTGACAACACCTTGACATGGTGGCCTCTCAAACTCTGCTGAAAGGCCACTAATCCCAGAAAGATCGCCTTCAACTCCCTCCAGTTGGATGATCTTTGAGCTTCCTGTTTGGACCAAACCCCCTGAGATGTCTGACCATCCAGATGGGCTCCCCAGCCCCAGGCACTTGCGTCTGTAGTAAGGCGCTTGTCCACAGGAAAGGTCCACACCAGGCCCCTTGAGAGGTTTGCCTGGTCTCTCCACCACCAAAGAGCCCTTTTCGTCCTTGACGAAATTTTTAGCTGTTTTTCCAAAGGATCCTGATGGGACCAGCTTGACAGAACCTCCCTCTGAAGGGGTCTGGAATGGAACCTGGCCCACTGAACAGCCGGGATTGCTGCCGTAAGCAGGCCTAGAACTGCCATAGCCGTCCTGACTGAGACTGTCTGGTTGCTCTGTATCTGCTGTACAGCTAGCTGCAACTTTTCCTGTTTTTCCAACGGCAGGAAAACTTTCTGGAGAATCGAATTTAACGTATACCCCAGAAATTTCATTTCCTGTGAGGGGGTCAGGATTGACTTCTCTAGATTTAGAAGCCATCCCAGGCCCTCGAGGTGAGACTGGGCCCTCTGGAGATTGACTAGGACCTGCTCCCTGGAGTCTGCAAAAAACAAAAGGTCGTCCAGGTAAGGGACGACTGGAATCCCCTTCAATTTCAGGGGCTCCAAAGCCTCTGCCATGATCTTCGTAAAGACCCTGGGAGAGGACGAGAGTCCGAATGGCAGAGCCCTGAATTGGAGGTGCCATACCGAACTCCCCACCTTCAATGCCAGGCGCAGGAACTGCTGCGATGCCTGATGAATTGGTATATGAAGGTAGGCATCCCTTAGATCCAGGGACGCCATGAAGCATTCTGGGGTCAACAGCTTTGTGATGGAGAAAATTGTATCCATCCTGAAATGTTTGAACCGAATGAACCTGTTCAGAAATTTCAGATTCAGGATTAGACGGTACTTCCCTGAGGGTTTTTTCACCAGAAAAATATGTGAATAAAAACCCCCGCCCTGCTGGTTTACTGGGACTTGAATCAGAACCTCTTGCTGTATCAGCTCCTGTAACAAAAGCTTCATTGCAGAGGCCTTCTCCTGATCCCTTGGCAATGTTGTCACGTAAAACCTACTCGGGGGTAGTTCTGAAAACTCCAACCTGTACCCCTGATCGACAACGCTCTTCACGAACAGATTTGGAGACAGCCTGTCCCATTGTTCGCGAAAAGCTGACAGTCTCCCCCCCACTGGGGAGATATTGTCACTTGCTCTTAGGGGACTGCTCTGGGGGAGATCTAAAGAGGACTCCACCCTTGCCTTTGCCCTTCTGTGAACCCCATCTGCTCTTGCGCTCCTGGTCTTTTTTATGGGACTTCTGAAAAGCACGAAAATTCTTTTTGGCAACCTGCTTTTTCTTAACTGGAAAAGCCTTCTTTTTAGACAGACTATGCACAGACTCTAAATCGGGACCAAAGAGCAAGTCACCCGAGAAGGGAAGACCACACAGCTTGACCTTAGAAGCAGTGTCCCCAGACCATGTTTTCAGCCAAACTGCTCTCCTGGCTGAATTTACAAGAGCCGAAGACCTAGCGGACAGTTTAACCGATTCTGCTGATGCATCCGCCATGTATTTGACTGCATTCAGGATCAGTGGAAAGGACTCTAAGAGATCCTTGCGGGGTGTCCCCGCCTCAATATGGCTCTTCAGCTTCTCTACCCAACATTCCAGATTCCTGGCCACTACCGTAGCTGCCATAGCTGGTTTTAGACTGACTGACGCAGCATCCCAAGCCTTTTTAAGGATGGAGTCAGCTTTTTTGTCCATTGGGTCTTTAAGGATCCCCATATCCTCAAAGGCTAGATCCGTTCGTCTGGATACCTGCGAGAAAGCTGCATCGACTCTGGGTTTCTTGTTCCAAACCTCTGAGTCCTTATCTTCGAAGGGAAACCTTCTCTTGAGAGCTTTAAAGAAGAAAGGGGCTTTTTCTGGGTCCTTCCACTCCTTTCTCACTGAGTCTGAGAGGACCCTGTGGACTGGAAAAACTCTCCGTTTTGTTTCGTCCAACCCCTGGTACATTTTGTCATGAACTGACAGTTGTACTTTTTCTTCTTGAATTTCTAGAGTAGTGTAGATTGCTTTAAGAATATCATCTACTTCCTCTAGTGATAGCTTGAATTTGGAGCCCCTGCTATCTTCTTCCTCTTCCTCCTCCTCAGAATCCCTGAAGGAGATGAGAGTACTACCCCCTTCGTCTCCAGACTCTTCAGTTTCCACCTGTCTGGATGACGACGCCCTGGGGCTGGGCGGTAAGTTCTGAGGCTCGGTCTGTGCGGGAGGGTTTTGTATCAGGATGGACCTGACTGAATTCAAGGAGTTTGTCAGCTCTTTAACCGAAGAAAACAAATCCTTATATTGTTGAGATGTTTCCTCTTCCACCAATTCTCTGATACAATTTCTGCACATTGCCTTCTGCCATGAATCTCTGAGGGGGGTCTTGCAAGAAGGACATTTTCTCTGACCTGGTCTAGCTTTTCCTAGTGATTTTTCCTGAAACGACATACAGGTTTAACTCACTAAAAGCTCTCAACAACCAGCTGCTTAACACCAAGCCAGTGCAGAGACCCACCACCAAACAGACTACTAGTGAGACCCCAGAACTAGGCTGCAAAAGGTCAGAGCGAAGTCCACCTCTGACCTGCAGCGACAGGCCCCCAAGAGGGGGGAACAGACAAAGACATAGCCCAACAGTAAAGCAGAGGGTGCCAGTGCACCTTACGTACCTGGGCTGGACCGGTGCTAGGGGCGCCCGTCTCCGCCATAGCTGGCTTACACTCTTCCATCGTTTGAGTGAGGCAGCTATCACAAACAGCTCTGTCATTTTAAATTTTCCCGGCCGCCGCGTCATCAGGGCCGGCCGGAAGCGGAAGCACGCGGTCACCTGACCCGCCCCATGATCCCTGCGTTCCAGGCGCTTGAACCACGGCGCCACGCCCCCTCAGAGCGCCCGCGCGTCACCGTGAACGACGCCGTCGCCGCCCGGGACCCGGCGACGAAAACGGAGCCATGCCGCTGACCTGCAGCGGCCTCCGCCAGCAACAGAGCCCTCCCTGCGCTAACCAGCGGACACCGGGCACCCGACGCCGGCACTCCGAGGGTCCTTACTCCCGTGAGATGGCGGGACCAGGAGCTCCAGGAGTCCTCTCCCCGTGGAGATGCTGCTGGGGGTCAAAAAAGAAACAACGAAAGGTAAGCCTTACTCCCCTGCAGAGAGTGTAGCTCTCCCTGGTTCAGGCACATGCTTCCTCCAAGGAGGAAACACAATAACTGAAGCCATGGAGGAAGAGGAGGTGTTTTTAAAGTGGGCATGTGTTTCCCAATTACAAGGTGGAGCTACACTCTCTCCGGGGTTGTCCTGAAAGGCGATTTGAGAAAATTAAAACGCATTTTTTTTTTTTTTTTTTTTTTACACAAAGTTGTCCATTTATACAATACTTCTAACACATAGCATTTACACAGCAAAAATTACTAGGGCTGCAACTAACGATTATTTTCATAATCGATTAGTTGGCCGATTAATCGGTTAATAACCTTAGAAAAAAAGTGTGGTGTATAATTTAGTTGATATGTAAAGTTTTAAAAAAAAAGGGCAATTTATTCTTAAATATCTCTATATGCAGTGGTAACTATAAATAGCCAACTATATGGTTAGGGAGCAAAATATCTAATCCACTCTGAGAATAACAGAGAGAAGAGATATACTGTATATTAGAGGGGATATATACTGTTAGAGGAGATATACTGTATACTCTACTGAAGATATACTCTACTGTATATACTATTAGAGGATATATACTATTAGAGAGATACTGTATATACCATTATAGGAGAGATCTACTGTATATGCTATTAGAAGATATATACTGTATATACTATTAGAGTAAATATACTGTATAACTATTAGAAGAGAGATATACTGTATATACTATTAGAGGAGAGTTATACTGCATATATTAGAGGAGAGGTATAGTGTATATACCATTAGAGGAGAGGTATAGTGTATATACCATTAGAGGAGAGGTATAGTGTATATACCATTAGAGGAGAGGTATAGTGTATATACCATTAGAGGAGAGATATAGTGTATATACCATTAGAGGAGAGATATAGTGTATATACTATTAGGTCAATCTGATAAATATCAGACTCATTAACTTTAACCCCATTTTGTTGCTGGCCGATTAATCGATTATGAAAATAGTAATCGATTAATTTTATAATCGATTAGTTGTCGATTAATCGATTAGTTGTTTCAGCCCTAAAAATGACACCCCAAAATATATTCTGCTACTCCTGAGTATGGAGATACCACATATACCACGGAACCCTGGTTGAGAATGGCTGGCCTAGGCCATCCTTATGTAGAGCAACAATTTTTTTTCAGATCCTCAGTTCTTGGCTATGAGGTGCCATATTGAACTTCCAGTGACCAGTAAGAGAGCGATAACAAATTTAACACACCTGCTCCCCATTCATACCTGAGACTTTGTAACATTAACGAGTCACATGACACCGGGGAGGGAAAATGGCTAATTGGGCCCAATTTGGACATTTACACTTAGGGGTGTACTCACTTTTGTTGCCAGCGGTTTAGACATTAATGGCTGTGTGTTGAGTTATTTTGAGGGGACAGAAAATGTACAATCACTACTTTACATTGTAGACAAGTGTCATTTCTTCAGTGTTGTCACATGAAAAGATGAAAATATTAACAAAAATATGAGGGGTGTACTTACTTTTGTGAGATATAGTATATATTTTATTTTTTTGGATTTAATATGTGAATATTTAATTTGGCTCCACGAGCTGTTGAAAAAGTTCCTCTTAAAATGCGTGATATAAATTGCAGGGCGGTGTTTTTTTTCTATGTGGATGTTGATCTTGTAATGTTCCAGTTGTCATGAATGGCGATCTGTACTAAGAGCAATCCAAGCAGAAAACTACAACCTCAGTGCTGACCGACAAGCTTTGTGTGGAATACACATCACTTAAAGGGTAACTCCACTTTTGTTGGGGGAAAAAATATAACAAATTAAAAAAAAATATATATATATATATATATATATATATATACACACAATTGCTACACAAGTCATATAGTAATTGAATGTTATGAAAAAAAAAATGCTTTCCATTTCAATCTGCAGCTGTTATTTTCTGTAAAATGCAATATGGAAGCCTGGAGGTGTTCTGTACACAGATGGTATACAGAACGCCCTCTCAGATATGTAAATTCCTGCTTGTGTGATTGGCTCACTGATTTTCCCAGAAGTCTGTGCTAAGATACAAGTCATTTTGGGCATCCTCTGCAACAAATTTTTTTATTTTTGGTGAGATACTCAAAGGGAAATCAGACCCTGCCACTTTCCTCATTAGAACCCTTTTAAAGGGTAACTACTTTCATGGGGGGGGGGGGGGGGGGGATAGCACATAAAAAAAATATATAGCTTATACAACAGCGACACAAGTCATATTGTAATTAAACGTTATTAAAAATGACCTTTACTTTTCAATCTGCAGCCGCTGTCATTTTCTGTAAAATGCAATATGGCCACCTGGAGGTGTTCTGTATACAGACTGTACTGAACACGCCCCAGAAATGTCGTTTCCTGCTTGTGTGATTGGCTCAATTTTCCCAGAAGTCCCTAAGATACAAGTCCGATTTCAGGCATCTCCTGCAACAAAAATTTCATTTTTTGGTGAAATACTTTCAATAGGAAATCACGTCTAAAGGGGACGCAGGCCCAGCATCTTTCCTCATTAGTGCTCTGCAGCTTCACAGCTGATTGATCATTATGAAACCACTCCCATTAGACCAGGGCTCGACAAACCCCGGTCGCCAGGTCGCATTTGCGCCTAGATTTCGTGTCCTGGCGACTGGGGCAACGCTGCTGGGGTATCCTGTCTCCATTTGGACCCCGAACTCCGCCGCGCAATTCCATCGGGCCGCGCCGGCCAGTAATTGAGGCCGCGGCTTTGCGGCCTTCTAAAATCTTTCGGTAGTCTGGCGCCATCTTGTGGTGGATGTAGAAATTACACCCTATTCCAATAATGCTAATTCCTAATGGAGTGAAGCTCCCCTGCCTGTTTTTTGCCCAACGGTGAGTGTGGTGGCTGGTAAATGGCTTCTCATTATATTATATATATATATATTATTAAATTTATTAATTTATTTATAAATGTAAATATATATATATATATATATATATATATATATATATATATATATTTTGTAATTTTTTTTTTTTGTAAAAAGTAAAAAAAAAAAATTATTTTAATTAAGGAAAAAAAAAATATTATTTGTAATCCTCCCTGCTTGACCCCTTTCACAAGGGCTGTCTGATCAGGTTCACCTGTCAGTTTTTCAGGCGGACCTGATCGAACCCTTAGCAGGGAAATGGCAGTAAATGAGCGGGAATATGTCGGAAATAGTCACATTCTTTTGTTAACCACTTCGTGCCCGCGCTATAGACGAAAGATGTCTACAGCGCGGACACCAATTGCCGGGAGGGCGTCCCTAGACATCCTCCTGTTTACTTCCCCTCTGCACGCCGCCATGGGCGAGCATCAGGGAAGTTCTGTGTTGGCCGTGTCCCTTGGATACAGCCAATCACAGATCATGCTAAATGACCAATCACAGCGGCCATTTAGCACTCGAGCGGTGTGTCCAATGAGAGGTGATCTCATATGTGGGGGGCTGGGGGCTATCTTCCCCTCACTCGTCTCCATGTCAGGCCAGGGACAGGTCCAGATCGCCGTCACCGACCTGGCTCCTAACTTTTTTAGCTGGCTCCTAGATTCCAAGCAAATTTGTCAACCCCTGCATTAGACCCACTTAGCACAGAGGAACACAGGGATTTCTTCAGAACAAAAAAAAAAAAAAAAAAGTAGAAATCTGCAACAAAGGTTATAATCCTTGCAATGTACAGAGATCACCCAGGGGGGGAAATGTTTTTTCTTTTAACAAAAGTGGAGTTACGCTTTAAGTCCAGCAACTGATTGGCAATTCTAAAATCACTCCCATTCACTCTATACATGGACACAGAGAAACAGCTATTTCTTCAAAATAAAAAATAAAATAGAAATCGGCAACAAAGTATGCTTAAAAAAAATATATATATATATTTAACAAAAGTGGAGATACTCTTTAAAGTGCTTGTGAACATTTGCTCCTGTTTTGAATGTTATGTATTCAATTTAAAGTGAATTAGATCTGCTCAACAAGTAGAAATAATGAGCAGTTTGTCTAGCTAAAAACCTTGCCAACTTCCCGCACACACCGCCTCTGGACTCATCAGTTAGCATTTTTCCCTGCCATCTCCGGGGACTACCCTGTCCACCTTTAAGAGTTCCCTGAAAAGTCATTTATTCAGGGAAGTCTATCCCACACCCACCTGTCCCCGAGCCACCCCCATCGAATCATTCTCTGCAGCTATTACCTTTTGTACCACCACCCCCTCCCTTTAGAATGTAAGCTCTAGGAGTCAGGCCCTCCTGTACCTTCTGTATTGTACTGTATTGTGTTGTCTCCCCCCTATAGAGTGTAAAGTGCTGCGTAAACTGTTGGCGCTATATAAATCAAAAATAATAATGTAGTCCTAAACCTTCCTGTCCTAGGGTGGCAATGCTGCTCAATATGGTTGCCCCTCCCTAGGACAAGTTAAAGTGGAGCTCCACCCTAAAGTGGAACTTATGCTCAGCGGATTCCCCCCCCCCCCCCTCCGGTGCCACAATTGGCACATTTCAGGGGGGAGGGGGGGTGCAGATACCTGTATAATACAGGTATCTGCACCCACTTTCGAGTATAACTAGCCACAAAATGGCCGCCCCCCCGTTGTGTTCTGGGAAACGCACAGTTCTCGGAACACAACAGGGACCAGTGAAGAAGCGCAGCGCGACTTGCGCATGCGCAGTAGGGAATCGGGCAGTGAAGCTGCAACGCTTCACTTCCTGATTCCCTGACAGAGGATGGCAGCGGGGGCAGCCGAGAGATGAGCGATTGCTCGTCATCTGCGGCCGACATCACGGACACCCTGGGACAGGTAAGTGTCCATTTATTAAAAAAGTCAGCAGCTGCAGTATTTGTAGCTGCTGGCTTTAAAAATGTTATGGTGGAGCTCCGCTTTAAAGCACAACTAAACTGAGCACAAACTGAAAATTTTACTTTTGTTCCCCAAAGCCAACTCCCCTCTCCATCCATGTCTCTAGGTGTTAATTTGTTAAGACACCGATTTTTTTATTTTATTTAACCACTTTCAGACCGGACCATTTTGCTGGTCAAAGACCAGACCACTTTTTGCGATTCTGCACTGCGTCACTTTAACTGACAATTGCGCGGTCGTGCGACGTGGCTCCCAAACAAAATTGACGTGCTTTTTTCCCCACAAATAGAGCTTTCTTTTGGTGGTATTTGATCACCCCTGCGGTTTTTATTTTTTGCGCTATAAACAAAAATAGAGCGACAATTTTGAAAAAAAAAACACATTTTTTACTTTTTTATTATAAATATCCCCCAAAAATATATAAAAAAAACATTTTTTTCCCTCAGTTTAGGCCGATACGTATTCTTCTACATATTTTTGGTAAAAAAAACAAAAAAAAAACGCAATAAGCGATTATTGATTGGTTTGCGCAAAAGTTATAGCATTTACAAAATAGGGATAGTTTTATAGCATTTTTATTAATAATTTTTTATTTACTAGTAATGGCGGCAATCAGCGATTTTTATTGCGACTGCGACATTGTGGGGGACCCATCGGACATTTTTGACACATTTTTGGGACCATTGTCATTTATTCAGTAATCACTGCTATATAAATGCAGTGATTCCTGTGTAAATGACACTGGCAGTGAAGGGGTTAACCAGTGGGTGGCAGTGTAGGGGTTAAGTGTTCCTAGGGGCGTGTTACTAACTGTGGGGGGGCTGGGCTTTCATTTAGTGAACACTGATCTCTGCTTCAATCACATGGAGCAGAGATCAGAGTCACTAGTTGCTAGGCAGAACAGGGAGATGCTGTTTACACGGCATTTCCTCCATTCAGCCGTCCCGTGAGACGATCGCGGGGATGCCCGCGGCGATCGAGTCTGCGGGTCCCACGACCGGACTCACGGGGGTCCCGACCAGCGCGGGAGCGCGCCGCCGGCGGCGTGCTCCCGATGGCAGGGCGGCATTGAAGATTGGACGTACATGTACGCCAATATGCCTGCCCGTACCATTCTGTCGACGTACATCGTCGTGCGCTGGTCGGGAACCGGTTAAATTGGATTTGTGATTTATCAAATTTTAATAAAATATTTTTAGAGTAAAAAATCTAAAGATAGTTTAAGATAAATTAATAATTTTGTTAATTCAGCATGAAATAGAGCTTAGTTATGTAGCATGAGGCTATATATTCTGGAATTTACATTCTTTGTAAACTCATTCCATGAATCCAAGCACTTCAGGCTGAGATACCATGCACTGCATTGATGCATTCACACAATTTCACAGTAACCATGAGATAGAACAAAGTTCAGGAATATTCCTTTATCCCATTGTTTTGCAAATCTATGTACACTACAAACTGTGATTGAATCGGTTCTGATATCACCGTTTTACTAACCTGACAGTTTATTCTAAAATTGAATCTTTAAATATATAAAAAAAAAATTAAAGAGTTGCATTGTATATGAAATATTATGTACTTGGGAAATTACTTCATACTATATGCACTAAATTAATGATTTTTGATCTGTCTTAGATAGTGATACAATGTCCCTGATGAAGATTGTATTGATAATTACTATTGAAACGCGTTGAATTAAGTTTTCTTTTCCGGCACCACCAGCGGTTCTGGGGGGTCCCTGGATTTTATAGCAGATAGTATCACTTTCTTAAATGTTTTTAACATTTAGAATTGTGCAATGATGTTTCTTTCTATGATTTTTTTTTATAGGAATAATCAATTGTTTATGTATGAATTTTTTGTACAATAAATTCATTTTTAATATATTGTTTTTTTGTTGCCTTAAAGTGGAAGTAAACCCATCGATTTAAACAGTTTAAAAAAAAAAAAAAGGCATGCCGGGAATGCTAACTGCACATTGGCTGTGCTCTCAGCCAAACTATCAAACCATCCAATGGCTGGTGTCATAACGAATCACATGTGCAGCGCCATGGCAGTTGAAGATTAAACAGAGGCAACTCCTCCACCGACCCGCTGTCGCCCCCCCCCTCCTCCTCCGACCCGCTGTCGCCCCCCCCCCCCTCCTCCGACCCGCTGTCGCCCCCCCTCCTCCGACCCGCTGTCGCCCCCCCCCTCCTCCGACCCGCTGTCGCCCCCCCCTCCCTCCTCCTCCGACCCGCTGCCGCGCCCCCTCCCTCCTCCTCCGACCCGCTGCCGCGCCCCCCCCCTCCTCCTCCGACCCGCTGCCGCGCCCCCCCCCTCCTCCTCCGACCCGCTGCCGCGCCCCCCCCCTCCTCCTCCGACCCGCTGCCGCCCCCCCCCCTCCTCCGACCCGCTGCCGCGCCGCCCCCCCCTCCTCCGACCCGCTGCCGGCGCCCCCCGGCCCGCTGTCGACGCCCTCCTCCTCCGACCCGCTGTCGGCTCACTGACAGTTCCATTCACTTTAATGGGACGGCTGTTGATGCGGCAGTGACAACAAGGTGAGGGACGTGGCGGCAGCAGGTGAGTGGATGCCCAACAGGCACTGCCATGATGGGTCTGAAATGACAGGTGCTCTTTACATGTAAGAACTCATTCTTGCTGGTAGTTAGAATTTTTAATATTTGCAAACAATATGAAGGTTTCCTATTTATAATAATAAGCTGTCATGTTAGTAAAACAGGGATATCAGAACCAATTAAATCATACAGTTTGTAGGGTACATAGATTTGCAGCAATGCATGTTATCTTGCAGAGCTTGGATTCATTGAATGAGTTTAACAAAAATTTTATATTGCAGAATATACAGCCTCTTGCTACATAACTAAGCTCCATTTTATACTTGATAAACTAAATTATTAATGTATCTTAAATAGAAAACTATCTTTAGACAGATTTTTACTCCAAAAGCATGTTGTTATTAAAATACATTTGAAAAAAAAAAAAAAGATTAAAAAAAAAAAAAAAAAATAGATTTTTCTTTTTTTAAATCATTGATTTATATCCACCCTGTTTTTTCATTAGGGTGAGGGGTTTCGAGTTCAGGTTAGGGTTAGGCGTTGGGGTCATTATATTTTTATTTTATTATATGAATAAATAATAAATAAATGTAAAATGCACAAAAAATAAAATATAAATACTAAATATCAATAAATTAACCCTTAACTAACCCTTAAAAAACTAACCTTTGCTCATCTCACATTGTCATAGGCGAAAGGTGAGCACACATGATGGAATCCAGATGTATTGACAAATCAGGTGTCAAGGTGAATGTTTGAGAAAAGTGGGATAGGTGTGAGAACGCGCGTGCGGAGCGACTAAAAATACACAATGATGCCAACTTGTAAATGGCAAAGTACACAGATGGCATCTCTGCAGCTTTATAGAAAACAGGCAGAACTGAGTGTCGGGAACCAGAATAGTTGACATGAAGCTCCCATCACTGAGGATCACCTCCCCGACATCAGCGCAATGTGCTGAACCCATAAGTGACCGCAGATTGTCTGACCGGATCTACGATCCTCCCCACAATCCCGATCACCGAGAACTGGAATGACATTCTATTACGGATCATGTGCTGGGAACCTAAACGAGGAATCTACTTGTAGAAACACAGTGACAGCGATGGGAATAAATTATATTGCATAAAAAAAAAAAAAAGGGGGGGGTCATTCACACCAAAGTGTCAGATTCAGCCGGGTGTTCTTTGCAGTTTACACTGCAGGTTGTAATGTGATATGGAGCACTTATCACTATTCACACATTTTATAACAGAAAAATATCAGACGGGTCACAATTTTAATAATACGGCATAACAGCCAGAGATGTGACCGCCAAATACGTGACATTAGGAGGGCGTGCGTTATCGGGCGCTGGGATGGTATACAGGGTGATCAGACCCTTAATGCTAGGACCCAGAGGTGTGTGTTATATAGATATAGCGATCGATTATACACACAGCCCAAGAGAAGAGGCACTCCCCGGTCAATGTTTAGACAAGGCACAGTGCAAGTTTTTCAACACAACTCATACTGTCTATTTACACACACTAATATAATATATATAAAAAAATATACACCAATAAATATATATATACACACACATATACACACACATATACACAATCTCATATACTAAAAATATATATATTTTACACACACACAGCACAGAGTACTGTTCATGTTTAGGATGGGGATGATTACACACAAAGCAGCCTCATGTGTAGTACATCAGTCCAGTATGTGTGTCCAGCACACTCCAAACATTGCTAACAAACACACCAAGATCATTGGATGCTGCACTGACCACTTCTGGGGTGGGGATTTACTAAAACCAAAGCACACAGAATCTGATTCAGCTCTGCATAGTAACCAATCAGATCCCAGGTTTTATTGTCAAGGCTTGATTGAACAAGCTGAAAGTTAGAAGCTGATTGGCTACTATGCACAGCTGCACCAGATACCGAGTGCTCCAGTTTTGGTAAATCTCCCCCATTGTGTGCTTTATAGAGAATTTTTTTTTTTTTTTAATAATAATTTATATATATATATATATATATATATATATATATATATATATATATATATATATATATATATATATATACACACACACACATACACATATATATATATATATATATACACACACATATATACATACACACACACACTATTATTACTGGTACTTACATGGCACCAACAGCTTACACAGTGCTCTACATAGATTTAGTGCATTCACATCAGTCCCTACCCTCAAGGATATATATTACAGACAACAATTCAGCATAAATTACAACATATACACATCAGAACTGTAATATATATATATATATATATTCACATACACACACCGAGCATTACATTTACTACAGAAACAGAATATGATCCATCACACATCAGCAAAAGAAAAAAAATATATAGAGGATATATAGAGGATAGAGGATATATAAATGAGCTATCTATACATCAACAATGTATACAGTTTTACTCTGCAACTAAATAAATGAAACCAAGATCCAGAACATGAGCAAGAGAAAACACAGTGTGTGTGTGTATTATATATATATACACACATATATATACACATATATATACACACACATATATATATATATGCTTACACTTACAACATAATCCATTACACAGTAGCAATATAAAAAAAAAAAAGTATAAATTTATAGATCACACAATTTAATTTTCATTAAAAAACTGAACATATGTTCCATTACAGAAGAAAAAAAAAGTGTGCTTGTGCATATATATATATACATACACACACTGGAGATGTGTAAATATATACACACACACACACACACACACACATCAATGACACACATACCCAGAATAGAAGTGCAGAGAGTGAAGGGAATGGATGGGATGACCGATCAGAGGATCGCACACGCGGTAACAATGTAACTTTGCTCTCCCCGGTAATGATGAGATGTATGGGATTATCGGATCTCTATATCCGGGGACGGGGAGAGGTTGTGCGATCAGATCGGGGTGTGTATGATGGAAGGGGGGGGGGCCTCTATGGGTCGTGTATGTAGAATTGATCGGTGGAGTGTGTGCGGTGATCGGTATACGATGAGATCGCCCACCTTGCCGAGGTTCACATAGCCGTACTTGTCCGCCAGCCGCGCCGCCTCCTCCGGTCCCCGCGGGACCCGCACAGCCCAGTGGTTGGAGTAGACGGTGCGGGGAAGGGGCGCCAGGCAGGCGGGTAGTAGGAGAAGGAGGACCGGTCCGGTGAGGAAAAGGAGCATGGTGGGAGGTGAGCGGTAAGGCGCGGGGTCCGCTGCCCGCTCACAGGGGCGCTCTGGGCGGACAGACTGCGATCCACTTCCCGGCTCCGTTCATCTACTGCACGCCGCGCTCCTCCGCCTGCTACTTGTCAACTCGTCAGCCAATCGGGAGTTCGACCTGTGCGCGGTGTGACAAAAGGGCGGGGTTTGGGCCGGGGGCGCGACCAGTCAGCGCCTGAATAGGCGGGGCAGTGCGGAATGTAGTGGGCGGGGCAGTGCGGAGGTGTAGCATGCTGCACATTAACGCTTTCACTGCTGGAACACTGTTTATTTGAGCACATTTTATGGCTGAAGTTTAGTTCAACCCCCCCCCCCCCTCCCCTCCCCCCAACCATGATATATTTTCTGGAAGCAGAGACCCTGGAGAATGAAATAGTGGTACTTCCAATTTCTTCATGTCTCATATTAGCGCAACAGTTGAATCACTTCCCTACTGAGCACTTTCACCCCTTCTTCTTCTTCTGATTTTTTTATTATTTTTTTGTTAAAGCGGGGTTCCACTGTATCCAACTTTTTTTTTTGGGCAAAATGACAATGATTAAGATTATTAGATATATGACTCACTTGTTCCGTTTTAAAGACTTCAGTTTTCAGTTTTCAGTTTTCACTGCATAAAAAAACGTTTGATGCTGCCGGTTGGCATGTGAAGCCCACAGGCATCCTCTTCCGGGACACTGTGCTGCTGTGGGCCAGCATGCACCGCCCGTTCGAGCGCCGATCTCGCGTATGCGCAGTAACTGCAGATTGGAGCGTCGTCAACATCTCAGGTTGCCATCACAACGGGCGGCGTCGTAGGAAGTCCCGCCCCGTTGTGATGGCAACTGAGATAAAAATTGTTTCGTAATCCTGCGATAACTCGCGCTTGGCCGCCGCACTGACTCCTGGGAACAAGAAAAAAGGATCCCAAGAGACGGTGCGGCAGAAAGGAAGTGTGGACCTGGACGCTGTAACCCCGCCCATATCCGCAGCCACACCGCCCATATTCGCAGCGACCAGGACCCGGAAATGGCCAGAAATAAATCACAGAAAAAGTGACATGAAAGGTAAAGGTCCTCTTTGTATATAACAGCGAAAATCAGTATTAACCACTTTCAGACCGGACCAATTTGCTGGTCAAAGACCAGACCACTTTTTGCGATTCGGCACTGCGTCGCTTTAACTGACAATTGCGCGGTCATGCGACATGGCTCCCAAACAAAATTGACGTCCTTTTTTTCCCACAAATAGAGCTTTCTTTTGGTGGTATTTGATCACCTCTGCGGTTTTTATTTTTTGCGCTATAAAGAAAAATAGAGCGACAATTTTGAAAAAAACGCATTATTTTTTACTTTTTGTTATAATAAATATCCCCCAAAAATATATAAAAAAACATTTTTTTCCCTCAGTTTAGGCCGATACGTATTCTTCTACATATTTTTGGTAAAAAAAAACGCAATAAGCGATTATTGATTGGTTTGCGCAAAAGTTATAGCGTTTACAAAATAGGGATAGTTTTTTCTATAGCATTTTTATTAATAATTTTTTATTATTTTTTTTTACTAGTAATGGCGGCGATCAGCGATTTTTATTGTGACTGCGACATTGTGGGGGACCCATCGGACATTTTTGACACATTTTTGGGACCATTGTCATTTATACAGTAATCACTGCTATATAAATGCAGTGATTCCTGTGTAAATGACACTGGCAGTGAAGGGGTTAACCAGTGGGCGGCAGTGTAGGGGTTAAGTGTTCCTAGGGGTGTGTTACTAATTGTGGGGGGGTTGGGCTTTCATTTAGTAAACACTGATCTCTGCTCCAATCACATAGAGCAGAGATCAGCGTCACTAGTTGCTAGGCAGAATGGAGAAATGCTGTTTACTCGGCATTTCCTCCATTCGGCCGCTCCGTGAGACGATCGCAGGGATGCCCGCGGCGATCGAGTCCGCGGGTCCCGCGAGCGGACTCACGGGGGTCCCGACCAGCGCGGGAGCGTGCCGCCGGCGGCGCACTCCCGATGGCAGGGCGGCATTGAGTATTGGACGTACCTGTACGCCAATATGCCTGCCCGTGCCATTCTGTCGACGTACATCGTCGTGCGCTGGTCGGGAAGTGGTTAAGGAGAATTTTTTTAGGATTCGGGTGGAGCTCCGCTTTAAGACTGAAGAGCCCCTTAGATTGGAAGGGGTCCCCGCTGAGTGTAGACACAAACTGAATATGTGTATATATATATATATATATATATATATATATATATATACACACACACACACATATACATATATATATATATATATATATATATATATATATATATTAACTCCTTTCCTTCCAGTGTCACTTATACAGTGATCAGTGCATTTTTGTCACTGGTTCCCAAAAAGTGTCATTAGGATCATATTTGTCCGTCGTAATGGCGCAGTCCCGCTAAAAATCGCAGATTGCCGCCATTACCAGTAAAAACAATAAAAAAAAATTAAAACTCCCTAAATCTATCCCCTATTTTGTAGACACTATAACTTTTGCGCAAAGCAATCAATATACACTTATTGTGATTTCTTTTTACCAAAAACATGTAGCAGAATACATATTGCCCTACATTTATGACATTTTTTTTTTAAATTTTTTTGGATATATATTATAGCAGAAAGTAAAAAAAATATATATTTTTTTTTTTCAAAGTTGTCGCTCTTTTTTTTCTTTATAGCGCAAAAAAGAAAAACCGCAGAGGTGATCAAATACCACCGAAAGAAAGTTTCTTTTTGTGGGGAAAAAAAAGACGTAAATTTTTTTGGGGTACAGCATCGCACAACCACGCAATTTTAAGTTAACCATTTGCCAACCGCCGGCCGTCAAATGAAGGCCAGGTGGCGCGGCTCTTGTGGCGGGAGGGCGTCATATGACGTCCTCCCATTTAAACAGGGAATGTGTGTGATCATGTGCGCGCATCCCTGTTCCTTCGGTGGCAGCGTGTCACAGAGCCACCGCTCGCCACCGAGGGGGGGGGGGGTGAACAACCATTGGGCATGGCTGTTTACCACGTGATCAGCCGTGAAGAAGTCATGGCCAATCACAGATGGTTACACCCCCACTGTGCACGGCACGTGCGCGCTGCGTGTGCACGTCGGTGGCGGCGTGTTTCTGGGAACACTGCTCATCACCGACGCTGGTAAACAGCCATTGGCCGGCTGTTTACCTGTGTACTCGGCTGTGATCGTTTCACAGCCGATCACTAAATGTAAACAAACCACTGTAACGAGATGTTACCGGGTTCTCCTCCTCACACACCAATTGTGTGTGAGAAGGGCGGTAACATCTCGTTACCGCTTACAGTGTACAGCAAACCCACGGATTGCCCCCCCCCCCAATAAAGAGGACCTGTCACCAGCCATCATAGTAGTACCTGTCACTCACAGTCCATCCGAGTACCCAAGTACCTGTCACAGTCCATATGAGTACCTGAATACCTGTCACAGTTCACCTGAGTACTTGTCACAGTTCATCCGAGTACCTGTCACAGTCCATACGAGTACCTGAGTGCCTATCACCGCCCTTCAGAGTACCCAAATACCAGTCACCAGGCCATCAGAGAACCTGTCACTAGGCCATCAGAGTACCCAAGTACCTGTCATCAGGCCATCAGAGTACCCGAGTACCTGTCACCAGGCCATCAGAGTACCCGAGTACCTATTTGCAGCCCATGCCTCATAGAATATACATTGGGGTGTTTGCTTTCCAAAATTGGGTAATTTTGTGGGTAATTCCACTGTCCTGGTGGTCCAGGACCTTCAAAAGTGTGTTGGGTAGGAATGAAATGAGATGTGTAATTTATGCTCCTAGAACGCCTGAAGGTACTACTTCAATGTTCGGCCTCTCTATGTGACCAGGCTGTGTAAAAATCCTACACATGTAGTATCGCCATACTCGGGAAGAGTTGCAGAATGTATTTTGGGGTGTAATTTTTGCTATATACATGCTATGTGTTAGAAGTATCTTATAAATTGACAACTTTGTGTAAAAAAAAAATGCGTTTTCATTTTTTTCCACATTTTCCAAAAACGTATGGAAAAAAATTAACCTTTCAAAAGACTTCTTATGCCTCACAGATTATACGTTGGGGTGTTTGCTTTCCAAAATGGGGTCATTTTATGTGAAATTCCATTGTCCTGTTACTCCAGGGCCTTCAAAAGTGTAATAGGTGGTTGAGAAATGAGATGCGTCATTTTTGCTCGTAGAACGTCTCAAGTTACTACTTTAATGTTGGTGCTCTGTATGTGGCCACGCTGTGTAAAAGTCTCAAACATGTGGTATCGCCGTACTCGAGTTGGCAGCATGGATGGCACTGTCTGCAGCACAATATGTCATTGGCGGCATGGGTGCACTGTCAGCAAGTAGCACATGCGTTATGCCATTAGTGTCACGGCTGGCACTGTTTGCAGCACGTTACAGCATTGGCGGCACTGTCTGCCGGTAGCACATGCTTTATGGCCCATAACGCATGTGCTGCCTGCAGAGACAGTGCCACCTATGCCGCCAATGCCGTAATGTGCTACAGACAGTGTCACCCATGCCGCCAATGCCGTAATGTGCTACAGACAGTGCCGCCAATGTCGTAATGTGCTGCAGACAGTGCCACCCATGCCGCCAATGCCGTAATGTGCTGCAGACAGTGCCAGCCATGCCTATCACTTGTAGACAAACCTGCACTTTGTTTCAAGGCGGAGTCTGGGGAGGGGCTGGGACAGGGCGGGGCTGAAGGAGGGACCATGGGTGGGGCCAGGGGTGGAGCTGAAGGGGGCCCATCAGGTAGGCTGTATGGGGCCCCATGACTTCTATCAGCGGCCCTGATTGGCACCATAGTTTGTAGACTCTATAACTTTCACAAAGACCAACGAATATACACTAATGTGAGTTATTTTTACCAAAGATATGTAGCAGTATAAATTTTGGCCAAAATGTATGAAGAAAAATTACTAATTATCAAAATTTTATGTCAGAAACAAAGAAAAAGGCATTTTTTTCACAAAATGTACGTTTTTTTATTTATTTATAGCACAAAAAATAAAAAACCCACTAGTGATTAAATACCACTAAAAGAAAGCTCTATTTGTGTGAAAAAAAGCACACAAGTTCCATATGGGTACAGTGTTGCATGACTGAGTAATTGTCATTCAAACTGTGAGAGAGCTGAAAGCTGAAATTTGCTCTGGTCAGGAAGGGGGTATAAGTGCACTGTATTGAGGTGGTTAAAGTGACACCGTGCCATATGGCCTGGTCATTGAGCAGCTAATTCTTTTGGGGCTGAAGTGGTTAAAGAACAAAACAAAATGTGCGCTATTATTTCTTGGCCCTACTACAGGAACAACGATAAAATAATCAAAACATATTCAATATCGCTGCAATCATCGGGAGCAGGACAATTTGTTTTGGCTTATTGTTTGGTGGTAGGTAGAGATGAGCCGCACCAGAACTTTCGAACGGACCGCAAATTCGTACGAACGTTAGAACCCCATTGAAGTCTATGGGACTCAAACGTTTGAAACAAAAAGTGCTAATTTTAATGGCTAATATGCAAGATACTGTCCTAAAAAGGGTTTGGGGACCTGGCTGCTGCCCCAGGGGAGAAGAGTCAATGCCTAAAATGTTTTTAAAAATGGCCGTTTTGGGAGTTAGAGGGATACAGGTGGGTTCCATACAGGAGAAGGTAGCCTTATATGCGGATGACCTCATACTCTTTTTAAGTGACCCGGCCCAGTCTCTCAGGGAGACGCTACTTATTCTTTCTCACTTCACTGACTGTTCAGGGCTCAAGGTAAACTGGGATAAATCTCAAATTATGTCAATAGATAGGGAAGCCAAGGCAGCTGCGGATCCCAACCTGCCACTCATGTGGACAGATACTATGAAATATTTGGGGATTTACATTTCCCCCTCTACCTCTGATTTTTGTTCCCTCAATCTGGATCCACTGGTGCGGCGGATGAGGACTAGACTGAAGGCATGGTCGCATCTCCCTCTCACCTTGATTGGGAGAATTAATTTATTTAAGATGAAGCTTTTTCCTGCTTTTCTCTATGTTCTCAGACATGCTCCAGTCTGGATTCCTAAAAAAATATTTCGCACGATAAATTCTCTTTTGGTGTCCTTTCTCTGGGGCGCTGGTCAGCCACGGTTTAAGCTCACGGTATTGCAGAGGCCTTGGGGGGAGGGTGGATTAGCTTGCCCGGATTTGTACTCCTACTATGTGGCGGCTCTTCTGACCCATGCTCATAATTGGCTGGTTTCAGACGAGTCCAATGCGGCGGTGGTCCTGGAAGCGGCGTGGTTGGGGTCGTATGAGGCACTAAGACACTTGGTGTATCGCGGTCTGCGAGCCCCTTTTCCTCTTACTGCTGCAATGAGGGCGGTTATAAGGGCATGGAAGGCTGCCAATCTGATGCGCCCCGTACCCTCGGGACACATCTCCCCGCATAGTCCTCTTTGGCTCAACCCGAATTTACCGGAGTTTGGCTCTATTCCCGACCCTAGTGTATGGGCAAGCAGGGGTATTAAATATATTGATCAACTCTGTGTTGAGGGCAAAATTCAGACCTTTGACAGGCTGAAACAACAGTATACACTGCCCAACTCACACTTATTCAGATACTTACAACTTAATCATGCCTTTCGATCGCAGTTTGGAAATGCCCCCGTCGCATTTTACACCTCAAGGTTGGAATCTCTGCTCAGAGATGTTGATCTGTCCAAACCGTTTTCTGCTATCTACAAGGTATTACTCCCAGGTGTCCATACCGGTCTGGAACTCCAAAGGGCAAGGTGGGAAGCTGATTTTCCCTCCTTGGACACGGAGGACTGGGAAGATGTATGGGAGTATCCTTTCCTACAGTTAGTGTCAGCCAGAGATAGATTGGTGCAATTCAAAATAGTGCATAGGGTATATTACACTCCGCAACGTCTTCACAGAATCTATCCATCTGTCCCTGATTCTTGTTGGAGATGCAACTCACTTTCGGCGGATTTCATACACATGTTCTGGAGCTGTCCTCAGATAGCTGGGTTCTGGGTGGAGGTGACTAATTTTATTCTGGCGGTTACCACCGTTAACGTACCTTTATCGGTCGAGATATGCCTCTTAGGACTGGTCGAGCCGCTGGCTACACGCCGAGCGCTCAGAACACTCCTGGGCTTATTGCTGTACTATGCCCGTAAGTCGATTGTTCTCAAATGGAAGGCCCCGGTAGCCCCCTCTATTAATTTTTGGAAGAACTTAGTGAATACGGCTCTCCCTCTTTACAGGGCCACCTACCTTTCGCGAGGGTGTGGCACTAAATTTCATAAAGTATGGGGCATTTGGACGGAGTCGCGCGACACCAACGCTGACTTGAATCCGGACTGATGGAGTTTCATTAGTGACTAGGGGAAGAGTTCTAAGTTGTGTGCTATTCATGTAACCTTGGGTCATTATTTACGTGGGCAATAGGGGATTGGTAGGTGAAGGGTGATGCATGCATATTTTATCCTGGGTCTGAGTGTGGACTACGGTGGAGCATGGGCGAATTAAGTAACTGTCCTGAGTAATGTGCAGTGGTGCTGGAGCGTACAGGGGGAGGGGGGGTATTTCTTTTTTCTGTTTGGATGCACACGCCGGTGGCGGTGTATCGGGTGGGGGGAGGGGGAGGGTTCATTGGTTGTTCCCTGATTGTTTGACTCAGGGGGGGTTTTGTAATAATCAGCCTGGGTATGCCCAATAGGCTGTAGGTTGTTTTATTGTTTTACTTGCAAATTAATAAAAATAATTTCAAAAAAAAAAAAAAAATGGCCGTTTTGGCAGGAGCACTGATTTTAATGACAATTAAAGTGAAAAAAAAAAGTGAAATATTCCTTTAAATATCGTGCCTGGGGGGTGTCTATAGTATGCCTGTGAAGTGCCACGTGTTTCCCGTGTTTAGAACAGTCCCTGCACAAAATGACATTTAACGGAAAAAAAGTCATTTAAAACTGCTTGCGGTTTTAATGTAATATCTGGTTCTGGCAATATGGATGAAAATCATTGAGAAAAATGGCATGGGTAGCCCCCCATGCCCATTACCAGCCCCTTTGGGTCTTGTACGGATATTAAAGCGGGAGTCCGCGGGACTCCGCATTTTTTTTTTTTAAAGTCAGCAGCTACAAATACTGCAGCTGCTGACTTTTAAAATAGTGACACTTACCTGTCCAGCGCGCCCGCGATGTCGGCACCCGAAGCCGATCTCTAGATCGACACTCGAGTGCTGCCGCCACCATCTTGGGTATGGGAATCAGGAAATGGAGCCTTTCGGCTTCATTTCCCGGTTCCCTACTGCGCATGCGCGAGCCACGCTGCGCAATGAGGACGGTCCCCGCTGCCTCTGGGATCTGTGTGTTTCCCAGCAGGCAGCGGGGCACTTGCGGAAGGGGGCGGGCACTTGCGGAAAGGGGCGTAATGTACGCCCCTTTCCGCAGAGAGCTAGCCCGGAAGTGGGTGCAGTTACCTGGATTATCCAGGTAACTGCACCCCCCTCCCCCCTGAAAGGTGCCAATTGTGGCGCCGGAGGGGGGGAGGAATCCGATGAGCGGAAGGTCCATTTTAGGGTGGACCTCCGCTTTAAGGGGAACCCCATACCCATATTAAAAAAAGGAAATGCGTGTGGCCCCCAGGCCCTATATACTCAGAACAGCAGTATACAGGCGGTGCAAACAAGACAGGGACTGTGTAGGTTTGTTGTGTTCAGTAGAATCTGTTTGTAATTTTCAACTGGTACATTTTTAAAGTGTAGCTCCAGTCAAAAAATAAATTTTTAAGCTTTTTGGGAAACATAGGGAACGGTTATCACCCCTGTATAATTTGTTTTGCCGTCTGTCTTTTTTCATCTCACTTCCTGTTGTCTCCTTCCGTTTGCAAGTAGGAGACGTTTGTAAGTTGGATGTTTGAAAGTAGGGGCCTGCCCTATATGCTCTGCAGAAATGTCGGAACAAGGTGTTGGTGTTGCCACAACATTGTAAGCCCTCAAATGACTCTTGGTGGGCGCTGGAGCGCCCTGCTGTGAACGATTATATCAAGAATTGTAATTACATGCCATTGTTGAACAGCAGTAGAAAAATTGGGCCTTTGGTGGTTGTGGTGCTGGTGCTGGTGCCACAACACTATAAGTCCTCACAGTACTCTCGGTGGGCACAGGAATGGGCCTTGCTGTGAAATATTATATCAAGAATTGTAATTACATGCCCCTGTTAAACAGGGGCTGAAAAATTGGGCCTTAGGCACTGGTGCTGGTGCCATAACACTGCAACCTCTCCCATATACTCTAGTTGTAGTGCAGGAATGAGCCCTGCTGCAAAGCATTGCATCAAAAATTGTAATTAAACACCCCTGTTAAACAGGGGCTGAAAAATTGGGCCTTAGGCGCTGGTGCTGGTGCCACGACACTGCAACCTCCCCAATATACTCTAGTTGTAGTGCAGGAATGAGCCCTGCTGCAAAGCATTGCATCAAAAATTGTAATTAAATGCCCCTGTTAAACAGGGGCTTTAAAATTGGGCCTTAGGCACTGGTGCTGGTGCCATGACACTGCAACCTCTCCCATATACCCTAGTTGGAGTGCAGGAATGAGCTCTGCTGCAAAGCATTGCATCAAAAACTTTAATGACATGCCCCTGTTATACAGGGGCTGAAACATTGGGCCTTAGGCATTGGTGCTGGTGCCACGACACTGCAACCTCTCCCATATACTCTAGTTGTAGTGCAGGAATGAGCCCTGCTGCAAAGCATTGCATCAAAAATTGTAATTACACGCCCCTGTTAAACAGGGGCTGAAAAATTGGACCTTAGGCACTGGTGCTGGTGCCACGACACTGCAACCTCTCCCATATACTCTAGTTGGAGTGCAAGAATGAGCCCTGCTGCAAAGCATTGCATCAAAAATTGTAATTACACACCCCTGTTAAACAGGGGCTGAAAAATTGGGCTGGTGGCATCACCCAGAACCAAAAATGTTCTTCCAAGACATCAGCGGAGGGGGAAGAGGATAGACAGTCAACATAACAGGATGTCACGTACCTTCTAGTAGCGAGCCCGGATTGCGGAGAGAGGCCTCCCTTACGACTCCCACTACCGGTTTCCTGGCAATGTAACAGGGAACACAGGAGTAAGGAGGGGTACAGGTGCCTGGCAGGATCAACAGATGGGTAGGATGGGTAGGTGAAGTTCAGTGGAGCAGGTAATCACAGTGAAGGGATCAGCAGGTAGTTTATAGCAGATAACACAGTTCAATGGAGCAGGTAACTTGATGATAAGCAGTGCAGGGAAGTAGGCAACTTGTAGCAGATTAACAGTGCAATATACACAAGTACTTGCAGCAGATAAACAGTTCAATATGAGCAGGCACTTGCAGCAGGTGAACAGTTCAATAAGACAGGTGACTTGAAGCAGATGAACAGCGCAATATGACAAGTGGCTTGAAGCAGACAAACAGCGCAATATAAGCAGGTACTTGCAGCAGATAAGCAGTTCAATATGAGCAGGCACTTACAGCAGGTGAACAGTTCAATACAAGCAGGTTACTTGCAGCAGATGACACAGTTCAGTATAAGCAGGTTCACCTTTAGCAGACGGATGGTCAAAGCAAGCCGGATCGGATATCAGACAGGAACGAAGTACAAGGGAACAGGCAGAAGAATCGTCACAACAAGCCGGGGTCGGGTGCAGGCGGATAGCAGATGGGTCACAGGCAGGCCGGGTCAAACAGGAACAAACAATACGGATCAGGTCTCACAGGTATAACGCTGTAGAGCAGACAGCAGAGACCATTAGCCAGAGGCTAGTTTAAATAGGCCGTTTGGTGCCAACACGGACGCACGCACGCGACCGCGCACGTGCCCGCGCACCTGCGTACGAACGCGTGCGCGTTCGTACGATCGTGCGTACCTGCGACGATCGTAAATCAGAAGACCTGGAGGTCAGTCTCTTCATGCGATTTTCATGACACACACAGACAACACCCAGTCACCCACTAACTCCTGCAGATGGAAGATGGCTCAATTAGAGAACAGCAACAATGGGTAGATACAGGTGTATTCTGCAGTGCAGGCACACAGACAACACCCAGTCACCCACTAACTCCTGTAGATGGAAGATGGCTCAATTAGAGAACAGCAACAATGGATAGATACAGGTGTATTCTGCGGTGCAGGCACACAGACAACACCCAGTCGCCCACTAACTCCTGCAGATGGAAGATGGCTCAATTAGAGAACAGCAACAATGGGTAGATACAGGTATATTCTGCGGTGCAGGCACACAGACAACACCCAATCACCCACTAACTCCTGCAGATGGCAGATGGCTCAATTAGAGAACACTCAGAACAGCAATGAAGGGTAGATACAGATGTATTGTGCAGTGAAAGCACACAGACAACATCCGCTGGCGGCCTTATATAGTGTGGGGCGTGTACTACACAGCCTGAGCTATAATTCGCCACAGGCACCCTGCCTGTGGCCAATCATGGCTCTCCTCCCTGCCGGCGCTGTGGTTGGCCAAGCATGCGGGGTCACAGTGCATGCTTGGCCAATCATGAGCCAGCAATGCACTGCGATAGCGCAGTGCATTGTGGGCCGTGAGCGCCACGCGAATTTGGCGCGAACAGCCCACAGAGTTCTGGTTTCACCAAACGGGCGAACAGCCGGTGTTCGAGTCGAACATGCGTTCCACTCGAACACCAAGCTCATCCCTACTAATGATAGTCAGGCTGCTAATGCTGTGTGCAGCAATGTTGTGCCTGCTGATGCTGCAATGCAGCAAGAGTTACATTTAAAAAGTGTAATTTATGTGAAGGAACTACAGGTGTCAGCAGAGCCCATTAACCCTTCTTTAGCTGAGTCCAAAGCTGTTTGCCCCACTGCTGCTGAAGACTCTACAGCGCAGCATCAGGAGACAGCTGGTACTGCAGCAGTGACTGTGACCATTCCTGATGGGAGAGTGAACATTTCTGTGACTGATAACAATTACCCCAGTACCAGTGTGATGGACACTCGTCCTGCTACGGATTCTGCTAATTCACTTCAAACTGTTGATAATGATAATGCTAATAATAATAATGTACAGACTAATGTGACTTCAGTGTGGGGCCTTGGCCCTGATAAAGCTAAGTTTGCTCAGGTGGTAGGCTCTGCTCCTGGTAGCTCCGCTCCCAAGCGGGGTTTTCCCCTACAGCCTACCGCTTTGGACACCCTGGGATCTGGTCTTGGGTCTCTGGCTTCTGCTGTGGGTCCCAGATGTAATGTAGTAATTCTGAAATGGGAAGGTAATGGATCTGATTCTAGAAATTGGATTTTGGGGCAAATGACCTGTATGCCTTTATACATGTAGCTGGGACACAGGATTATATGGTTAGCTTCACCAGGCCAGAGGGTCTTGACCTGTTCTGGGAGCGATATGAGGCTTGGAACAGGTCAAGACCCAAATGGGAAGGTCTGGCCCCAGTTGCGATTTCTCAGAGGTCAACAGTAAATAAAATCACAATTATTCTGACTAATGAGAGCGTCCCCGCTCGGGATCTAGAGGTTTGGTTAAGGAACTATAGGGAGGTTTTGATTAAGCCCAGCAAAATCCTTGATGAGGGTAACATCTGGACTGAGGGTTGGTCAGTAACAATCAGGATGTGCCAGAAACCATGAAACAGACTGACACAGAAGTACAATCAAATCACACTTGTTTATTAATAAAAATAAAAAGGTAAGTAGAAAAAAGCATAGTCAAGCATAGCCAGAGTCCAGTAGCCAGATCGGGTAGTCAGCCAATCCAAAGTTCATTAACCAGATCGGGTAATCAGCCAGGCCAGAAGTCAGGGATCCAAGGAGAGCAACTGCAAGCAGGATAAGAAGCCAGGAGGGATGTCAGCAAGCCAGTCTTGAAACAAACAGCAGGAGATGGTTCCTTGTGATGTGACCAACGCGAAGGCAAAGGAAAAAGTGAGCTGGAAGGCTTTAAATAGGCAGGTCAGACGAGCATCATCGGGAACAGCTGGTAACTGTGGAAAGAGAAGAGAGCTGGCAATTAGCAGACAGCTGAGTGGCCAGCCCAGAGGAGGAAGGGCTAAGCCAGCCCTGACAGTACCCCCCCCCCCTCAATGACCCCTCTCTCTCGGAGGGCCACCGGGCTTGAGGGAACTCGCGGAGGAGGACAGGGGCATGTACGTCAGAGGATGAAACCCAGGAGCGTTCCTCCGGACCGTACCCCTTCCAATGCACCAGGTACTGTATGCGCCCACAGAACTTACGGTAGTCAACAATGGATTGTACCTCATACTCCTCATGGTTCTCAACCTGAATAGGGTGAGGACGTGGCACCGAGGTGGTAAATCGGTTACAGACCAACGATTTCAATAAGGAGACATGAAACACATTTGAGATGCGCATACTAGGCGTAAGCTACTGGGTTAATCCTGCGAAGGATACAGAAAGGTCCAATAAACCGAGGTGCAAACTTCAGTGAGGAAACACGAAGCCGGAGGTTTGCGAGATGACAGCCAGACCCTGTCCCCAACTTGGTAGGAAGGCACAGGCAGGCGTCTGCGGTCAGCATGGAGTCTGTATCTATCAGCATGACGCAAAGCCTCCTGGACTTGTACCCAAGTGGAACGAAGACCACAGAGATGCTCCTCTAACGCAGGAATACTCTGCGGAACAAACGTGTCAGGCAACATGGAAGGTTGGAAACCATAATTCGCCATAAATGGAGACAATCGGGAGGCAGAATTCAAGGCACTGTTGTGAGCAAACTCTGCCCAAGGTAATAGGTCAGACCAGTTGTTATGATGGTCAGAAATATAGCAACTTAGGAATTGCTCCAAGAACTGATTGGCTCGTTCTGTGGCCCCATTAGCCTGCGGGTGATACGCAGAAGAGAACGCAAGCTGGATTCCCAACTGTGCACAAAAGGCTCACCAGAACCGGGAGACAAACTGACTGCCCCTATCCGAGACAATCACCTTGTTAGGACCTGGGCTTGAACCTGGAACCTCTGGTGTGTCTGGCAGTGACTCTGCTTGCTGAGCCACCTGGAATGCTGGACTGCTCCTTGGACAATTCCTTTAGTGATCTTGTCTTGAATCTTGTTTGCCTTGAACCTTGAACCCTTTGCTCCTCCCATGAACTTCCTATATAAGCCATGTCTCTGCACTTCCTCCTTGCCAGAATATTGTGCCATCTCCAGCCTGTATCTAGCTCCTGTCTTCTCTGCTGCCGCTTATATTTACTACTGCTCGTTATCGACCCTTGGCCTGTTCCACGACTACGCTTCTGCCTGATCCCAATCTGCAACAGCTCGTTACCGACCTTTTGGCTTGCTTACTGACCACGCTTCTGTTTAATCCTTACCTGCTCATCCACTACTGAACCCCAGCTTGCTCACCTCCTGGTGGGGTGATCCTGAGGACTGCGACCTGGTACTAACACGCAGCTAAATCCATCTCTACCATCTGGAGCTCTGGTGAAGACCGGTTAGTACTTAGACTCCGCACCTCAGGTGAGCCTGTGTCATCTGCCAGGGTGATGGCCAGTGTTCCTATCCTGCTGGTTAGTGGTAATCCTGCAACTGCTATAGCAATTGGTCTTCGAGCCTGACTCCAGATCGTGACATAATATTCTGGCCAAAAACATGGAGGCCGCTATAGCAAATGCCGTGGCTTCGTTCAGGCAGCAAATTGCTGAGCTGCAGCAAGAAGTCCGCTTGTTTAGAGGCACAGTAGATCCAACCCCGGAACCGGTATGTCCAGAACCGTTTGTCTTGATGCCTGAGAAATTTGATGGTAATCGTGCATCCTTCTTTTGTTTTAAGATGGATTGTGAGCTGTTGTTTTCCCTTAAGCCTAGGACCTATGCCACTGACTTTATTAAGATTCGTGCTTCCATCAACCTGCTCACTGGACAATGCAAAACATGGGCTCATCAGCTTTTACAGGAAAGGAGTCCAGTCTTGGATAGCTGGGAGGCATTCATGTTTGCTCTGGACTCTTACATTCCTGTTTCTAAGAAAACCAGAGTTCCCAAGTCTGCTCTTTGCTCACGTGGCCTGCGGGCATCCAGGGACAGAAGTACCTGGTACAGATATGACTCCATGCCATCACAGTATGTTCCAAGCCATGAAGCTGAAGTCCTTACCCCACAAAGCCTAGACGCTCCTAATGTCACACGCACACCTTCCCTGGGAGACGTGGAACCCATGGAGAGCGGGGCCATCCGGCCCAAGCTATCTCAAGGTGAAAGAGAGCGGAGGAGAGACTGTGGTCTTTGTTTTTACTGTGGGGGGAGAGGGCATCTTATCTCTCTCTGTCCAATTCGCCCACCTCGGCCAAAGGTTCTCCAAGTGGGTACTTCTAGGATCCTTCCTGCTGTCCCTGAATCTCTGCCTGCTATCCAGCTCGAAGTTCCAGTGTCGGTGTCCCCAGTCGCAGTTCCAGTGTCGGTGTCCCCAGTCGCAGTACCAGTGCCGGTGACCCCGCTTGAAGTTCCTGTGCCGGTGACCCCGCTTGAAGTTCCTGTGCCGGTGACCCCGCTTGAAGTTCCTGTGCCGGTGACCCCGCTACCTCCTGACTGTACCTATGCCTCAAATGGCACCATAGTCCGTAAGCAGGACCTGAAGACTTTCGAAAGAGCCTTGCGAGCGATGAAAGTATCAACAACTGGAACTTCTAAAACTAATAAAGCCCAAAGGAAATAGAATGTTAATGCACCTAGATTAACAAGAGAATTCCACCAGAGGTTCCCTCACAAACCGGGCCCTAAGACGTCCAGTGGACGTCTTGGGAGGAGGAGAGTACTGTTAGGACCTGGGCTTGAACCTGGAACCTCTGGTGTGTCTGGCAGTGACTCTGCTTGCTGAGCCACCTGGAATGCTGGACTGCTCCTTGGACAATTCCTTTAGTGATCTTGTCTTGAATCTTGTTTGCCTTGAACCTTGAACCCTTTGCTCCTCCCATGAACTTCCTATATAAGCCATGTCTCTGCACTTCCTCCTTGCCAGAATATTGTGCCATCTCCAGCCTGTATCTAGCTCCTGTCTTCTCTGCTGCCGCTTATATTTACTACTGCTCGTTATCGACCCTTGGCCTGTTCCACGACTACGCTTCTGCCTGATCCCAATCTGCAACAACTCGTTACCGACCTTTTGGCTTGCTTACTGACCACGCTTCTGTTTAATCCTTACCTGCTCATCCACTACTGAACCCCAGCTTGCTCACCTCCTGGTGGGGTGATCCTGAGGACCGCGACCTGGTACTAACACGCAGCTAAATCCATCTCTACCATCTGGAGCTCTGGTGAAG
This sequence comes from Lithobates pipiens, assembly GCF_037356315.1. Taxonomy (NCBI): domain Eukaryota; kingdom Metazoa; phylum Chordata; class Amphibia; order Anura; family Ranidae; genus Lithobates; species Lithobates pipiens. The sequence continues at coordinate 14,423,908 of NW_027507903.1, read as the reverse complement.
ACCGGTTAGTACTTAGACTCCGCACCTCAGGTGAGCCTGTGTCATCTGCCAGGGTGACGGCCAGTGTTCCTATCCTGCTGGTTAGTGGTAATCCTGCAACTGCTATAGCAATTGGTCTTCGAGCCTGACTCCAGATCGTGACACACCTTGGGTAGCCCATGTAAGCGAAAGATCTCCCGAGCAAAAATGGAAGCCAGTTCCTTAGAGGTGGGCAACTTCTTAAGTGGAATACAATGACACATCTTTGAGAACCGGTCAACCACTATAAGGATAACAGTGTTGCCTTGGGAGTTGGGCAATTCCACAATGAAATCCATAGACAGGTGAGTCCAGGGCCTCTTTCCATTGGGTATGGGTTGTAGGAGGCCCACTGGAAGGTGTCGTGGAGTCTTACTCTGAGCACACACGGGACAGGCAGATACGAAGGCAGTAACATCAGCCCATAGACTAGGCCACCAGAATTTTTGGGAGATGGCCCAAATGAGTTGATTCTTCCCAGAATGGCCAGCTGGGAGAATGGTAAGTCTGGAGCACTGCAGTACGGAGACTCTCTGGGACAAAGCAGCGGTCACAAGGTTTATCAGGAGGAGCATGGACCTGAGCAGCAAGAATTTTGTCACCCAAGGGAGAAGTAAGACTGGTGCGAACCGTAGCCAAGATACGATCAGGAGGAATTATAAGAACCGGAACCGACTCCGACTTGGAAGTGGAGGAAAATTGTTGTGACAAGGCATCAGCCTTTACATTCTTAGTACCGGGTAAGAATGAGACAATGTAATTAAAGCTCGACAAGAAAAGAACCCATCGCCCCCTTCTGGGAGAGAGTCGCTTAGCCTCAGACAAGAATTTAAGATTCTTATGGTCAGTAAGAATAAGAACGGGCACAGTGGTACCTTCAAGGAGATGTCTCCATTCTTTCAGGGCTAAAATGATCGCCAACAGCTCTCTGTCACCAATCTCATAATTGCACTCAGCAGGTGACAATTTCTTGGAAAAGTAGCCACACGGATGCATAGCGCTCTCAGAGTTAGGGCGTTGAGACAGAAGGGCGCCAACTCCAGTCTCAGAAGCATCAACTTCTAGGATAAAAGGCAAGGTATGGTCAGGATGTGCCAACACAGGAGCAAAAACATAGGCAGCCTTGAGAGTCTCAAAGGCCTTAATGGACTCCGGAGACCAACTCTGTGGGTTACCGTACTTTCTGGTCATATCAGTCAGAGGCTTGACCAGAGATGAGAAGTTACGAATAAACTTACGATAGTAGTTGGCAAAGCCCAGGAAATGCTGCAGAGGACGTAAACCCACGGGTCGAGGCCACTGTAGGACTGCCAACAGTTTCTCTGGGTTCATCGAAAAACCAGCAGTGGAAATGACATAGCCCAGGAATGAAACCTGTTCACGATGGAACTCGCACTTCTCCAGTTTACAATAGAAATTGTTCTCTCTTAGTTTCTGAAGTACACGACAGACATCTGTGTGGTGGCTCTCCAGGGACTTGGAAAATATGAGGATATCATCGAGATAAACCACCACGCACAATTGCAACAAATCTCGGAGGACATCGTTAATAAATTCCTGGAAAACTGCTGGGGCGTTACAAAGGCCAAAAGGCATTACCAGGTATTCATAATGGCCTGTTCTGGTATTAAACGCAGTTTTCCACTCGTTGCCCTCCTTAATCCTCATGAGATTGTATGCCCCTCTCAGGTCAAGCTTTGTGAAAACCGTTGCTCCCTTGAGGCGCTCTGAATAACTCTGTAATCAATGGAATCGGGTAGGCATTCTTAATCGTGACACGATTGAGACCCCTATAATCTATACAAGGTCTCAGTTCACCGCCCTTCTTTTTCACAAAGAAGAAACCAGCACCAGCAGGAGACGAGGACTTGCCGATGAAACCTCGAGAAAGTGTGTCAGCAACATACTCTTCCATGGCCTTTTCCTCCAAGACCGACAAAGGGTAAACCCGGCCACGAGGAGGTATGGCACAAGGTTGAAGGTCAATTGCGCAATCATAAGGCCGGTGTGGAGGCAAACTACTGGCTTGACCTTTATCAAAAAAGAAATCACGGTACCTCTCCGGCAGGGAGGGGAGTGAAGCAGTGCACAGGACCTTGGATACATTCAGGAAGCATGTCTCACTGCATTGTGGTGACCAGGAGAGAACCTCAGCACGGAGCCAATCAAAAGAGGGGTTGTGCCTCTGTAACCAAGGATAACATATAACCAGCGGAAATCTGGGTGAGGAAATAACTTGGAATAGGATTATGTCATGGTGAAGAGCCCCTACGGCCATGGACAACGGAACCGTCTCATGAGTCACATAGGCAGGCTGTAAAGGACTCCCATCAAGAGCCTCAGTGGCAAGTGGAGTGTCACGCAGCTGCAGCGGAATCGAGTGCTGCGAAACAAATGCAGCATCAATGAACAGGCCTGCAGCCCCAGAGTCGATTAGATCCTGTATCTCGATGGACGACTCAGCCCAAGATAGGGTGATCAAAACCAGGGGCTTATCCTTCTGGATAACTGGGAACAAAACAACACCACCTAAGGTCTGTCCATGACAGGACCTCAAGGTTTGGGCGTTCCCTGGACGGGTAGGACAAGACTTCAAAAAGTGACCTGCCTGGCCACAATAAAGGCACAATCTCTCCCTCCTCCTAAAGGCTCATCCGCAGAGCGACACGTGAAGCCCAGGTGCATGGGTTCATCTTCACTGACCAACTCGGTACCAGGAGGCATGGGAGGTGAGGGAGGTATGGGTGGGACTACAAAGCTCGGAGGCAAACGTACAGGAGGCTTCCGCAAGCTCTCCTTAAGAGAAAGTCTTTCTCTGAGTCTGGAGTCAATGAGAATGGCAAACGAGATCAAGCTCTCCAGCTCAGTGGGTATATCTCGGGCTGCTATCTCATCCTTGATGGAATCCGAGAGACCATGAGAAAAAGCAGCCATGAGGGCCTCATTTTTCCAAGCAACCTCTGCTGCCAGAGTACGGAATTCATTGGTGTAGCCGGCAACAGTTCTCGTATTCTGTTTGATGGACATGAGGCACTTGGCACTTGGCAGCAGAAGCGGAGCGTGCGGGAACGTCAAAAACCCTTTTAAAGGAGGCCACAAACAGAGGGTAACTCAAGACAACAGGTTTTTGCGTCTCCCATAGAGGGTTAGCCCAGGCCAAGGCTCTCTCAGAAAGCAAAGATATCACAAAACCTACTTTGCTTCTGTCCGTGGGAAACGCCTGGGACAGCATTTTGAAGTATATCTCAACCTGATTGAGTAACCCTCTGCATTGAACTGAATCGCCCCCCAAATCACTGGGGAAATGGAACAGAACCAGACATACCTCTTATAGAGGTAATACTCAAGGCGGGTGCCTGCACAGAGACTGGCGCAGCAGCAGGGACGGCCTGCGACTCAGGTTGTAGTGGAGCAGCCACCGTGGGGGATTCCAGGTGAGCCATGCAATTCAGGAGCGTTTGTAAAGCTAATGCCGCGTACACACGAGTGGACTTTTCAACATCCAAAGTCCGACGGACTGAGTCCGTCGGACTATTCGATCGTGTGTGGGCTGCAACGGACTTTTGACCCGCCAAAGTCCGAAGGACTTTAGAATATGGAACATGCTTCAAATTTTTCCGAAGGAACTCCGCCGGACCCGGTCCCTTCGAAAAATTTGCTCGTGTGTATGCTACTCCGACGGACTAAAACCAACGCTAGGGCAGCTATTGGCTACTGGCTATGAACTTCCTTATTCGAATCCAGTCGTACGTCATCACGTTCGAATCCGTCGGAGTTTAGTGTGATCGTGTGTGGCCAAGTCCGCTCAGCCGAAAAGTCTGTCAGAACTCCGTCGGAATTCCAGCAGAACTCCGACGGAACTCCTTCGGAAGTCTGTCAGACATAAGTCCTCTCGTGTGTATGGGGCTTAAGGCAAACTGATCCATGCAGTGATCTTGCTCATCCAATCTGGAAAAAATATTACCAACAAGCGGATTGACTGTATCTTCTGAATTCATGGCCTTCGCGTACTGTCAGAAACCATGAAACAGACTGAGACAGAAGTACAATCAAATCATACTTGTTTATTAATAAAAATAAAAAGGTAAATAGAAAAAAGCGTAGTCAAGCATAGCCAGGGTCCAGTAGCCAGATTGGGTAGTCAGCCAGTCCAAAGTTCATTAACCAGATCGGGTAATCAGCTAGGCCAGAAGTCAGGGATCCAAGGAGAGCAACTGCAAGCAGGATAAGAAGCCAGGAGGGATGTCAGCAAGCCAGTCTTGAAACAAACAGCAGGAGATGGTTCCTTGTGATGTGACCAACGCGAAGGCAAAGGAAAAAGTGAGCTGGAAGGCTTTAAATAGGCAGGTCAGACGAGAATCATCGGGAACAGCTGGTAACTGTGGAAAGAGAAGAGAGATAGCAATTAGCCGACAGCTGAGTGGCCAGCCCTGAGGAGGAAGGGCTAAGCCAGCCCTGACAGGATGGCCAGGGATGGGAATGTTGTCCATCACCTGTCCTCCTCAGCTTTTATAGGGAGGGATAGTATGACTATTTTCTACCCTGGTCAGCCGAAGCTGTGTCACCGCTGTGGAGAAAAGGGGCATTTGAACTCTTCCTGTTCAGCCTTGATATATTCAGTGTGTTGGGGCCAGGGTCATATGGCCAAGGACTGCACCGATATGATCAGGTGCAACCTGTGCCTGCGCCTTGGCCATCCCTACAGCAGATGTCCTGAAGCCTGGCACAATATGGAGAAGAAGGTAATGGATGACTTGTCGAGGCTGGACAGGATGGAGGGTGAGGCTCCTGGCGTACCATCCTCCTATGCGGTTACTGACTCCCCTGGTCCTGCTCAGGATCCCTCTTCAGTTCCTGTGGCCACCCCTCCTGTGTCAGTAAGTATTCCTTCTGTATCTGTCTCTGTGTCCCCCCAGCCTACTATATCCTCTCCTCTTGTGTCAGAACCTTCCAAATCTGTGCCCCTGGGTCAGTTACCCTCCAGGTGTCTACCCCTTCTAAGTCTGTCCCAAAGGGAACACCCCCCCCCCCCCCCCCCACCGGGAGTGGTAGCATGTACTAAAAAGGTCACTTCTTCCTCTGTAAAGCAGTCTTCTGGGAAGACTCCAAAGAAAAAAACAAGAGATGATGGCATCTCTGAAGCTGACCTGCAGTACCTGGAGGAGAGAGGGAAGGTTGGGAAGCGGAAGAAGCAGGCTGTGAGGACAGAACGGGCTCCATTGCCTGTCTCCAACCATCATAGGTCCTCTAAGTGGTATATTTCTTCATCTGGAGCTTCTTCGGAGCGAAGTTCTGATTCTGAAATGGAGCTTGAGGCTGCCTCAAGAAAGAGAGAGGCTTCTGGTGATGAGCAGCAGAGGGGAGCTAAGAAGCAATCCACCCAATAACCCAAATGGCGGTTCCCCCTCAATTAAAAGTGGTGACAATAAATGTCGCCAGCATTAAGTCAGTAAGAGCTTGTTCTATGGCCTTCTTTTTGTCAATTAGACGCTGACATTTTATTTTTGCAAGAGACTAGGCACCTCCTTGGCAGATATTCATATGGCCAAGAGAGAGTGGAGGTATGGTCCATCTTACTGGTCTCTTGCGGCCGAGCCTTACGGCAGTGTGGAGGTGTTGTTTAAAACCAGCATGGTAAATGACCGGGTGGTTATTGAGGTGGAGATTGGGAGATGTATGGTCTTAGACGTCCTTGTGGGGGGACAGGACCTGAGCCTAATTAATCTTTATGGGCTGCACACAAAGTGGGACAGGAAATGCCTTTTTACAAGGATCAAGCCATTTCATTTTACCTCCCGGCAAGTGGTCTTTGGAGGTGACTTTAATACAGTAACTATGCCCAAGGACAGGAAGGACTTCAAGGACAGGCTGGGATATGATGGCGTTTTTTTAAATAGTATGGTTAGGGATGCTGGTCTTGTGGATGTGCACATTAAGCACCTCCAGGATGACACCGGGTTCACCTTTCATCGAGGTAGTAGTCAGAGTAGGATAGTTTTTTTTTTTGAAGGAGACCTCTGCTTTCTTGCCCCCAGTGGTGCAGGCAGTAGAGTTCTCTGATCACTGTATGCTATCTGTGGTCCTGAATGCTTCAGGCGCTCCTCAGAGGGGCAAGGGCATGTGGAGATTGAATTCAACTCAAGGAAGAACATGTTAGACAATCCTTTGAGGAATTATTTCAGGCTCAGGTGACAATCCTGGACTTTTGTAGCAGCAAGGCTGAGTGGTGGGAGCTGACCAAAAAGAGGATCGCTGGATTCTTCAGGGGCCTAGCCAATAGAAAGCAGTTTAATAAATACATGACCTACCAACGTTTACAGAGGAAGCTGGATATTCTTGTCTCAAGAGGAGGAGATCCTGGGGCAATCTCCAAAGTGAAACTACTTCTCAGGAAGTGTCAATATGACCGGCATGATTCTTAGGTTCTAGAGAGGGACTATGGGAAGTACCACTCGCCTGACCCTTACCAGAACTGCAAACAAGGTGTAGCTGTTAAAACGGTTGTTGGCCTTAAGGACAGTACAGGTTCCTTAACAAAGTCCAGGTCAGGGATCCTGGAGGTCGTGAGGTCCTTTTTATGCTGACCTTCTTGGGAAGAAAGAGCTTTTTGGACAGCTTTTTGGAATCTACTCCAGGTCTAAATGGTGGAGATGTTCCATTGATGAATTTGACAGAGGAGATCACAGTTGAAGAGGTGATGAGGGCAATTGAACAGCTTGCCATCAAAAAGTCACCTGGGCCAGATGGCTTGACGGCTGAGTTTTACAAAGCCTTTAAGTCTATTCTGGCCCCACATTTGGTAGAAGTTTTTAACAGTTGCCTTGCTGAGGGGGTGCTTTCCCCTTCCATGAGGCACTCGGTTGTGATTCTTCTTTCAAAGGGTAAAGATTCTTTGATGATTGAGAATTGGCGCCCCGTCAGCATTCTTAATGTCGATAGAAAGATACTGGCAAAGATTATTTTCTGGTGCCTATCGGCAGTAGCAGAGTCTTTGCTTTCTCGCCATCAGCACTGTTCGGTCCAGGGTAAAAGCACCTTCACAGCGGTTTTAGCTGTCCGGGAAGCCTTGGAGCAGTGCAGGGCTGCAGGCTGGGGAAAATATTTGCTGACATTGGATCAGGCAAAGGCTTTTGATTGTGTTAACCATGAGTACCTGTGGTTGCTCCTTAGTAAGTACAGTCTGCCGGGTGGTTTTGTCGATTCGTCAAGAGTCTTGTATAAGGGGACAGAAAGTTTTCTTCTTGTTAATGGTTGGGTTGGGCAGTCCTTTGATGGTACCGGGGTGCGCCAGGATTGTCCCCTGAGTCCCCTTCTCTATGTGTTTGCAATCAACCCCTTCATCAGGAGGCTAGAGAGTGGCATGTTGTTTGGGGTGCCAGTGGGGCTCCCGGGTGAGCCGCCTTTGAGGGTTGTTGCCTATGTGGACGATGTGTCGGTGATTGTCACTGGGCCAGATGAAGCAGAGGAGGTGGTCTCTCTGACATCACGGTATTCTGAAGCATCAGGCTCCAAGATCAATCAGGAAAAGAGTGAAGTTTTCTGGATGGGAAAGGAAGGTGAGGGGTTTGATCTCCCGGACACCTTTCCAGTGCCACAGGAAAGAATTAAGATTCTAGGCATTGAATTTGGACCCGGCGATTATGGCCTCAAAAACTGGGAAGGCAGGCTAGAAATTGCCAATACTAAGGTGGTCAGCTGGAAGAGATGGAAGTTATCTCTGAGGGAAAGGGTTGATCTGATTAAGACTTACTTGATTCCGATCTTCTTGTATGTCAGCTTTGTCTGCATCTTGCCAGTGTCTCTCTATGCTAGGGTCAGTAGTGTGTTCTTTCAGATGCTGTGGGGGAACAGACTGAACCTCATCAAGAGGAATGTCACCTATCTATCCTGGGGGGAGGGTGGCTTAGGTATGGTCAACCCAGTTCTTTTCTTTTCACTGCTATTTCTCAAATTTAACATTGGTAATTAAGGATGAGCTGAACACCCCTCGGTTCGGTTCGCACCAGAACCTGCAAACAGACCTAAACTTTGTGTGAACTTTAGAACCCTATTAAAGTCTATGGGACTCGAACGTTCAAAATCTAAAGTGCTCATTTTAAAGGCTAATATGCAAGTTATTGTCCTAAAAAGTGTTTGGGGACCTGGGTCCTGCACCGGGGGACATGTATCAATGCAAAAAGTTTTAAAAACTGCAGTTTTTTCAGGAGCAGTGATTTTAATAATGCTTAAAGTGAAACAATAAAAGTGTAATATTCCTTTAAATTTTGTACCTGGGGGTGTGTGTATAGTATGCCTGTAAAGGGGCACATGTTTCCTGTGCTTAGAACTGCTTGTCATTTCTGAAAAAATGTTATTTAAAATCACTTGTGGCTATAATGAATCGCAGGTTTCCGTTACATCAGAGGAGGGCGGGGTCACCCACACGTCATTGGGGAAGCCAGGTTTCCCCACTTGCGTCAGAGGGGGCGGGGTCAGGTGACGGGTGGCCCCGTCCTCCTCATATAAGAAATGTCAGGCTGCCGGGATCCAGTGTCTCCGCCAGTGGAAACAGAGGAAGGATGGATGGAGTGCGCTGCGCTGGACGAAGAGATCACCCGTCGCTGGATCAGATCAGCCATCGCTGGACCCTGGAGAGATGGTCATCCGTCGCTGGATAGCAAAAGTGGATTACCACCACTGGAATCTTTTTTTATTTTTTTTTTATTTTTAATAAAGGACTTTTTCAAAAGTGTATTTGTCTTTTTTTAACATTCTTTTACACTTTCTTTGGGAAATGGTACGGGTAAAAGTACCCCCTTACCATTTCAAACAGGGGGGGCAGGATCTGAGGGTCCCCTTGTTAAAGGGGGCTTCCAGATTCTGATAAGCCCCACACCTGCAGACCCCCACAACCACCGGCCAGGGTTGTGGGGATGAGGCCCTTGTCCTCATCAACATGGGGACAAGGTGCTTTGAGGGGTCTGTGACTCCCCCCAATCCTCCGAATGTTGAGGGCATGTGGCCTGGTATGGTTCAGGGGGGGCGCTCTCTTGTCCCCCCCATCTTTTCCTGTGGCCTGCCAGGTTGCGTGCTCGGATAAAGGGTCTGGTATGGATTTTTAGGGGGAATCCCACGTCATTTTTTTTTTTAAATTTGACGCGGGGTTCCCATTAATATCTATTCCAGACCTGAAGGGTCTGGTATGGATATTTAGGGGGAACCTCACGTCATTTTTTTTTTAAATTTGATGCGGGGTTCCCCTAAAAATCCATACCAGACCTGAAGGGCCCGGTAATTGAATTTGGGGGAACCCCGCTTTTTTTAAAAAATTTTTGTCAATGACTTTTAATGACTGTTCTCTTTATTACTGGAGCCGAGTGATTTTAAATGACTTTTTTTCCTGCAGAAATCACACTTTGTGCAGGGACAGTTCTAAGCACAGGAAACATGCACCCCTTTACAGGCATACTATAGACACCCCCCAAGTATGAAATTTAAAGGAATATTACACTTTTATTGTTTCACTTTAAGCATTATTAAAATCACTTCTCCCGAAAAAAACTGCAGTTTTTAAAACTTTTTTTTGCATTGTGCATTGATACATGTCCCCTGGGGCAGGACCCAGGTCCCCAAACACTTTTTAGGACAGTAACTTGCATATTAGCCTTTAAAATTAGCACTTTAGATTTCTCCCATAGACTTGTACAGGGTGTTCCGCTGCTTTTCGAATTTGCTGCAAACACCCCAAATTGTTCACTGTTCGAGTCGAACATGAGTTCGACTGGAACTCGAAGCTCATCCCTTTTGGTAATATGCTTGCAGTGGAACCTCCTGGATGGGTAGGCATATTTAGATCTTGGTTTAGGCCTTTTCTACGACTTTGGGAAGAAGGTGGCCAAGTGAAGAATCTCAGGGGTCATCGTGGTCAGCTACCAGCCTATGTTGCTCCGTGCCTGAAGTTACTGTGGCAGTGGCGATTGTCGGCTGAAGATCTCAGATCGGTTCCGAGGAAAGTCCTTATGAGTCGAGTCTTGAGCGAAGTCTTTCATGACCCACTGGCCTTAAGGGATTGCCCAGGCCCAGTTTAGAGGGTAGGGTACAGAGTACCCCCTAAATTTAGGGATCTGGCCTGGTTGTGCTTCCATGGGAGGCTCTATGTTCGGGGCAATTTGAAATTCCGCAGTGGGGTGGATAGTAGCTGTCCTCGGGAGGAGTGTGCAGATGAGGAGGAGACTATGGACCATTTTCTGCTTCATTGCCCCTTTAACATAGAGGTGTACAAACAGGTGGTGCGGGCCCTCTGTGTTCCTTTCCTCTCCAGGCTGGGTTATGCTGAGTGGGTGTACGGAGCATTCAATACTGGTGGGGTTTTTTGTTTGGATACACTTTTTCTAGTTAGCCTAGTAGTCCGTTATTTCACCTGGAGCGCGCGGTGTCAAGTCTGCACTGGGCATAAAATCCTTCCTGTTGAGGTGGTGGTGTATGACATTCTGCATGAGGTGGAGAAGATTCGGGTGCTTGAGAGAGACAAGCGGAGTCAGGGGGCTTGGTTGAAGGCGTGGAGGGGTTTCAAGCCTCCCTGACTGCCAGGAATCTCTTTCCCGGGTGTGGCTCTCTGTCTCTTATCACCCTAGATTTTATCATTTATCATTCATTTTTCATAAATGGCTGCGTACATAGGTGATGGGTTGTGCCTCTGTTGCTTTATGTAAAATAGTTTTCTAAAAATGTTTTGATAGTGGACTATGAATATATTGTATATATTCTGAACATGGATGTATATTCCTTTGTTTTCTGTTGAAGTTTTATACTATGGTTTTGTTTTTTACTTTTGTATAAAATTGGTCGCTTGATTCTTTTTCAATAAAAGATCAATAGTGTCCCATTATTGGTATCAGTGGGAGGAATAGTGTCCCATTATTGGTGTCAGTGGGAGGAATAGTGTCCCATTATTGGTGTCAGTGGGAGGAATAGTGTCCCATTATTGGTGTCAGTGGGAGGAATTGTGTCCTGTCATTGGTATCAGTGAGAGGAATAGCACCCCATCATTGGTGTCAGTGGGAGGAATAGTGTCCCATTATTGGTATCAGTGGGGGGAATAGTGTCCCATTATTGGGGTCAGTGGGAGGAATAGTGTCCCATCATTGGTTTCAGTGGGAGGAATAGTGTCCCATCATTGGAGTCAGTGGGAGGAATAGTGTCCCATCATTGGTGTCAGTGGGAGGAATAGTGTCCCATCATTGATATCAGTGGGAGGAACAATGCCACATCATTGGTGTCGGGGGGGAGGAATAGTGCCCCACCCATCATTGGAGCACAGGTGTGTCAGGTGGAAGGTGTCTCTGGAGCTCCTCCAGCTGATCTGTGTGAGAGGGGAGTGGTGGTGAAATCTCTCCCAGCTCTCCTGGCCCCTTTCTGGGGAAGCCATGGAGGCCAGCAGGTCCTCTCCTGCCTGAAGTTCTCAGCCATCTCCTGGGCCTTCGGGTGACATGCCTTCGTGTGGACAAGCTGATCTCTCTGCCCCTGGTGAGAACGACGACTCTCAAGCCATTTGGGAGTGAGTGGTGGCCGGGATAAAGGTCCTGAAAAGGGAGAGGGATAAGCTTTACAAGCTACGAGCCGAGCTGAAGCCATGATGGAAGGCAGAGATGGGCCCTTCAAACAGAAGTTTGGAAACGACAGGAGGTTTGGAAGGATGACAAAGATGGAGGTGGAGGAGGAGACCCCCAATTCCACCCCCCTGCCCCCCCAGGGAGAGGTAAGCAGCCCCATGCCCTCCCAGGACTCAGGAGGCATGTTGAGGACCATCCAGGTCATCGAGTCTCCTATGCGGGGGGATCAGTTGCTATTTAATGAGGAGGACATTACAGATAATGTACCTGATAAAGTAAAGCCTGCTAAGCCCCATGTTGTGGATAAGACTGTGTTTGTGCCTTTCACAGATGCTGACAATGTGCCTGATGACAGTCAGACTGCTGATGCTGCTAATGCTGTGTGCAGCCATGTTGTGCCTGCTGATATTGCAATGCAGCAAGACTTACATTTAAAAAGTGTCATTTCTGTGGAGGAACTACAGGTGTCAGCAGAGCCCATTAACCCTTTTTTAGCAGAGTCCAAAGCTGTTTGCCCCACTGCTGCTGAAGACACTACAGCGCAGCATCAGGAGACAGCTGGTACTGCAGCAGTGACTGTGACTATTCCTGATGGGAGAGTGAACGTTTCTGTGACTGATAACAATCACCCCAGCACCAGTGTGATGGACAATCGTCCTGCTATGGATTCTGCTAATACACTTCAAACTGTCGATAATGATAATATAATAATAATAATAATGTACAGACTAATGTGACTTCAGTGTAGGGCCTTGGCCCTAATAAACCTACATTTGCTCAGGTGGTACGCTTTGCTCCTGGTAGCTCCGCTCCCAAGCGGGATTTTCCCCTACAGCCTACCACTTTGGGCACCCCGGGATCTGGTCTTGGGTCTCTGGCTTCTGCTGGGGGTCCCAGACGTAATGTAATGATTCTGAAATGGGAAGGTGGTGCAGTCCCTCCAGCGCGGTGTGCGGTGGTGGATCTGATTCTGGAAATGGGTTTTGGGGCCAATGACCTGTATGCCTTTATACGTGTAGCCGGGACACGGGATTATACGGTTAGCTTCACCAGGCCAGAGGGTCTTGACCTGTTCTGGGAGCGATATGAGGCTCGGTGCAGGTCAAGACCCGAATGGGAAGGTCTGGCACCAGTTGCAATTTCTCAGAGGTCAACAGTAAAAAAAATCACAATCATTCTGACCAATGAGAGCGTCCCCGCTCAGGATTTAAAGGTTTGGTTGCGGAATTATGGGGAGGCTTTGATTAAGCCCAGCAAAATCCTTGATGAGCGTAACATCTGGACTGGGGGTTGGTCAGTAACAGTCAGGTTGGCCAGGGATGGGATTGTTGTCCGTCACCTGCCCTCCTCAGCTTTTATAGGGAGGGATAGGATGACTATTTTCTACCCTGGTCAGCCAAAGCTGTGTCACTGCTGTGGAGAAAAGGTGCATTTGAGCTCTTCCTGTTCAGCCTTGATATGTTCAGTGTGTCGGGGTCAGGGTCATATGGCAAAGGACTGCACCGATATGATCAGATGTAACCTGTGCCTGTGCCTTGGCCATTCCTACAGCAGATGTCCTGAAGCCTGGCACAATATGGAGAAGGAGGTAATGGATGACTTGTCGAGGCTGGACAGGATGGAGGGTGAGGCTCCTGGTGTACCATCCTCCTCTGCGGTGACTGACTCCCCCGGTCCTGCTCAGGATCCCTCTCCAATTCCTGTGTCTGTAAGTATTCCTTCTGTATCTGTCTCTGTGTCCCCCCCATCCTACTGTACCCTCTCCTCTTGTGTCAGAACCTTCCAAGTCTGTGCCCCCCCGGGTCAGTTAGCCCCCAGGTGTCTACCCCTTCTAAGTCTGTCTCAAAGGGAACACCACCCCCACCAGGAGTGGTAGCAGGTACTAAAAAGGTTGCTTCTTATTCTGTAAAGGAGTCTTCTGTGAAGACTCCAAAGAAAAAAACAAGAGATTATGGCATCTCTGAAGCTGACCTGCAGTACCTGGAGGAGAGAAGGAAGGTTGGGTAATGGATGCAGGTGGTGAGGACGGAACGGGCTCCAGTGCCTGTCTCCAACCGTCATAGGACCTCTGAATGGTATATTTCTTCTTCTGAGCGAAGTTCCGATTCTGAAATGGAGTTTGAGGCTGCCTCAAGAAAGAGAGAGGCTTCTGGTGATGAGCAGCAGAGGGGAGCTAAGAAGCAATCCACCCAATAACCCAAATGGCAGTTCCCCCTTCGTTAAAAGTGGTGACAATAAATGTTGCCAGCATTAAGTCAGTAAGAGCTCGTTCCATGGCCTTCTTTTTGTTCAGCCAATTAGACGCTGAAATTTTTGCAAGAGACTAGGCTCACCTCCTTGGCAGATATTCATATGGCCGAGAGAGAGTGGAGGTATGGTCCATCTTACTGGTCTCTTGCGGCCGAGCCTTACGGCGGTGTGGCGGTGTTGTTTAAAACCGGTATGGTAAATGTCCGGCGGGTTATTGAGGTGGAGATTGGGAGATGTATGGTCTTATGCCGCGTACATACGACCAGACTTTTCGAGGGATTAAGTCCGACAGACTTTCGAAGGAGTTCTGACCGAGTTCTGGCAGAATTCTGACGGACTTTCCGAATGAGCGGACTTGGCCACACACAATCACACCAAACTCGGATTCGAACGTGATGACGTACGACTCGACTCGAATAAGGAAGTTCATAGCCAGTAGCCAATAGCTGCACTAGCGTCGGTTTTAGTCCGTCGGAATAGCATACACACGAGCGAATTTCTCGGTAGGAACTGGGTCCGGCAGAGTTCTGGCCGAAAAATTTGAAGCATGTTTCATTTCTAAAGTCTGTCAGACTTTTGCGAATCATAAGTCCGTTGCAGCCCACACACGATCGAATAGTCTGCCGGAATCATTCCGTCAGACTTTGGATGTTGAAAAGTCCGGTCGTGTGTACGGGGCTTTAGACATCCTTGTGGGGGGACAGGACCTGTGCCTAATTAATGTTTATGGGCCGCACACAAAGTGGGACAGGAAATGCCTTTTTACAATGATCACGCCATTTCTTTTTACATCCCGACAAGTGGTCTTTGGAGGTGACTTTAATACAGTAACTAGGCCCAAGGACAGGAAGGACTTCAAGGACAGGCTGGGATATGATAGCGTGTTTTTTCAAATAGTATGGTTAGGGATGCTGGTCTTGTGGATGTGCACATTAAGCACCTCCCAGATGACACCGGGTTCACCTTTCATCGAGGTAGTAGTCAGAGTAGGATAGATAGATTTTTTTGAAGGAGACCTCTGCTTCCTCACTCCCAGTGATGCAGGCAGTAGAGTTCTCTGATCACTGTATGCTATCTGTGGTCCTGAATGCTTCAGACGCCCCTCAGAGGGGCAGGGGCATCTGGAGACTGAATTTGAATCTACTCAAGGAAGAACATGTTAGACAATCCTTTGAGGAATTCTTTCAGGCTCAGGTGACCATCCTGGACTTTTGTAGCAGTAAGGCTGAGTGGTGGGAGCTGACCAAAAAGAGGATCACTGGATTCTTCAGGGGCCTAGCCAATAGAAAGCAGTTTAATAAATACATGACCTATCAACGTTTATGGAGGAAGCTGGATATTCTTGTCTCAAGAGGAGGAGATCCTGGGGCAAACTCCTTGTCAGGAAGTGTCAATATGACAGGCATGCCTCCTTGGTTCTAGAGCGGGACTATGGGAAGTACCACTCGCCTGACCCTTACCAGAATTGCAAACAAGGTGTAGCTGTTAAAACGATTGTTGGCCTTAAGGACAGTACAGGTTCCTTGACAAAGTCCAGGTCAGGGATCCTGGAGGTCGTGAGGTCCTTTTTATGCTGACCTTCTTGGGAGGAAAGAGCTTGACCGTGACAAGATGGACAGCTTTTTGGACTCTACTCCAGGTCTAAATGGTGGAGATGTTCCATTGATGAATTTGACAGATGAGATAACAGTTGAAGAGGTGATGAGAGCAATTGATCAGCTTGCCATCAAAAAGTCACCTGGGCCGGATGGCTTGATGGCTGAGTTTTACAAAGCCTTTAAGTCTATTCTGGCCCCACATTTGGTAGAAGTTTTTAACAGTTGCCTTGCTGGGGGGGGGGGGGGGGGGGGTGCTTTCCCCTTCCATGAGGCACTCGGCTGTGATTCTTCTTTCAAAGGGTAAAGATCCTTCGATGATTGAGAATTGGCGCCCCATCAGCCTTCTTAATGTCGATAGAAAGATACTGGCAAAGATTCTTTTCTGGCGCCTATCATCAGTAGCAGAGTCTTTGCTTTCTCGCCATCAGCACTGTTCGGTCCAGGGTAGAAGCACATTCACAGCGGTTTTAGCTGTCCGGGAGGCCTTGGAGCGGTGCAGGGCTGCAGGCTGGGGAAAATATTTGCTGACATTGGATCAGGCAAAGGCTTTTGATTGTGTTAACCATGAGTACCTGTGGTTGCTCCTTAGTAAGTACAGTCTGCCAGGTGGTTTTGTCGATTCGTTAAGAGTCTTGTATAAGGGGACAGAAAACTTTCCTCTTGTTAATGGTTGGGTTGGGCAGTCCTTTGAGGTTGGCTCCGGGGTGCGCCAGGGTTGTCCCCTGAGTCCCCTGCTCTATGTGCTTGCAATCGACCCCTTCATCAGGAGGCTAGAGAGCAGCATGTTTTGTGGGGTGCCACTGGGGCTCCCAGGTGAGCCGCCTTTGAGGGTTGTTGCCTATGCGGACGATATGTCGGTGATTGTCACTGGGGCAGATGAAGCAGAGGAGGTGGTCTCTCTGACATCACGGTATTCTGATGCATCAGGCTCCAAGATGAACCAGGAAAAGAGTGAAGTTTTCTGGATTGGAAAGGAAGGTGAGGGGTTTGATCTCCCAGACACCTTTCCGGTGCCCCAGGAAAGAATTAAGATTCTAGGCATTGAATTTGGACCCGGCGATTATGGCCTCAAAAACTGGGAAGGCAGGCTGGAAATTGCCAATACTAAGGTGGTCAGCTGGAAGAGATGGAAGTTATCTCTGAGGGAAAGGGTTGATCTGATTAAGACTTACCTGATTCCGATCTTCTTGTATGTCAGCTTTGTCTGCATCTTGCCAGTGTCTCTCTATGCTAGGGTCAGTAGTGTGTTCTTTCAGATGCTGTGAGGGAACAGACTGAACCCCATCAAGAGGAATGTCACCTATCTATCCAGGAGGGAGGGTGGCTTAGGTATGGTCAACCCAGTTCTTTTCTTTTCACTGCTATTTCTCAAATTTAACATTGGTAATATGCTTGCAGTGGAACCTCCTGGATGGGTAGGCATATTTAGATACTGGTTTAGGCCTTTTCTACGACTTTGGGAAGAAGGTGGCCAAGTGAAGAATCTCGGGGGTCATCGTGGTCAGCTACCATCCTATGTTGCTCCGTGCCTGAAGTTACTGCGGCAGTGGCGATTGTCGGCTGAAGATCTCAGATCGGTTCCAAGGAAAGTCCTTCTGAGTCGAGTTTTGAGTGAAGTCTTTCATGACCCACTGGCCTTAAGGGGTTGCCCAGGCCCAGTTTTGAGGGTGGGGTTAAGATTGATTAATCTGGACAGAGTACCCCCTAAATTTAGGGATTTGGCCTGGCTGTGCTTCCATGGGAGGCTCTATGTTCGGGGCAATTTGAAATTCCGCAGTGGGGTGGATCGTAGCTGTCCTCGGGAGGAGTGTGCAGATGAGGAGGAGACTATGGACCATTTTATGCTTCATTGCCCCTTTAACATAGAGGTGTACAAACAGGTGGGACGGCCCTCGGTATTCCTTTCCTCTCCAGGCTGGGTTATGCTGAGTGGGTGTACGGAGCATTCAATACTGGTGGGGTTTTTTGTTTGCATACACTTTTTCTAGTTAGCCTAGTAGTCCGTTAGTTCACCTGGAACGCACGGTGTCAGGTCAGCATTCGGCATAAAATCCTTCCTGTTGAGGTGGTGGTGTATGTCATTCTGCATGAGGTGGAGAAGATTCGGGTGCTTGAGAGAGACAAGCGGAGTCAGGGGGCTTGGTTGAAGGCGTGGAGGGGTTTCAAGCCTCCCTGACTGCCAGGAGTCTCTTTCCCGGGTGTGGCTGTCTGTCTCTTATCACCCTAGATTTTATCATTTATGATTCATTTTTGATAAATGGCTGCGTACATAGGTGATGGGTTGTGCCTCTTAGGCCCTCTCTGCTGCTTTATGTAAATAGTTTTCTAAGCATGTTTTGGTAATGGACTATGTATATATTGTATATATTCTGAACATGGATGTGTATTCCTTTGCTTTCTGTTGAAGTTTTATAATATGGTTTTGTTTTTTACTTTTGTATAAAATTGGTCGCTTGATTCTTTTTAATAAAAGATCAATAGTGTCCCATCATTGGTATCAGTGGGAGGAATAGTGCCCCTTTGTTGGTGAAATTGTAAGGAATAGTGTCCCAAGGGGCATAAAAGCAAGCAAAGGGCCATATCCATCCCCGGGGCTGCAGGAGCCAAACAGAACTAAATTTCCTTACCATCCTAGCAGCCTATCTAGGAGGGTGCTACATCTTAGTCCTTGTACACACGGTCGGAGAATCCGTCGGAATGTGTCCTATCGGACCGTGTCGTCGGATAATCCGACTGTGTGTGGTATGCATCGGACTGATTCTGTCGGAATATCCGTCGGACCCAATGTTGGAAATATTTCCCGACCAACTGGTTCAATCGGACATACTCCGATCATGTGTAGAGAATTTTGATCGGACCAAGTGCCACGCATGCTCAGATCAAATTCCTACATCAAAGCTATTGGCTACTAGCCTGAACGTAGTCCCGTCGTAACGAAATTACGTCATCACGTTCTGATAGATCGGATTTTTCGACAACTTAGTCCGACCGTGTGTATGCAACAGTTTCGGACAAGATCCGACGGACAAAATCCGACGGATTTGGTTGTCGAAATCTCCGACCGTGTGTACAGGGGCTAAGAGACCACTTATTTCCAAGCAGGAGAAATCAACAGATGCTTGAGAAACTGAGAAACCGAGAAACCATTGAATCAGAACTCTCTTTCGGTGTTGCAATCTAGACTGCACAATCCATTTGAAATAATGCCATGAAACATTTGGTGTACAGGAAACTTTCCCTGTGTTTTTCCATTTAATAAACACTTTATCGCTGTTCAGTTGCTGTTTTAAGTAAATATGCTGTTTTCCGGCAGAGTAAATCTTGTTCTTTTTTAAATGCTGCACGGTGCAGATTATGAATTATGTATACGTATTACATTTTGTTATTTGATTTTCACACAAAGCGGCAGAACTGCCAGTTGTTTTTATTGGCTGGCAAGCTTTATGTCTGGAAATCTGGGGTATTGTCTAGAAGAGGCAAGACGACTGATAGCTGTCTGGATCGACGTGCGAGAAATAAAGCTCAAAGAAGATTAAAAATTAGATGGGACTCTCCCTAATTTTTCTGGAGTTAATGATGTGTGAACATATGCAACATATGCAAATATATTTTGTTTTCTCGTTTTAATCTGCAGCGCTGAAGTTTTCACGAGCCCAAACTATGGCAATATTTTTGCCTTGATGCATCATAATTCAGGAGCGCTGCAACAAAAAAGTTACAATACGGAGTTATATTATGTGCTTGTAGTTCTTCGAAGATAGTAAATTCAAATTATATATGTAGTCAGAATGACTCTGCCAAAATGTGGGAGGACATTACTTTTATATCCATCAGACTCAGAATTTAGATTTATATAGATTCTTATAAAATATAAGACATGGCTTGATGCGCCTAAAACATTCATAATTTCTCCATAAGGCTCAATAGCTCTTTTGCCAAGGTCAGTAATTTATAGATATGTGCACACTGAAATATTTAGTTTCGGAATTTCGTCTTTGTCCGAAAAATAAATGTATTTAGTTACTCCCAAAATTCATTTTTATTTATTTTGTTTAGTTAAAAAATGCATTTATCTGAAATAATTAAGGTCGAATCTGTCATTGAAGGCTCATGGTGTCTGTCGAATGTTCTAAGAAGATTGGAAGGAGCAGCTAAACTGTACGAATGCCACAACCATACATTTCTGGTCGAATGTTCTGCCTACAAGCTATAGTAGATTACTAATGTTGTATGACACTAGTAATAATTATATTTATTAATTATTATTACTAGTCAACCAACATTAGAATTCTTCTATAGCCTATGGGTGGCGCATTTAACCATAAATGTCCGCTCGCGCCGACCGCTTCGTCAAATCTTTTCTCTCTATGTCGAATAATCTTGGACTAATAGAGTTAGGTTAGGCACAGTCAACCTTTTTTGCTATTGTCTCTATAATGTTGAATCTTTTCTCTGTCGAATAATTTTGGACTAATAGAGCTAAGGTTAGGCACAATCGACCTCAGATTCGATGTACACAGATCGCTATTGTCAGCATCATGTCGAATCTCCTATCTATATCGAACTGTTGCAACGAAAATGAAAATAAAGCATTTGTTTATGTCGGATCTTTCGTTTTTTGGATTCTGCATGTTCGTTATCGTTTTGTTAAAATGATAACGAAAATACCCGAAATTTGGACGAAAATGCATTCGGATGATTGGCAAATAAGCCTGTCACTGATTATAAAAGTAAAAGAGGACAACATAAAGCTAGTGCGATATGTGACACTGTTTTCAATATAATCAATATCTGGATGGATGAAGTAGCAATTCTCAATTAATTCTCAAGGTGCTCATCTGATATTTTGGTTCTAATTTTGCTCTTTGTGTGCTTCATCCTTGAAAATAGTTGATCACAAATATAGGTGCCGAAAACTGATGACATGGATAAGAAGAGTGGCATATTTTTCTTTGGAAAGATAAAACTAAAACTAAAAAAGTCTGGTAAAAATAAACATTCAAATTTTTCTTTGGCCATGGGTGTTCACTAAATGTAAATGCATTTTTACAAAAAATCCCATTAACCACTTCAATACAGTGCACTTCTACCCCCTTCCTTCCCTATTCCCAATTTTCAGCTTCCATCGCTCTCGCAATTTGAATGCCAATTACTCAGTCATGCAACACTGTACCCAAACAAAGGCTTTATCATTTTTTTTCACACAAATAGAGCTTTCTTTTTCGGTGGTATTTAATCACCATTTGGTTTTTTTATTTTTTTGCGACATAAGTTTAAAAATTGCGAAAATTTTCAAAAGAAAACACGTTTTTTTTTTTTTTTTTTTAGTTTCTATAATACAATTTTGCAAATAAGTAACTTTTGTTCATCAATTTGGGCCAAAATGTACAGTGGTGTGAAAAAGTGTTTGCCCCCTTCCTCATTTCCTGTTCCTTTGCATGTTTGTCACACTTAAGTGTTTCGGAACATCAAACCAATTTCAACAATAGTCAAGGACAACACAAGTAAACACAAAATGCAATTTGTAAATTAAGGTGTTTATTATTAAAGGTGAAAAAAAATCCAAACCATCATGGCCCTGTGTGAAAAAGTGATTGTCCCCCCTTGTTAAAACATACTATAACTGTGGTTGTCCACACCTGAGTTCAATTTCTCTAGCCACACCCAGGCCTGATTATTGCCACACCTGTTCACAATCAAGGCATCACTTAAATAGGAGCTGCTTGACACAGTAAGGTCCACCAGAAGATCCTTAAAAGCTACACATCATGCCGAGACCCAAAGAAATTCAGGAACAATTGAGAAAGAAAGTAATTGAGATCTATCAGTCTGGAAAGGGTTATAAAGCCATTTCCAAAGCTTTGGGAATCCAGCGAACCACAGTGAGAGCCATTATCCACAAATGGCGAAGACATGGAACAGTGGTGAACCTTCCCAGGAGTGGCCGGCCGCCCAAAATTACCCCAAGAGCGCAGCGACGACTCATCCAAGAGGTCACAAAAGACCCCACAACAACGTCCAAGGAACTGCAGGCCTCACTTGCCTCAGTTAAGGTCAGCGTTCATGCCTCCACCATCAGGAAAAGACTGGGCAAAAATGGCCTGCATGGCAGAGTTCCAAGGAGAAAACCACTGCTGAGCAAAAAGAACATCAAAGCTCGTCTCAATTTCTCCACAACACATCTTGATGATCCCCAAGACTTTTGGGACAACATTCTGTGGACCGATGAGACAAAAGTGGTACTCTTTGGAAGGTGTGTGTCCAAGTATATCTGGCGTAGAAGGAACACTGCATTTCATAAAAAGAACATTATACCAACAGTAAAATATGGTGGTGGTAGTGTGATGGTCTGGGGCTGTTTTGCTGCTTCAGGACCTGGAAGACTTGCCGTGATAAAAGGAACTATGAATTCTGCTGTCTACCAAGAGATCCTGAAGGAGAATGTCCGACCATCTGTTCGTGTACTTAAGCTGAAACGAACTTGGGTTCTGCAGCAGGACAATGATCCTAAACACACCAGCAAGTCCACCACCGAATGGCTGAAGAAAAACAAAATGAAGACTTTGGAGTGGCCTAGCCAAAGTCCTGACCTGAATCCTATTGAGATGTTGTGGTATGACCTTAAAAAGGCCGTTCATGCTCCAAAACCCTCTAATGTAACTGAATTAGGACAATCCTGCAAAGATGAGTGGGCCAAAATTCCTCCAGGACGCTGTAAAAGCCTCATTGCACATTATCGCAAACGCTTGGTTGCAGTTGTTGCTGCTAAGGGTGGCCCAACCAGTTATTAGGTTTAGGGGGCAATCACTTTTTCACACAGGGCCATGATGGTTTGGATTTTTTTTCACCTTTAATAATTAACACCTTCATTTACAAATTGTATTTTGTGTTTACTTGTGTTGTCCTTGACTATTGTTTAAATTGGTTTGATGTTCCGAAACACTTAAGTGTGACAAACATGCAAAGGAACAGGAAATGAGGAAGGGGGGCAAACACTTTTTCACACCACTGTATACTGCTACATATCTTTGGTTCAAAATAACCCAAATAAGTGCATATTATTTGGTCTGTGTGAAAGTTATAGAGTCTACAAGCTGTGGTGCGAAATTTTGAAAATTGATCACACCTGATGCACTGAAATGTCCAGAAAGTACAAAAGACCCCCAAATGACCACTTTTTGGAAAGTAGACAGTCCAAGGTATTTCGTAAGAGGCATGGTGAGTTTTTTGAAGTTGTAATTTTTTCCCACAATTTTTTTTTTTTTTTTTAATTTCAGGAGCGGCGAGAGGCCTAGGACGTCATATGAAGGGACAGAGTGTTCCTGTGGGCATCATATGACAATGGCCCGATATGGAAAGAAAAAAAAATCAACATTTTAGGTAAGGGTACGGTCTTGTGTTGGGCTGCACTCATAGCAGTCTTGGGCAGTAGTTTGGGCACTCCTGCCCTAGAGGCTGTGTAGAGGGGTGGGGGGTGTTCATTCCTTCCACTCAGGTCTTAGATTACACTCAGTTCCCTGCTGTGCAGTTTGTAACATCAGATCCTCGCTCCCTGCCTTCTGATGATCAGAAATGCTTTGTAAATCCTGTATTGTAGCAGAGAGAGGGCTGCAGATAAACAAACTTGTGTAGGAGGATTTGTTTAATCTCTGTGTATCACCTGAGACTAGTCACTTCACTTTACTGGTTTTACTGATGTATTGCAGGTGCCCCAGGACAACGTCACTTTGTGATGAAACGCATCGGGAGGAGGGACGTGCTGACGGGTGATTGAAGCAAGCCGGCCGGCTTTTTTTATCTTGCTCATTTACTTGCTTCCTGCTGACAGTAAGTGCATTACATTTTTTAATATTAAAAGTCTAGTTGGTATTACACTATTGGAAGCTTTTCCTTTTTAAGTATATGCCCTATTGACCGTTGAGTGAAGAGGTGACCTCCTGATCCTCGGAGACCCTTGGATGTTGTTTAGATTTTCCCTGCCTGTAGTGAGATCTGTCCAGAAGCTATCCTCAGTCTTCCCCTCAGGATAAAGGCCCTGGCTTGGGTATAAGCCACAAGCTCTCATAGCATGCCATCTGGTAAGTGGGTCTTTCATGTGGTGGAGGTGTATTCACAGTGTCATGTGTTCCTACGAAGTGTCATGATGAACTTTTACTTGGATATACACTTATCAAGTCACTGGTGTATTTATTAGATCTCATATGGATGTCTAATCACTGAGATACATATTCACTTTTTCACTATCATTATTGACTATCGCAGCTCCGCTGTTGTTTGTATTTTTGTGTGAATCTCATAATTGAGTTGCTGCTCACTTTATTCAGTTGTTATCCATTTTTTATTATTTATTAATTTGTAGTTTGCTGGCGCGGCAAAACCCCCCCCCCCCCTTTTTTTGTATAGATGTATTGCAATACTTGAACGCAGGAGGGTAGAGGGATGAGGGTGATGGGTACTCCAAATCACATGCAGGTATTGGAGGACAATATTCTCAAGCACAGTTCTTCTGTCGAAACTGTATTTAATATTTCAGTAGCAACCTCAAGTAATGTTAAAAGTAGAGGGGACAGTCAGCCAGTCTGATAATCTATGTGAGCAGTCCTTGCAGCCAGAAGCTTATGGTCCCTGATGCAAAAGTTGACCTGGACCCCCCCCCCCCCCCACCACTACTTTCAATGTGAGTGTAAATACCGTATTTATCTGCGTATAACACAAACCCCAAGTTTAGGAGGGAATTTTAAGGAAAAAAACTTTTAGGAGGGAAGTTTAAGGAAGAAAACTTACATTTAAATACCCATCAATGCAGCCTTATCAGTGTCCATCTGCAGCCTTGTCCATCATTGCAGACTTGCCCAGTGTCCATCTGCAGCCTTTTCCATCATTGCAGTCTTTCCCAGTGTCCATCTGCAGCCTTGTCTATCATTGCAGTCTTTCCCAGTGTCCATCTGCAGCCTTGTCCATCATTGCAGTCTTACCCAGTGTCCATCTGCAGCCTTGTCCATCATTGCAGTCTTTCCCAGTGTCCATCTGCAGCCTTGCCCAGTGCCTTTGCAGCCTTGCCAGTCTCTTTGCAGCCACTGATTATTTAAAATTGGCGCCGATCTCCGCTGACTGTGAGTGGAGATGTGCGAGCGCCGCTGACAGACAGAAAGCCGAGTGTACTCGGCTAGACTTGGCTCCTCTCGCAGTCCCGCTCATCTCCACTGACTGTGAGCGGAGATGAGCAAGCGCCGGTGACCTACAGAAAGCCGAGTGTATTCAGCTACACTCGGCTCTGCTCACAGTCAGGGGTGGGACTGCGAGAGGAGCCTAGCCGAATACACTCGGCTTTCTGTATGCTGGTGGCGCTCGCTCATCTCCGCTCACAGTCAGCGGAGGCATATAACACGCACCCACGATTTTGCCCTGATTTTAAGGGGGAAAAAGTGCGTGTTATACGCCAATAAACCCAGTACACCCACCGCATGCAAAGATACTCAAATTGGCTTAAGAGTTTTGAGTTCCCAGAGTTTCTCCTTACATCAGAGGACAGGGATCACCGCTGGAGAATCAGAGGACAGGGACCCCTGGCAGGTCACTTGGCAGAGCTCCTTTCCCATCCCAACACTGTAAATAGCTCCCCCCCCCACTACACAGGGCTGAAATCACATTTCTTTACACACAGTCTGTCAGTCTTCACAGGGTGTATCTGGCTTTTCTATTGCCCTTTTGACCTGTGAAATTCTCTGGTCGGAACGGCAGTGTAGTTGCAGTAGGCAAATATGCTTGTTGAACTAAAGACCTATGAGGACTTATCCTTTTTTCTGGATTAATTATCAAAAATCAGAGGCACTAAGGCCGCGTACACACGCGCGGACTGTTCGCCCAACCTTGTCCGCTGAACAGTGTTTGGGCGGACAGTCCGCTCGTGTGTGGGGCTTCAGCGGACAGTTTCAGCGGACAGTTGGACGAACAAGGTCTTACGGAAATTCCGAAAAACTGTCCGCTGAAACAAGGTTTCAGCGGACTGTTCGCTCGTGTGTAGGCTTGTTCGGCCAACTAAGCCTCGCGCATGCTCAGAAAGGATTTCCACGTCGGAAGGTTGCATTGCAGTGTATAGGACGTCGTATTTTTCGTCCCGTCGTACGTGCCGTTCACGTCATCGCGCACGGTTTCAGCAAACTGTTCGTCCGTCGTGTGTGGCCATGTCCGTCCATGCTAAGTTTGAGCGGACTGTTTGCCGAAACTGTTGGACTGACAAAGTTGGGCGAACAGTCCGCGCGTGTGTACGCGGCCTAAGTATGTCATTGCCGGCCCCGCTAAATACTCTTCTTAGGAAGGATTTCCCCTTTAAATGTGCCAATTCGCATATAAAATATCTGGGTATCCTTCTACCTAGTAGGATGGCCAATATTTTTCCATTTAACTTTCCTCCCCTTTTGATGGCTATTAGGAAGGACCTGGTGTCATGGCAGCATGGCCTTTTCTCTTGGTTTGGCCTGTATACTATAACATAATCAAGATGAATATAATGCCTTGCTTGCTCTATCACTTCCAGGCCCTCCCAATACATATCCCAGGTTCATTCTTGTGGGCAGTTAATTGGGTTCTTTTTACCTTCCTTTGGGCTCAGAAGCCTCCTAGGCTCGCACAGTTGATACTGCGTTTACCTAAATTGCTGGACGGCATGGTTCTTTCCAGTGCTAGTCTCTATAACATGGCATGCCATCTAAAGTGTTGGACAGGTGCCGACATGGCCCTCTGAAGCAGTGGGTTCAGGTGGAACAAACCCTCACTGGGATTCAGTTGGAAGCCAGTGCCGTGGTGCCAAGACCTGGCGGGTTTGCTCTAAGGTGTTTCGGGGATTTCTCCATAGCTCCGACCCCCTCTCCGCTCACTTCCATAGTTTTTTTATTCAGATTTTATTTTCATTTTTCATTATACCACGACAACATATACACAAACAGAGAAAAGGAGAAAATGGATTTGAGAAATTAATTTGTGTGAATTAGATTGCCATCATCCTAAATCGCATTATAGAAAATATGCAACAATTGCATTTGGGAGATGCCCCTTTGGACTTTTTATATGGCAGAATAAGTATATATAAATCAGATAGTTCATTAAAAGGCATATTTACTGCCAACTTCATTAATATACACAATAAAAATAAAAAAGTAAACAGTGCATGTAGCATACAAATATCCATCAATTATACATTGCAATGATACATCAATGAGTAGACATATATAAAGTATCAAAAATTAACCCAAGCTTGCAATTCCAAAGTGCCATCCACAACAGTAAGGTCAGCAGATTGGATATTCAACAATAAACCCAACATGTTTCAGAAATTATTGCACTGTTGTGCATTTTCCTTCTTCAGGGGTGGTTTATTATAAAGAAAGGTTGGGATAGTGTTTTCTTATCTCAAAGGTACTCACATATCAGACTCATTAGAAACGGTAAAAACAATAATACAGATGACACAGTACATGCTGGTCGCACGACTCCTCATAACCGTGCACTGAAGGTGGTACCACATGGATCCCCAGCTCAGGCGCCAAATCGCATCTTTAAATTCACAGAGATGTGGACGTTGGGACATCAGCCGGCAAACTGACCAATATATATATATATATATATATATATATATATATATATATATATATATATATATATATATATACACAAACATAACATTGAAATCAAAACACAAAAAAAAAGAAAAGAAAATAAAAACAGGGAGAATTTTAACCCACCCCTTCTTCCCACTCCTTCCATTATCAAAATCAATACACAATCCTTTTAAGTTATAAATAAACTGTTTTTCTTTTTCCATACATCTATATTCTGGCAAAGGTACCTCCTAACTCAGTCCCGTATCCATATGGTCAAGCCACGGCTTGCAGATAGTATCAAACCTCTTAGATACATTTCTCATAAAGAAAACATGCCTCTCATAGGAAATGGATCTATTCAGATCAAATATCCAATCAGATACAGTTGGTGGGTGAAGGGAGGTCCACCTAATGGCAATTTGTCTCCTAGCCACAAAGAGCACTCATGTAACAGTAAACCACCTTGGTGGTTTAAAGCACTGAGCTATTAAGATAGCCCAGTAGACATGTTAAAGGATCCACTGAAATATTCAAATCTAAGAGCCCATTAAGTGTACCCACAAGCTCAGTCCAATACCTCTGGGTAGAGGGGTCAGAGTGCTGGGGGGATATCTGGGATGTAGAGTGGTCCGAGTGCTGGGGGGATATCTGGGGTCTAGAGGGGTCAGAGTGCTGGGGGGATATCTGGGATATAGGGGGGTCAGAGTGCTGGGGGGATATCTGGAGGATAGAGGGGTCATAGTGCTGGGGGGATATCTGGAGGGTAGAGGGGTCATAGTGCTGGGGGGATATCTGGGATTTAGAGGGGTCAGAGTGCTGGGGGGATATCTGGGATGTAGAGGGGTCAGAGTGCTGGGGGGATATCTGGGATGTAGAGGGGTCAGAGTGCTGGGTGGATATCTGGGATGTAGAGGGATGAGGGTGCTGGGGGGATATCTGGGATGTAGAGGGGTCAGAGTGCTGGGGGGATATCTGGGATGTAGAGGGGTCAGAGTGCTGGGCGGATATCTGGGATGTATAGGGGTCAGAGTGCTGGGTAGATATCTGGGATGTAGGGGGGTCAGAGTGCTGGGGGGATATCTGGGCGGGAAAGAGGGAGCAGAGTGCTGGGGGGATATCTAGGGTGTAGAGGGGTCAGAGTACTGGGGTGATATCTAGGGTGTAGAGGGGTCAGAGTGCTGGGCTGATATCTAGGGTGTAGAGGGGCCATAGTGCTGGGTAGGTATTTGGGGTTGAGAATCCAGGGGTGTGGAGGTGGTAACAGGATTACAGGGGTAGGGGGAAACCTGGTGTGTGTGGGGGGAGGGGGGGATAAGTTGGGCAGAGTTAGGTGTGCTGGATATATATAAGATGTAGAGGGGTTAAAATGTTGGGGGTATCCGAGGCCCTGTCAGGCTGGATGGCTGGATGATTTTTATTGGTGGCCATGTCTATACTTGTTACAACTGTGCTGAGCATCATTCTAGCAGATATATTATATGCACATGTAGCGCCCTGCTCCTAATGAGCAGATGCTATTATTTTTGTAACTGACAATTGCGCAGTCATAAGACCAATATTTTTTTACTTTCTGCTATAAAACATATCCAATAAAATTAAACAATCAAATTTCCTTATAAATTTAGAATGGAGAGAGGTTGGTTGGTATAAAGATGCCCGGGCAGCTGCTCACACTGACCCTCAAACATTTTTAACCAACAGGGCAACAGATTTGGACTATACCAGTACTAGGTAATTAACAAAACAAACTAGTTAAAATAAATACAATTTAATAAAGGCAAAAAATAATGATTACAGACGAAAATACATTAAAATATACTCATAAGTACACCACAGTTCATGAATTCCTAATGGGTCAATCCCGAGAAAATTTCAGAGGAAAGGGGGTGCACGGAGTTTCCTCGACTAGTTTCGCGGGGTAGCCCGCTTCATCAGGAGGATGATGATCTATGAAAAATTTTTACATTTAATCGTACAAAAACAACAATATCATCGGAAGGGTTCATTTACAATATACAAACATTGTTATAAATTTAGACCAATATGTTTTCTGCTACATATTTTTAGTAAAAAAAAAAACCCCAATAAACGTATACTGATTGGGTTGCGCAAAATGTTATAGTGTCTACAAATAAGGGAAAGATTTATGGCATTTTTATTATTATTATTTTTTTTTTACTAGTAATGGCTGTGATCAGCGATTTTTAGTGGGACTGCGGCATTGCGGTGGACAGATCGGACATTTTTGCCACTTTTTTGGAAACTAATGACATTATTACAGTGATCAGTGCTAAAAATATGCACTGACTTTGTACTAATGACACTGGCAGGGAAGGGGGTTAACATCAGGGGCAATCAAAGGGTAGAATGTGTTCCCTCAGTGTGTTTCCAACTGTGTGGAGGGGTTGGGCTGCTTTGGACAACACACAGATCCTGTCTTCCTGCATAGCAGAAAGACAGGATTTGTGTATGATCCCCTGTCAGAACGGAGATCTGCCTTGTTTACTATGACAGATCCCCGTTCTGTCACTGAGGGGAACGATCATGGGTGGCTGATGGACATCGAGTCCGCCAAACCTGCTGGTGGGCTCCCCTGCTGGCCAATGGGCGTGGGCACGTGCCCACAGATCGCTGTGTACGAGCCTGACATACACCTGCTGCAGTATAACTGTGGCGGCTAGTCGGCAAGCGGTTAAGTAATCTTTGGGCATCAAATGATTTTTTTTTAAACATATATGAAAAAAAACACAACACAAAAGCAACTCTGTAATGCCGCGTACACACGATCAGAATTTTGGTTGGAAAAGGCTCTGGTGGTTTTCCCGACGGAATTTCCGATGGGATTTCGCTCAAGCTTTCTTGCATACAGACGGTCACACCAAATTCCGACCATCAAGAACACGGTGGCGTACAACACGTACGACGGGACTAGAAAAAGGAAGTTCAATACCCAGTAGCCAATATCTTCCATCTCGTAGTTGAATCTGAGCATGCATGAGCTTTTGCGTGTCGAAATTGCATACACACGATCAGAAGTTCCGATAGAAAGTTTTCCCCTCTGACAAATTGAGAA
This sequence comes from Lithobates pipiens, assembly GCF_037356315.1. Classification (NCBI taxonomy): domain Eukaryota; kingdom Metazoa; phylum Chordata; class Amphibia; order Anura; family Ranidae; genus Lithobates; species Lithobates pipiens. The sequence continues at coordinate 14,393,778 of NW_027507903.1, read as the reverse complement.
CATGCACAAATTTTTGCTGGCGGGAATTCGGCCAGCTAAATTCCATTGGAGCATACACACAGTCGCATTTTCCGATGTAAAGATCTCATCGGTCTTTTGCTGGCCAAAATTACGATCGTGTGTACGCAGCATTAGCGATAGGGATAAAGTGTAAGGCTTATATACATTTTAACTTTCTTCATTTGAGGAAAACATCAGAAGTTGTTAACCTTAAATGAATCCTTATGATATTCCAATGGTTTTCATTTCATGGCTTTTTAATAGTTTGAGTTCTTTTAGTAAGTTGAATCAATGCCAAGAATGCCTTCTTTTTTTTTTTTTTTTTTTTACCCTCAGAAAACAGGAGCTGTATTTATTAAATCATACGCTGTTTGCAAAAATTAAACATTACTGACAGGGCGGTTCTCCAGGGAACGTTCTGCTGATTAGTGAACTCCCACAAACTCTTTGGAAGTTCACAGCTGAGGACTTCAGACTTATATCCTCAGCAAGCCTTCACGGTCACTTCATGTAGCTTGAAGATGTAAGAGCTCCATCCTGTCTCCAGAACACATGGGAAGCTCACTAATTCTGACTTTTCTCTGACCTTCACTTGCTGCATGCTTTTTCCAGTTTATACTTCCAAGGACAGCACAAGGAACCAGTCGGTTATACGTCGCATGTGTTAACAAGGAACAAGAGAATTGAAGAAAAAAAGAAAAAGAAAGCAGAGAAATGGGCTCATTAGTCTGCTGACTCTCATTTTGGGCCCCATTATTACCACTGCGGTGTGTTAGCGCATGTGTGTTAACATGTTGCATTAAGGCAGCCTATTGAATGGGCTGTCTAATGGCCCAAAAAAGGTATGTGAACCATTTGTGGCTCTTGCCTTCTAGATTGACTATGTCCAGCATTACTCAATCTGCTTCCTATAAAACCAGGGCGTCATTACATGGTGCCACTCTCTGCAGCATTTAGGCTCCACCTACTGCTGGAGCAAGAATAGGTGAATGATGTCAGACCAGATACTGGTAAATAAGTACTGCATGTATATTGATTTTATTTAAAGCGTTCTAAAGGGCAAATAAGAGGGAGGGGGTTCTGGATATGAAGGAGCATGTGAATTACTCTATTGTATACTGCCGGGAATTAGTGATTGGGCCTGTGCAATTACATGAAGGCAAGGAGCATACACAGGGCTGTCGTTCCATACTCCCAGCAGCTAAACGAAGCAGGTGGAGTAGAGAAAAGGTGAGCATGTCCTGCCAATGAGTAGGGATGAGCTTGGACGTCCTCTGAACTCATCTAATGTATTCCCCTGTTGGCCCCTAATATTTCTTTGGGGACCAAAGACTTTTGGTGGGTGGGAGTGTGTAACCTAGTCTGCGTCACTGACAGGAAAAAATGTCTATGTCTGACAGCTGAGGAGACTTTCACAAAGGCACAGCTACAGAAGGGGACTCTTACTGAAAAGCTGTGTACAGCCAGTGCTGAGCCCTTTACCCAATAGGAAAATACACAGGAGGTGAACACCAAGGATTGTGGGAGGCAGAGTTCTGACAGAATCAGCTGGCTTGGAGCACTGTATGAAGTAAACTGCAAATCCCACAGGGCACTGGCGCAAAGAGAATCGGTGGCTCCCTGGTGTTTTCCCAGGCAAAAGAAAAGAAGCACGGAGGCTGTTCTTAGGGGACTGAGTACGCTCACCCCTGCACCTGAGAGGGAAAGGGAAAAGGAAAGGGGCACAGTGACAGACATTCTGGGACATGAGTGAGCACCACAGATGCTAATAGAGATGCTGCCCGATCTGGGGGGAAAGGGAAAGGATGCTGCAGAAGAAGATCAGCGGTGTTTCACCCAGTATACAGAGGGAAACCACCTGCTAACACAAGAAGTTGGTGAGAGGCCCCTGGCCAAATCCACATTGCACCTTGACAAAAGAGGGACAATGTTTCCTGCAATTATCAAAGAGCCAATGAGTTCATCAGTGCTTAAAAAGACCAGAGTCAGTGTCATTATCAGTGCATGGACCCCAGTGAGCGGGCCACCAGAAGATTGCTGAACTGTTAGCCCTTGTACACACGGTCGGAGATTCCGACGGAATGTGTCCCATCGGACCGGTTTGTCGGATAATCTGACTGTGTGTGGTATGCATCGGACTGTTTCCGTCGGAATATCCGTCGGACCCAATTTTCCAACTTGTTGGAAATATTTTCCGACAAACTGGTCCGATAGGACATACTCCGATCATGTGTAGAGAATTTTGATCGGACAAAGTGCCACGCATGCTCAGATCAAATTCCTACATCAAAGCTATTGGCTACTAGCCTGAACGTAGTCCCATCGTAACGAAATTACGTCATCACGTTCTGAATGATCGGATTTTTCGACAACTTTGTCCGACCGTGTGTATGCAACAGTTTTGGACAAAATCCGACGGACAAAATCCGACGGATTTGGTTGTCGAAATCTCCGACCGTGTGTACAGGGGCTTAGAGTGGCATCATTATCCTTGGTTAGGATTGCCCCAGGATAGGGTTTAAGAGAGGTTGCTTTCTAAACCCATTGCTTATTTGTAGAGGCAACAGAGAAACTCCCAAACGTTGGCCAGGTGCCTGACTACCTCAGTCAGCTTCCAGTTATGTTGTGATGCAAGAAAGGGGGACAGGCCTGAGCCTTTAAGAGGTGCCTCATCTGTCGGCCCAAGGAGATAACCTGAGATGCATGTTTCTGTATGCTGCTCAACAGAGAGGTGTCTATAAATCTCGAAGCCATTATAGGAAGCTTTGCTTACACCGCGTTGCTTACAGTTGATTAGACCTGCTACATCAAACAATACTACCCCGATGATTTGATAAGCCTTTTCCATATGGTGCCAGAGCTAGTGGAGGGGATTTACACAAGAGATCTCCTTGACTCAGGTGCTCCTTGCTGTGACCTTGCTGACTTAAGACTTCTACAGCAAGCACTTGATGTATATGCCTCAGCAAAAGTTTGGTGACTTGGACGTCCAAGACAATCGGAGCAGAGAAGCATTCATGTGACAGTTACTGGCAGATCAAATTGTTTAATCCATTAGCTGTTGGATGGCCTGGGATCTCTGGCACACTAGCCATTGTGTGTTCTCAGCCACCAAGGTTCACTAAAAGTTCTCTAATTGTTGGAACAAACACAGGCCTGGTGAAGCAAGTGTTGGCTCTCATCGCCTCCAGATGTGATTCTTTGACAAAGAAAGTGATTCCCCTGTTGTGGTGGGTGGACAAGTGTCTGACACAAGAGAAAAGAAAGACAGAAGGAGTCTTCAATTCCAGGGAGAGGGAAATAGTATTTTATACCAAACAAGAGCCTCTGAAGTAGATCCTTTAAATTTCCAGGAGCCAAGAGACGCATACACCCTCCAAAAAGACTAACCTATGACCCCTTAAAGAGTAACTCCACTTTTGTTGAGAGAAAAAAAACATTCCCCTCTGGGTGATCAATTTACATTACAAGTATTTTAACAAACTCTGATGCAGATTCCTACCTTTTTTTTATTATGAAAAACTCCCTGTGTGTTTCTCTGTAGAGAAAGAGGAAAAGGTCTGGTGTCCCCAGTGACCCACTTCCATCCCTGTAACATATAAAAAACAAAGGATTCGCCCTGGGACTTTAAATGAAGTGGGTACTTTTTCCACCAGTAAACATAACAGTAGTAAATATAGTATATGGTTTATTCAAATACAATTGTTTACACGGATAAATAACACCAACGGTTGCCAATTAAAAAAAATATGCATAAACAAGGAGTATTGGTACATAAATGTAGTAGTAGTACATAGTACACGGGCATCATACTACCCGACTAGTTTTGTGAGATCCAGCTCGCTCTTTAGGGGTGGATGTGTGTAACAATGTACCTAGGATGAACACATATATATATATATATATGTTTGGCAATATAGCACAGTATTAGTTATAAAGACACAGGGTAGGAGGGGTTGTAGGCCCCCCATACTTACCACTGAGCTTGGCCATGGCTCCAGGTGTGCGGCCTCAAGACGGCGGCAGCAGATGCCTCCCCAGGGAGCTGAGGGGGCAGAATCAAATGGGACCCCACCCAGGGCCAAACGGAGAGCAGGCATGGCAAAGGTGTAGTGATGAGTCCTCGTTGGTCGATAAAAAGTATAGGCTGTGAACATAAGTATGTTTGTCAGGCATCTAAAGTAATAGAGTAAAATCAATAGATATTGGCATAAAGATATGTATGCATGCATGCATGCATGGATGAAAGGCCTGAGCCAAAGGTTGTAGGGCCATGAAGATGGTTAGAAACATAGGACAGCAGAGGGGTACTACCAGGTGACAGAATAGACAAGGAAAGAGGGGAAAGAGGTGAACTACAGTTGTGTGGGTAATGATGTATCCCTAGAAACCTCATTAGTCCATAAAGCGTATAAGCTATAAACAAATATGTTTATCAGGCATTGTTTTTTATGTGTGTTTCTCTGTGCCCATGTGCCAAGTAAGTCTAATCGAAGTGGTTTCATAATTATCAACCAGCTGCTGCACCTGCAGAACTCGAATGAGGACACATGCAGGATCTGCATCCCTTTAGACATGATTTCCTATTTGGAGTATATGACATTTGGAGATATGCCCCAGTCAATGACCTATTGTGTCGAAACACGTCGGGCTACGCTCATCTTATGCTTCCCACATTGCTTTTCATCTTTTTTATGTGATCACATTTTATGTCACATCTGTTTGACTTTAAGCCCTTGTACACACGGTCGGACATTCCGACAACCAAATCCGTCGGATTTTGTCCGACGGATTTTGTCCGAAACTGTTGCACACACCCGGTCGGACAAAGTTGTCGGAAAATCCGATCGTTCACAACGTGATGACGTTATTTCGTTACGACGGGACTACGTTCAGGCTAGTAGCCAATAGCTTTGGTGTAGGAATTTGATCTGAGCATGTGTGGCACTTTGTCCGATCGGAATTTTCTACACATGATCGGACAAGGTCCGATCGGATCATGTTGTCGGAAAGTTTTATAGCCAAGCTGGAAAACTTGGTCCGTCGGATACTCCGACGGAAACAGTCCGATGGAGCCCACACATGGTCGGATTATCCGACAACACGGTCCGATCGGACATTTTCCGTCGGAATGTCCGACCGTGTGTACAAGGGCTAAGATGTGAATAAAGTTTTAGATAATTTTTGATCTGCACTATTGGCGTTCTTTGCCTTTTTGTTTTTTTACACCATGGGATTGTTCTGAGCCATTCTGGAACCTTTGCTGAGACATTTTCTTCACGAGACGTTTGGTGTGGATAGGCGCTTCTCTCCATGATGGCCGCCATGTAGCCAGGATCGTCTGGCTCCCTCCTCCCTGTGTGCTAGTGGTTCTAGCACTTCAAGCCTGTATGATACATTGCCGTATGGTACTTGTATCCAACTTATCTGGTAAGAGTGTTTTATCTCTCTAACTGATTTCCACCTGTGAAGCTACCGAGATTGATTCAAGACTCACTCTGACTACAATTTTGGGGCGATTGAGTTACTGATCACTTGATTGGACTATTTATTGCGTTGGGATTTTCTGTTATATCACCACAACTTTGGGCAATTGAATCACAGATCACTTGATTGGACTATTCACCGTGTGGGACTTTTTTATTTTAATATCATCGTGGGCTATCCCCTATTTAGGTTATGCATGTATACAGTGGTGTGAAAAAGTGTTTGCCCCCTTCCTCATTTCCTGTTCCTTTGCATGTTTGTCACACTTAAGTGTTTCGGAACATCAAACCAATTTAAACAATAGTCAAGGACAACACAAGTAAACACAAAATGCAATTTGTAAATGAAGGTGTTTATTATTAAAGGTGAAAAAAAATCCAAACCATCATGGCCCTGTGTGAAAAAGTGATTGCCCCCCTTGTTAAAACATACTATAACTGTGGTTGTCCACACCTGAGTTCAATTTCTCTAGCCACACCCAGGCCTGATTATTGCCACACCTGTTCACAATCAAGGCATCACTTAAATAGGAGCTGCTTGACACAGTAAGGTCCACCAGAAGATCCTTAAAAGCTACACATCATGCCGAGACCCAAAGAAATTCAGGAACAATTGAGAAAGAAAGTAATTGAGATCTATCAGTCTGGAAAGGGTTATAAAGCCATTTCCAAAGCTTTGGGAATCCAGCGAACCACAGTGAGAGCCATTATCCACAAATGGCGAAGACATGGAACAGTGGTGAACCTTCCCAGGAGTGGCCGGCCGCCCAAAATTACCCCAAGAGCGCAGCGACGACTCATCCAAGAGGTCACAAAAGACCCCACAACAACGTCCAAGGAACTGCAGGCCTCACTTGCCTCAGTTAAGGTCAGCGTTCATGCCTCCACCATCAGGAAAAGACTGGGCAAAAATGGCCTGCATGGCAGAGTTCCGAAGAGAAAACCACTGCTGAGCAAAAAGAACATCAAAGCTCGTCTCAATTTCTCCACAACACATCTTGATGATCCCCAAGACCTTTGGGACAACATTCTATGGACCGATGAGACAAAAGTGGAACTCTTTGGAAGGTGTGTGTCCAAGTATATCTGGCGTAGAAGGAACACTGCATTTCATAAAAAGAACATTATACCAACAGTAAAATATGGTGGTGGTAGTGTGATGGTCTGGGGCTGTTTTGCTGCTTCAGGACCTGGAAGACTTGCCGTGATAAAAGGAACTATGAATTCTGCTGTCTACCAAGAGATCCTGAAGGAGAATGTCCGACCATCTGTTCGTGTACTCAAGCTGAAACGAACTTGGGTTCTGCAGCAGGACAATGATCCTAAACACACCAGCAAGTCCACCACCGAATGGCTGAAGAAAAACAAAATGAAGACTTTGGAGTGGCCTAGCCAAAGTCCTGACCTGAATCCTATTGAGATGTTGTGGTATGACCTTAAAAAGGCCGTTCATGCTCGAAAACCCTCTAATGTAACTGAATTAGGACAATTCTGCAAAGATGAGTGGGCCAAAATTCCTCCAGGACGCTGTAAAAGCCTCATTGCACGTTATCACTAACGCTTGGTTGCAGTTGTTGCTGCTAAGGGTGGCCCAACCAGTTATTAGGTTTAGGGGGCAATCACTTTTTCACACAGGGCCATGATGGTTTGGATTTTTTTTCACCTTTAATAATAAACACCTTCATTTACAAATTGCATTTTGTGTTTACTTGTGTTGTCCTTGACTATTGTTTAAATTGGTTTGATGTTCCGAAACACTTAAGTGTGACAAACATGCAAAGGAACAGGAAATGAGGAAGGGGGCAAACACTTTTTCACACCACTGAATTTGTTTATATACACTGATTTCTGATCTAGGATAAGCATTGCATATACTGCTGCTATTTACACATTGTCACTGTCTGAGCACATTGGCACTTCCTTATTATTTTCTTTGCAATATTCACCATTTTATCATATCATCAATGTTTGAGTACTTTGATATATTGTTCGCAGTAATTAGCGCTACACTTTCTTTTTGCTCGTGCATTTTTATAGCACTGATCGCTGTATAAATGACAATGGTTCCAAAATAGTGTCAAAAGTGTCCAATGTGTCCGCCATAATGTCGCAGTCATGATAAAAATTGCAGATCGCTAGTAAAAAAACGAATACTAGTAAAAAAAAAGAATAATAATAAAAATGCCATAAAACTATCTCCTATTTTGTAGACGCTATAACTTTTGAGCAAAGCAATCAATATGCGCTTATTACGATATTTTTTTTTTTTTTTACCAAAAATATGTAGAAGAATATGTATTGGCCTAAACTGAGGAAAAAAATTATTATTTTTTATATATTTTGCGGGATATTTATTATAGGAAAAAGTAAAAAATATAGTTTTTGTTTCAAAATTGACGCTCTTTTTTTGATTTATATATATAAAATAAAAACCGCAGAGGTGATCAAATACAGTGCCAGGACAAGGTCATCCAGAGTCCAGGGCAAACATGCCAAACTGCGCCCCCCGCCCCCAAGGCGTATGAGCATTATGTGTCATCAAAATTCCCCCCCCCTAAAAAAACAAAATTTGAGCACTAATCTTTTTCACCCCCTAAGCATAAATTCCCCCTCCTCCCAGTGCAAATCTGTTCCCCTGCTGAAATCCCCGCTCCCAGCACAAATCTTACCCCCCATCCCCCAAATCCCCCCAATTCAAGTGCCCCCCCCAAAAAAATCACTCCTCCTAGCACAATTTATCTACCCCTAAAATTGCCACTCCCAATAACCCCACTGCAAATCCCCCCCTTCCACCACAAAGTGCCCCAATCATCCCTCCTAGCACAAATCGTCTTCCCCATTCCTTCTCCCCCTAAATTTTTAGCATACCCCCAAATTTCCCCTCCTAGAACAATACTTACTCCCTGCTGCCCCCCAAATCCCCCTTTCCAACACAAATCCCCTCCCCCAATTTCCTTGAGAGTGAGTGACTTGTATATTTGTCTTGTGGTTCCCCCCCACCTCACATGATACCACAGTGCCCAGGGCAGCCGTCCCTCCTGCCCACCCCTTGTCCCCTTGTCCCGGCCCTGATCAAATATCATCAAAAGTGTGGGGGGGGACTTCAACTTTGTTTGGGTGCAACGTCGCATGACGGCGCAATTCTCAGTTAAAGCGACGCAGTGCCGAATCGCAAAAAGTGCTCTGGTCAGGTAGGGGGTAAAATCTACCGGGTCTGAAGTGGTTAAGCAAATGTCAACCAGGAAAAGGTTCCATTATAGGTTTCTGTATTGTCAGAGCTGTCCTTTAGCGTGGTGTGTTTGGTAGAGTGGGCATAGACAAAAACCAGGTTGCACTCCCAATTTAGGGTCTATTAATAAATGTAATAATAATAAATGTATTCAATTCTTGTATTCAATAACTTTAATGCCGTGTACACACGACCGGACTTTTTGACAGCAAAGGTCAGACGGAACGAATCCGTTGGACAATTCGATCGTGTGTGGGCTCAATCGGACCTTTGCTGTTCAAAAATCGGACGGACTTTAGAAATAGAACATGTTTCATTTTTCAGCCAGAACTCCGCCGGACCCAGTTCCTATCGAGAAATCCGTTCGTCTGTATGCTAGTCCGACAGACAAAAAAAACGGACGCTAGGGCAGCTATTGGCTACTGGCTATGAACTTCCTTATTCTAGTCCGGTCGTACGTTATCACGTTCGAATCCGTCGGACTTTGGTGTGATTGTGTGTGGCCAAGTCTGTTCATTCGGAAAGTCCGTCAGAACTCTGCCGAAAGTCCATCGGGAAGACCGTCGGAAACCTAGTCTGCCGGAAAGTCCGGTCGTGTGTACGCGGCATAACACAATATGGTGCTTCTTGGGCCCCACATACACACACCGGCAGGGGCGGACTGACAATTCATGAGGCTCCCGGGCAATAGGAGATTATGGGGCCCCCAGGCAATCAGAGATTATGGGGCCACACAGTATACACACACACAGTATACAATCACACAGTATACACAGACATGTTTCTATTGGCTGAGAAGGTACTGGAGAGATGGGGCAGCTATAATCTCAGGATTTTTTAGAACAAAAGGATGTCGGTAAGGGACATTTCAGAGAAAGATGTAAAAAAAAACACAGATTTTTACATACTGTCCCTGGTTTTACTGAGGCTGGCAACCCTGATGTGGCCCCCTAATGGCCCGGGGCCCTCGGGCAGTGCCCGAGTGGCCGAATGGTCAGTCCGCCCCTGCACACCGGTGTCAAAACTGAGAACCTGCCACCTCCATGAAATGAGTAATCTACATGAATATTTAGCGAAGCCTTTTCATCACTGGCGGTGTTCACATTCACGCATTGATTCTGAAGCCCTTATTCTTTCTAAATGTCTCCCATGAGCCGATGTCCTCGCTCAGTACAATCTGCTTGGGCGACTCTAAGTTCGGGGAAGCTTTGAACGATTAAACATGAGTGACAGATGTGCTTTCTCATTTAACCACTTCAGTACCGGGCCTATTCTGGCACTTCTCTCCTACCTGTAAAAATCATCAATTTTTTTTTGCTAGAAAATTGCTCAGAACCCCCAAACATTATATATGTTTTTTTTTTAGCAGACACCCTTGGGAATAAAATGGCGGTCATTGCAACTTTTTATCTTGCATGGTATTTGCACAATCATTTTTTTTCAATATTTTTTTCTATAATGTGAAAGATGATGTAACACTGAGTAAATAGATACCCAACATGACATGCTTTAAAATTGAACACGCTCATAGAATGGCGCCAAACTTCGGTACTTAAAAATCTCCATAGGCGACGCTTTGAAATTTTTTACAGGTTACCAGTTTAGAGTTAAAGAGGAGGTCTAGTGCGAGAATTGTTGCACACGCACTAACGCACGTGGCGATACCTCACATGTGTGGTTTACATATGTGGGTGGGACTTACGCGTGTGTTCGCTTCTGAGCGCGAGCTACCAGGGACAGGGGCGTTTTTACATTTTTATTTTATTTTTTACAGCTGACAGCCACGATCGCGGCTTTGTTTACTTCCAGGAACCCGGGCGTGACATCATAACGTTACGCCCGGGCCTCCGACGGTCATACCATCTGGTCACCGGAAATCTCTATCTTCATCATCCGGCACCGGCCAATTCTTTCTCCGGGCCCCCGATGGCACTGGACAGCCCGGAGAAGCAGCGGATGGCGGCAGGAGGGGGGGTAACGTCCCCTTCCGTCTCCTATAAGAACGATCAAGCGGCGGAACTGCTGGCTGGAAATAATGATGTTTGAATGATGCCTGTAGCTAAAGGCATCATTCAGATAACCCCACACAAAGTCAAGGACGTCATATGATGCCCTAAGGTATTGACGTGGTTAATGGCATTCAAAATGTTAATACTTGAGGTGACTGTAGCTGTATTAGTGCATTTGCAACTAAAACAATTAAAGTGATTGTAGAGGAAAAGAAAAATTACAAACATGTTATACTTATTGTCTCTGTGCTCTGTGTCTATGGTTTTGCAAAGAGCAGCCCCAATCCTCCTTTTCCTGGGTCCTCTGCCAGCGTTCTGGGCCTCCCCCCCCCCCTTGCAGAGTGTCCCCATAGCAAGCTGCTTGCTATGGGGGCATTTGTGTGTGTGCTCCAGTGGTGGCTGGTGCTCCATTGGTCGGGGGGGGGGGGGGGCAGCAATCAAATCTGAGACATCTACCCCCCCCCTTGCTCCAGCCCACCACACCAACTCCCTCGGTCGTCGGCTTGCTCGTTCACCAATCGATCGTCACTTACCCCATTCAAGTTGTGGCTTCCCCCCTCCTTCTCCTCCGTGTCCCGGCAGTCTCTGCTTCTCCTCCAGGCCAATCGGGTCTTCGGACTCCCAGCCAATGGGGTCTTAGGACTTCCGGGTTATTTGGTTCTCATTTCCTGATTGGCTGGGAGGAGAAACAGGAAGACACAGGAAGACACTAACCGCTTGCCGACCAGCCGCCGCCATTATGCCGCAGCAGGTTACGTCAACCACTTTAAAAGCAATAGGGGGCGCAACACTGGAGCCGATGCATGTGGCTGGCCACCCGCAACCAATCCACAGAGAGACAGAACGGGGATCTGTGTATGTAACAGACAGATCCCCATTCTGACAGGGGAGTAGAGAGAGATCTGCTGTTCCTAGTGATTAGGAACAGCAATCTCTCTGTACTCTCTGTCAGTCCCCTCCCCCCCACAATTAGAAACACCTCCCCAGGGAACACTTAACCCCTTGATCGCCACCTAGTGTTAACCCCTTCCCTGCCAGTGACATTTATACGTGTCAAAAGTGTCTGATCTGTCTGCTGCAATGTCGCAGTCCTGCTAAAAATCACAGATCACTGCCATTACTAGTAAAAAATAAATTCATAATAAAAGTGCCATAAATCTATCCCCTATTTTGCAGACATTATACCTTTTGTGCAAACCAATCAATATACGATTTTTTTTATTTTTATTTTTTTACCAAAAATATGTAATAAGAATACAGTTCAGACTAAACTGAGGGGAAAAAAAGGTTTTTTTTTTATATATTTTTGGGGATATTTATTATAGCAAAAAGTAAAAAAAATTGCTTTTTTTTTTCAAAATTGTTGCTCTTTTTTTGTTTATAGAGCAAAAAAATAAAAACCGCAGAGGTGATCAAATATCACCAAAAGAAAGCTCTATTTGTCTATTTGTGGGAAAAAAAGGATGTCAATTTTGTTTGGAAGCAACGCCGCATGACCGCGCAATTGTCAGTTAAAGTGACGCAGTGCAGAATTGCAAAAAAGTGCTCTAGTCAGGAAGGGGGTAAATCCTTCCGGGGCTGAAGTGGTTAATTTGTTCAGATCTTTTTGCAAGGTTTCCACATCCTGCAAAGAAGTTATTGCCCTGCTTAGCTTAGTATCATCCGTAAATAAGGAGATTGAACTGTTTACCCCATCCTCCAAGTCGTTTATGTACAATTTAAATAGGATTGGTCCCAGCACAGAACCCCGGGGGACCCCACTACCTACCTCTGACCATTCCGAGTACTCCCCATTTATCACCACCCTCTGAACTCGCCCTTGTAGCCAATTGTCAATCCATGTACTCACGCTATGGTCCATGCCAAGGGACCTTATTTTGTACAGTAAACGTTTATGGGGAACTGTGTCATGACATCTGTAGGACTCTAAGCCCAGTGTATTATAAACCTTTTACTCCTCCAATTTCCCTTAACCACTTCCCGTAACCCACCTTAAACAAACGACTGGACTACATATGGATTAAATGGCCATCCGGCCGTAATTTATTTAACAAATCTGTTTCATAAATAACATAAATAACTTTAAAATAACCTAAACCTTCCCAACCTTTAAACGGGTCATGGGTACTAGCATAATAACATACTGGTCACTGCGAACGACTTTTGAACTTTGACCTCTTGACCTCCAGACGGAAACCCCTGTCTCGGAGGCTATACCTAAATCGTCGCAGTGACCTACCCCTTTTAACCCTTCCAGGTTAACCCCTCGTAACCTGGAAGTACCAATAAACCACCCCCATCCATGGATGGGTACAACAGTTTACTACCCGTACCTCCCATTATTACCTTAAAACTGCCAAAGAACCGCCTGGCTCCCCTTGGAGCACTAAAAAACCTCCCAACAAACTACCCTCACTCCACAACTAGGGAGGGTGGGTGGGGATCACTTCCTCCTCCGCTCTGTGACTGAGCGCAGCACGTGAATGAATGAATGAATGAAATACTTGTATAGCGCACAATGCGAACTGAATCGCCTCTAGGCGCTGTACGTCCTGGAATCACGGAGCTACGCGCTAGGCTCCGCCCCTGGCTCCGCCCACCTGGCCTCCTTAAAGCGGCCCTGATCTTCCCTAAAGACGGCGACTGTGCAGTCCAGCACATGTCATGCCGTCCCTGCGCCCACCCCCTACGGCTGCTAGCTCCGGGACTCTCTAATGCTTTTGCAAAATCCAGATACACCCAGGCCCGGATTTACTCCCTTTGCCGCCCCAAGGGTGGTGTCCACATAATGTCCCCCATCGGATAGTGTCCGCTGTGTACTGCGCATGCGCAGTACACAGGACAACCACATTCCGAAAATATCCAAAGATGAACGAGGCCGTGCCCGAAGCGTGACGAGCGAAGCGAGCCCACGAGGGGCCCTCTAATATGTGCAGCCCTATGTCCACTTGGATGGTGGGGCTTGCACCTCGACACATGGCGTAGGCGCCGTTTATCTTCAGAGATTTTCCAAATCTCCTTCTGCTCCGTACTGCGCAAGCACTGCGCCTGCGCAGTACGGGGCAGACACTTTTAGATGGCCGGACGCTATATGTCAGAACAGCGGGTCCTTCAATGACGCCCCCCCCCCCCCCCCACACACACACACACAGCCATTCTCATCCTTTATCGATTACTGCTACAATAGATCAATTAAAAACATATCTCCACACACGAGAACACTGAAAAAAACTGGCTTTAATCGTACAGACTGAAAATACTCTTTTAAAGATTATAGCAGTAAGAAACTCCCTACAATTTTTTTAGTTCTAACTTTTCGATTTCCTAGGACAAAGTATTTAAAAGTTTATTCGCAGCCTTTGTGCCGTTTAATTGCAGCCTTTGTGCCGTTTAATCGCAGTCTCTGTGAACATTATTGCATCCTCTCTGTGACCATAATCGCAGCCTCTGAACATTATTGCATCCTCTCTGTTCCCATAATCGCAGCCTCTGTGACCATAATCGCAGCCTCTGTGAACATTATTGCATCCTCTCTGTGCCTCGCTTTTCCTATCTATGCAGACTCGCCATAGCCTGCCCTGGATGGATCACACATCTTCCGCAGCGCTGTGTCACACAGCTGGGTCTGTGTGTGTGTTCGGAGGCGCCGTAACAAGGTCCCGCCCCCGTAGACAGGCTTGTGTGATAGGCGGAACACTGATTCAATCTGCTACCACGTGAGCCGGTCTAGGGGGCGGGTCCTTGTTACAGCGCCGCTGAACACACACACAGACCAAGCTCCCTGACACACAGCGCCCCCGGCGCTGTGCGACTAACAGGAGGAGGTGAGAGGGAAGCGCTGCAGCCACAGATCAAAGCGGCTGCGACCCCAGGACAGGCGACCCCCTTCCTCCAGTAAATGGTCCCCCCCAGGGCCCAACCCTTTTACCGGCCATGGGTGCTTCCCCTGCACCACTGCCGCCCCGCGGCCTCGTCTCGGTGGCCTTGTGGCAAATCCGGCCCTGGATACACCATGTCCACGGGCCTGAGCTACTTTACCTGGTAATTGCTCAGTCATGGAGCACTGTAACCAATTGACATTTAGATATTATTTCACACAAATAGAGCTTTCTTTGGTGCTATTTGATGGGCGGGGTTTTTTTTTAAAAAAATTTGCCATGTAAATTAAAAAAAGACCAACATTTTGAAAAAAACAATATTTTTACTTTTCTGCTATAAAACATATCCAATAAAATTTTTTTTTTTTTAATCCAATTTTTTCATAAGTCTTGGCCAAAATGTATTCTGCTACATGTCTTTGATAGAAAAACCCCAAAAAGCGTATATAGATTGGTTTTCATGAAAGTTATTGTGTCTACAAACTATGGGATTGGATTTTTTTTCCATACTACTAATGGTGGTAATCAGTAGACACATTTGTTTTGTTTCTTTCCGTTTCGTATGAAAATGAATTCTTATTTCGTAATTCGTGTCCGAAATTCAATTCGGATTCGTACGAAATACGAATTTTCGTTAGGTTCGTTAACTTTTCGTAAAATAACGAAAGTTCATTATGATGAATTTATCATTATGAGGGGCTCCCACCAGCCCTGTGCTGTGCTGACTTCCTGGGGTTTTAAAGAGGAAGTAAACCCTCCCACTCTGATGCTGCTTTTCATTTAGTCCATTATAATAAGTCATTATCAGACTATAGCCACTGTAACCCAGTCCAAATTCCATATTACTTACTGTTTAAAGAAACTTTAAAAAAACTTGTTTCCAGGGGTTAGGCAGCGCCATCTTAAGTATTTTTTTCTGAGTCCACAGTGGAGTGTATTTCCGCCCTTACATTGAGCACTTGTCAGGTCACCTTGAGGCGAGGTGACAGGTGCACACCATAGGGATCAGGAGTGCACCGCAAGGTTGTGGACCCTACGGCTGACTGCTACAGACGGGGGACAGATCCCACTGGGGTTAGAGCGTAAGATTCCCTGGGGTGCGGAGTCTAAGAGCCAGCAGGTGTTCACCAGAGCCTCGAGTGGTGAGGATGGACTTGGCTGCAACTGGCTCCAGGTCGCGACCCCCAGGGTCCCCCAGCTCACACCCACAGTAGGCAACAGGAGGATAGGGATGGTGAGGGACAAAGCCAAGGTCGGGGTCACAAGCAGACAAGAATAGTCGGGGACACGCCAAAATGTCAGGATCACAGGCAAACAGGGATAGTCAAGACACGCCAAAGTCGGTGACGGAAACCAGTAGCAGAGCACACGGCAGGAAGCAGGAAGCTAACACACAAAGGAATACACAATGGTTGATCAGCACTGAGGCCTGCAGTGCACAGGTTAATATAGGGCTCCCTGATAGGGCCTGGGGTGGAGCCATGCTTAGAGGAGAGGTTATAAAAACCACCAGGTGGAAGTGGCTGGCCTCTTAGTCTGAACACATGAGGGGAGGTAAGCAAACACAGGAAGATCACTGCATAACCATGACAGCACTTCCTGTACTGTTAACCAAGCCTCCTTCTCAATCCAACATTTCTATGGCAACCCTGCTCCCCTGTTCATAGCTGACCTGTTTTATTTCGTAGTATTTACTTGTGCCAATTATCTAGTGTTTGCCTGTGTGAGTCCTCTTAGCTTCAGCTGATAAGTCTGCAGTAATGCTGTCCCATGCCCTGCTTTACACTGCATGTGAGGTCACATGGACACATGGTGTGTAGGAGGAAGCTCTGAGTGATTATGAAGCCTCCTGGGATATCAGTGCTGTGTGCCGTAGGAAGTCCTGATAACAGATAGATAAGCACATAGAGAGTGTGCCGTAAATCAGGGGAGATCTGGGCATGCTCAATGACGTCATTCTAAAGAACAAAGAGGATTACAATACTATGCAAGTAAGGAGATATCTACAAGCGGTGTTCATTAGGGTTTTTTATGCTGATTTGCATAGGACAAAGTTGTGGGGGAGGGTTTACAAACACTTTAACCTTTAGGTTCGTTAACTTTTCGTAAAAATAAGAAATGTTCGTTGTGATGAATTTATCATTATAAGGGGTTCTCACTATCGCTGTGCTGACTTCTGATTGGTGAACAAAACAACATTCACGTTTCTGTTGCAACTGAATTTGGATCCGATTTCGTATATACATTTTGTATTTCCTATAAAATTCCTAAGCATAGAAATTCCCATAGGGCTCACACCATCCCTGTGCTGATTTCCCAGGTCTGTTCACTTGCTGTATGTCCATTATGAGGGGTTCCCGGGTCTGAGTGTATACCCGCTGTGCCCATTATAAGGGGTTTCCACCATCCCTGTGCTGAGTTCCCGGGTCTGAGTGTACACCTGCTGTGCCCATTATGAGGGGTTCCCACCATCCCTGTGCTGAGTTCCTGGGTCTGAGTGTACACCTGCTGTGCCCATTATGAGGGGTTCCCACCATCCCTGTGCTGAGTTCCTGGGTCTGAGTGTACACCTGCTGTGCCCATTATGAGGGGTTCCCACCATCCCTGTGCTGAGTTCCCGGGTCTGAGTGTACACCTGCTGTGCCCATTATGAGGGGTTCCCACCATCCCTGTGCTGAGTTCCTGGGTCTGAGTGTACACCCGATGTGCCCATTATGATGGGTTCCCACCATCCCTGTGCTGAGTTCCCAGGTCTGCGTGTACACCCGATGGGCCCATTATGAGGGGTTCCCACCATCCCTGTGCTGAGTTCCCGGGTCTGAGTGTACACCTGCTGTGCCCATTATGAGGGGTTCCCACCATCCCTGTGCTGTGCTGACTTCCTGGGGTTTTAACTTTTAGGTTCGTTAACTTTTCGTAACAATTACAAATTTTTCGTTATCAATTTGGATCCAAAATTCGTAAAGAAATTTCGTATTTCCTACAGAATTCATATGCATAATAATTCGTATTTCGGATTCATACGAAACTGATCGCACATGTCTAGTAATCAGCAACTTATAATGGGACTGCGACAGCCTAACTAATTGACGGTGGACGGGGAACTGACTAACTGCCACTGACATCACCAGTGACACTAATACAGTGAACAGTGCTAATACTATACCCTATCCCTGTAATAATGACACTGGCTGGGGAGGGGGTTAACATCTAGGGTGATCAAGGGGTTAAATGTGTGCCTAATCATTCGTAATGTGTGTGCTGCTTTTTACTAAAGATCTTTGTTTCTTATCCTTGCTTTGCAGGGATGCAAAACAGAGAGCTTGTACCCTTTGTACAGAGCTCTGTGTTGATTGTCAACACAGGGCTCTGTGCTGTGATTGGACACAGTGATTAGCATCTCCCAGCCATGAAACATTGGCTGGGACTTGCTGACAGACTCCTGCTGTGCACAATCGCAGCAGGTGTTGGCAGTGGGAGGGGGCGCATGCGCGCTCCTTAAACCCAGAGGTAGGTGGTGACGTACAGGTATATCGCTTTGCCTACACAGGCTACCCATCTGTAGCGCATTGCGGGCAACCGGTCCGCAAATGGTTAACCAGGAACTACAGTAATTAAAAAAAGTACTACTGACTTTTAAGAAACAGAAACTCATTAGTCCAGCACTAAAGTAAAGACAGTGTTCAGTTCTTTGTCGGTCTTCGGATCCCTAGCGCCGCCATCTTGACCGTGGGAACTGGCTGGGACTTCCTGCTGTTTGACAGCCGGGTCCCTACTGTGCATGCACGAGATCGGGCTGTGTTTTTAGACTGGTGACGCAGTATTTTTGGACATGATATGTCCTCGGAGGTTGCAGGAGGGGAGGGGGGGCGAGCTAAACTTTCATAATTCTCGCTTAGGCAAGAAATACACTCCATGAAACAGTTGAATAGGCCTTACAGAGGCGGCTAGTGCTGTATATTTTGGTGGGGGCGGAAAACAAGACACCTGCTGCCACCCCCCTGGGTGGTCGCTCGCTTGCCCAGTGTCAAACCCCGTCGCTCGCTAGTCAGTCCGCCCCCCCCCCCCACCAGCCCCGCACTTACCCCATCTAGGCAGCTTTGGCTCCTTCCTACTCAGCGGCTTCACCGTGCGTCTCCAGCTTCACAGCAGCTTCCCTCCTCCTTCTCTCGGCGGCCAATAGGATCGCTTCTCCTCTCGGCCAATCACGTCTTAAGACCCGCTTCCTGATTGACCTAATCACGTGCTTCAAAAAATAAAAACCCATTGAAATCCATGCTCTCGGTGCCTTGCCTGTAGATTTGGTGCTGGACACATGGATTGGGGGGCGGCGCCCCTGCTCCCCTAATGGAAGGGCTGCCACTGCTTGCTGGACAACTCAGAAAATACAGTCCAACAATGTAATGTGGTTCATTCTTGTCCAGGTGTTGCTGGCGACTACATTGTCACGCGTGGCCTCCTGATAGGATGATAAAAAAAACAGCTGATTGTATAACAAACACGGCCGTGGACCGTGCCAGCCAGATCGTGCAAACAGAAGTCTCAGATGTGGCTCCGCCCAACGCGTTTCCCCGTAATAGGCATCAACTGGGAGAGGAGCTTCCGCCCGGGGGGAGAACGGGAGGACATACATAGGTGCCCTCCCAGCGAAGGAAGCCCACGCTGTAGTCGTCTTTCGGCTAAAGCGCTGGCGCAAAGTGGTTAAAGCAATGTTCCGCTTTAACGTTCTGCTAAAACATTGTGTATTAGTACTGCTTGGACTGTAGAGGGATGGGGTATACCTCGAAGTCTTGTCCTGGAAAATCTGAATGGTTAGAAGTGGTTGAGACATGACTCAGAATGTGGCACCACATCCAAATGTAAGTGAAAAAATAAAAATCAAGGATGAACGTGGACTTCAAATTGGTAGCCACTAGTAGACCCAAAATGAAAAAGAGAGCAAAAAATTCAAGTTTATTTAACATCATAGTAAAAACATATTAAAACCAAAAATGAAATACATGTCAATTGATTCCATAAAAATATGGTGTTGTCCCACCTAGGTGAAACCTACGTGAACTCTTAAGTGGCTGAATTCCTTACCCTGACTCAATGCATATACAGCAGGCATTTTATATATATATATATATATATATATATATATATATATATATATATATATATGCCCTTTATCTGCCAGGGGTGCCTGTTTTTCACCCTATGGCATGTCCCTTTTTTCAGCTGAAATATTTTCGAAGCACTCACGTCCTGGGGCTGTCTGTGAGTCCCTTTACACTCAAAATATATGTAATTTAGAATATATGTTATGAATATTTATATATTTTTTCTTTCTTTAACTTTATTGTACCATGTTGAACACATACAATATACTTAGTTTTTTTGTTTTTGATGCATAATCTGCTCTTGAATATGCATATATGTATTGACATATTGATTAAGGCTTACCTGTAGGTCCAAGAAATATCTCTTAAACCTACACGGTTTAGGAGATATCTGCCGAAAGACAGGCATCGCTGTCTACGGCGCCGCTGTCAATGGCGATATGCTGCGAGTGGCGGCTCCCCTGCTCATACGCGGGAGTGACATCATCGCGGCTTCGCCGAATGACAGCGGCGGAGCAGCGAGACCCACGAGATGATGGATTCGCCGGACTACAGGGGACAGCGGTGTCTTCGCTGGCTCCTGTGTCAGGTAAGTGACACATAATGGACTACTATACGATGCATGTCCATTATGCTTTACCTTTGCAGGGAATCAAAGAGGAAGTAAACTCATCAGGTTTTTACTTCCTCTTTAAGAGCCCTTTCACGCTTACAGAGTGGGGGCATCGGCAGTAAAGTGCCGCTAAAACCGTTGTTTTAGAGGCATTGTTCAGCCGATAGCGGGGCGCTTTTAACACCCGCTAGCAGCCGAAAAAAGGGTTAAAAGTGCCACTGCCGAGGTGCTTTGCAGGCGCTGCCCATTGATCTCAAAGGGCAAGGGCGCTTTAGGAGCGATGTATGCACCGCTCCTAAAGCACCTCAAAGAAGCTGCTTGCAGAACTTTTTTTGACGTCCTGCCAGTGTAGCGCCCCCAGCGTGAAAGTACTCGGGCTTTCACACTGGGATTGCAGATGAGGCGTTTTTCAGGCTCTATTTTTAGAGCTAAAGCGCCTGAAAAACGCCTCTAGTGCGAAAGGGGTCACCTAGGTGGGACAACCTCATATTTTTATGGAATCAAATGCCATGTATTTAATTTTTGGTTTTAAGATGTTTTTACTATGATGTTAAATAAACTTAGATTTTTATTCAATTGAGCGCTCTCTTTTTCATTTTGGGTCTACCAGTGGCTACCAATTTAATCACAAGACGACCTGCTCATGCAGATATACTGCAGCAGGTCGGCTATCCTACGCAAACCGATGTACCTGTACGTTGGTACCTGCAGGGTGGATAGCGGGCACGTGAGCGTGCCCGTGGGTCCCACCGACTCAACGTCCACCAGCTACCCGCTAACGTGATGAGGAGAGGCAGAACAGGGAACTGCCTATGTAAAAAAAATAAAAAAAATTTCCAAAATTGTCGCGCTTTATTTGTTTATAGCCCAAAAATAAAAACCGCAGAAGTGATCAAATACCACCAAAAGAAAGCTCTATTTGTGGGAAAAAAGGACATCAATTTTATTTGGTTATAGCGTCAGACGAATGCGCAATTGTCTGTTAAAGCGGCGCAGTGCCGTATCGTAAAAAAAAGGCCTGGTCATTAAGGGGGCAAATCCTTCCTGTAGTGGTTAAAGTCCACATTCATCCTTTGTTTTATCTTTTTTTGAATAATCAGAATGTCAATGCAAATAAAAAATGATCATGGACAGTACTCAAGTTGTTGGCAGAAATTTTGATATTTCCAGGATAAAAAAAAATTCCTGAAGTCACCATGATCTGTGGCACGATCGCTCAAGAATCAACAACATACAAAGGCTAAGAAATGGGAAGCGGCAAGGTCCTACTCTTTTCTGGTGCCACTTCTGCGTAATACTCCCATTTCCATTCATTCTTCTATTTTAATGTACTACATCCATGAGACTTGTTCATGAACCTAAGCCTCGTAATATCATTCTGCAAATACCAATCTACAGATGCCGGAACATCCAGGTCCGGGCGCCCCTCGGGCGTTGTCTGCACCGCCATTCCCAAGACAGAGAAAAATGCTTTCAATTTCATCCCTGAACTGCGCTTTCAATCAAAAGCCGAGAGACTGTTCATGATCCACTTATTCTCCTCTACAGAGACTGGAATTTAGATGGCATGACTGGGGAGTTACAGATGGCTCTGGAGGGCACTAAAACCATCATTCCACATTAAGCAAAAATTAAATTATAACCTTTAAATATAGGCAGACAGCAGGGCTGAATTTTAAAAACTGGAAGGAAGAAAAGTGACTGTTGGAACTATCAAATCGTTACTTCTATTTCACTAAATTGTACTAGAAAAACATCAATCTGAAACATCTGAAAAAAATAAAATGCAAAGAAAATGTGTAAAAACTTGAGAAAACCTGTGCTTGAAAACACCTAAAAATACATATTATTTAAAAAACACAGCTGGAATTGGTGTACCACATCCTTGAATTGTAATAGGATTTGACTTTGGACTTTACTGGTACAAAGAGGACACGCAACTAAATAGTTGTCCCTGTGTTGGTAGAGTAGATGTCCGTGTGTTGGTAGAGTAGATGTCCGTGTGTTGGTAGAGTAGATGTCCCTGTGTTGGTAGAGTAGATGTCCCTGTGTTGGTAGAGTAGATGTCCCTGTGTTGGTAGAGTAGATGTCCCTGTGTTGGTAGAGTAGATGTCCCTGTGTTGGTAGAGTAGATGTCCCTGTGTTGGTAGAGTAGATGTCCCTGTGTTGGTAGAGTAGATGTCCCTGTGTTGGTAGAGTAGATGTCCCTGTGTTGGTAGAGTAGATGTCCGTGTGTTGGTAGAGTAGATGTCCGTGTGTTGGTAGAGTAGATGTCCGTGTGTTGGTAGAGTAGATGTCCGTGTGTTTGTAGAGTAGATGTTCGTGTGTTGGTAGAGTAGATGTCCGTGTGTTGGTAGAGTAGATGTCCGTGTGTTGGTAGAGTAGATGTCCGTGTGTTGGTAGAGTAGATGTCCGTGTGTTGGTAGAGTAGATGTCCCTGTGTTGGTAGAGTAGATGTCCCTGTGTTGGTAGAGTAGATGTCCCTGTGTTGGTAGAGTAGATGTCCCTGTGTTGGTAGAGTAGATGTCCCTGTGTTGGTAGAGTAGATGTCCCTGTGTTGGTAGAGTAGATGTCCCTGTGTTGGTAGAGTAGATGTCCCTGTGTTGGTAGAGTAGATGTCCCTGTGTTGGTAGAGTAGATGTCCCTGTGTTGGTAGAGTAGATGTCCCTGTGTTGGTAGAGTAGATGTCCGTGTGTTGGTAGAGTAGATGTCCGTGTGTTGGTAGAGTAGATGTCCGTGTGTTGGTAGAGTAGATGTCCGTGTGTTGGTAGAGTAGATGTCCGTGTGTTGGTAGAGTAGATGTCCGTGTGTTGGTAGAGTAGATGTCCGTGTGTTGGTAGAGTAGATGTCCGTGTGTTGGTAGAGTAGATGTCTGTGTGTTGGTAGAGTAGTTGTCCGTGTGTTGGTAGAGTAGTTGTCCCTGTGTTGGTGGTTGTTGCTAAGAGGAAAAATGGCCCTTCCTCAGTGTACAAGGCAAAGATGACAACCCCATCCCTTCGTCCAATCAGGGAGGGCGGAGGGTGCAGTTTAAGAGTGACACTGAAAATGTATGTAATTTTTGTGACGTGCTGAAGTAGTACCAATGGCTGTGGTACACTGCGGCAAACTGAAGAGTTTAACCACATGACCACTGGGCACTTAAACCCCCTTCCTAACCAGACAAATTTTCAGCTTTCGGTGCTCTCACACTTTGAATGACAATTACTCAGTAATGCAACACTGTACCCAAATTAAATTTTTGTCCCTTTTTTCATACAAATAGAGCTTTCTTTTGGTGGTATTTAATCACCGCTGGGTTTTTTTATTTTTTGCGCTAGTAATGAAAAAAGACTGAAAATTTGGTAGAAAAAAATTCTTTGTTTCTTTTAAAATTTATTGGCAGAGTATTGGCAGATTATTGCAGAGTATTGGCAGATTATTGCACAGTGTTGCAGAGTATTGCACAGCATGGGCAGATTATTGCAAATTATGGGCAGAGTGCTGATGTTTATTGGCACTGAGCAGCGCTGTGGGCACTTCACATCCATTCCATCTGCTGCTGATCGGTACAGAGAGGGGAGGGAGGAACCGGCTTCATGACGTGATGCCGGTTTGTTTACAAGTGATCTCTCCATCATTTTACTGTGATCCATGATGAGGTCCAGAGGACCCGGCGGTCACGGATGTTCCCGGGTGCGCGTGGGAGCAAGATTCTGGGAGGACGTCCACCTAGAATAAGCCGACCGCGTTGTAGCCGTCTTTCGGCTATGGCCCGGGCGGCATGTGGTTAAAATTGGTATACAAAGATGGGGCTAACGGTGTTAGTGGTGTCACTGAAAGGAAACAATTACCCAGCATCAGACATGTCAGTGAAATTTAAAAAAAAAATGTCCCTACATCAATGGTTTCACTGGAAGGAAAAAATGTCCCGGTGTTGATGGTGTCGCTTAAAGGAAAAAATGGCCAAGCATTGGTGGTGTTACTGAAAGGAAAGATGTCCCTACGTTGCTGGTGTGTCACGTACCTGACTATGGAGCCTGAGATGACGAGGGTGCCAGAAAGCTGTAGTAGTGAGCTGAAGCTTGGAGACACAGGAGACCGACCAGTGGTGGTATGGAGTCTGGTCACAAGCCTTGTGCAACAGCAGCCAGGCAGACAGGTGCAGGGTCAGGATCAGGTTCAAGGTCAGGAACAGGCAGAAGTCGGTAACGTGCTTGCTGATACCATATCAGGCAGTAGAGACCTAGTCAGAAATCCAAGCCGAGGTATGTAACATAAGCGAGCAGCAGATATAACAAACAGGGGTGATCCAGGCAGATTCTAAGTTTAAATAGGATGCTGAGTGGCACAATCTGTGGCTGTGTATGCGTGCCGCCTCAACCTCCGCAACATCTCTAAACTACGTCCCTTTCTAACCAACAAAACGCCAAAGTTCCTGATTCACAACCTGGTCATCTCTCGTCTTGACTACTGCAACTCCCTCCTCATTGGCTTACCTTTAAACATACTATTCCCCCCTTCAGTCCATCATGAATGCTGCTGCCAGACTCATCCAACTTACAAACCGCACAGTGTCTGCTACCCCTCTTTGCCAATCCCTCCATTGGCTGCCATTCGCTCAACAAATTCAATTCAAAATACTAACAATAAGTTACAAAGCCGTCCACAACTCTGCCCCCAGCTACATCACTAGCCTAGTCACAAAATACCAACCTAATCGCCCTCTTCATTCCTCCCAAGACCTCCTGCTCTCTAGCTCCCTCCTCACCTCCTCCCATATCCGCCTCCAATACTTCTCCCATGCCTCGCCCATCCTCTGGAATTCCCTACCCCAATCTGTCAGACTGTCTCCAAATTTATCAACTTCTAGGCAATCCCTGAAAACTTTCCTCTTCAGAGAAGCCTATCCTGCCTCCATCTAACAACTGCCTTATGTTTTCTCCATTCACCCCCCACAGCTATTATCCTTTTGTATAACCTGATCCTCCCTCCTAGATTGTAAGCTCTAATGAGCAGGGCCCTCTGATTCCCCCTGTATTGAATTGTATTGTAATTGTTCTGTCTGCCCCAAGGTTGTAAAGCGCTGCGTAAACTGTCGGCACTATATATATCCTGTATAATAATAATGCCCATGTGTGCGTGCACGTGCCATGTATGCGCCATTGCTTATCTGTGTGCACATTCTAGTCCTTGCTCTTTCTTGTTAGGCTTCTATGCTCACGATTCTGCACATGCACATAAGAATGAGCACCCGCTTCACAAGATCCCTGACAGTCACTGAAAGCAAAAATGGCATGTTAGTGATGTCATTGGAAGGAAAGATATCCCTGCGGTGTTGGTGTCACTTAAAGGAAAACATGTTCCTGCATCAGTAGCGTCACTGAATGGGGGGAGAAAAATGCCCCTGCATTGGTGGTGTCAATGAAAGCACAAAATGCCCCTGTTTTGGTGGCGTTGCTAAGAGGAAAAATGGCCCTTAATCAGTGTCACTGGAAGGAAAAATGCCCATGCGTCAGTGATATCAGTCTGAGGAGGCCTGCTTTGGCACCTATGTCAGTGAGTTAAGGGGGGGGGGAGTGGGCTCTGTCAGCTGCAGGAAACTAAGGGGATCTGGGGGGGGGGGGGGCTCTCAGGGAAGAAGGGGTCAGAAGGACTCTTTAAAGAAAGGAGAAGGTTGGGGTCTGAGGAGGGGAGGTCCAGGGCTGGGTACACCCAGTGCCGGGACAAGGCTATCCAGCGCCCAGGGCATAGATGCCAAACTGCGCCTCCTCCCCCTTCCCCTAGGCTTAGGGTCAGGCACCCACATCCCTGCAATAAACCATTGTGCCCAGGGCAGCCTCCCCTCCTGTCCACCCCTTGTCCCGGCCCTGGGGACACCTTCTGTGTATTCACTCATTTCAGAACTCCTTTTGAGCTTGGCGGTAGATTCTCCTTCTTCCTAGCTTCCTGATAAGTCACATGACAGGAGACAGGAAAAAGAGTCGTCTGCCTTCCCTCTCCAGCAGAGCCACCCTGAGACGGAGGCGTGTGTTCTCTGCCCACTCTCTTCCACCAACGTCATTAATAACGTCAGGCCACATGCTTCTGGACAGAGCATTATTCAAACATTTGGCAGTCATTTCATTCTATTCTTCCTCTCTGAGGCATTTAGTCCCTTGATAGGGGCTTTATTATCTTATTTATCATTAAGGAGAAATTCTAGGTATAGATATTTTATACATGCATATACTATACCTGGTCAATGCCCCTGGAAGCTGGAAATCACTTTATATACACCACTACTCCAGTGATCTCCACTAGCTTATGGGTCCCGTGCCAAGCTGCAGTCCGTTGCACTCTGAACATAGAACATAGAAGATAGGCTGCTCAGCATGGGTCCTATTCAGAGAACGCTTTGCATTTTCTGAATGAATGCACAGTATTCTCTGATTGGGCAAAATGGAGTGGTGGGTGGTAATGTCCTGATCTCCATCTTGTCCAATCAGAAAAATGTTTTTACTCATTGAGAAAATGCAAATCATTCTCTGAATGGCACCTGTGGTGAGCGAGTAACCTTCTGTGTAAATTAAGAAGCAGGATCATTAAATCAATAAATATTAATAAATATATATCATATATTTATATAATCTATATTTATACTGTATAATATATATGTGTATTTATATGTGTATTTATGTGTGTGTGTGTATATATATATATATATATATATATATATATATATATATATATATATAAATATATATATATAAAATGTATATTAATAATATGAATATATTAAATATGATAGATAGACCCAGGGCCACCGAGTAGTGGAAAGAGAGAGAGAGAGAGAAAGGGAAAAAAATATTATTAATAAATTATTATTAATAAATAAAATATATTTATATAATATATATTTATACTGTATAATACACATATGTGTATGTGTGTGTGTGTGTGTGTGTGTGTGTGTGTATATATATATATATATATATATATATATATATATATATATATATATATATATATATATATATATATACACACACACATACACATAAATACACATATATAGATATAATACATATATATATTATACAGTATAAATATATATTATATAAATATATTTATTAATAATTTCATTTATTAATAATATTTTTCTCCCTCTCTCTTTTCATATATTTATACTGTATAATACATATAGGTATAATATATATATATTATACCTATATGTATTTTACAGTATAAATATATATTAAATAAATATATTTATTAATAATAATTTTATTTAATCCTCTCTATCTCTCTCTCTCTCTATCTCTTTCCACTATTCAGTGGCCCTGGGTCTATTTATCATATTTATTAATATATATATATATATATATATATATATATATATATATATATATATATAAATATATATATATATATATATATAAATTATTATTTAAATATATATATATATATATATATATATATATATATTATCTTTATACTGTATAATACATATACAGTATTATACAGTATATGTATTATACAGTATAAATATATGGAGAAAGAGAGAAAAAAATATTAATAAATTAAATTATTAATAAATATAATATATTTATATATTTATACTGTATAATATATATATATATTTATATAATATATATTTATACTGTATAATATATATATATATTTATATAATATATATTTATACTGTATAATATATATATATATATATATATATATATGTATTATACAGTATAAATATATATTATATAAATATATTATATTTATATATATATATATATATATATATATATATATATATACACACACACTCAGGGCCACTGAGTATTGGATGTGTATGGATTATTTTTGAAGAATAAGGGCATTGTTCAGTGTGACTTTAAGGACTGACTTATGCCTTCTCCATCCAACGCAGATTTTTTTCTGCTTTACAAAATACTAATTGCAATCTAAACATGTAAGACACAGCTCTAAGTGCAATTAAATACATTCAGTGAAATAAAATAAATTCTTCAAGCTCTTTATAAAATGACCCTTTGTTCTACTTGACTACAAAAATATGTTTACTGATGTCAATAAATTGTATGATACAGCGCAATGAATTTTATACAGCTGAGACATTCCAAGATTAAAATAAATATCTCACTGTTTCCCTCCATGAATCTACCAAAGCTGACAAATTGCATTGACATTGCGGCAACCGTCTGACCTGAAAGTGGCAATGTCCTGGAGGGCTCTATAGAGAAATGGCTTATGAAATGTATTTTATTTAATTAAACTTCCCACCATAATGGAGGATGTAAACAGGTTGCAGGCAGACGCCTAGATTGAAGAAATTGTTCGATTTGATTACAGCGTTCGTATAGTGCAAACCTAGAGAGTTATTAAACATTGTGCCGGCTTTATGTAATCCTGACATCCCCATATGAAATGACATTGGCTTCTGCATATGTCTAGTTACACATTGTGTTCAAAACACAGGGGAATGACAGTAACTTTATTATTCCTGTATTTATGGATAAATTCGATAAACTTTATTATTTTAATGCCCTATAAAAAAAAAATCATCTACAGCATGTCACACTTATCCCTGAGGGGGGGAGCCCACAATTATGTAAGCAGCCCTTAAAGTGGTTGTAAACCCTTACAAACCACTTTGACCTACAGGTAAGCCTAGATTAAGGCTTACCTGTAGGTCCAAGAAATATCTCCTAAACCTATACGGTTTAGGAGATATTTACCTGAAGACAGCCACCGCTGTCTACGGCGTATGCGCCGTAGACAGCGGCGCGCAGGCGCACTGGGCAGGCCGCAGATCGCAGCGATATGCCGCGAGTGTCGGCTCCCGTGCGCATGCGCGGGAGTGACGTCATCGCGGCTCCGGCGAATCACAGCGCCGGAGCAGCGAGATCCACCAAGAAGATGGACACGCGGAACTACAGGGGACAGCGGTGACTTCGCTGGATCCTGTGTCAGGTAAGTGACACATAATGGGCTACTATGCGATGCATAGTAGTCCATTATGCTTTACCTTTGCAGGGAATGAAAGAGGAAGTAAACTCATCAGGGTTTACTTCCTCTTTAACTCTAGTGCCCAGCGTTATTAACCCTTTCACGACTAAGCCTATTTCTGACATTTGGTGTTTACAAGTTAAAATACGTATTCTTTGCTAGAAAATTACTTAGAACCCCCAAACATTATATATATATATATATATATATATATATATATATATATATATATATATATATATATATATATATATATATATATATATATATATATATTTTAGCAGAGAATGTACAGAATAAAATGGCGATTGTTGCAATATTTTATGTCACATGATATTTGTCCAGCAGTGATTTAAACGCAACTTTTTGGGAAAAAAGACACTTTCATAAATTTTAAAAACGAAAAAGTAAAGTTAGCCCAATTTTTTTGTATAATGTGCAAGACGATGTTACGCCAAGTATATAGATACCAAACATGTCACGCTTTATAATTGCACGCACTCTTGGAATGGCGACAAACTACGGTACCTAAAAATCTTCAAAGGCGATGCTTAAATTTTTTTTTTTTTACGGTTGCCAGGTTAGAGTTACAGAGGAGTGCTAGAATTATTGCTCTCGCTCTTACGATTGTGGTGATACCTCAACATGTGTGATTTGAACACCGTTTAAATATTGTGTTTAAAAAAAAAAAAGATCACTTTTATTACTGTCACAAGGAATGTAAACATCCCTTGTGACAGTAATAGGTGGTGACAGGTACTCTTTATGGAGGGATTGGAGGTCTAAAAGACCCCCAATCCCTCCTTTACACTTTAAAGTATTTAGATCAAAGTTTTCGGCGATTATGAATAGTGTATATTTTTTTTAAATCCGGCTCCATTGGCAGCCAAGTAAACAAGAAGTGACGCTGTGACGTTGCATCCGTGTTTACATTCAGGAGACTGGAACGAAGCCATTTCCAGCTTCGTTCCAGTCTGTCACTAGGTGCCGGAACTGCCGGATCGCGGATCAGGTCTCCCGGTGGGTCTCCCGCTCCTCCGGGATAACAGCCGAGCGGCTTTTAGCCCCATTGGTTGCTATACCTGGAAAGCCAATCGCCCACTATAAAAAACGGTACCGTAGGTGTGGGCATCATCCCGGTATAACCCCCGAAAGCAGAGGCCGCATATCTGCGTATGCTCGGCGGGAAGGGGTTAAACTGACATATTTGTGAGCCCAACCAAAAGGGATTGTAGGACTGTAGTTCCACGAGATGGCCGTTCCCTTGCATGACTATACACCTGAACTACATATCCCAGGGATCTTTGCTACTATCGGGGAGATTGCTGGGAAGAGCTATAAAAGGTCTCTTCTTCCCGGGCCTCGTGTGTGTGATGGATCTCTCCTTGTAAGGAGAGTCAGGTCATGGCCTACCATAAGGAGAGTGAGGTCGCGGGTAGGAATGATGGTGTACATCATTCCTACCCGACCGAGAAGGGGTCCAGCGCTGCCTGCTGTTCATCAGACATCTGATCAGCATCAATCCGGCTGCTCAGTGACCCAAGGTTTGTGATCCGCATTTGGTTGATCATCACAAGCGGGTCCACAGCCAGGACGTCTATTCCAGATTTGCTCCCAGGCGTTGGATTGGCATGGCTGGTGGTTGGTGAGAGGGCAATTGCCCACCTTTACAAGTCTTCCTTGGTTGTTTACTGGGACACTGTGTACAGACAGCTTTACCTTGGGAACACTTCACTGCATTTATATTCAAACACTGTACATGGACATATTTAGCTACAATCATCACAAGAAATATTACCACTCTGTTGCTAAACCTTATTGGATATAGTTAAAGCGGTTCTGCACTGACGTTTTTTTTTTTTAATGTTTAAAAATCATGTCTTGCTAAAGTCAGACTCACTTGTAGTGATGATGCCCGTTATCCATGTCCGTTTTTCTGTCTAATCAATACTTTTAAAAATCGTGCTCGGCAGATGTCATCTTGCTTGTGGGCATTTGAAGCCCACAAGCAATCACTTCCTTCTTCCCTTGCATTTGAAGTACCAGCATTCCTTGCTCAGTGGCTACAGCTTCAAGCGGCGTAATCAAAAAAGTTGCCATGACAACGGGTGGCGTATTAGGACCTCCACACTGACTCCTGGGATGAATTACACGAGATCCCAGGAGACAGTGCGGCGATCACCCGATATGATGCAGATACCCGCATAAACACGGCCCACAGCCGCAGGGACTGCAAACTAACATTTGAAACCAGAACAGGTACGATTTAAAAAATAAATAAAAATAAACGTCCATTGTGAACTCTTTACTGCTTTTAGAAAAGACTGAGCCAAACTTATCAAAATGTGTAGAGAACCGCTTTAATGAGCTCTGTCTGCCTGTGAAGACCATCAGATCTGCAACAGGGACATTCTGTCATTGCTGCTTAAAGGGCCCTCATACCATCCTTGTTTAGCTTAATCTCTCATTAGGATAAAAGGTTGAACAGGCCGGCCTGGGTTCCTTTCTGGAAGTATTGCCAGGATTTGATGTTTATCCTTCCAGGTTATGTCCAAGTGGTATTCCATTGTACATATCTGTATATAGTATTATATTGTTTGCCAACAGTTTTAACTGACATTTCTGGAGGAGTCTTCCTGCTGAATTTGTGCTGTCTTTCAAAGCTCAGTTGAACCATTACTTCCTTTGTACAACAATACCTTATGTGAAGTATTCCAGTAAATGCTAACAGCATATAAACGCATTGAGTGTTGTCTTATTACTTAAAGGTGCTGCGATGATGTCTGAACCCAGAGTGTCAGGTGGGTTGGAATGCTTACAGGGTCATGGCGATGCAGATGAGCAGGTAAATCCAAGCAGCCCTCAAGGGGGCCGTGCTATATATATTATACACACACACACACACACACACACACACACACACACACACACATATACATATATACACACACACACACACACACACACACACACACACACACACATATATATATATTGTGAGGGGTTAGCTCGGCAGTGGGTGTGTGTGACCCCCTGGATGGGTTCACAACACAAAATCAGGCACAGCAGACAGCGTTGTAGGTAGTGATGGACGAACTTCCGACGGGACGTTTCTCGCGAACGCGGACCGCGAACGAGGCCGACCGTTCGCGAAACCGAACGTTCGCCGCGGGCCCCATTGACTTCAATGGGAGGCGAACTTCGCCAACCTTTAGGTCAAATTTGCAGCCACAAGATAATTATTAGCTGGGCAAACATAGTCCCACCACATGACCAATGACATAATACATGTATGAGGTGAATTTGGGATCGATAACTACAAGCATTCTTTTTTTATATGGGAAATTGTTCTGACAATTCTGGACTGTGGAGCACATGAAGGCAATGGAGGAGAGGGAAGGTCAGGGACCAGGGTAGGCAAAGAAGAGGGTGCAGGAGATGATCACCAGCAGCGTGACATACAGCAATGACACATGCACCGTGATAGAGGCATCTGACAACAGCACCGTGATAGAGGGCACTGACATCAGCAGCGTGACATAAAGCATTAACACCAGCACCGTGACATACAGCATTGACAGCAACACCGTGATAGAGAGTACTGACATCAGAAGCGTGACATTAAGCACTGACATCAGCACCGTGATATACAGCACTGACAGCAGCACCGTGATAGAGGGCACTGACATCTGAAGCGTGACATAAAGCACTGACATCAGCACCGTGATATACAGCACTGACAGCAGCACCGTGATAGAGAGCACTGACATCAGCAGCGTGACATACAGCACTGACATCAGCACCGTGATATACAGCACTGACAGAAGCACCGTGATAGAGAGTACTGACATCAGAAGCGTGACATTAAGCACTGACATCAGCACCGTGATAGAGAGCACTGACAGCAGCACCGTGACATTAAGCACTCACACCAGCACCGTGATATACAGCACTGACAGAAGCACCGTAAGCAGCCCCAGGAGGAAGTCAGCACAGCACAGGGATGGTGTAATCCCCTCATAATAAGCAGGCCCAGGAGAAACTCAGCACAGCACAGGGATGGTGTGATCCCCTCATAATAAGAACCCCCAGGAGTAAGTCAGCACAGCACAGGGATGGTGTGATCCCCTCATAATAAGCAGGCCCAGGAGAAACTCAGCACAGCACAGGGATGGTGTGATCCCCTCATAATAAGAACCCCCAGGAGGAAGTCAGCACAGCACAGGGATGGTGTGATCCCCTCATAATAAGAACCCCCAGGAGGAAGTCAGCACAGCACAGGGATGGTGTGATCCCCTCATAATAAGAACCCCCAGGAGGAAGTCAGCACAGCACAGGGATGGTGTGATCCCCTCATAATAAGAACCCCCAGGAGGAAGTCAGCACAGCACAGGGATGGTGTGATCCCCTCATAATAAGAACCCCCAGGAGGAAGTCAGCACAGCACAGGGATATCATAAGCAGAAATATGACACCGCTCAACCTCTTCAAAGAGGAGGGTAGGGGCATATAGTACGGTGTGCTTTTTTGGGACAAGGAAGTGAGCCAAATGAAGAAAGAAGGTAGTGCACCTCAACCCTATGTATTGTGGACCGATAACAGTCCTTATAGAATAGCAGACTGTACCTCACTCAACCCTATGTACTGTAGCACCCTAGACCAAGTTACCAGTCCTTATAAGAACTTTTGTGGACCAAGCAGGTTGTGTGTTAGTGATTAGCAGACTGTACGTCAGTCCCTATACCAATGAAGGACTGCTGCAGTATAGGGCAGCAGTCAGCAGTAGTGCACCTCAACCCTATGTATTGTGGACCGATAACAGTCCTTATAGAATAGCAGACTGTACCTCACTCAACCCTATGTACTGTAGCACCCTACACAGACCAAGTTACCAGTCCTGATAAAGAGCTTTGTGGAACAAGTGAGTTGTGAATGATTAGCAGACTGCAGCAGAAGGGCAGCAGTCAAGTATAATGTTCTTTCTATATTTGGAAGAAAGAATATTATATGTGTACAAGCCTATTACCATACCACTGATACCAGTCCTGAAAAGAACCTTTGTGGAACTAATAGTAACAGCAAGTCTTTAAACTGACCCTCACTGCCTGACAACACTGCTTCCTTCCTGTCCCTATACAAAGTGGCAGAAAAGAGGAGACTGGAACGATTACTGGTTACTGGAATAGCTCTTTTGTGGACCTGATAGTAACAGCTAATGATGATGATGATGATGACGACTAAACTGACTCTCCCTGTAGCACACACCGTCCTTTCCCTTTCTCTAAACTGACAAAAGACACTCAGGCTGCTGCAACAATCAGTAGCACAGCAAACCTATATACACCCAACACCTATACCAGTCCTGAAAAGAACTTTTGTGTACCAAATAGCTAGCGATTTATCTCTCCCTACTCCACACAGCAACCTTTCCCTATAGTGACAGAAGAAAGAATGTAAAATGGCCACCGGATCGGGTGTATTTATAGGTTAGGGGGAATGTCCAAGTGTCCATGTGCTGTCATGTCTCAATTGGCTGTCCTGTACCCCATGATAGATGTGTCATCATAGGTCAAAGTTCTTTTACACATTAAACACTTAAGTCCGCCGGGGCGAACGACGGCAATAGGTGAGCGAACGAGCGGACCGCGAACGGCCGAAATTCGCCGCGAAACGACCGCCGGGCGAACCGTTCGGCCATCACTAGTTGTAGGTGCAAAAAAATAAAAGATGCGGTTTATTTATGCTACATGCAGTGAAACATATAACAGCCAAACAAAAATAAAACATGAAAATAAATCCTGATCAGCTTGACCTCTAATTACACACTTTAGATTCCCTGTCTAACAACTGAGTGCAGCCTTGTGCTGCACCAGACCCTGTCTCTGTTGTAGAGGTTTGCCACACAGGCGTTAACTCACCGCACAGAACAGGTGTCACACTCCCCAGTCTATGCAACACAAAACTGGCTCCAGGATGGAGCATCTCCCTAAGCATGCTGGGGTTTTTTGTAGAGGTCTTAATGAGCCCACTTACTTCAGCTGGGCTCATTAACTCTTTCCCTCTAGTTGTACAAGTCTGCATAAAGCCTGAATCTAGGGCACACATATTTCCCATCCTGGATACAACCAGGTGACTTTACCTGCCTGCTGCCACAATATATATATATATATATATATATATATATACACACACACACACTATATTGTCAAAATTATTGGGACCTGCCTTTACACGCACATGAAATTTAATGATATCCCAGTCTTAGCCCGTAGGGTTCATTATTGCGTCGTCCCACCCTTTGCAGCTATAACAGCTTCAACTATTCTGGGAAGGCCGTCCACAAGGTTTAGGAGTGTGTCTATAGCAGGGGTCTCAAACTGCCTGTGGGAGTCATGCTTGTAACTGTCAGCCTTGCAATGCCTCATGGGACTTGTAGTTTTGCATCAGCTGGAGGGCCGCCAGTTTAAGACCCCTGGTCTATGGGAATGTGTGACCATTCTTCCAGAAGCGCATTTGTGAGGTCAGGCACTGATGTTGGATCAGAAAGGCCTGGCTCAAAGTCTCCACTCTAATTTATCCCAAAGGTGTTCTATCTGGTTGCAGTCAGGACTCTGTGCAGGCCAGTCAAGTTCCTCCACCCCCAAACTTGCTCATCCATGTCATTATGGACCTTGCTTTGTGCACTGGTGGGCAGTCATGTGCGAAACAGGAAGGGGCCATCCCCAAACTGTTCCCATAAACTTGGGAGCATGAAATTGTCCAAAATGTCTTGGTATGCTGACGCCTTAAGAGTTCCCTTCACTGGAACTAAGGGGCCAAGCCCAACCCCTGCAAAACAACCCCCACACCATAATCCCCCCCTCCACCAAATGATTTGGACCAGTACACAAAAGCAAAGTGGGGAGGGGCAAGAGGACGGCACAGCAGCGGTTCCCGGAGGTAGAACTTGTACACTGGAGACTAGTGCTGTGTCACAGAAACACTAGACTGTGTGTTTTTTAGACAACGTCAGTGTGGTGCACTTGAAGCACCCATAAAATGTAAAGCACCCATACACAAGTGTGGAGGAGATTACGGCATACGAGACAGCGGTAATAAGGAGGAAGCACAAGGAGACTTGGACACCTTTATTATAGTCCATATGGGACTAGAGAGCGGAAATTGGCTGAGCTTAGTTGTGAGGTCCCTGGCATTCAGGTGAGAGTACACCCGGAGGGGAGCACGAGTGGGCTGTTGTTAACAGGCAAGAAAACATTGAGCACTTTGAGAAGTACCTAGAGGAGCAGTGGTGATCATCACCAGCACCGCAATCAAAAACTGGACTTCTCTCTCTCCTTTTTTTGAATCAACCAGATGCATGTATAATTATATATTTTTCACAAGGTCACATATATGTGAATTATCAGTAGATTTTAAAGAGTTTAGTATTGTTTTGGAATGATATATCGCTTTGTATCTGATTGGAATTATGGGGAATCGTGGAGGGGCCGAGTGCGGGGGACCATGGAGGGGGGAGTTTGGGAGGACCATGGAGGGGGGAGTTTGGGAGGACCGTGGAGGGACTGTGTGCGGAGGACCGTGGAGGGGTGAGTTCGGGAGGACCGTGGAGGGACTGTGTGCGGAGGACCGTGGAGGGGTGAGTTCGGGAGGACCGTGGAGGGGTGAGTGCAGGTGACCACGGAGGGGTGAGTTCGGGAGACCATGGAGGGGTGAGTACAAGAGGACCACGGAGGGGTGATTATGGGAGGACTGCGGAGGGGTGAGTGTGGGGGACCATGGAGGGGTGAGTGCGGTAGGACCGTGGAGGGGTGAGAGCGAGAGGACCACAGAGTCATGAGTGTGGGGGACCGCAGATGGGTGAGTGCGGGAGGAACACGGAGGGGTGAGTGCGGGAGGACCACGTAGGGGTGAGTGCGGGAGGACCACGGAGGGGTGATTGTGGTGGACCGTGGAGGGGTGAGTTCGGGGGACCGCGGAAGGGGTGAGTGCGGGAGGACCGCGGAGGGGCTGTTTGCAGGGGACCGTGGAGTGGTGAGTGCGGGGGACCGCAGAGTGGTGAGTGCGGGGGACCGTGGAATGGTGAGTGCGGGGGACCGCGGAATGGTGGGTGCGGGGGACCGCGCAGGGGTGAGTGCGGGGGACCATGCAGGGGTGAGTTCGGGAGGACTGCGGAGGGGTGAGTGCAGGGGACCACGGACGGGTGAGTGCGGACCTGGGTGGGGTTTGACTTCCGCATCCCCAAAAAAATTTAGCACCAGCC
Organism: Lithobates pipiens; assembly: GCF_037356315.1. Taxonomy (NCBI): domain Eukaryota; kingdom Metazoa; phylum Chordata; class Amphibia; order Anura; family Ranidae; genus Lithobates; species Lithobates pipiens. The sequence continues at coordinate 14,356,216 of NW_027507903.1, read as the reverse complement.
GCCACTGCTGCACAGGTACACCTGGCACACCCTCTACGCACGCCTACACTGAAGCCCATTGAAGAGCGGGAGAACCCAGGAACCTGCACTATGTACCTCCAGGTGGCTGAACTGGTTAAAATTAAACTCTCTTTGAAGTACTTTCGAACATTTGTAATTTCATTGAATGTACCGATGAGAATTTTCGTAGGAAGCTTTACATTCTAACCCAGACACAACAATTCCAGGTATAAAGAACAAAGACTACGATGGACTCTCATGACCATGGAAGCTGAATGCCATGCGTTCATAAGAGAGTATTCTGGTTTGGAGATAACATTGTAAACGAGTCATTTCACACCAATACAAATACAGATTTACTTTACTTTGCCTTTATGTCGGACTGAAGTGATCACCTTCCCTTCCTATCAGAAATGTCAGCTAGCCGGAGCAGAACACCTGGAATTTAGTGGCGCTGTCTATGAATGTATTAGATGGAGGACTGTGAAAAGGCTCGGTTATTAAAGGAAATGAAAGTTTATTTTAAGACATGTGACTAAATGCGATCAGTTCAATGTAATCTCATCAAATCTTGGCTCCGTTTATTGTCTGCAAGCTGAAAACCAGGCAAAGAGCTCAGCACATGGAGAGAATTTATAAGAAAATCTCCATAATCATTTGTCCGGTGAATTTTCATGTACGTTTATTCTGTGAGCATTGGGTAAAATGAACGTTCTTTAGGCTATGTCTCCTCCTAATAAGTGTTCCTTTATTATGGGCAGTAGTAAAATACTGCATTATGGCCACTAGATGGAACTGAGGAACACAGGAAATACATAAGTGACAAGAGATACAATGTAACAGTTCTAGAGAACGCTAGAGGGAATTAGAAAACCATTAGTTACATTGATTTGTTAATTCTATCTAGCATTCTCTTATATTGTTTCACTTTAGCTCTTGTTACAAAAACATACACTAACTGGACACTTTATTAGGTACACCTTGCTAGTACCGGGTTGGACCCATTTTTGCTTTCAGAACAGCCTTTATTCTTGGTGGCATAGATTCAACAAGGTGTTGGAAATATTCCTCAGAGATTGTGGTCCATATTGACATATTAGCATCACACAGTTGCTGCAGATTTGTTGGCAGCACATCCATGATGCCAATCTCCCGTTCCACCAGATCCCAAAGGTCCTCTATTGCAGGTATATGCAATTAGCGGACCTCCAGCTGTTGCAGAACTACAAATCCCATGAGGCATAGCAAGACTCTGACAGCCACAAGCATGACACCCAAAGGCAGAGGCATGATGGGACTTGTAGTTTTGCAACAGCTGGGGGTCCGCTAATTGCAGATCCATGCTCTATTGGATGAGATGTGGTGAGTGTGGAGGCCATTGGAGGACAGGGACCTCATTGTCCGGTGGTGAGATGATTGGAGCTTTGTGACATGGTGCATTATCCTGCTGGGAGGAGCCATCAGAAGATGGGGACACTGTAGTCATAAAGGGATGGACATGGTCAGCAACAATACTCACAATACTCAGGTAGGCCGTGGGGTTTAAACAATGCTCAATTGGTACTAAGGGGCCCAAAGTGTGCCAAGAAAATATCACCCCCCACACCATTACACCACCACCACCAGCCTGAACCTGTGATAGAAGGCAGGATGGATTCATGCACCAAATTCTGACCCCACCATCTGAATGTCGCAGCTGAAATCCAGACTTATCAGACCAGGCAACGTTTTTCCAATCTTCTATTGTCAAATTTTGTGTGAATTGTAGCATCAGTTCCCTGTTCTTATCTAACAGGAGTGGCACCCGGTGTGGTCTTCTGCTGCTGTAGCCCATCTGTTTCAAGGTTGGATGTGTTGTGCATTCAGAGATGGTATTCTGCATACCTTGGATGTAACGATTGTTTATTTGAGTTACTGTTGCCTTTATATGATCTGGAACCAGTCTGCCCATTCTCCTCTGACCTCAACAAGGCATTTTCCTCCACACAACTGCCGCTCACTGGATATTTTCTCCTTTTCTGACCATTCTCTGCAAACCCGAGAGATGGTTGTGTGTGAAAATCCCAGTAGATCAGCAGTTTTTGAAATACTCATACCGACCCGTTCGAAAATCTGAAATAATAACAAACTAATAATAACTTAATTATTACTAACTATTAAATTATAGGTATTGGAATTTCCTTTCAAATTTGCCTGTTAGTGAACGTAACGAATGCGAATTTATCTGAAGTTACGAATTATCCAAAATAACGAATGCCGCATCTAAACAAATAGAACATAACAAATGAATAATAATAAATAGCAATAATAATAATAATTTTTTTTTATTATTATTATTATTATTTTTAATTATTATTATTATTATTATTATTATTATTATATTTATTAATACGTTCCATTCCATTTGTTTAGATGCGGCATCCGTTATTTCGGATAATTCGTAACTTCAGATAAATTCATATTCAATACGTTCACTAAAATCCAAATTTGAAAGGAAATTCCGATGCCTATAAATTAATAGTTAGTTATTATTAGTTAGTTAGTTATTCTTTCAAATTTTCTGTTTTTTTTTTTTCTTGTTTTTGAATTTAGGAATTTGCAAATTTATGAATTTTTCGAATTTACAAATTGCGATCATCGCAATTTGTAAATTAGAAAAATTCATAAATTTGCAAATTCCTAAATTCAAAAACAAGAAAAAAAAATAAGAAAATTTGAAAGAATAACTAACTAACTAATAATAATTATTAAATTATAGGCATTGGAATTTCCTTGACCCAAAAAATGAAAAAAAAAAAAAAATGAATAAAACAAAAATAGGAGAATGAAAGTGGGTGGAGCCCAACAAGATTGTCGGCATAAGAAGATACGGTAATTAGTAACTTCGGATAAATTCATATTCAATACGTTCACTAAAAGCCAAATTTGAAAGTTAATTCCAATGCCTATAATTTAATAATTAGTTATTATTAGTTAGTTATTCTTTAGAATTTTCAGATTTTGAATTTAGGAATTTTCAAATTTAAGAATTTGCAAATTAACGAATTTGCAAATTAACGAATTTGCAAATTTACAAATTTGCAAATTTACAAATTTTTTGAATTTACGAATTGTGATCATAACCAATGACCCGAAAAATGAAAAAAAAAATGAATAAAACGAAAATAGGAGAATGAAAGGGGGTGGAGCCCAACAAGATTGTCGGCATAAGAATCCAGAGAAGATTGTAACCCCTCCCACAGGTATTTACCTTGATTTTAACAGAAAGTATACACTTCTTAGAGGGCTGATTTTTATATATAAGCAGCTCACAGGGAATAGCATTACCGTATATACTCGAGTATAGGCCGACCCGAATATAAGCCGAGGCCCCCAATTTACCCCCAAAAAACTGGAAAAAATTATTGACTCGTGTATAAGCCGAGGGTGAGACATGCCTGTCCATCCCTGTGTGTCCGTCCATCCCTGTGGGTCCATCCATCCCTGTGTGTGTCCATGCATCCGTGTGTGTGTGTGTGTGTGTGTGTGTCCATGCATCCGTGTGTGTGTGTGTGTGTCCATGCATCCGTGTGTGTGTGTGTGTGTGTGTCCATGCATCCGTGTGTGTGTGTGTGTGTGTGTCCATGCATCCGTGTGTGTGTGTGTGTGTGTGTGTGTGTGTCCATGCATCCGTGTGTGTGTGTGTCCATCCATCCCTGTGTGTGTGTGTGTGTGTGCATGCATCTGTGTGTGTGTGTGTGTGTGTGTGTGTGTCCGTGCAGCCTACCTGTGTCCAGCCTGCCTGTGTCCGTCCAGCCTGCGTCCCGTCCAGCCTGCGTCCCGTCCAGCCTGCGTCCCGTCCAGCCTGCGTCCCGAGCCGAGCCTCCGTCCTTCAGCTCTTCGTCGGCGGCCATTCTAGGATTCAAAAGCCGCGCCTCCGTCGGTGATAGGCGGAACACTCAATTTCCCACTGACTGCTGGGAAATTGAGTGTTCCGCCTATCGGATGTCCGTGATAGGCGGAACACTCAATTTCCCAGCAGTCAGTGGTCCGCCTATCATGGACGTCCGCTCATCATCATACTACGGACGAGGATGAGAGGATGTCCGTGATAGGCGGAACGCAGACTGCTGGGAAATTCAGTGTTCCACCTATCACCGACGGAGGCGCGGCCTTTGAATCCTAGAATGGCCGCTGTCTGTCTGCTCGACACGCTGATCGGGCAGACAGACAGCGATGACTCGAGTATAAGCCGAGGGGGGCACTTTCAGCCTCAAAAAAGAGGCTGAAAATCTCGGCTTATACTCGAGTATATACGGTAAGCTAAAAAAAAAAAGGAAACCCGTACTTCTCTTTTAACCAATCTTTAAAAAAAAAAAAATTGCAAAAAAGAATAATAACTGGCATAAGTTAAGTTTATTACAAGAATCAAATATTATAAATAATTCCAAACAAAGCATATACAGTACTAACAAATAAAACCAATAATCGTTATCCACATCAGACAGCAACCCTTAATAATCCCTATAACCATATACAGTATCTTAAATAAATAAATCATTTTGTAGGTGGGGAGCAGCGCGGTGCGGTGGCAATAACACACACAGTCTAAGGCCGCTGTTAGAAATGATGGGGCCACGTACAGGCTACCTGACGGGGGCCCCAACTCTGCCTACACCTCACCCACCCCCCAAGGTTCAGCGGCACTCATTTTATAAGCCTACACCCCAAAAACAAAAAGAAAATTCCCTCCTTTGCTCCCACCTCCTGGGCCCCTCTGTTGACCTAATGGGGGCCAGGGAAATGTAATTTAAGCCCTGGTAAGCAAGTAGGAGGGGGGGGGGGTGGTCTAGTAAAATCAATTAGATTTTTTAGGCAGAAATCCACAAGAAAGCTCCACGGGCCCCCCCTGTTTAGCTGATGAGGCCTGGGCCCACTACAACAGGACCAGGGGTACTGCCTTGTCAGCGGCCCTCCAGTCTAAATGCGATGAAAGAACTTGTATTGAAATAATGCAAAAACAGTTCACAATAATTCCACTGGAAAGGCAACCCGATCTGGAACATTCATAGGTCCAACAGCAATGTAGAGAGCAGGCTTCGGCCAAACTGACAGTGTCTGTTAGGAGAGGCAGAATGTGGCCTGGCCATCTCATGCCCAAATTGGAAGAGATCCAAAGAAGTTGCGAGCCCTACGCTTTCCCTCCTCATCAGGAACCTTTCCCTACTGCTAGTTCTGTCCCTACCAGGCAGGTTACCTGTCCCTACTCTGCCCAATAGCAAAACGCATGCCAATCCTGGGAGGCAGGGCCTTAAATAGGCTCTGCTTGACCCAAGAAGGCTGTTAGAGTCTAATGGGGATGCAGCATCCAATCAGATAGCTTCCCTAGTGACCCAGGAAACCATAGAGGAACCATGTTCCTTTTCACTTGCTCTCCAACTGCAATGCCACTGTGGACAAGCGCCATCCACAGTGGAGAGAGTAGACTGCACCTGCCTACAAATTAGTTAATGAACAAATAATAAATAACCCTCAATGTTTTTTTTGTTTTTTCTGTTTCAATATTTTATTGAAGGTTTTCACAAAGAGTAGAAAAATAACAATGAAGAGATTTAACCACTTGCCGCCCGCCAATTGTCAAATGACGGCTGCAAAGTGGTTTCAGAATCCTGACCGAACGTCATAGGACGTCCTCAGGATTTTGAGCCGCTGCGCTCCCCTGGTAAATATCGGTAAAGAATCTCCGACGGAGACTCTTTACCACGTGATCAGCCGTGTCCAATCATGGCTGATCACAGTGTAAATAGGAAGAGCCGGCAAGTAGAGGAGAGCCGATCGGCTGCTCCTCTGACGGGGGAGTCTGTGCTGATCGATTATCAGCACAGCCCCCTGAGGATGCCCACACTGGACCACCAGGGACGCCACCAGACCACCAGGGATGCCCAGCACCAGGTATCCCACCGTAGACCACCATGGATGCCAGTCAGTGCCACAATGGATGCCAATCAGTGCCCACAATGGATGCCAATCAGTGCCCACAATGGGCATCACTGATTGGCATGCATTATTGTTTGGCACTGATTGGCATCCATCAGCACAAAACCATACAATACAATGTCACCTATCAGTGCCCATCCATGCCACCTCAGTGCCCATCAATGCCAACTATCAGTGCCCATCCATGCCCATCTGTGCCGCCTATCCATGCCCATCTGTGCCGCCTATCCATGCCCATTCATGCCGCCTATCCATGCCAATCCGTGCCAGCTATCAGTGCCAATTTGTGCCACCTATCAGTGTCCATCTGTGTCGCCCATAAGTGCCACCTATCAGTGCCCATCAGTGCCGCCTATCAGTGCCACATATCAGTGCCACTTCATTGGTGCCAGCTCATTAGTGCCCATCAGTGCCGCCTTATCAGTGCCCGTCAGTGCAGCCCCATCAGTGCCCATCAGTGAAGGAGAAAACGTACTTATTTACAAAGTTTTGAAACTGAAACAAAAAAAAAAAATGATTTTTTTTCTAAATTTTCGGTATTTTTTTATTTGTTTAGCAAAAAATAAAAACCTTAGAGGTGATCAAATACCACCAAAAGAAATCTCTATTTGTGGGGAAAAAATTATAAAAATGTCATTTGGGTACAGTGTAGCATGACGGCGCAATTGTCATTCAAAGTGCGACAGCGCTGAAAGCTCAAAATTGGTCTGGGCAGGAAGGTGTTTAAGTGCCCAGTATTGAGGTATTTAAGTAATACAGAGTTTACACAATCTGAAGTGCTCGTATATCAACAAAAGAAAGTGTTTGCATAATCAGTCAAAGGAAAAAAAATAGAAGGCAAGTAGCCCCCCGAGCCCCACATTAACTAGAGAGAATTCCCTCGAAAGCGCCACTCCTAGGCATATCCGAGGCACTTCATTGCGGACATATGAATTTACAGTGTACACAAACATTATCGATCCAACAACCATGTCTTACGGAGAGACTACAAGTACGCCGTCAACTCATTATGGCATAATATTTGCATAGAAAACCAATGTGGGTCAATGGAGCTCAGGATTTGCCCTCCATATTTGGAAGAGAAGGTAGAAGGTGCCCTCCTCCATGGGAAGGGGACCCCCTATTTTCAAACAATGCACCCACAGCCACTCCCCCCTCGGTCGTTTGGGTCACCCGCACCCCCTCCCCCCACCCCACCTGTGCACGGTCAGTCGGGCACTGGCCCCACACTTACCCCATTGCGTGCAGAACTTTCTCTGAGCTGTGGCTTCCCCTGCGTCTCCTCCTCCTCTGCATCATGGCGGCTTCCTTCGTGCGTCTCCGCCCTCATCCTCCTAGGCAGCCAATAGGATCGCTTCTCCTCTTGGCCAATCAGGTGACGGGTCTCAGGACCTGCTTCCTAAATGGCTAGGAGGAGAATCAGGAAGATGATAGCGAATATTAATTCACTATTGTCATACAACTGAGTGGGCTCGGGCCGCAGTGCTCTGGTCCGGCCGCACCTGGAGTATGCTGTCCAGTTCTGGGCACCAGTCCTCAGGAAGGATGTACTGGAAATGGAGCGAGTACAAAGAAGGGCAACAAAGCTAATAAAGGGTCTGGAGGGTATTTGTTATGAGGAAAGGTTGCGAGCACTGAACTTATTCTCTCTGGAGAAGAGACGCTTGAGAGGGGATATGATTTCAATATACAAATACCGTACTGGTGACCCCACAATAGGGAGAAAACTTTACCGCAGAAGGGAGTTTAACAAGACTTGTGGCCACTGATTAAAATTATAAGTAAAGAGGTTTAACCTTAAACTACATAGAGGGTTCTTTACTGTAAGAGCGGCAAGGATGTGGAATTCCCTTCCACAGGCGGTGGTCTCAGCGGGAGGCATCGATAGTTTCAAGAAACTATTATGTAAGCACCTGAACATGTAAATATGTAACTATCACTGGTGTGCACAGCCTATTGCACTAGGGTGTGCACCACAGAGCACAAACACACATGTTTATATCAGCAGAGCCGTGGATGGTGTCAGTAGAGCAAAGATTGGTGTCAGTCGTTTTTTTCTTTTTATTCTTTTTTTTTCAATTTTTTTTATTTATTTTTTACAATATTGTTTTTTATTATTATTTTATTTTTTACAATATTGTTTTTTATTATTTTATTTTTTTAAATGATTTTTTACAATATTGTTTTTTATTATTATTATTATATATTTTTTTTTTAGGAGCCCCGTTATGGGGCTTTGATGAAATATCAAGGGTCTAATCCAGGGGTGTCAAACTGGAGGCCCTCCAGCTGTTGCAAAACTACAAGTCCCATCATGCCTCTGCCTTTGGGAGTCATGCTTGTAACTGTCAGCCTTGCAATGCCTCATGGGACTTGTAGTTTCGCCAACACCTGGAGGGCCGCCAGTTTGAGACCCCTGGTCTAAACAGATCCCTGATGTCTCACTTTTGAGACAGAGAAAGAAACTGAGGACAGAGATTTCCCAGTCCCCTTCTCTGCAGCTTGTAGTAAACCTAGTTTACTATGCTTCAGTTAAGAATGAAGACAGGAGTGATCGGTACAGATCACTGACTGTGTTCATTCCGAAAAGGAAGGGACTGGTTAATGAAATATTTACCAGCCCCTTCCCTGCTCCTGAGAGGAGAGGAGGGAAGCTGGCAGCATTGCAGGGGGAGATAGGAAGTACGGGCAATCGACACCACACAGGATGATTAGGGTGTGCCCTGGCACACCTGGCACACCCTGTGTGCATGCCCATGGTAACTATATAACTATGTAACGCAAAACCAGATCAGATGAAAGTTGGGTCAACAAACTAGGCCAAGGATGAGCTTCAGGATCAGAGATTGCAGGGATTCAGACTAAAACTATTCAGCAATGATCCCATGCAGAACTCATTCTATCTTTTGCAGTCATCCTGATGGCTGGTATGATGTTCCTGACGCAGTCACATCAAAGATTACTTTAAGGCATACGCCCAGTGGTAGAGAATGGGGTTAAGCAACAAATATAGCCACCTTCTTGCCCCAAGCCTGTATTTGTGTAGGTAGCAGCAGACTGATGCGTCATCACTCTTCTCTCTCCTTCTGTCAGCATGTTTCTTCTCAGCACATAGATAATTACAGGAACCTGATACAAAGTCAAATTCAGGGACTTATACTTGTTACATAAATTTATATATATATATATATATATATATATATATATATATATATATATATATATATATATATATATATATATATATATATATATATATATATATATATATATATATATATATATATATATATATATATATATATATATATATATATATATATATATATTTTTTTTTTAATGAATGAAAAACGGGCTGGGTTCAGCTCTAAATACTTTGTTTTATAAAACGATATAAAGTACCCCTGTAGAAAATGACATTTGGAGTAGTATTACTACTTTTGTCAAATTCTCTGAGCCTACGAACAATTAGCTATACACTCTACTATGAAAATGGAGCTTTTATGATAAGTAGAAAAACCATAAAATGGTTTGCAATGAGATGAAAGTTAAACAAAGGAATATATAATTATACAGCATTGACCAGCTAAAAATGTATGAGCCGCTAGACATATTTATGGATCAAACAGCATGAATGCATGTCTTATTATTCAAATAAAAATGGTCGGATTTATTCACAAAAATAATAATTCGATTTTACAAATGAATTTCGTCTTATTTAGTGTAGTGGCCACATCCCTTGCAGGGCGGCCTTGACTTATTGGGCTTACCAGTTACCTCCTCTTGGCCTGCTCTTCTACATCCAGGGGTTCCCAGGGTTGATACCCAACAACTTTAACGCTGACACAAATAAAGTCCTTTTGAAAGGTTTTATTTTGCAGTAATAACATCCAATAACACAGTTTCTTGTGGGAACAGAGGGCACGGGTGAAGAACTCAGGCACCTTGAACTGTAGGTCTAGCAAAGTCTCTAATTCCACCCAGAGAATAGCCACTCGCAGCTGGGTACTTCAAGGCTCAACCGATCTCTAGCCAGAGATCATGGCAGTCAGCACGTCGACTCAAATACTCAAAACTATGAACGCGTACAAGTTGTACCTAAGGGTGAACAGGAACCTTTTCCTCAGAACCTGGAACGTTCTCTGTCTCCTCCATGGTAATGGAAAAACGTGAATTCGTCAATGTCCTTCCCAACTCAGTAACCAGGCACTTCTCAGGATGCCATTTGTCGGCCCTCCTCCGAAGAGTCCTCCCCCGGTCACTTCCACGAGCTGTGGCGCCTCTCCAAGCCGAGAGCACACCCGGATACCTTGAATCCTCCCTCAGTTACTCCGCCTTGGACCAGCAGGTTCCGAGACTCGGGAACAGACGGATCCTTCCCCCAGACCAGGCAGGTCTATTAGGGGCCTCTAACAGGAACATGTTGCGGGATGTCGAACACCCCGTGACCGGGACCCCTCACGGGGCTACCCCGGTCCTGGAACAAGACTAGACCACACATCTTAAGTACCCCTTCCCAGACTCCCCAGCGGGGCCCGGCACTCCCACTGATTGGTTCCGAGAAGGTTGATACTCAAAACGTCCAACCAGGCCTGGTTCTGGCCTGTCATGTGCACCTCACTGCTCACATGACCAGGCAGAACTTCCAACACAGCCTGGCCAGAATGATGTCAAGGCCAACCTACGTAATTAACCCTCAGAACCCCTACCGTTCTGAAGCAAAAGCTAGATTTACATGCGTATGACATTTTGTCCAAATAGTCATCCGCTACATTAGTTTTAGGCCTCATGCACACGAGACGCAGTTAAACGCGCGTTCAGATGCAGTTGGACAGTTTTTTCAACTGCCCCTGAACTCATTCAATGTTATCCTATGTGTCCATGCACACAGTCTCGTTTTTTTCCGTTTTTATGCAGTTGCGTTTAATCTCGTTTTTCCAGAAGCAAAAAAATGCGTTCAGAAGCAAAAATTTCCACGTTTCAGACGCAAAACGCGGCAAAACGCGGTAAAACGCGGCAAAACGCCGCTACCGCGTTTAGCCGCGTTTGCGTTTATATGCGTTTTTAAAGGTGACCTTTTTTTTTACATTAAAAATCTCAAAAATGATTGCAAATGATGAAAAACCATTAGAAAAATATTTTAAACAATTGCAAGTGGACAATCCACAACTTGTGGCAAGTGACATGGCAGGTGGCAAGTGACGTGGCAAGTGGACAATCCACAACTTGTGGCAAGTGACATGGCAGGTGGCAAGTGATGTGGCAAGTGGACAATCCACAACTTGTGGCAAGTGACGTGGCAGGTGAAGTGGCAAGTGACGTGGAAAGTGGACAATCCACAACTTGTGGCAGGTGATGTGGCAAGTGACCTGGCAGGTGACGCGGCAAGTGACCTGGCAGGTGACGTGGCAAGTGGAAAATCAACAACTTGTGGCAGGTGACTGGCATGTGTGACGTGGCAAGTGGACAATCCATAACTTGTGGCAAGTGACGTGGCAAGTGGACAATCCACTTGTGGCAGGGGACGTGGCAAGTGATGTGGCAAGTGGACAATCCACTTGTGGCAGGGGATGTGGCAAGTGACGTGGCGAGTGGACAATCCACAACTTGTGTCAGGTGACGTGGCAAGTGGACAATCCACAACTTGTGGCAGGTGATGTGGCAAGTGATGTGGCAAGTGGACAATCCACTTGTGGCAGGTGACATGGCAGGGGACGTGGCAAGGGACGTGGCAAGTGGACAATCCACAACTTGTGGCAGGTGACGTGGCAGGTGACGTGGAAAGTGATGTGGCAAGTGGACAATCCACAACTTGTGGCAGGTGATGTGGCTGGTGACGTGGCAAGTGGACAATCCACATCTTGTGGCAGGTGACGTGGCAGGTGACGTGGAAAGTGGTGTGGCAAGTGGACAATCCACAACTTGTGGCAGGTGATGTGGCTGGTGACGTGGCAAGTGGACAATCCACAACTTGTGGCAGGTGGCATGGCAGGTGACGTGGAAAGTGGACAATCCACATCTTGTGGCAAGTAGACAATCCACAACTTGTGGCAGGTGATTTGGCAAGTGACGTGGCAGGTGATGTGGCAAGTCACGTGGCAAGTGGACAATCCACAACTTGTGGCAGGTGATGTGGCTGGTGACGTGGCGAATGTACAATCCACAGCTGTGACGTGGCAGGGGACGTGGCAAGGGACGTGGCAAGTGGACAATCCACAACTTGTGGCAGGTGACGTGGCAGGTGACGTGGCAAGTGGACAATCCACAACTTGTGGCAGGTGGCATGGCAGGTGACCTGGAAAGTGGACAATCCACATCTCGTGGCAAGTGACGTGGCAGGTGTTGTGGCAAGTGACGTGGCAAGTAGACAATCCACAACTTGTGGCAGGTGATGTGGCAAGTGACGTGGCAGGTGATGTGGCAAGTGACGTGGCAAGTGGACAATCCACAACTTGTGGCAGGTGATGTGGCTGGTGACGTGGCAAGTGGACAATCCACAGCTTGTGGCAGGTGGCATGGCAGATGACGTGGAAAGTGGACAATCCACATCTCGTGGCAAGTGACGTGGCAGGTGATGTGGCAAGTGACGTGGCAAGTGGACAATCCACAGCTTGTGGCAGGTGGCATGGCAGATGACGTGGAAAGTGGACAATCCACATCTCGTGGCAAGTGACGTGGCAGGTGATGTGGCAAGTGACGTGGCAAGTGGACAATCCACAACTTGTGGCAGGTGACGTGGCAGGTGATGTGGCAAGTGGACAATCCCCAACTTGTGGCAAGTGACGTGGCAAGTGACGTGGCAAGTGGACAATCCAAAACTTGTGGCAGGTGACGTGGCAAGTGACGTGGCAGGTGATGTGGCAAGTCACGTGGCAAGTGGACAATCCACAACTTGTGGCAGGTGACGTGGCAGTTGGACAATCCACAACTTGTGGCAGATGACATGGCAAGTGACGTGGCAAGTGACGTGGCAAGTGGACAATCCACAACTTGTGGCAGGTGATGTGGCAAGTGACGTGGCAGGTGATGTGGCAAGTGACGTGGCAAGTGGACAATCCACAACTTGTGGCAGGTGATGTGGCTGGTGACGTGGCAAGTGGACAATCCACAGCTTGTGGCAGGTGGCATGGCAGATGACGTGGAAAGTGGACAATCCACATCTCGTGGCAAGTGACGTGGCAGGTGATGTGGCAAGTGGACAATCCACAACTTGTGGCAGGTGACGTGGCAGGTGATGTGGCAAGTGGACAATCCCTAACTTGTGGCAAGTGACGTGGCAAGTGACGTGGCAGGTGATGTGGCAAGTCACGTGGCAAGTGGACAATCCACAACTTGTGGCAGGTGACGTGGCAGTTGGACAATCCACAACTTGTGGCAGATGATGTGGCAAGTCACGTGGCAAGTGGACAATCCACAACTTGTGGCAGGTGCCGTGGCAAGTGACACGCTAAATACAAGTACACTGCAGCTCTCACAGCTGCTGCTACTCACTCTGGTCTCACAAAATTGCTGAAATAGTTAATAATACAGTTTTTTTGAGCTGGGGAGGGTCTATGATGTTAGCTTAACTAAACGCTTCTAGACGCAAACGCGGTAAAACGCGGTAAAACGCCGCTAAATCGCGGTAAAAATCGCGGCAAAACGCGCGTTTCTAAACGCCGGTTTCAACATGTGTCCAGCAGCGTTTGCATCTGTGTCTCGTGTGCATGAAGCCTTAGCGTATTGTATTGTAGATTCCTACCTCATTGTGCTTTATCAGTACTCAGCGCTGGTCATGGCAGAATTTTTCAGACCTCCTTTTATTTGGGCCTGTGTAACAGCAATGCTTCTAGTGGACAAACATGGAGTGACAGTGTGGTGGGGCCAGGAAGCGATGCTGACTATCCTTTTGGCCAGACATGCTTACATATTCTGAGGTTTTAGTATTAGACTTTAAAGTGGTTGTAAACCCTTACAAACCGCTTTGACCTACAGGTAAGCCTAGATTAAGGCTTACCTGTAGGTTCAAGAAATATCTCCTAAACCTATATGGTTTAGGAGATATTTGCCCGAAAACGGGCACCGCTGTCTACGGCGCATGCGCCGTAGACAGCGGCGCGCAGGCGCACTGAGCGCGGCATTCTCAACGACGGAGCTGCCGCGTGTGTCGGCTCCCGTTCGCATGCGCGGGAGTGATGTCATCGCGGCTTCGCCGAATGACAGCGGCGGAGCTGCGAGACCCCACCAAGAAGATGGAGGCGGCGGACTACAGGGGACAGCGGCGACTTCGCTGTTTCAGGTAAGTGACACATAATGGACTACTATGCGATGCATAGTAGTCCATTATGCTTTGCCTTTGCAGGGAATGAAAGAGGAAGTAAACTCATCAGGGTTTACTTCCTCTTTAAAGTGCTAGCAGCTGTATATTGTTTATTCACATTTCAAATTCATTGTCACATATTTTCAATCGCTACGTTGGCCTTAGGGTCTCCTTTATCTCTATATCCTTATGCCGCGTACACACGACCGCACTTTCCGGCAGACTAGATCTGACGGAATCAGTCCGTTGGACAATACGATCGTGTGTGGGCTAATCCGATAGTTTTTCACATAAAAAAATCTGACGGACCTAGAAATAGAACATGTTTCAAATCTGTCTGACGGACTCAACTCCTAACCATTCGTCTGTATGCTGGTCCGTTGGACCAAATACGACGCAAGGGAAGCTATTGGCTACTGGCTATTGAACTTCCTTTTTTAGTCCCGTCGTACGTCATCACGTTCAAAACGAATGGACTTTTGAACGGACTTAGTCCGTTCGTGTGTGGCCAAGTCCGTTCGTTTGGAAGGTCCGTCGGAACTCGCCAAAATTCCGTCAGGAAGACTGTTGGACCTAGTCTGCCGGAAAGTCCAGTCATGTGTATGCGGCATTAGAAGTAAATGAGCTTTAACACCAGTCCTAACTATTCACTGTAGCTGCAGACACTGTGGAGCTATTCATCTACATATTTCATAGTACTGTAGCATTACCCCTGTAATAGACACTGGATAGGTTTGGGTCCTCTATCCAGCCTTCTCAAGAACCCCACACCGGGTGGAGTGTACAAACAAACAATATCACAGGAAAACATCAAAAGTAATACTTAGTACCCAATAGTAGTGCTACATCAAAAAAGACTGGCACCAAACCAGGTAGTAAAGGCAAACGTACTATAGTGTTACCCAGTTTGTTGATAATTAGGCAAACATAAAATAGATTAACAATTTTAAAAAAAACACAATTTAGCATACAAAGTAATTAACAGTAAGGACTAGGCATATCATTACTTTTACAGGTGCATCCGAGCTGCTACCTCCTGTGTAATGGCTGGTGAGCCTCAAGAACACAGCACTGGGAAGTCTCTGTAAACCTCCATGTACAATCCATGCAAAAAAAGGGAAAAGTCCGGGGCCCATAAAAGTCGGCTAAAACATAATTCTATTACTGCAGCTGAACAACAGTCAAAAAAGCCAACACTTTTTGGCCTTCAGGCCTTAATCATGGCTGACTAGGCATGCTAGTCCAGGTTCGACTGAGTATGCACTGTCCAAAAAGAAAGGAGGATTGTAGCAGAGGGGGCAAAGAGGGACTTGCAGAATAAATATTACAGAAGGGGCAGTGCTTTGAGATGTTCTTCTGACGGCTTTTGTTGGGGTCTCCAAAGAGCGTTTTTGCACTTAACAACAGTCCCTGCTAACCTGCATGAGGTATAGGTACAGTACAGGTAAGATATAGTCTCAGCATAGATGCAAGGTAGTTGTGGTTCGTATGTGGCAAAGGCTCAGTCTAATGCGGTATAGGGTTTGTATAGGTGAAGTCTAGGTTTGGAATAAGTGCAGTATGGAGTGCAGTATGGGTGCGGTATGGATTTGGTACACTTGGTATCCTTCTCTCAGTGGCTCAGTCCCTGCTAGTAGTATCAGCAATGGGTGATTAGCCCTCCCACCAGTTCCCAGGATGCTGTGGTGACATCTCGCTGTAGAAGGGGGTCCCCCTCTCTCGCTGAAAGTCTTTGGTGATCAGTACGTTAAATGGTGTTTATGTGATGTAGCATTTTTCCTCTTGAGGAAGAACCCCCTAAGTGTTGTGGAAGGCTAACTTTTCTATTGCATGGTCTGGTTCTTGGTGTATGGTGGAGTCAAAAATTGTGCTGGGTATCAGCTACCTTTTATCTTTTATTGCTGAACTCAGTTCTAGGTGATGGGGTTTAGGGATGGAGGATACCTAAAAATAGCACAAAATTAGAACTAGCATTTTGAAGTAGCAGTAGGTCCTTTGAGAGTAACCTATGGGAATGTTACTGTCCCTATGATAGCAGTGCAGCCGATCCATGACTTTGTGAGAGCAATCACAATCTATCTTGAGTAGCAGACAATCTCTTTCTAATTAGATTGTTCCTTAGATAGCAACCAGATGCCTTGATTTGTAGGTGTTGAATCATTTTTGCAATCTTGCTTCTAACACGCTACCCGGCAAAGAAGACTCCTTCAGATGCTCTTGCCCAGTTCCCTCTGAATACCATTATCCAGCAAGGTAGCCTCCATCACATGACCCAGGCTGAGGCATGGTCCGACTAGACATTTTTCTAGGTGTAGCACTCACTTCCATACGAGCAGCTGGTTTTGTTGGGTCTTTCCCCCCACACAGCCAGGCAACAGGTATTTTCACACTTTGCAGGCTCAATAAACAGTCTAGGGGCTTTGGTTTGTTTTTTGTTTATTTAGGGGATACCTTGGATAGGTAATAGGTGTAGCACTGGCATTTTCAATACCGACGCTATTATTTTTGTAAATTTTAAGTTTGTCTGAAGCTGCAGTTTGGCTCAGACTAGTTATGTCAAAGTTCTGGTTTCTGTACCAGTTCAGCTGGTTGTGCTAGCTTCCACTTGGCCATGGGTGTCGCTGTTACCACCGGTAAGTGTTGGAAATGCAACAGGCTGAATGCATTGGGTACTCAGAAATAGCCCGGTGAGAGTGGTTCACTCGCTGTGCATTCTGGGTAAGGGTACTTAATGTACAGGCGTCATATATATACCTTCTTTACCTCCTGCAGTCACTTATGGTAGTATATGATGGATTGCTCTCCTCCCGGTGATACTGCCCCATCCATCTTGTGCTGAAGACTGAGCCAGGGGTAGGTATTTACCTAATGTCTTTGAAATAAATTTACACTATTTTGGAGGGTACTGTGGGTAAACATATTGTTTGATGTAATTTTATCTAACTGAGATGTTTTTGATTAAAGGCCCAGCAGCACACAATAATGAACTTCGTTTAACATTTAGGTTTTCTCTGTTATGTTTTTACTTTATTATCTCGTCTCTTCCTGGGTCGAGTGCTGGTTCCCCTGAAGAAGCCATTGCAATGGCGAAACATGTTAATATACTCTTGACCAGCAAGTAATTACACGCTCGGCGACATTTCTGATCAAGCAGATTCAGCAGACGTGTATTTTAATTCAATTATTTTTGTATATCTGGTCTATGTATTCAGATTATTCTTTTATTGTATTTAATAAAAAATAATAATTTTTCCCTTTTTCCCTTTGATCATGTACTATATATATATTTTTTGTTATTTTCAAAATTAATTTAATTAGTTTTTCCTCGTTTGACAAATAGGCACTGCAATAATCTCATTCCCTTAAAGAGGAGCTGCACCTAAAAAAAAAATATTAAAAGCCAGCAGCTACTAATATTGCAGCTGCTGACTTTTAATAAAATCACACTTACCTGTCCCAGGATCCAGCGATGTCGGCGGCAGATGACGAGCGATCGCTCGTCTCGCTGCTGCCACCGCCGCCATCCTCTGTCAGGGAATCGGGAAGTGAAGCATGACGGCTTCACTGCCCGGTTCGCTACTGCGCATGCGCGAGTCGCGCTGGTCCCCCGCTGTGTCTCTGGGAACTGTGCGTTTCCCAGAACACAACGGGGGGGGGGGGGGCGGAGCGTCTGCGGGGGTCTGCGGCGGTCTGGCCGGAAGTGGGTGCAGTTACCTGGATTATCCAGGTAACTGCACCCCCCTCCCCCCTGAAAGGTGCCGATTGTGGCACCGGAGGGGGGGGAGGGATCAGATTAGCGGAACTTCCCCTTTAGGGTGAAGAACCGCTTTAACTACCCCATTAAACTGAAATGCTGGGATGAGGTGCTTCAATGTATCGGATTCCCCCGCCTGATTCTCCTTTTTTCCATTATATCTGGGGTTCGTTATCCCGACCTCATGGCCCTCCTGGCCTGAGGTGTGTGCCGCCTGTCTCTGTCTCTGGGCCGGCTGGCTTTGAAACTGAAAGGGTGGGCCCAAAGGTATTGGGGCCTACTGATCCAGGGGTGGTCCTGTGCTGTCTTGCCTGCGGGGAGAAGCTATGCGACTGGAGGAACCAGGGGAGGACCGAGCAACAAGGCTGGAATCTCTGGAAGAGCCTGGAGACTCAGTTGGAGGACGCACCCAGGGTCACCTATCATACAGTATCACCGGATTGGCTGAAAGAAACTGGTACTGTGTGACAACTCTTTAACTTTACAACGATTCCGTTGAATTGACAAGTCTGTTGCAGAGACTTTGTTGGAGAATCTCACCGGCTGCTAGATCAGTGAGAGAGGCCTATCTGGTGGTTGCTAGATCCAACCTGTGGAAGCTGTTTGTCCTCTGGATCAAGGAAATGCCTCTAACCCGCAATTACAAGGTACCTGGATCCCCCTTAAATCTATATCCCTCTACCCCTCTATTGCAAAACTTCATATTCTTTCAAATAAATCTTTGCAAAAAGGAAAGAAGTGTCAGAGCTAACATTCTTTAATCCACTCTATAACGGGACCCCTAAGATGGACACAATGAACAGATGAGGTAACGGGGGTTAGTGCTACATAGGGATGCACGGGATACCCAAAAATGTCTCTAGCTACTAGTAACTGACTTTAACAATGCTGTCCACCCATAGGAATGATGGTGCAGCACAGTCACAGTAAAAAGGTTCCATACTGAAAATTCAGGTGCTGCTCCTTGCAGGAAATGCCAAAGCACCTGGTAACTGCTTTTCCAAGCTAGAGATATGGGGTTGCTTCTGGCTGGCACTAAGCTGTCTCTATTTAGGCTTGGAGTTAATGAAATGGAAGTTACTCACTCAGTCCCTTTAGTGGTTCCTGAGGTCCAAGAGGCTGTTGCATAGGGGCACTGCTATACAGGGCTGGATCCTGGTTCAGGAAGGCTTCAGCTTAGCTGAGACTGTTAAAGGGTGTGAGGCTTCCAGCTGCTCCTTCTCTCTTCCTCTTGCTCTCTTTGTCTTCTGAATTTCCTTGTCCCCAGGGGAAGAGCTCCCCAGCACAGTGGTCCCCTCCAGGCGAATGGACCCTGGACAGTCTCTACTCCTTGACTTCCAGGCTCCGGAGTATTTATGGGTTTCCTCCCCACCTACTGTGCCTCATCTCCCCAGAGATATTCTCCCCATAAATATTCAGACTGCAGTATCTGCTTCTCCACCCAATAGATTTCAGAACTATCCACAGAGTTCTACAATACAGAGGGAGGTAGCAGAACAACAGCCCTTGGAGCACTGCACAGTCAAACCTCAACAAACTAATCCCGGCTCCTCTACCTACAGAGGAGTCAACTAAATTGACCTTACCTAGCAACTAGGAGGGTGCTACATAGGCATATGTCCTTCCCAGGCAGAAGTCCAGAAGAGGTGACCCAAATATTTATCATCTCCCAAACGTTACGTTACCTCTGCATAAGCACCTCCGGAATTGGTTGGACCAGATACATATTCATAACTCAGTGATTGTCTTTAACACTTTAATTATTGGAACCTCCTTGACAGTAACAGGCAGACGCGCCTCACCAAGAACCAAACCCCTAAGCTTAGAGAAGACCTGCAGAGCCCAAAAAAAAATGAAGATGAATGCTCAGAGCTACATTCTAGCAGCAAAACACACTAATTTACAGTAATAACTACCTTAAATTCTTTTTTAACCACTTCCCGACCTCCTATTGCAGATGTACTGTGGCAGGTTGGCTCTATTGCGCGAGGAGAAAAAAAAAAGCCGATTGCTAATAGCGCGAGGAGAAAAAAAAAAGCCGATCACCGGCGGCCGTGATCGGGACATCAGTCCCGATCACGGCCAACCCTGCCAGTGCCCACCTGCCCCCTGCCAGTGCCCACCTGCCCCCTGCTTTGCCACATTAATAAAAAATGTGTCCCCCCCTGTCAGTGCCACCCAGCAGTGCCCACAGTGCCACCCAGCAGTGCCCACAGTGCCACCCAGCAGTGCCACCCAGCAGTGCCCACAGTGCCACCCAGCAGTGCCCACAATCTGCCTCAACAAAGGTGCTGCACCCCAGTGCCACATATCCGTGCCCAGCAGTGCTGCCCATCAGTGCCCAGCAGTGCCGCCCATCAGTGCCCAGCAGTGCCACCTATCAGAGCCACCTATCAGTGCCACCTATCAGTGCCCATCAGTCCCATCTTTCAGTGGTACCTATCAGTGCCCCTTAGTGCCACCCATCCGTGCCACCCATCTGTGCCACTCATCCGTGCCATCTTATCTGTGCCCGTCTTTGCCCATCAGTGCCGCCTTATCTGTGCCTATTAGTGCCGCCTTAACTATGCCTATCAGTGCCCACCAGTGCAGCCTATCAGTGCCCACCAATGCAGCCTATCAGTGCCCACCAATGCAGCCTATCAGTGCCCACCAATGCAGCCTATCAGTGCCGCCTCATCAGCGCACTTCAATGAAGGAGAAAAATTACCTGTTTGCAAAATTTTATAACAAACTATTAAACATGATTTTTTTTTTTTTGCATCTTTTTTTGTTTGTTTAGAAAAAAATAAAACTCCCAGCTGTGATTAAATACCACCAAAAGAAAGCTCTATTTGTGGGAAAAAAATGATAAAAATGTCATTTGGGTACAGTGTTGTATGACCGCGCAATTGTCATTCAAAGTGCATCAGCGCTGAAAGCTGAAAATTGGTCTGGAACTGAGGGGGCTTTAAGTGCCCAGTAAGCAAGTGGTTAAACTGTATATTTTTGATCAAACTTTTATAGAAAAACCATTCAACAGAACATTCCTTCGTGCCATCTCTGAGTCAACAATTTTTTTTTTCAAAAGCCCTTAAAATTTTTTTCCAGATCTGCTACTTAAATGGAATTCCTGAAGAATTTAAATGGTTTCATTGCAATATCTATGATTTTTGCAAAACAAAAACATATTCACATGTTTATTCAGTAAAAAAATTCTATCCTGCTAATCTGAATTTTCTTGGTCACTTCGAGTGAAAAGGAATGTCGATTTGACCACACCAACCTTTAGAAAATTGAAGGAACTTTCTGAAACTTTAAATTTTCCAATGAAATTTCATTGGTGCACCGTATGACTTATACAAAATGAATAATAGTGAACCCAACTATAAATAATAACAAATAATGCACAGCACCGCGACCAACAATAATCCAACAATGCGCTATAAGATCAATTGCCAGTACTCCTTCCTTAATAAGAAGAGATAAATTATTATTATTATTATTCACGATTTATATAGCGCCAACAATTTACGCAGCGCTTTACAATGTAGAGGGGGGGACAACACAATTACAGTACAATACAAAAGATACAGGAGGGTCCGGTGTCCTATCATATACTGTCCCCAATCGGATAGTGTCCGCTGTGTACTGCGCATGTGCAGTACACAGCACACACAGATTCCGAAAATAGCCGAAGATGAACGGCGCCTGTGCCATGAGTCCAGGTTCTAACCCCACCATCCAAGTGGACATAGAGTTGTTATATAAAAGAGCCAAGCGCAGCGAGGCCGACCCCGAAGCGTGGCGAGCGAATCGAGCTCGCGAGGGGCCCTCAAATTTTCCCAACCCTATGTCCGCTTGGATGGTGTGGCTACCACCTCCACTCACGGCGCAGGCGCCGTTCATCTTCGGAGAGTTTCCAAAGCTTCTTCTGCTCCGTACTGCGCATGCGCAGTACGGGGCGGACACTATATGATGGCAGGACACTATCAGCCAGAACACTGGCTCATAGAGCTTACATTTTAAAGGGAGGGGGTGGTGGTACAAAAGATAATAGCTGCAGAGAATGATTTGATGGGGGATAAATCCAAATACACACACCGTGATGATAAAAAATATGATACAGAACTAAAAAAGGTCCCAACAAAGATGAACCACCACCTGGAAATCCCTATTCACTTTCAGAGAATAAATTAATCAGGCACCTGGGTCAAATAATACTTTCCATAGCATAGGTCCTCACTCCGATGAGCTTTTAACAGGTTATAGCAGGAGGCACCACCAGCATTAGGTTTGTTTTGAGCTGGTTAGATTAACATATATTCTGAATCTATGGGGGGGGGGGGGGGGGGGGTTGAAGCAGTCATTGCTGGTTTGGGCACAGATGCCCCAAAACTGTATCCAGGTCCTAGCTTCCCAGAGACTGTGTGTTTCTGAAGCAAAACCACTCCAAGGGTCCCCCAGGCACACATCTCCCAAGAATGGAGCCCCCTCAAAAGCCAGGGCCAATAGTCAGTAGGCAAGAGACTACCCTGCAGTCCTCTCCAAAAGCCCCTGTCCTGGTCGGGTCTGTCATCGGTGGTAAATAACATATTTATCGGCCCCTTCGCTTTCCATCCTTACAGATCCTCTGCAGCAGCCGGTGGGAGAGAGGAGGGGGGAACCCAGCAGCGCTGTGGAGGATGAGGGGGGCCAAGGGAGTACACAGGTGCCTGATCACAGAAGGAGGTGGATAGAAGGGGCAGCGGGGTGGCATATAGAGGAACCAATCCCCTCCAATTTCTTCCTGCGCCCACTGAAAGGCTGCAGGAAAAATACGGAGGGACATGGTTTCTCTATATGCTGCCCCTCCTATCCAGGTGTACTGGAGGCCACACGGGCATTCAGAAGCATGGGGCCGGGTCACAATGACACTTTCCTGGCCTGCCAGGCTGCTTGTTTGAATAAGGATCTGGTGTGGATTTGGGGGAGGGGGAATTTTTGGTCAACAATGTCCCCCAGGATGTATGGTTCTCCATGCTTTATTTTGCTGAGGAATTCCTTTTGTAAGAGCAGATTATTCATGTAGCATTTACTTCCTGGAATCCATCGGTCTTTAGCTCAGGCATGCAGACAAGAGGGTATGCTTATTTGAGAAAGCCCCTCCTCTTTTGTCCTAGGCCAGAAACCAGGAAGCAACTGAAGAAATGTAAATAAAAAAAGAAGTTTAAAACAAGTAAATATAATTTACCTTCCTTATCTATTTACTAATGCTAGCAGCATAAGGATTAAATATAGTTCATGTTGATTGGGAGAGTTTTGTTACCGATTTCATTTGTTTGCTGCATTGTGAAAGTAACTGCAATTTCTTACAAATTGATGTGTGTATGGCCAGGAAAAGGGTTTACATTACAACCACTCATTCAAATAGAACATTCTATTAAGTGATGAACACTCAGTAAACCAGCGACGCATTTCTTGTTATGGAGCCCATTACTTAATTAAGAAACAAGACAGTCATGGTGCATGAACCCGTCAAGCAGGGTGCGGTTGCCTGCACACCCACGAATGCCTATAACTGTAAAACATTGTCATTGCCCTAATTGTTTGTAATTATTTATTAGTCAACCAACGTCACAGAACTGGAAGATTTGCCCAGAAGGAATCCTTTAATCGGTCTTCTCTAATGCTGTTTGGCTTATCCTGTTAAATATTTACAGAAGCATTGCTTTCCCAGATGCTCCTGAAATGTGAAATGTTTATGTCTGTGCCTTTTGAAACAGCGCTAAAAACCACAGAATTTGCTGTAGCTTTAAGAACAGCTGGTAATAGACCAAACATGTAAAGGGGACCTTTAACCACTTAAGACCAGAGCACTTTTTGCGATTTTGCACTGTGCCGCTTTAACTGACAATTGCGCGATCATGCGACGTGGCTCCCAAGCAAAATTTACGTCCTTTTTTTCCCACAAATAGAGCTTTCTTTTGGTGGTATTTGATCACCTCTGCGGTTTTTCTTTTTTGCGCTATAAACGAAAAAAGAGCAACAATTTTGAAAAAAAACACATTATTTATTTTGAACTTTTTGCTATAATAAATATTCCTAAAAATATATAAAAAAATAAATGTTTCCTCAGTTTAGGCCGATACGTACTCTTCTACATATTTTTGGTAAAAAAAGATGCAATAAGCGTTTATTGATTGGTTTGCGCAAAAGTTATAACGTCTACAACATAGGGGATGGAGTTATGCCATTTTTATTCATTTTTTTTTTTACTAGTACTGGCGGGGTTCAGTGATTTTTATTTTGACTGCAACATTATGGCAGACACATCGGACAATTTTGACACATTTTTGGAACCATTGGCATTAATACAGCGATCAGTGCGATTAAAATTGCATTGATTACTGTAAAAATGTCACTGGCAGTGAAGGGGTTAACACTAGGGGCAGGGGAGGGGTTAATATGTATCATAGGGAGTGTTCTAACTGAAGGGGGGGTGGGGTATGTCTATATATCAAGAATAATGTACAAGTGAATATGAGAGATGACATCACTAAGGGAGCTAGGGAGGAGGTGGAATCCTTATGGGTAGCGCTCCAAAGGGATGAAGATAAGGGGAAAATAATATTGGTAGTATGCTATAGGCCCCTAAACCTGAGGGAGGAAGAGGAGACAGATCTCCTATCACAAGTTGGATTAGCAGTAAGGATGGGAAGCGTTATCATAATGGGGATTTTAATTATCCAGACATCGATTGGGTGGAGGGAACCACGGATTCGTCTAAGGCTCTCCAGTTCCTAAATGTCTTTCAGGACAATTTCATGGGTCAGGTGGTAGGCGCACCAACTAGAAATAAATAAAGCGTTACTAGACTACTGATTACCAACCATACAGATCTGATCATGATGTAGAAATACGGGGCAATTTAGGGAACTGTGATCACAGGTCAATTGGCTTCAGTATAAATCACACAAATAGGAAACACAAGGGAATACAAAGACACTGAATTTCAAAAGAGCCAACTTCCCTAAACTATGAACCTTGCTAGAAGGCATAAATTAGGATTAAATCTTAGGAACAAAGAACACGGAGGAGAGATGGGGTTGCTTTAAGAGCATATTAAATTGGGTAATACATTTAAAAGAGCGAACAAAAGTCTTGGGTGTAAAAATGTAAAAATGCATATAAAAGCAAAGGAGAAGGCCTTCAAAAAATACAAGGTTGAGGGATCATCATCAGCATTCAGACTTTATAAAGAATGCAACAAGAAATGCAAGGGTGCAAATAAGGTGGCTAAGATAGAACACGAAAGACACATAGCAGAAGAGAGCAAAAAAACCCCCCAAGAAATTCTTTAAGTATGTAAATAGTAAAAAAGGAGGACAGACCATAATGGCCCCATAAAGAATGAGGAAGGACATCTGGCTACAAAGGATGGGGAGATGGCAAAGGTATTGAATTTACTGTTCTCCTCAGTCTTCATGAGAGAATCAGGGGGCTTCAGTAACCAAAACTGCAGTGTTTATCCTCATGACACGTCACAGGAAGCAGCCTCATGGATAACAGAGGACAGAATTAAAATTAGACTTGGGAAACTTAACATTAATAAATCACTGGGACCGGATGGCTTGCACCCGAGGGTACTTAGGGAACTCAGTCAAGTAATTGCTAGATCATTGTTCCTAATTTTTACTGACAGTCTGACTGGAATGGTACCAGCGGATTGGAGAAAAGCCAATGTAGCACCAATATTTAAAAAGGGCCCAAAATACATCCCTTGGAATTACAGACCAGTTAGCCTAACATCAATAGTATGCAAGCTCTTGGAGGGGATGATAAGCGACTATATACAAGATTTTAGTAATGAGAACGGTATCATTAGCAGTAATCAACATCGATTCATGAAGAATCGTTCTTGCCAAACCAATCTACTAACCTTCTATGAGGAGGTGAGTTGCCATCTAGATAAAGGAAGGCCCGTAGACGTGGTGTGGTGTATCTAGATTTTGCAAAAGCATTTGACACAGTTCCCCATAAATGTTTACTGTACAAAATCATATCGGTTGGCATGGACCATAGGGTGAGTACATGGATTGAAAACTGGCTACAAGGGCGAGTTCAGAGGGTGGTAATAAATGGGGAGTACTCGGAATGGTCGTGGGGGGTGGGTAGTGGGGTCCCCCGGAGTTCTGTGCTGGGACCAATCCTGTTTATTTTCTTGTTCATGAAAGGGAAAACCATACATTTTAAAGTACATTTGATGAAGAGTGTATTATATATAGATATGAAATCACATAGGGAGATTATATATATATATATATATATATATATATATATATATATATATATATATATATGCAAATTCCAGTTAAAAGTGGTAAGTGGACAATCATCAAGGGGGACCACAGGAACTCAGAATGTGGGGGGGGGGGGGGGACCGCCTTCCACAGAAAGAATACACTAAGGTAAGGGTTGTTGTTGATGCTCGGTACGGTATCTTGTATGCCAGCAGGATATCCACCTGCACCTTCAGCCGTCCCCATTTTCCGGCCCCAGTCAGCCTGTCCTCTGGTCCTGGGGAAGTGGAGAGTACTGGATGGGAGCTGGAGAGAAGGGGGAGCAGAGAGTATTGGCGGGTTGGAAAACACATGGGGGGGGGGCAAAGAGCAGGGGGTAGTGGAGATCATAGGGGTGGGAAGCAGAGAGCGCTGGGGGGAACTTGAGAGTACTGGGGGGGCCAAAAAGTACAGGGGTGGAGAGCATGGTAGGCTGAGAGCACTGAGGGGGCTAAGAGTGTGGGGTGGCGAAGAGCACTGGGGGGGGGGCATAAAAACAGGGGTGGAGAGCACGGGGGCTGGAGAGTACTGGGGGTACAAAGAGTAGGGGTGAGAGCACCAGTTGGGGCCAGAAAGAACAGGGGAAAAAGCACGGGGGACTGGAGAGCATTATGGGAGGTGGAGAGCATTGGCAGGGTTGGAGGGGCACATGGGTGGGGGCAAAATGCAGGGGGGAGTGGAGAGTGCTGGGTGGGAGCCAAAAAGAACAGGAGTGGAGAGCATGGGGTGCGGGGGGGGGGTATAGAGCACTGGGGGGGGGGCTGGAGAGAGATGGGTGGAGCTTGAGAGCACCAGGGGGCCATAAAGAACAGGGGTGGGGAGAATGGAGGAATGGAGAGCACTGTGGCGGGGGCTGGAGAGTGATGGGGAGAGCTGGAGAGCACTGGGGAGGTGAGAAAGAACAGGGGGGAGAGCACTGGGAGGGAGGAAGAATAATGGGGAGGGGGAGGAAGAATAATGGGGAGGGGGAGGAACAGGGGGGAGAGCACTGGGGGGAGTGAAGAGCACGGGGGGGAAGAACAGGGGGGAGCACTGTTGGAGTGAAGAGCACTGGGGCGGAAAGAACAGGGGGGAGCACTGGGGGAGTGGAGAGCACTGGGGAGGAGAGCAGAACAGGGGGGAGAGCAGAGCACTGGGAGGAAGAACTGGGGGGGAGTGAAGAGCACTGGGGGGGAGGAGAGCACTGGGGGGGGAGTGGAGTGCACTGGGGGGGAGTGGAGTGCACTGGGGGGGGAACAGGGGGGAGAGCACTGGGGGGAGAGCACTGGCAGGAGAACAGGGGGGAGAAGAGCATAAGGGGGTGAAGAGCACTGGGGGGACAGAGCACGGAGGGGGGGAATAGTGCACTGGGGGGGTGGAGAGCACTGGGGGGGGTGAAGAGCACTGGGGGGGAAAGAACAGGGGGGAGCACTGGGGGAGTGGAGAGCACTGGGGAGGAGAGCAGAACAGGGGGGAGAGCAGAGCACTGGGAGGAAGAACTGGGGGGGAGTGAAGAGCACTGGGGGGGGAGTGGAGTGCACTGGGGGGAGAGCACTGGCAGGAGAACAGGGGGGTGAAGAGCATAAGGGGGTGAAGAGCACTGGGGGGACAGAGCACGGAGGGGGGGAATAGTGCACTGGGGGGGTGGAGAGCACTGGGGGGGGAAGAACAGGGGGGAGAGCACTGGGGGAGTGGAGCGCACTGGGGGGAGAACAGGGGGGAGAAGAGCACTGGGGGGGGGTGAAGAGCACTGGGATGGTGGCTAGAGAAGGATGGGGAGAACTGGAGAGCAGGTTGGGGGGGGGCAGAGAGGAGAACAGGGGTGGAGAGAACTGTGGGGGGGAACAGGGGGGAGAAGAGCACTGGGGGGGGCAGGGGTGATGAGCACTGGGGGGGAGCACGGGGGGGTGAAGAGCACTGGGATGGTGGCTAGAGAAGGATGGGGAGAACTGGAGAGCAGGTTGGGGGGGCAGAAAGAACAGGGGTGGAGAGAACTGTGGGGGGGGGGGGGCATGAGGTAAACGGGGGGGGGGGCAGTAAAATAAGTTGGATAGGAGGATCGGCTGGGGGCTGCATATAGAGGAAATTAGCTTTCTATATTCCTCCATGCAGCCACTGAATGCTTGATTCTCCTCTCCCTCCTGCAAGCATTTAGCGGCTGCATGGAGGAATATAGAAAGCTCATTTCCTCTATATGCAACCCCCTGCTGATCCTCCTATCCAAGCACTGTGGCACACACGGCTGGCTGTACAGGTGGCATCTCCTCCTCTTGATCACAGAGCTGGCTGGCTCTGTGTTCGGCGGCCGCTCTGTAGCATGGCCCCGCCCCCCAGACCGGCTCATGTGATAGGTGGAACGTTGATTCTATCTACTATCACACGAGCTGGTCTGGGGGGCGGGCCATGTTACAGAGCCGAACACAGAGCCAGCCAGTGCTGTGATCCACAGTAGAGAGCGGAGGATGCAGCCGAAACTATATGCGGCCCCAGGGCAGGCGGCCTACCAAGAAATCTCCCGGTATCCCGGTAAGCCAGTCTGGCCCTGTTTGTGGACGATACTAAGCTAAGCAGGGCAATAACTTCTCCGCAGGATGTGGAAACCTTACAAAAAAGATCTAAACAAATGAATGGGGTGGGCAACTACATGGCAAATGAGGTTTAATGTAGAACAATGTAAAATAATGTATTTGGGTGTTAAAAAATATAAATGCAATCTATGCACTGGGGGGAGAACCCTGGGGGGGAATCTAGGATGGAAAAGGATCTGGGGGTTCTAGTAGATGATGGGCTCAGTCAAGCTGCTGTTAACAAGGTTTAAAAAGGGATTAACTCCAAGGAAAAAAAACGATAATTCTCTCGCTCTACAAGACTCTGGTCCGGCCGCACCTGGAGTATGCTGTCCAGTACTGGGCACCAGTCCTCAGGAAGGATGTACTGGAAATGGAGCGACTACAAAGAAGGGCAACAAAGCTAATAAAGGGAAAGAAAAGGTTGTGATCACTGAACTTATTCTCTCTGGAGAAGAGACGCTTGAGAGGGGATATGATTTCAATTTACAAACACCGTACTGGTGACCCCGCAATAGGGATAAAACTTTTTTTTTTTTTTGCAGAAGAGAGTTTAAAGGGGTGTTCCAGCGGAATTTTTTTTTTTTTTTAAGTCAGCAGCTACAAACACTGCAGCTGCTGACTTTTAATAAGGACACTTACCTGTCCAGGGTGCCCGCAATGTCGGCCCTGTTTCCCTTAGTTAGGGTGGCGGCGCCGGGACACGATACAAGGAATGTCCAGGGTGCCTGCAATGTCGGCCCTGCCGAGGCCGATACGTTCCTCGTATCGTGTCCCGGCGCCACCACCCTAACTATGGGAAACAGGCAGTGGAGCCTTGCGGTTTCACTGCCCGTTTCCTACCACGCTTTGTGAATGGGGCGCGCTGTGTTCTGGGACACAGACATTTCCCAGAACACAGCGTGCCCCATTCCCCAGAAGACAACGCGAGGAAGAGAGAAAACTGAAGATCACCGCGGATTAGGAAGCGGAAGATTAGGAATACTGCCTAACAACAGGGTTTTCTGGAAAGTTAACAAAAAATATTTTTTTTCAAAAATAGTTTTTTTTTTTTTTTTTTAAGAATATTAATGCTATTTTTTTTTTAGGGTGGCCATCCACTTTAACAAGACACGTGGCCACTCATTTAAATTAGAGGAAAAGAGGTTTAACCTTAAACTACGTAGAGGGTTCTTTACTGTGAGAGAGGCAAAGATGTGGAATTCCCTTCCACAGGCGGTGGTCTCAGCGGGGGGCATTGATAGTTTCAAGAAACTATTAGATAAGCACCTGAATGACCACAACATACAGGGATATACAATGTAATACCTACATATAATCACACACATGGTTTGGACTTGATGGACTTGTGTCTTTTTTCAACCTCACCTACTATGTAACTATGTAACGGTGTGACAGAATGTATTACAACGACCGCCATTTTATTCTCTAGGGTGTTAGAAAAGAAAATATATAATGTTTGGAGGTTCTAAGTCGTTTTGTAGCAAAAAAAAAGCTGTTTTTAAATTTGTAAACAACAAATCATAAGCCCCGGATCATTTTGCTGGCTTAAAGCGGAGGTCGACCCTAAAGTGGAGCTTCCGCTCATTGGAACCCTCCCCCCTGAAAGGTGCCAATTGTGGCGCCGGAGGGGGGAGGGTTCCAATGAGCGGAAGCTCCACTTTAGGGTGGACCTCCGCTTTAAGCCAGCAGGTATCTGCACCCACTTCCGGCAAAGATGTCTGCAGAATATACGCCCCTTTCCGAAGGTCCCCCGCTGTCCGCTGGGAAACACACGGATCCCAGAGACAGCGGGGACCATCCTTATTGCGCAGTAGGGAGCCGGGAAATGAAGCTGCAAGGCTCCACTTCCTGATTCCCATAGCCAAGATGGCGACGGGAGCACCCGAGAGACGATCGAGAGATCGGCTTCGGGTGCCAACATCGCGGGCGCACTGGGCGGGTAAGTGTCCTTATTTTAAAAGTCAGCAGCTGCTGTATTTGTAGCTGCTGGCTTTTAAAAAATAAAAATAAAAATGGCGGACTCCCGCTTTAAGACCAGAGCACTTTTTGCGATTCGGCACTGCGTCGCTTTAACTGACAATTGGGCGGTCGTGCGACGTGGCTCCCAAACAAAATTGACGTCCTTTTTTTCCCACAAATAGAGCTTTCTTTTGGTGGTATTTGATCACCCCTGCGGATTTTTATTTTTTGCACTATAAACCACCTCAGGCCGACACGTATTGTTCTACATATTTTTCGTAAAAAAAAAAAATCACAATAAGCAATTATTAATTGGTTTGTGCAAAAGTTATAGCATTTACAAAATAGGGGATAGATTTATGGCATTTTTATTATTATTATTTTTTTTACTAGTAATGGCGGCAATCAGCGATTTTTATTGTGACTGCGACATTATGGCGGAAATATAGGACATTTTTGAAACATTTTTGGGACCATTGTCATTTATACAGCAATCCGTGCTATACAAATGCATTGATTCCTGTGTAAATGACACTGGCAGTGAAGGGGTTAACCAGGAGGTTCGCAGTGTAGGGGTTAAGTGTGTCCTAGGGGCGTGTTGCTAACTGTGGTGGGCGTGGATGTGTTTTACAGATCACTGATCTCTGCTCCAATCACAGGGAGCAGAGATCAGTGTCACTTTTTGCTAGGCAGAACGGGGAGATGCTGTTAGTTTCGCAACAGCTGGAGGGCCGCCAGTTTGAGACCCCCTGCTATCAGTGCAACAAATCAGTGCCCATCAGTGCAGCATATCAGTGCCCATAAGTGTTGAAAATCAGTGCTGCATATTAGTGTCCATCAGTGGAGCATATCAGTGCCCATCAATTCTGCCTTACCAGTGCAACCTCATCTGTGCCTCTTCATCAGTGCCGCCTCATCAGTGACCATCAGTGACCATCAGTGCCGCCTCGTCAGTGCAGCATCGTCAGTGCAGCCTCGTCAGTGCAGCCTCGTCAGTGCAGCCTCGTCAGTGACCATCAGTGCCACTTCATCAGGGAGGTAAAAGTGCCCTGTGTTGAAGTGGTTAAAAATTAAACAATTAAACCCTGTGGAGGAAATGTATTTTAAAAATCATATACATGAAAATCGTATTATTAGTATTCGATTAAGGGCGATTTCACACAGGCGTGACGCATTGCATTTTTTTTGCGTGTTTTTTTGGTGCAATTGCCACGTGGCAGCAGTCCAGTGAATGCCCCCCCCCCCCATGTGCGACAAATGCGCCAAAGAAGCTCAATTACCATTTTTTAGCACAGAGCCGAGCGCTTTTCATACTGTTTTTGTCGAGCCAAATGCAAAACAAATCGCAGGGTTTGCTACTTGCGCCTGGGTGCCATTACAAAGTAATGTCACCTCAAGCGTCTTGCATGTTTTTTTAGGCCATTTCCAGAACGCCTAGGTGTGAATGCAGCCTTAGGAAACAATTGACTTTAATTCCCAAAATAAGCGTCTAGTATGTGTGAGATAAAGAAACGGTTTTACCGCACAACAATACATAATTCAGAGCCTGTGCCACCCCTCTCTGATTGGCTCTTACAGAAAAAATTACACCACTTTTGAACAAACTTCAAACTGCTACACAAGCCAATTTTTAATTTTATGTTAATAATTAATGTGCCTTTAGAATCTGAAATAATTTCCCGTTACTGCCAAAGAAAATCAAATTTCTCTTTCTTGGCAACAGTACCGTATAGTTTTTTCTTCCAGGATCTTTATCCCCCGCTCCTGTAATTGGATCACTGAAGTCAGATTACAGGTAGAAGGATGCACAAGTTATTGCATCCTTGGCAATATCCCGAGGTTTATTGCACTGAAAGCATTCGTTTAGGTGAGCGGTTTGTTTTGTTTAGCTTTAAAACAGTGGTCTCCAAACTGCTGCCCCAGCTCACTTTTATCCAACCCTTGGGGCACTATTCCTCCCATTGACACCAATGATGGGGCACTATTCCTCCCACTGATACCAATAATGGGGCACTATTCCTCCCACTAACACCAATGATGGGGCACTATTCCTCCCACTGATACCAATGATGGGGTACTATTCCTCCTACTGATCCCAATGATGGGGCACTATTCCTCCCATTGACACCAATGATGGGGCACTATTCCTCCCACTGATACCAATGATGGGGCACTATTCCTCCCACTAACACCAATGATGGGGCACTATTCCTCCCACTAACACCAATGATGGGGCACTATTCCTCCCACTGATACCAATGATGGGGCACTATTCCTCCCACTGATACCAATGATGTGACACTATTCCTCCCACTGATACCAATGATGGGGCACTATTCCTCCCACTGATACCAATGATGGGGCACTATTCCTCCCACTGATACCAATGACGGGGCACTATTCCTCCCACTGATACCAATGACGGGGCACTATTGCTTTTTTATTAAAAAAGAATCAAGCGACCAATTTTATACAAAAGTAAAAAACAAAACCATAGTATAAAACTTCAACAGAAAACAAAGGAATACATATCCATGTTCAGAATATATACAATATATACATAGTCCATTAGCAAAACATGTTTAGAAAACTATTTACATAAAGCAGCAGAGAGGGCCTAAGAGGCACAACCCATCACCTATGTACGCAGCCATTTATCAAAAATGAATCATAAGTTATAAAATATGGGGTGATAAGAGACAGACAGCCACACCCGGGAAAGAGACTCCTGGCAATCAGGGAGGCTTGAAACCCCTCCACGCCTTCAACCAAGCCCCCTGACTCTCTCAAGCACCCGAATCTTCTCCACCTCATGCAGAATGTCATACACCACCACCCAGGGGCGCAACTAGAAATCACAGGGCCCCATAGAAAAATGTTGTATGGGCCCCCCCCCCACCAAAAAAAAAAAAATTAACTAATGCCATTGAACAACAGACTACCACACCCATGTGGCACAGTACCCAGGCAACAGCTTATATTAATTTTGAACAACAAAGTATGCAGTATACTGTATGCAGCCCCTGAAGGGAACACATTGCAGACCTCCATGCCTTCTAACCAATTTCTGTTCTGTTATATAAAATGAAATAGTTCAACTCACCATGATGCAAAATCAGTGGGATCCCTAAGCGTGTCACTTGCCATCATCGCCTGCCACCAGAGGTAGATTGTAACTTGTCACACGTTACGGAATGTCACCTACCACATGTTGCGGATTGTCCACTTGCCACATCCCAGATTGTCACTTGCCAAGTCACCTGCCACACATTATGGATTGTCACTTGCCACGTCCTGGATTGTCACTTGCCACACATTATGGATTGTCACTTGCCACGTCCTGGATTGTCACTTGCCACACATTAAGGATTGTCACTTGTCACATCATCTGCCACACGTTGCGGACTGTCCACTTGCCACGTCGCCTGCCACCAGATGCAGATTGTCACTTGTCACACGTTGCAGAATGTCACCTGCCACATGTTGCGGATTGTCCACTTTCCACGTCCCGGATTGTCACTTGCCATGTTACCTGCCACACATTATGGATTGTCACTTGCCACGTCCCGGGTTGTCACTTGCCACGTCACCTGCCACACATTACGGATTGTCACTTGCCACGTCACCTGCCACACATTACGGATTGTCACTTGCCACGTCACGGATTTTCACTTGCCACGTCCCCTGCCACATGTTACGGATTGTCACTTGCCACATCCAGGTTGTCACTTGCCACGTCACCTGCCACACATTACGGATTGTCACTTGCCACATCCTAGATTGCCACTTGCCACACATTACAGATTGTCACTTGCCACATCCTAGATTGTCACTTGCCACACATTATGGATTGTCACTTGCACGTCTCGGGTTGTCACTTGCCACGTCACCTGCCACACATTACGGATTGTCAGTTGCCACGTAACCTGCCCCACATTATGGATTGTCACTTGTCACGTCATGGATTTTCACTTGCCACGTCACCTGCCACATGTTACGGATTGTCACTTGCCACATCCAGGTTGTCACTTGCCATGTCACCTGCCATATGTTACGGATTGTCACTTGCCACGTCCCTGGTTGTCACTTGCCACGTCGCCTGCCACACATTATGGATTGTCATTTGCCACGTCACGGATTTTCACTTGCCACGTCACCTGCCACACGTTACGGATTGTCACTTGCCACGTCCCGGGTTGTCACTTGCCACGTCGCCTGCCACACATTATGGATTGTCACTTGCTCTGGCACTTTCCTGCTGTGTCACAGAGTCAGGCAGCAGATTATCAGTCAGGCAGCAGAGAGATAATGTCATCTCTCTGCTTCCTGGCTGCCTGCACAGTGAGGGGGGAACTGCACTGCAGGGATGCAGGGCGGCGCCGGGCGGTGAGAGATGATGTCATCTCTATGCTCCCCCACCCGTAACTTGATTGGCCACCCCCTCACGCCCACGGACCGCCCACTCTCTCACCAGCGGACCGGCCACTCTCATCCGCCTCCCACTATCCCCCGCGGAGCTGCTGACCACCTGGTCTCACCCGCGGAGCCACGGACTACCCGCAGACCGCCCGCTCTCACCCACGGAGCCGCCCGCTATCTCCCGCGGAGACGCAGCGCCTGTCCTCACCGGGCCCCACTTGACTGTGGGCCCCATAGCGCCCGCATGTATTGCTATGGCGGTAGTTCCGCCACTGCCACCACCTCAACAGGATTTTATGCCGAATGCTGACCTGACACCGTGTGTTCCAGGTGAAATAACGGACTACTAGGATAACTAGAAAAGTGTATCCAAACAAAAAACCTCACCAGTATTGAATGCTCCGTACGCCCACTCAGCATAACCGAGTCTGGAGAGGAAAGGAACACCGAGGGCCCGCCCCACCTGTTTGTTAAAGGGGCAATGAAGCAGAAAATGGTCCATAGTCTCCTCCTCATCTGCACACTCCTCACGAGGACAGCTACGATCCACCCCACTGCGGAATTTCAAATTGCCCCGAACATAGAGCCTCCCATGGAAGCACAACCAGGCCAGATCCCTAAATTTAGGGGGTACTCTGTCCAAATTAATCAATCTTAACCCCATCCTTAAAACTGGGCCTGGGGAATCCCTTAAGGCCAGTGGGTCATGAAAGACTTCGCTCAAGACTCGACTCAGAAGGACTTTCCTTGGAACCGATCTGAGATCTTCAGACGACAATCGCCACTGCCGCAGTAACTTCGGGCAGGGAGCAACATAGGCTGGTAGCTGACCACGATGACCCCTGAGATTCTTCACTTGGCCACCTTCTTCCCCAAGTCATAGAAAAGGCCTAAACCAAGATCTAAATATGCCTACCCATCCAGGAGGTTCCACTGCAAGCATATTACTAATGTTAAATTTGAGAAATAGCAGTGAAAAGAAAAGAACTGGGTTGACCATACCTAAGCCACCCTCTCTCCTGGATAGATAGGTGACATTCCTCTTGATGGGGTTCAGTCTGTTCCCCCACAGCATCTGGAAGAACACACTACTGACCCTAGCATAGAGAGACACTGGCAAGATGCAGACAAAGCTGACATACAAGAAGATCGGAATCAGGTAAGTCTTAATCAGATCAACCCTTTCCCTCAGAGATAACTTCCATCTCTTCCAGCTGACCACCTTAGTATTGGCAATTTCCAGTCTGCCTTCCCAGTTTTTGAGGCCATAATCGCCGGGTCCAAATTCAATGCCTAGAATCTTAATTCTTTCCTGGGGCACTGGAAAGGTGTCCGGGAGATCAAACCCCTCACCTTCCTTTCCCATCCAAAAAACGTCACTCTTTTCCTGATTGATCTTGGAGCCCGATGCTTCAGAATACCGTGATGTCAGAGAGACAACCTCCTCTGCTTCATCTGCCCCAGTGACAATCACCGACAAATCGTCTGCATAGGCAACAACCCTCAAAGGTGGCTCACCCGGGAGCCCCACTGGCACCCCACACAACATGCCGCTCTCTAGCCTCCTGATGAAGGGGTGGATTGCAAACACATAGAGCAGGGGACTCAGAGGACAACCCTGGCGCACCCCAGAGCCAACCTCAAAGGACTGCCCAACCCAACCATTAACAAGAGGAAAGCTTTCTGCCCCCTTATACAAGACCTTTAACCAATCGATAAAAGCACCCGGCAGACCGTACTTACTAAGGAGCAACCACATGTACTCATGGTTAACACGATCAAAAGCCTTTGCCTGATCCAATGTCAGCAAATACCTTCCCCAGCCTGCAGCCCTGCACCGCTCCAAGGCCTCCCGGACAGCTAAAACCGCTGTGAAGGTGCTTCTACCCTGGACCGAACAGTGCTGATGGCGAGAAAGCAAAGATTCTGCTACTGACGATAGGCGCCAGAAAATAATCTTTGCCAGTATCTTTCTATCGACATTAAGAAGGCTGATGGGGCGCCAATTCTCAATCATCGAAGGATCTTTACCCTTTGAAAGAAGAATCACAGCCGAGTGCCTCATGGAAGGGGAAAGCACCCCCTCAGCAAGGCAACTGTTAAAAACCTCTACCAAATGTGGGGCCAGAATAGACTTAAAGGCTTTGTAAAACTCAGCCGTCAAGCCATCCGGTCCAGGTGACTTTTTGATGGCAAGCTGATCAATTGCCCTCATCACCTCATCAACTGTGATGTCCTCTGTCAAATTCATCAATGGAACATCTCCACCATTTAGACCTGGGGTAGAGTCCAAAAAGCTGTCCATCTTGTCACGGTCAAGCTCTTTCCTCCCAAGAAGGTCAGCATAAAAGGACCTCACGACCTCCAGGATCCCTGACCTGGACTTTGTCAAGGAACCTGTACTGTCCTTAAGGCCAACAACCGTTTTAACAGCTACACCTTGTTTGCAGTTCTGGTAAGGGTCAGGCAAGTGGTACTTCCCATAGTCCCTCTCCAGAACCAAAGAGGCATGCCGGTCATATTGACACTTCCTGAGGAGGAGCTTCACTTCAGAGATTGCCCCAGGATCTCCTCCTCTCGAGACAAGAATATCCAGCTTCCTCCGTAAACGTTGGTAGGTCATGCATTTACTAAACTGCTTTCTATTGGCTAGGCCCCTGAAGAATCCAGCGATCCTTTTTTTGGTCAGCTCCCACCACTCAGCCTTGCTGCTACAAAAGTCCAGGATGGTCACCTGAGCCTGAAAGAATTCCTCAAAGGATTGTCTAACATGTTCTTCCTTGAGTAGAGTCGAATTCAATCTCCAGATGCCCTTGCCCCTCTGAGGGGCATCTGAAGCATTCAGGACCACAGATAGCATACAGTGATCAGAGAACTCTACTGCCTGCACCACTGGGGGCGAGAAAGCAGAGGTCTCCTTAAAAAAAAACTATCTATCCTACTTTGACTACTACCTCAATGAAAGGTGAACCCAGTGTCATCCGGGAGGTGCTTAATGTGCACATCCACAAGACCAGCATCCCTAACCATACTATTTAAAAAAACACTATCATATCCCAGCCTGTCCTTGAAGTCCTTCCTGTCCTTGGGCCTAGTTACTGTATTAAAGTCACCTCCAAAGACCACTTGCCGGGATGTAAAAAGAAATGGCTTGATCCTTGTAAAAAGGCATTTCCTGTCCCACTTTGTGTGCGGCCTATAAACATTAATTAGGCGCAGGTATTGCCCCCCCCACAAGGACGTCTAAGACCATACATCTCCCAATCTCCACCTCAATAACCCGCCGGACATTTACCATACCGATTTTAAACAACACCGCCACACCGCCGTAAGGCTCGGCCGCAAGAGACCAGTAAGATGGACCATACCTCCACTCTCTCTTGGCCATATGAATATCTGCCAAGGAGGTGAGCCTAGTCTCTTGCAAAAATAAAATTTCAGCGTCTAATTGGCTGAACAAAAAGAAGGCCATGGAACGAGCTCTTACTGTCTTAATGCTGGCGACATTTATTGTCACCACTTTTAACGGAGGGGGAACCGCCATCTGGGTTATTGGGTGGATTGCTTCTTAGCTCCCCTCTGCTGCTCATCACCAGAAGCCTCTCTCTTTCTTGAGGCCGCCTCAAACTCCATTTCAGAATCGGAACTTCGTTCAGAGGAAGCTCCAGATAAAGAAACATACCATTCAGAGGACCTACGGTGGTTGGAGACAGGCACTGGAGCCCGTTCCGTCCTCACCGCCTGCTTCTTCCTCTTCCCAACCTTCCTTCTCTCCTCCAGGTACTGCAGGTCAGCTTCAGAGATGCCATAATCTCAGTTTTTTTTTTTTGGAGTCTTCACAGAAGACTCCTTTATAGAGGAAGAAGCGACCTTTTTAGTACCTGCTACCACTCCTGGTGGGGGTGGTGTTCAGACTTAGAGGGGGGGTAACTGACACGGGGGGCACAGACTTTGAAGGTTCTGACACAAGAGGAGAGGACACAGTCAGGGCAGGACTTAGGGTGGTGGGGGTCCCTGGGCTTGAGTCACTTTCGGGCCCTACCTTCTATACATTATCATATTTATCTGCGTATAACATGCACCGGCGTATAACACGCACCCCAAGTTTAGGAGGGAATTTTAAGGAAAAAAACTTTTAGGAGGGAAGTTTAAGGCAAAAACTTACATTTAAATGCCCATCAATGCAGCCTTATCAGTGTCCATTTGCAGCCTTGCCCCAGTGTAATTTTCAGCCTTGTCATTTGCAGCCTTGTCATTGCAGTCTTGAACTTTAAAAATGGGGCCGCCAAGTCCTGTGTATCTCGGTGGCTCTCGGGTCCTCTCGGCTGCTCTCGGGGTCCTCTCGCAGTCCCGAGAGTAGCCGAGTGTGCTCGACTCGGCTCACAGTCACGCCCAGTCCCTGTGTTATGTCCATCATAGGGCGGGACTGGGCGTGGGCCAACTGTGAGCGGAGCCGAGTCAAGTACACTTGGCTTTGTATCTCGGTGGGGCCCGCGGGCCCCCTATTGGGCAGGGCCCATGGGCTTGAGCCCAGTCAAGCCCAATGGTAAGTCCAGCCCTGGACACAGTAGGCTGGGGGGACACAGAGACAGATACAGAAGGAAAACTTACAGACACAGGGGGGGGTGGCCACAGGAACTGGAGAGGGATCCTGAGCAGGACCAGGGGAGTCAGTCACCGCAGAGGAGGATGGTACACCAGGGGCCTCACCCTCCATCCTGTCCAGCCCTGACAAGTCATCCATTACCTCCTTCTCCATATTGTGCCAGGCTTCAGGACATTTGCTGTACGGATGGCCAAGGCACAGGCACAGGTTGCACCTGATCATATTGGTGCAGTCCTTGGCCATGTGACCCTGACCCCGACACACTGAACATATCAAGACTGAACAGGAGGAGCTCAAATGCCCCTTTTCTCCACAGCGGTGACACAGCTTCAGCTGACCAGGGTAGAAAATAGTCATCCTATCCCTCCCTATAAAAGCCGAGGAGGGCAGGTGACGGACAACATTCCCATCCCTGGCCAACCTGACTGTTACTGACCAACCCCCAGTCCAGATGTTACGCTCATCAAGGATTTTGCTAGGCTTAATTAAAACCTCCCCATAGGTCCGCAACCAAACCTCTAAATCCCGAGCGGGGACACTCTCATTGGTCAGAATGATGGTGATTTTTTTAACTGTTGACCTCTGAGATATTGCAACTGGGGCCAGACCTTCCCATTCAGGTCTTGACCTGCACCGAGCCTCATATCGCTCCCAGAACAGGTCAAGACCCTCTGGCCTGGTGAAGCTAACTGTATAATCCCTCGTCCAAGACACATGTATAAAGGCATACAGGTCATTTGCCCCAAAACCCATTTCTAAAATGAGATCCACCACCGCACGCCGCGCTGGAGGGACTGCACCACCTTCCCATTTCAGAATCATAACATTGCGTCTAGGACCCCCAGCAGAAGCCAGAGACCCAAGACCAGATCCCGGGGTGCCCAAAGTGGTAGCCTGTAGGGGAAAACCCCGCTTGGTAGCGGAGCTACCAGGAACAGAGCGTACCACCTGAGCAAACGTGGGTTTATCAGGGCCAAGGCTCCACACTGAAGTCACATTAGTCTTTACATTATTAGCATTATCAACTGTCTGAACTGGATTAGCAGAATCCGCAGCAGGACGATTGTCCATCACACTGGTGCTGGGGTGATTGTTATCAGTCACAGAAATTTTCCCATCAGGAATGGTCATAGTTGCTGCTGCAGTACCAGCTGTCACCTGATGCTGCACTGTAGAGTCCTCAGCAGCAGTGGGGCAAACAGCTTTGGATTCTGCTAAAGAAGGGTTAATGGGCTCTGCTGACACCTGTAGTTCATCCACAGAAATTACACTTTTTACATGTAAGTTTTGCTGCATTGTAGCATCATCATCCGGCACAACAGGGCTGCACACAACTTTAGCAGTCTGACTGTTATCAGACACATTGTCATTATCAGTAAAAGACACAAACACAGTCTTGTCCACAACATGGGGCTTCACTGGCTTTACATTATCAGGTACATTATCTGTAATGTCCTCCTCATTGAATACCAACCGATCCCCCCGCATAGGAGACTCCATTACCTGGATGGCCCTCAGCATGCCTCCTGAGTCCTGGGAAGGCATGGGGCTGCTTACCTCTCCCTGGGGGGGCAGGGGGGCGGAATTGGGGGTCTCCTCCTCCACTTCCATCTTTGTCACCCTTCCAAACCTCCTGTCGTTACCAAACTTCTCCCTCAAGGGCCCATCTCTACCTTCCATCATGGCCACAATGGTCTCCTGGTGGTCCACACGGACTTTAGCCAATTGGATCTCCGGATCCATGGATCCTCGCTTCTGGCTGTGTAAGCCCTCACGCTGCCTTCTCAGGCGCTTCAGCTCCGCACGCAGCTTGTACAGCTTATCCCTCTCCCTATTCAGGACCTTTATCCCGGCCACCACTCGCTCCCGAATGGCTTGCGAGCCTTCGTCCTCTCCAGGGGCAGAGAGATCCGCTTGTATACAGGAAGGCATGTCACCCGACGGCCCAGGAGAAGGCTGAGAACCTCCAGCAGGAGAGGCCCTGCTGGCCTCCATGGCTTCCCCAGAAAAGGGCCAGGAGAGCTGGGAGAGATTTCCTCACCACTCCCCTCTCACACAGATCACCTGGAGGAGCTGTAGACACCTTCCACCTGACACACCTGTGCTCCAATGATGGGTGGGACACTATTCCTTCCACTGACACCAATGATGGAACAATATTCCTCCTCTGGACACCAACTATGGGGCACTATATCTTCAACTGACACCTATGACAGTGCACTTGTTAAGGTCTTCAGGTGGTGAGTCTGACTTAGTGGAAGGGGACCACTCTTACGACTCTGGTTCCGGTCTCACTGGAATGGAAACAGGGAGACCGGAGCACAGCGGGGTAGGAGAGTCCAGCCAGGTGCAGCAGCAGGCACTGGATAGGAGAGGATCCTCTGGAGCAGGAACTCGCAGTGGCAGGAAGGCAGCTAGGAGAAGGCTGCAGACCGTGGAAACAGGATGGCAGGTTCTTCAGGATGCAAGGTACAGATGCAGGAGCAAGCAATGCAACTAGCAGAGGTGTCAGGTACAAGCAGAGGTTCGGCAACAGGTAGACAGTCCAAGAGAGGTCAAACAAGCCGGGGTCGGAGCAGGAGAGGTCAACAGAGTCAGACGGAGCCGGGTCAGGTATCAGGTTGGTAGCAGACGGATCAACAGGTTTCTTCAGGCACAAGCTGCAGACGAACAGCACAGAACGACTGCAGCTGCTCCTTTAAAAAGGGCCACTGGCGCCAAATAGCGCTAACGCGCACACGTGCGTGCGTATGCCGCGCGCACATCCGAACGACGTGCACCCGCTCGTGCTTGGAGACGCGCGTGCCCACGTCGACCCGCGGCACGAACGCGCGTGTGCGAACGGACACCCGATCGTGCAGAACGGGCGGATTCCTGACATTGCCCCCCCACAAGGGGCAACCTCCGGGTGCCCCTAACGACTCTCTTCTCAGGGTGTGCAGTAAAAAAGGCCTTAATTAATCTATCTGCATGTAAGTTGGCAGCAGGTTCCCAGGAATTATTCTCTGGACCATAACCCTTCCATTTAATTAAAAACTGACCTTGTCCATGACGTCTTCTAAAATCCAGAATGGCCTCCACTTCATATTCCTCATTGCCATCGATCAACACAGGATCAGGAGGACCTGTTCCTCTACCGGGAAAAGGATCAGGTACAGCAGGCTTAAGCAGAGCTACATGGAAGACCGGGTGAATTTTCATGGAAACAGGCAAAGACAGTTCATAGGAAACTTCATTGATCCTCCTTTTAACTGGAAATGGACCCAGAAATTTGGGTGCCAACTTCTTAGAGGGGCAAGCTAATTTCAAGTTAGAAGTGGAAAGCCATACCTGGTCCCCGACTTGAAGGATCAGTTCTCCCCTTCTTCCCTGATCGAAGTTTCTCTTGCTATCCGCCTGAGCCTTGGTTATGGTCTCTTGGAGGATTTGGTTGTTCCGCTGCAGAAAAGATACGGTGTCCTGTACCGCTGGAACGTGGGATTCTGAAAGAATATCAGGAAGAAAGGACAGGTTAAAACCAAAATTAGCAAAAAACGGGGATTGGCCGGTGGTAGCATGGCTGGCATTGTTATAGGCGAACTCCGCCAAAGGTAAGAGGGAAACCCAATCGTCCTGAACAAAGGATGAAAAGCACCTAATGTATTGTTCAAGGGTTTGGTTGGTGCGTTCCGTTTGTCCGTTGGTCTGCGGGTGGTAGGCGGAGGACAAGGCCAATTCTATTTTCAGGGCCTCACATAAGGCTCTCCAGAAACGAGAGGTGAATTGCACCCCTCTATCAGAAACAATATTGGAAGGTACCCTGTGAAGCCTGACTATCTCCTTGATGAAGATGTGAGCCGTCTCC
Source organism: Lithobates pipiens (assembly GCF_037356315.1). NCBI lineage: Eukaryota > Metazoa > Chordata > Amphibia > Anura > Ranidae > Lithobates > Lithobates pipiens. The sequence goes on along the minus strand of NW_027507903.1, from coordinate 14,312,510 downwards.
GATGCGGTGGGTGTTCCCTTCAAGGGTAGGAAATGGGCCATTTTAGACAAACGGTCACAGATCACAAAGATGGCTGTACAGTTCTCAGAAGGGGGAAGTTCCACAATGAAGTCCATCGTAATCATCCGCCAGGGGCGGTCGGGTACGGGAAGTGGTTTAAGCAGACCCCAGGCCCGGTTTCTGGGGACCTTATTCCGGCTACACACAGGGCAGGAATTCACATATTTCTTACAGTACTCCCTCATGCCTGGCCACCAGAAGGAGCGCTGTACCAGCTCTAGAGTCTTGCGGACACCGAAGTGCCCGGCGAGAGGGTGATCGTGGAGGAGGCCCAAGACCTTTATTCGGACGTCTTCCGGGACAAAGATTAGGTTGTCCTTCCAAAGCAGACCTTCTCTGGAAATAAGCGTAACTCCTGGAGGACTGGAGGACACGAGGGAAGCTCTCTTTAACAGGGACAGGAGGTCCGGCTGGACAAGCAAGAAGGTGTTGGCAGGGAGGATGGTATCAGGGGGTGCGATGTCCTTGGAGCTGTCGAACATGCGGGAAAGCGCATCTGGCTTTATGTTTCTTGACCCGGGGCGGTAGGTAATAGGAAAGCTGAACCGGGAGAAGAAGAGGGCCCAACGGGCCTGCCGAGGTTTCAGACGTTTGGCGGTACGGAGGTACTCGAGGTTCTTATGGTCTGTGTAGATAAGTACGGGGTGTACCGCCCCCTCCAGTAGATATCTCCACTCCTCCAACGCAGACTTGATGGCGAGTAGCTCTCGGTCCCCCACATCATAATTTCTCTCTGCCGGAGAAAGTTTGCGAGAGAAGAACCCCACGGGGTGCATCAGGTCTTCTTTACCTTGACGTTGGGAGACCACCGCCCCTACTGCTACCTCGGAAGCATCTACCTCCAAGATAAAGGGTCTTGATGGATCCGGGTGCCTGAGAACGGGGGCAGAGGTGAACAGATTCTTGAGTCTCTGGAAGGCGGCCTGCGCTTCGGGTCCCCAATGAAAACGTATGTTTTGTTTGGTGAGCTGAGTGATGGGAGCGATAATGGCCGAGAACCCCTTTATGAATCTCCTATAAAAATTAGCGAAACCCACAAAGCGCTGGATTCCCTTCTTGTCAGTGGGAGCTGGCCATTCGAGAACAGCAGAAACCTTTTGCGGGTCCATCTTGATGCCTGCTGGAGAGATTTCCAGGCCGAGAAATTGGATACTCTGCTGCTCAAATTTACATTTCTCGGCCTTAGCGTAAAGTCCGTGTTGCCGGAGCCGGAGCAGCACTCTGCTGACGTGCCCACGATGCTGTTCTAGAGACCCGGAAAAGATTAGAATATCGTCCAGGTAAACAATGACGAAGATGTCCAGAAAGTCTCGGAAAACATCATTAATCAGGTGCTGGAAAGTGGCCGGGGCATTGCAAAGTCCGAAGGGCATTACTAAGTACTCGTAATGCCCAAAACGAGTCCGAAACGCAGTTTTCCACTCGTCGCCTGCTCGTATTCTGACCAGATTGTAAGCTCCCCTCAAATCCAACTTAGTAAAGATAGTAGCTGACCTTAATTTTTGAAAAAGCTCCGGAATCAGTGGTAAGGGATAACGGTTCTTAATCGTGATTCGATTTAACTCCCGGTAGTCCACACAGGGCCGAAGGGTCTGATCCTTCTTTGTAACAAAGAATATTCCGGCACCGGCAGGAGATGTGGAATGGCGGATGAACCCCTTCTTAAGGTTTTCGGTGATGTAGACCTTTAGGGCTTCCTGCTCCTTCTCGGACAAGGGGAAGACACGCCCGAATGGGATCTCTGCCCCAGGAAGGAGCTCGATAGGACAATCGTAGGGGCGATGTGGGGGAAGAGAATCAGCCCCCCGTTTACTGAAAACATCCAGAAACTCTTGGTAGGACTCTGGAACTAACTGACACAAGTCCTGGTCTGGATCCAGACAGAGGAGCGTTCTGGGCTGTACCGAATCTCCGGGCAGACAGTGGTCCTGGCAGTAAGAGGAGAGGAAACTCACTTCCCCGGAAGACCAGTCGATGGAGGGGTTATGCGCCTGAAGCCACGGAATACCCAAGATCACAGGGAAAAGTGGTGATGAGATAACGTCCAAGGTTAGCAGTTCGGCATGTTGGCAGGAAGTGGTAGTGGGTAGCGGAAGAGTCTCCTGGGTAACTCGGCCAGACTTAATTTGTGAACCATCAGCCAGGAAGATGGAAAGTTCATGGGGTTTCTTCCGAAGGGGGATGGAGTGCAGACTGGTAAATGCAGCGTCGATGAAACAGCCGCAGGCCCCTGAGTCAAGGATAGCGCTGACGTGAATCATTCTTCCCTGCAGCTGGAATGAGAGCAGAAGAGCGACATGGAACGAGTTGGAAGGCGGAGTTACAGGGTTGTGAGACACAGAAGAAAGGCACTTACGTGTCTTAACAGGGCAGTTGACCACGTAATGTCCGGGGCCGCCGCAGTATAGGCACCAGTTCATCTGCCGGCGGCGGGCTCGCTCTTCAGGTGACAGGGTAGGCCGGAGTAACCCGAGCTGCATGGGTTCTTCAGATGCTTGGGCGGCACTGGCAGGTCTCCCTTGAGAGGATGGAATGAAGAAGGGTGCTGAAGAAGGGGTCCTGGCGGACATCCAAGCTGGTCTTTGGGATTGGGTGGAGCGTTCCGCCCTACGCTCATGGAGCCTCCTATCAATCCGAATGGCCGAAGCGATTAAGTCCTCCAAGGAATCCGGGGTTCCAACACGGGCCAACTCATCTTTAAGGCCCTCTGACAGGCCCAAGCGGAATTGATGTCTTAGGGCCGACTCGTTCCACTGGGTATCTGCGCTCCAGCGTCTAAAGTCTGATACATAGTCTTCTGCCGACCTCCGACCCTGCTGGAGCGCAGTTAATGCAGATTCCGCGGTAGCGGACCGCTGAGGATCCTCGTAGAGCTGGGCCATTCCCTCGAGAAAGGTAGCAAGGGTCTGGGTGAGAGGACTGTCATTTTCCAGGAGGTGATGGGCCCAGGACTGGGGCTCTCCTTGCAGAAGAGAGATAACGAATCCCACTTTAGTAGCCTCCAGAGAAAAAGTCCTAGGCTGTAGGGCAAAGTATAGTTGGCAGGCGTTACGGAAGGCCCGGAACTTGGAGCGGTCCCCGGAAAACCTCTCTGGAATGGGAACCCTAGGTTCAGGTGGAAGCGTCATCACGGCTGGTTGAATGGCAGGCTGAACAGGAGGAGGCTGAGGAGCGGTGATTGGAGGACCGGAGGTAGATAGGTGTTGCACACGTTCCTCCAGCCTGGAGTAACCATCCTGAAGGGACTTCACTGCTTGAGTCAGGGCCGCAAGATGCGAGCAGATCTCCTTCATGGCGGAGGCCCCTTCCGCAGACTCAGACATTTTAGGCTGTTCGTACTGTTAAGGTCTTCAGGTGGTGAGTCTGACTTAGTGGAAGGGGACCACTCTTACGACTCTGGTTCCGGTCTCACTGGAATGGAAACAGGGAGACCGGAGCACAGCGGGGTAGGAGAGTCCAGCCAGGTGCAGCAGCAGGCACTGGATAGGAGAGGATCCTCTGGAGCAGGAACTCGCAGTGGCAGGAAGGCAGCTAGGAGAAGGCTGCAGACCGTGGAAACAGGATGGCAGGCTCTTCAGGATGCAAGGTACAGATGCAGGAGCAAGCAGGAACTAGCAGAGGTGTCAGGTACAAGCAGAGGTTCGGCAACAGGTAGACAGTCCAAGAGAGGTCAAACAAGCCGGGGTCGGAGCAGGAGAGGTCAACAGAGTCAGACGGAGCCGGGTCAGGTATCAGGTTGGTAGCAGACTGATCAACAGGTTTCTTCAGGCACAAGCTGCAGACGAACAGCACAGAACGACTGCAGCTGCTCCTTTAAAAAGGGCCACTGGCGCCAAATAGCGCTAACGCGCACACGTGCGTGCGTATGCCGCGCGCACATCCGAACGATGTGCACCCGCTCGTGCTTGGAGACGCGCGTGCCCACGACGACCCGCGGCACGAACGCGCGTGCGCGAACGGACACCCGATCGTGCAGAACGGGCGGATTCCTGACAGCACTATTCCATCCACTGATACCAAAAATGGAACACTATTTTTCCTACTACTGACCACAGGCACTATCTAAGTTTCTTACTCCCACTGACTACCAAGCCTGGGCCATTGTTTACTCCCACTGACACCAGGTATTTTCTACTCCCACTGGCCACAGTCCAGCCCCCCTAAAGTCTGAAGGACAGTAAACTGGCCCTTTATTTAGATTGTGTATCCTGATCCTTGTGTATACGATGATTTAATGTTACCGACTCTGGATTTCACTCCTGAATCTGCTGTATTCAACCCTACTGATCCACCATGTATAACTGTGGCTGTGACTCCCGACCACTCTGTTATCTTCAATTCTACTGACTATCTGTGTAGGAACTCAGCTTGGCTCTTGACCTCAGCGGGGTTACTCCGGTTCTTTCCCTCAAGCCATCACCTTTGGCTACTGAGGTTGTCGCCTTCCCACCAGCAGCTGGGCCTGACCTGCTCTTCTTGCTCTTCGCATTCCGGCTGAAAGCTACTCTGCTGATCACCTTCCAGAGTAGCCACCAGGGAACTGTTCTACTTGCACCCGTGCCCCTATGTGCCTTACACTCCCTGTCACCATCTCCAGGGGTGCTTGGTCCATAAGTCGCAAGGGAAGGTCTCTCATTACTTCAAGCCACCTCTTCAGTTCCAACAAGTGTCAGGAAAATACCCCATGACATATAAATTGTAAATATAAAAAAGTCTCTTCACTCAGATATAAAATAAATGGTGAAAGCGTACCATCATCCAAGATTATATAAAATTGAAGGTCAGAAAACTGGTTCCCCTATCAGACTTATCGAAAACAGAAATGAGCTAAAGGACTATTACGGTACAAATAGGAATATTGATAACCAATCATTTAAACCAAAAAGGTACGTATATAAATTTTATTCCAATTATAAAAACATTAACTGTATACAAAGTGGTACAGGTGATGACGTATTTCAACTAGTTTCGCTCTAACTGAGCTTCTTCAGGAAATACACAGACGTATGTATTTCCTGAAGAAGCTCAGTTAGAGCGAAACTAGTTGAAATACGTCATCACCTGTACCACTTTGTATACAGTTAATGTTTTTATTATTGGAATAAAATTTATATACATACCTTTTTGGTTTAAATTATTGGTTATCAATATTCCTATCTGTACCGTAATAGTCCTTTAGCCCATAACATATGAAGGACCTAACCCACAGTTACTTAACCCACCCGTTATACATAAACTTGAACCCCTCCAAATCCCCCCACAAATGACGTGACAAGATTTTGGAGTGAATGGCCTGACAGCCTTTTTATTAACAATTACTGTAAATTAAATAAATAACATTTTTAAATAACCATTAACCAACTTTCTATAAACCTTTTTTGGGGTCTTCGAGGGCAACAACACACAACTGGTCACTGCGACCAACTTCTTTTAAAGTTTAGGCCTCCAGTCACAAGCCCCCCGACGCAGAGACGGTACTTAACCTTCGCAGTGACCTACCTTTCACCCTTACCTGGTTAACCCCTCGTTAACCAGAAGGGACCTGAGAACCCCATACCACAGATGGGTACCAACCATGTTATATACATATAACATCCATCTTCTCCTCCTCCAAAGACCCACCACTGCCGGGCTGCCCTGACAGCCCCCGTTTCAATTAACCAAAAAAACTCGGAAGGGTGGTTGGGACTCTTCTCCTCCGCCGCTCACGAGTGACGTCACTCCCCCTGCACCCGAGCACCTCCCCGACCTGACCACCCCCCTTTTCTTAAAGGGGACAACTTTCCCTTTCTCCAAAGCATGACTGTGATGTCCACATTGTCATGCCGTCCCTGCGTTCATCCCTTCCTCTCCTTCTACTTCAGGACTCCCTGGATTTCTATCCACAAAGGCAGCAGAGAATCGCCATGAATAGGCAGACGTTATTGTCCAAAAACAGGATGGGAGGTGTGAAAGCTGTGGAACCCCCCCCGTACTAGATACAAAATCCCATCCTTGGTGCCAAAGGTCTGCATATGTGTTAATCCTTTGATTTACATGGCGAGAAGTGTGAATTGTTGTCAAAACTCTGGGTATGGTTATTAAAACAGCATTTTACAGGTTATTAAAGTACTTTGCTTACACTATTAGTTCCCCAGATCTAAGCTTTCCTGCGCTCCAAAATCCTATATACACCAATATTATATCATAAAGTCCAGCACTGTGACTAACTTCCTTTATATAAATTCTATACAATCATAAAAATCCAATTACCAGAATTGCAGAATACCTATATAATTTCAGATACATACAGTAAATGAGCTAGTACTTGCTAATTACGTATGATTATCCAAAGTGCTAATTGCAAATATACATTCAAATTTTATATATACTGTATATTTATATATACAGTCTTGTGCAAAAGTTTTAGAGAGGTATGAATAAATGCTGCAAAGTAAGAATACTTTCAAAAATATACATTTTGATTGTTTAGTTCTATTAATTAACAAAATGGAAAATAAATAAACAGAAAATAAATCCAAATCATATCAATATTTGATCTGACCGCCCTTTGCCTTCTAAACAGCATCAATTCTTCTAGGTAGACTAATACCGCGTACACACGACCGGACTTTTCGAGGGACTAGGTCCGACAGACTTTCGACGGAGTTCTGACAGAGTTCTGACGGGCTTTCCGAATGAACGGACTTGGCCACACACAATCACACCAAAGTCCGACGGATTCGAACGTGATGACGCACGACTGGACTAGAATAAGGAAGTTCATAGCCAGTAGCCAATAGCTGCCCTCGCGTCGGTTTTTGTCTGTCGGACTAGCACACACACGAGCGGATTTCTCAGTAGGAACTGGGTCCGATGGATTTCTGGTGGAAAAATTTGAAACATGTTCCATTTCTAAAGTCTGTCAGACTTTTGCAAATCAAAAGTACGCTGCAGCCCACACACGATCGAATGGTCTGCCGGAATCATTCTGTCTGACTTTTGATGTTGAAAAGTCCGGTCGTGTGTACGTGGCATTACACACAGTTTTTGAAGGAACTCGGCAGGTAGGTTGTTCCGAACATCTTGGAGAACTAACCTCAATCTTCTGTGGATGTCGGCTGCCTCAAATCCTTCTGTCTCTTTATGTCATCCCAGACAGACTTCATGATGGTGAGAACGGGGCTCTGTGGGGACCAAACCATCACTTTCCAGGACTCCTTTTCTTCTTTACACTGAAGATAGTTTTTAATTGATAAAAATTAAATATTAGAACTTCTTTTTCCGAAAGCATTCTTAATATACAGCATTTGTGTACCTGCCTAAAACTTTTGCACAGTACTATATATACAGTATATAGTACTGTACTGTACAGTACTGTACAGTATATAGTAGATATATATATATATATATATATATCTTTATATATAGTCAAACGTATTGGGACTCCTGCCTTTACACGCACATAAACTTTAAGTCTCCGCTCTAATTCATCCCAAAGGTGTTCTATTGGGTTGAGGTCAGGACTCTGTGAAGGCCAGTCGCGTTCCTCCACCCCAAACTCGTTCATCCATGTCTTTATGGAACTTGCTTTGTGCACTGGTCCAAATCATTTGGTGGTGGTGGGGGGGGGGGGGATTATGGTGTGAGGTTTTTTTTTTTCAGGGCTTGGGTTTGGCCCCTTAGTTCCAGTGAAGGGAACTCTTAGGCCGCGTACACACGGGCGGACTGTTCGCCCAACCTTGTTCGGCAAACAGTTTCATCAAACAGTCCGCTCAAAATTTGCATGAGCGGACTTGCCCACACACGAGCGGACTGTTTGACGAACAAGGTTGGGCAAACAGTTCGCTCAACTTTTGAAATGAACGGACTCGCCCACGTAAGGAGGAGGCAAATCCGCCCATTTCGAGCGCGTGTACAGGTAGGCGGGGCCTGCGAAGGAGACGTCGCGGGCTCCGCCGCCTGGAATGGGCTTAAAGGGGAACCCCAACGCCGAAAAAAATCGGCGTGGGGGTTCCCCCCAAGTCCACACCAGACCCTTGTCCGAGCACGCTACCCGGCCGGCCAGGAAAGGGGGGCGAGCGAGCGCGCCCCCCCTCCTGAGCCGTACCAGGCCGCGTGCCCTCAACATGGGGGGGTGCCTTGGGGAAGGGGGGGCCGCGCGGCCCCCCCACCCCAAAGCACCTTGTCCCCATGTTGATGAGGACAAGGGCCTCTTCCCGACAACCCTGGCCGTTGGTTGTCGGGGTCTGCGGGCGGGGGGCTTATCGGAATCCGGGAGCCCCCTTTAAGAAGGGGGCCCCCGGATACCGGCCCCCCACCCTATGTGAATGAGTATGGGGTACAATGTACCCCTACCCATTCACCTGTGGAATAAAGTACAAAAAAAAACACAACACATGGAAAAAGTATTTTATTGCACAGCTCCGGGGGTCTTCCGTCTTCGGGGGTCTTCTCGCCGGACTCCTCCGCTATGTGTGTGTAGCTCTTTTACTAGCGGAGGAGTCCGGCTTTCTTCCTCCCCGCCGCCGGCCTCTTCTCCCGACTTCGGGGGTCTTGTCCCCCTCTTCGGTTCTTCTGCCGGGCCACCGCGCCTGGTCCGGTGGCCCGGTCTTCTGTCGCCGTCTTCCGTTCTTCTGTCGCCGCCTTCGGTTCTTCTGCCGGGCCACCGCGCCTTCTTGTAGCTCTTTTACAGGCGGTGGCCCGGCAGAAGAACCGAAGAGGGGGACAAGACCCCCGAAGTCGGGAGAAGAGGCCGGCGGCGGGGAGGAAGAAAGCCGGACTCCTCCGCTAGTAAAAGAGCTACACACACATAGCGGAGGAGTCCGGCGAGAAGACCCCCGAAGACGGAAGACCCCCGGAGCTGTGCAATAAAATACTTTTTCCATGTGTTGTGTTTTTTTTTGTACTTTATTCCACAGGTGAATGGGTAGGGGTACATTGTACCCCATACTCATTCACATAGGGTGGGGGGCCGGTATCCGGGGGCCCCCTTCTTAAAGGGGGCTCCCGGATTCCGATAAGCCCCCCGCCCGCAGACCCCGACAACCAACGGCCAGGGTTGTCGGGAAGAGGCCCTTGTCCTCATCAACATGGGGACAAGGTGCTTTGGGGTGGGGGGGCCGCGCGGCCCCCCCTTCCCCAAGGCACCCCCCATGTTGAGGGCACGCGGCCTGGTACGGCTCAGGAGGGGGGGCGCGCTCGCTCGCCCCCCTTTCCTGGCCGGCCGGGTAGCGTGCTCGGACAAGGGTCTGGTGTGGACTTGGGGGGAACCCCCACGCCGATTTTTTTCGGCGTTGGGGTTCCCCTTTAAGCCCATTCCAGGCGGCGGAGCCCGCGACGTCTCCTTCGCGGGTCCCGCCTACCTGTACACGCGCTCGAAATGGGCGGACTTTCCGAGCGGGAACAGTCCGCTCATTTCGAAAGTACAGCGGACAGGCCCACACACAGTTTCAGCGGACAGTTTTTCGGAATTTCCGAAAGACTTTGTCCGTCCAACTGTCCGCTGAAACTGTCCGCTGAAAGCCCACACACGAGCGGACTGTCCGCCCAAACACTGTTCAGCGGACAAGGTTGGGCGAACAGTCCGCCCGTGTGTACGCGGCCTTAAGGCTTCAGCATACCAAGACGTTTTGGATAATTTCATGCTCCCAACTTTGTGGGAACAGTTTGCGGATGACCCCTTCCTGTTCTAACATGACTGCTCACCAGTGCACAAAGCAAGGTCCATAAAGACATGGATGAGCGAGTTTGGGGTGGAGGAACTTGAATGATTGTGAGGACATAAGGGGCGGTGCCACCAGGTGACATAATCGGTTGGCCCTGCCTCTTGCCTATATAAGAACTGTCAAAGCAGAGAGGAAGCAGACGGTTGGTGGCTTCCCAGGAGGAGGAAATTTTTTTTTCTATTTTTCAGGTCCGATGAGTGACGTGATTGACGATGGATTACATCGAAGGAGACTATTTTTTGGGGCCCCCTTGTTAAAGGAGGCTTCCAGATTCCGATAAACCCCCCACCCGCAGACCCCGACAACCACAGGACAGGGTTGTCGGGAAGAGGCCCTTGTGCCTGCTTTGGGGTGGGGGAGCAGAGATCCCCTGCCCCAAAGCACCCACCCCCCCATGTTGAGGGCATGTGGCCTGCTATGGTTCAGGAGGGGGAGAGGTGCTCGCTTGCCCCCCCCCCTTTCTTTGCCTGCCAGGCTGCATGCTCAGATAAGGATCTGGTATGGGTTTGGGGGGGACCCTACGCTAATTGAAAAAAAACTAAAAACTTTTTTTTTTAAAGTCTATATTGCCGGAAGCCGGCAATACATTACAGCCGGGAGCAAGTTTAAATTAATTTCTTTTAGAAATTTCTTTATTGCTGCAGAATGTACATATGTACCACTTTACAGGCAGACCCCCAGGCACGATATTTAACCACTTCCCGACCGGCGCACGACGATGTACGTTGGCAGAATGGCATGGGCAGGCAAATTGGCGTACACGTAAGTCCATTTGAAATTGCCGCTGTGCCGGTCGGGACCCCCGTGATTCCGGTCGCAGGTCCCGCGGACTCGATTGCCGCAGGGATACCAACGATCGTCTCACGGGGAGGCTGAACAAGGAGATGCGGAAGTAAACTGATCTCTGTTCCCATTGGAGCAGAGATCAGTGTTCACTAACACACAGCCACACCCCCCACAGTTAGTAACACGCCCCTAGGATACACTTAACCCCTACACTGCCACCCCCTGGTTAACCCCTTCACTGCCAGTGTCATTTACACATGAATCACTGCATTTGTATAGCACTGATTGGTGTATAAATGACAATGGTCCCAAAAATGTGTCAAAAATGTACGATGTGTCCACCATAATGTCACAATAAAAATCGCTGATCGCCGCCATTACTAGTAAAAAAAAAATTATTAATAAAAATGCCATAAAACTATCCCTTATTTTGTAAACGCTATAAATTTTGCGCAAACCAATCAATAATCGCTTATTGCGATTTTTTTTTTTTTTTACCAAAAATATGTAGAAGAATACGTATCGGCCTAAACTGAGGGAAAAAATTTGTTTTTTTTATATATTTTGAGGGATATTTATTTTAGCAAAAAGTAAAAAATAATGGGTTTTTTTTTCAAAATTCTCACTCTTTTTTTTGTTTATAGTGCAAAAAATAAAAACCACAGGGGTGATCAAATACCAACAAAAGAAAAAAATTGTGGGAAAAAAAGGACGTAAATTTTGTTTGGGAGCCACGTCGCACGACCGCGCAATTGTCAGTTAAAGCGACGCAGTGCCGAATCGCAAAAAGTGGTCTGGTCTTAAGCCAGTAAAATGGTCCAGGGCTGAAAGTGGTTAAAGGAATTTTTCATTCTTATTGTTTCACTTTAAGCATCATTAAAATCACCGCTCCTTTAAAAATGATCATTTTAAAAAAGTTTTTTTTTTGCATTGATACATGTCCCCCAGGGCAATACCCGGGTCCACAAACACTTTTTATGGCAATAACTTGCAGAGAAGCCTTTAACCACTTCAGCCCCGGAAAAATTGGCTGCTCAATGACCGGGCCATTTTTCGCGATTCGGCACTGCATCGCTTTAACTGACAATTGCACGGTCGTGCGATGTTGCACCCAAACAAAATTGATTGTTTTTTTCCCCCACAAATAGAGCTTTCTTTTGGTGGTATTTCATCACCTCTGTGGTTTTTATCTTTTACGCTATAAATAAAAAAAAGAGCGACAATTTTGAAAACATCACAATATTTTGTACTTTTTGATGTAATAAATATCCCCAATTTTTTTTAAAAAAAGCTGTTTTTTTTCCTCAGTTTAGGTCGATATGCATTCTTCTACATATTTTTGGTAATACAAATCTCAATAAGTGTAATATTGATTGGTTTGCACAAAAGTTATAGTGTCTACAAAATAGGGGATAGATTTATTCATTTTTATTATTATTATGGCGGTGATCTGCGATTTTTTTTATCGAGATTGCGACATTATGGCGGACACATCTGCAATTATGACACATTTTTGGGACCATTGGCATTAATACAGCGATCAGTGCTATAAAATTGCATTGATTACTGTAAAAATGTCACTGGAAGGGAAGGGGTTAACACTGAGGACGATCAAGGGGTTAACTGTGTTCCCTAGTGTGTGTTCTAACTGAAGGGGGGAGGGGACTGTGCAGGGGAGATGACAGGTCGCTGTTCATACGTTGTATGAACACACGATCTGTCTCTTCTCCCCTCAGAGAACCGGGATCTTGGGATCTTGCTGTGTCACAAGCGATCGCTGGAGCCCGGTGGTGATCACACCCGTCGGGCGCTCACATCGGCTCCGGGGTCACAGGGCGAAGTGACGTAAGGTAACGTTTCTCGCAGCCGTGCCATTCTGCCACAAGTAAAACTGCGGCGGCTGGTCGGCAAGCGGTTAATAGAGTTTGCATGTTTGCTAGAACTTTTTCCCTGTTCGAAATGTTCTGTTCCAAACTGAACCGGGGGTGGGGGGTGTTCGGCCCATCCATATTTACCACATTATATTGGGAACAGAGCCACCTAGTGGCAGACAAGCTAACTGTACCTGCCAACTTTTTTTTTTACAAAGTTGCTGAATTTCTGGAGTTCGGCTTTAAGTTTATATATTTCTTTTTCTTATCTAGATCAACTATTCAATGGCATTCTTAAAATGCAAATCAAATGAAGTGAAGGGCCGATAAAACGTATAGCTGACACACAAGAAGGGTGCAGATGTTTGTGTCTGGAAGTGCAACAGAAGAACTTGGCCTGGCAGAGATGTGATGAAGATGCATGGCCCTTGCTGTGCACTGTTAGGAACTATTTGTCTTCATACTGAGTGCCGCAGTTCTTTATTTACTTAACTTCATGAACTGCTCAAACGTTTTAAGCATTGTGACCCTCTCTCCAGGAAACAAAGGAGATTGCCAGCCCTAGCCGAGTACGCACGGGATGTTTCTGAGCTTCCATAAGTCCCTTTCCTTTTTTTAGGTTTTAAAGTGGAAGTTTAAAACCTAAACCTAGACCAGTTCTGCATCTAATGAATAGTACATACCAGAATGCCTTCTGTTGGAATTGGTGAAGGTCCACCCATTCCAGATGCAGCAGTTTTGGGTCCTCTCCAGAAAAAGCGCCCCCCCCCCCACCTCTCTGTCTTGCCAATTTCACTATATTGTGCCCCCAGGGGCCGGTCCGGGCCCTTTGAACTGCCCATATGTGCACTGCGTCCTCTTCCGGGAAGCTTATTAGCAGCCACTCTGCAGCATTCAAACTGGAAAATGGCCCGCATGAGCCACTACTAAGGTTAGCTGAACCCATCAGAGGGCGCACTGCACGCAACTGTAATTTAACCGCTTCAGTCCCAGAAGATTTTACCCCCTTCCTGACCAGAGAACTTTTTACGATTCGGCACTGCGTCGCTTTAACTGACAATTGCACGGTCGTGCGACGTTGCACCCAAACAAAATTTACGTCCTTTTTTCCCCACAAATAGAGCTTTCTTTTGGTGGTATTTGATCACCTCTGCGTTTTTTTTTTTTGCGCTATAAACAAAAAAAAAGAGTGACAATTTTGTAAAAAAATGCAATATTTTTTACTTTTTGCTATAATAAATATCATTAAATATAAATATATAATTTAAAAATATATAAGAAAAACATTTTTTTTCCTCAGTTTAGGCCAATATGTATTCCTCTACATATTTTTGGTAAAAAAAAAAAAAAAAAGAATCGCAATAAGCGTATATTGATTGGTTTGAGCAAAAGTTATAGCGTTTACAAAATACGGAATAGTTTTATGGCATTTTTATTATTCTTTTTTTTTTTTACTAGTAATGGCGGTGATTTGCATTTTTTATCGGGACTGCGACATTATGGTGGCCACAGGGCGAAGTGATGTAAAATAACATTGTTTCGCCCAGCCGGGCCATTCTGCCGCAGTAAACCTGCGGCGGCTGGTCGGCAAGTGGTTAAACAGGCCTTCAATTTTTTGGGCATGATTTGACCCCAACTATTCGGCACAATTTTACCCCATTAACTAGTAGAAAATCAAACAGCTGAAAATTAGAATCTTTGAACACAATACTGGTGCATGGCTAGCCTTACAGAGCAACTGCACTTTTGTTGAAAAAAGAAAAAAACCCTATGGGTGACCTATGTACACTGCAAGGATTTTAGTAAACTTTGTAGCAGATTCCTACCCATTTCTGTAAAGAAAAAGCTGTTTGTTCAACGATGTCCTTGGAAATTTGGTCTCTGAGCCTCTGAGCCTGATAGAATGAAGCATGAATAAGCAGGAAGATCCCTCCCTGCTGATCCGGACGGTGTCATCACCTTGTGTAACCAGATCGATATTCACTTTCAGGAGAGGGCTCTGGAAAAAAGACGCCAGCACTCTCCCTTCTTTAGGCAGCCTGAGCTCCATGTTCCTTCTCTTCGTTCCAAGGAGCATCCCCTGCCGGCTGAGGAACCTATGCAGCTAGGCTGGACCAAGTTATCTCCCGAAGAACGCACTAGGTGCAGAACTCTGGGCCTATGCCTCTATTGTGACGTCAAAGGTCATTTTCGTGATACTTGCTCTCTTCGTTCAGAAAAACGCTCAGGGCTAAAACATCTGGAAGGTGCAGTATTGGACCCTGAAATATCACCTTCACCTTCTTGTCTTCTCCTTTCTGTGTTCCTTCATGTCGGCACTCCCCCTCGTTCGGTCTCAGCATATCAGGATTCCGGAGCCATTGGCAATTTCATGGACTGGGGAACTGCATCTTCCATGAGACTTACCCTTTGCCTCTCACAACGCCATTGGTGGTCTTGGCGATTGATGGCACTGTTCTTCCAGGGGGTCCTATCCGCTTCCAGGCCCTCCCTGTTAAGAGGTCAGTAGGGACACTCCACCAGGAGTGGATATCCTTCCTTGTCTTACCTAAGGCTTCATCTGCTATCATATTAGGTCTTCCTTGGTTACGGCTCCATTCTCCACACGTTGACTGGACTGCTGGACAGATCTTAAATTGGAGTTCCTCCTGTTCCTCCTCCTGACTACTCAAGATTACCCCAAAAGAGAAACTTCCTGTTGCCACCATCACAGTATCTTCTGCTCTTCCCACTGCATATAGCGATTTCTGGAATGTCTCCTGCAATAGTCAGGCTGAGGCACTCTCTGAGTCGCGTGGCACTCTGAATGAGGAGCCCAACTGTGAACCTGAGCTGATCATTCACTCCAGTTTGCATGGCCATTTACCTTTGCCTGTCCCTGGACCCCCTTGGATGCAAAACACCCAGGCTGACTCATCCACCAGTTCCACAGTCTCTATGCCCTGCAATGCGATTCTGGTGGTCGCTGCACCTGGCAATGCTGTTCAGTCAGCCTCTGCACCAGTCCAGCCTATGTCCAGTGAGCTTCCTGCTTCTTGTTCAGGACCTTCTGTAACCTGGCCTCACCCTACTGCTACTACGTCCATTCAAACCTGTTTAAGAGGCTCAATCCATTCTTTGGATAGACTGCCTCATTTGGCCAGGTGGGGTTTTCAATCTTTTTTTTTTTCAGGACTCTCTGCATTCTGTTTGTGTTTCAGCTATCCAGCTTGACTCTTGTGACACGTCACCTTCTAACCAACCTGACCTCAGGGATCCACTGACCTCTGCCCAGTCTGATGGTCCTATGCTGGATGTCCAGCTCATCTTTAAGGGTCTGGGGGACCCTGCTCAGACTCCTAATGGTCTTCTCATGCCCTTACCCATTCCTAAAAAGCCTTTAGTTCTCAATAAGTCCTCTCCCTACCTTGGTTCCAGTCTCTGAGGATGATCTAAAGTATGAGGTTAGTAAAGTTATGGATTCCCGACACCGTAGAGGCATTCTTCAGTACCTCGTACATTGGAAAGGGTTTGGTCCTGAGGAGAGGTCATGGATCACTGCATCTGAGGTCTTTGCTCCTTGTGTGTTGAGGAGGTTCCATCTGGAGTTTCCCTTTAAGCCTGAGCCCAGGCAGGGCAGAGGGAGGCCTCGTAAGAGGAGGGGGGGTACTGTCATGGTTATGCAGTAATGTGTGTCTTTGTCAGCTTATCTCTCTTCCATGTGTTCACCTTTAGAGTCCAGCCACCCTCACCTGACTGCTTATATAATCTTCCCTCAGCATAGCTCTACCTCAGCCTCTAATTAGGAACACTATATTAACCTGTGCATTGCAAGCCAACCTGCTGATCAACCATTGTGTATTCACTGTGTGTTTGGCTTCCTGTTTCATGCTTGCCGTGTGCTCTACGTTTGTTTCTGTTACTGACCTTGGCGTGTTCTCGACTATTCCTGTCTGCTCGTGACCCTGACCTTTTGGCGTGTGCCCGTCTATCCCTGTTTGCCTGTGACCCTGAACCTTTGGTGTGTACTCTGTTGTTCCTGTCTGCTAGTTGCCCTGACCTCTGTCTTATCCCTTTACTATTCTTGTTGTTCCAGCCTGCTGCTTCCTTCTCCTGTAGTCTACCGTGAGCGTGAGCTGTGAGACCCTGGGGGCCGCGACCTGGAGCTAGACTGCAGCGCAGTCCACCCTCACCAATAGAGTCTCTGGTGAACACCTGCTGGCTCTTAGACTCCACGCCCTGGGGAATCTATGCCCTAGCTCCCACTGGGATCTGTGTTAGTGATCCAGTAGACCTGCTTCCTGAACCTCCCTGGGTTCAATCCGCAGCAGTCAGTCCTAGGGTCCACTATCTTAGCGGTGCACTTCTGACTCCTACGGAGTGCATCTGTCACCTGGTCTCAGGTGACCTGACACTAAGTTCCAGTCCTGGCGTATTCAAACATCTGAGGTCCGGTTTGGCGGCTGTCTACAACACCCTTTGGAGTTGTGTTTGTAGATCCTTGGTCTCCTGGAGTCTCGTTGATCTGCAGATTCCCGGCATCCTTGGCTTTATGACTCGTTGTCGCTGACATTCAAGTCCCCCTGTTCCGGTAAGAGTAGATATACTTTCCTTGTTTTTTTGGTTGAAGATGCACCACCTTTGATGCCCTCACTGCCGGAGAGTGCCCGTGTATTACATCTTTGATTAGCCACTATTTGGTGGTGGACTCACATTGGTCCTTTTTAGGACCCTCAAAGAAATAGGACTTTTCGCATTTCCATTATTTTTGTATGATTCAATTTTTTATTTCTCACAAACATAAGTATTTGTGTTTATTTCTCAGCGCTACAATTTATACCATTCACTTTCTAACATTCTCGTCACATTGTTTATGTAGCAGCTTTTTCACTTTGTTTTAGAGTTAGCGCCGTAATATCCATATTCACATAATGGCTGGAGGGCCAATTCCCTTAGATTTGCCCATCATTTTCTTATTACTCCTAAACACAGAAATTAATTGTGATTTTTTTGATATAGACATTTGTTATATTCGAGTAAAAATACAATTTCTATAACATGAACAAAGAGCTGGCGGGTGGTTGACCTTAGACTGGCCTGTCATCGGTCCTTTGCTTATCGCACCTAAACATGGGAAAGAATAATAATAATGTCTGAAACAATGATTATATAATTATATAATAGGATTAATTAATAATATATAAATAATGATTATAGCATTATGATAATAAAAATGAGTTTTGTTAATGATTTTCTTAATATTGACATTTATTATGCTCAGTTATAAATATAATTTCTATAACATGAACGAAGGACTGGCGGGGGGCGATTGACTTTAGACTGCCCTGTCAATGCTGGTCTATTGCTTATCACTCCTGAACATGGGAAAGAATGATAATAATTAATTAAATAATAATTGTATAAGTAAAAAAAAAATAGTATAATAATAGGATTAGTAATGTATATAATGATTATACAACAAATAAAAAGTGCAGCGTTGCACTTTATTTATTTTTATAATTTTTTTAAATGTATTATTTATTTTTTTGTACTTTTATTTTGTGCCCTATATCTGGGTTATAGTGCTTAGTTGCAGGTCATTAATTTACAAATTTTTAACATTGTTTGATTCATCCATCATTTAGCGCAGATATATAATTTTTATTTGTATAATGATAATATAGTATTAAGATAATATTAATGAGTAATAATAATTGCTTATTACACCTAAACATGGGAAACAATAAAAAAAAAAAAAATGTAAATAATTATTATATAATTAAAAAAAATATATAAGATAATAATATATACATAATAATTACAGTATTATGATAATACTAATGAGTACGTTTTATTCGTATAATCTTATTTTTGTTAGTATTATTATACTCAGGTAAAATTAAGATTTCTATAACATGAATGAAGAAGTAGCGAGCGATTGGCCCTGTCATTGCTGGCCTTTTGCTTATCGCTCCTGAACATGGCAAAGAATATTTTGTACTGAACACAAGATTTATTCTCAATAAAAATGTACTGTGAAAAAAAAGAATGATAATAATGATTAAAATAATAATTGTATAATAAAAAATAATAAGATTAATAATACATAAATAATGATTATGGTATTATTATAACATTAATGAGTAATAGTAGAAAAGATGTAGCTGGATAGCCGCACTCTGAATTATTCAACTTTATTTCAAAAATGTAATTAAAATCATAGCATCTAGGCTGATAAACAGACTAACTGCACAGCCGCTGACATGTTTCACACCGAACACGGTGCTTAGTCATAGCTATGACTAAGCACCGTGTTCAGTGTGAAACAGTCTGTTTATCAGCCTAAATGCTATGATTTTAATTACATTTTTTAAATAAAGTTGAATAATTCGGAGTGCGGCTATCCAGCTACATCTTTTCTACTTCAGTTCCTGTTGCAAACAGAGCCAGCACCCTGTGGGATTGTGGAGACAGCTGTTTTGGGAGAAGTCATTACCTTAGAGCGGTAAATCTTTGTATTAATTAGTAATAATAATCATAATAATAATGATTTTGTTGATTTTGATATTTATTATACTCGGTTTAAAAATACAATTTTTACAGTATAGCATTAATGAAGGACTGGCTAGTGATTGACCTTAGACTGGCCTGTTATTGCTGGTCTTTTGCTTATTACACCTAAACATGGGAAAGAATAAAAAATAAATAATAATTAAATAATTCTTATAAAATAAAAAAAATATATAATAAGATAATAATATATATATAATAATTACAGTATTATGATAATACTAATGAGTAATAAATATATAATATATATATATATATATATATATATATATATATATATATATATATATATATATATATATATATATATATATATATATATATTTAATCTATTTCCACACGTGGCTTTTGGGTTGCCCCACCTTGCTGCCACTTGGTCACCTCCTCTGCTCCCGGGGGGATGTAATACACATCCTCTGGTGTCTCCTATCATCAAGACTCTCATCATATATGCCTTATTACAATTTTACTTATTTACCCATAGGTAAGAGTGTTAGGACCAGAGTTTCTGCTCCCTCTCTTCCTGATGTAATTAATCACCATTAATTACTACCTTATTATCCTTTATAGGTATTCCCTGTTCAACAGGTCCTGATGAGTGGACAAAACTTCCACAAAACGCTTTCGAGCATTTATATTTGAGGTTACGTCACAGCTATCATGTGTATATCATGGGTTTCGATTGTTTGAGTCATCAATTTTATTAAATATCATTTTATTTAGTTATATCTATGTTGGGTGTCCTGCTGATGCTACTATTATCACTCATGTGCTACAGTGTTTTATATGCTACTAATTTTACTATGATGAGATATACCAATCATGTTTTATCTACTTTGTACCATATTTATTATTCTAATGTGTGTATCATCTATTGTATTTTGCACCTATTGGTTATCAAATAAATATTAATTATACTTCTATATTTGATGACTCAATCTACCTTAGTTTTGTGTTTCACACAAAGTCCCAATGCCCCCGCTTGCCCCCATTCCCCTTTTCTTTCAATTAATTAGGGATGGAGACCAATGTATCGGCTGGTCATGGGCTCATATAAAGTCCCAACTATTTTCTCTTTTCAGTGCTGGTCTTTTGCTTATCGCTCCTGAACATGGCAGAGAATATTTTGTATTGAACACAAGATTTATTCTCAATAAAAATGTATTGTTAAAAAAAAGAAAGATAATAATGATTAAAATAATAATTGTATAATAAAAAATAATACGATTAATAACATATAAAATGATGATTATGGTATTATTATAACATTAATGAGTAATAATAATGATAATAATAATGATTTTGTTGCTATTTATTATACTTGGTTTAAAAATAAAATTTTTACAGTATAGCATTAACGAAGGACAGGCTAAGTGATTGACCTTAGACTGGCCTGTCATTGCTGGTCTTTTGCTTATTACACCTAAACATGGGAAAGAATAAAAAAAATGATTCATTAAATAATTATTATATAAAAAAAAAAGATAATAATCTATAAATAATAATTACAGTATTATGATAATACTAATGAGTAATAATAATATATATATATTTTTAGTTTTATTTGTATAATCTTATTTTTGTTAGTATTATTATACTTAGGGAAAAATAAGATTTCTATAACATGAATAGAGAAGTAGCGAGCGATTGGGCCGGTCATTGCTGGTCTTTTGCTTATCGCTCCTGAACATGGCAAAGAATATTTTGTATTGAACACAAGATTTATTCTCAATCAAAATGTATTGTTAAAAAAAGAATGATAATAATGATTAAAATAATAATTGTATAATAAAAAATAATAAGATTAATAATATATAAATAATGATTATGGTATTATTATAACATTAATGAGTAATAATAATGATAATAATAATGATTTTGTTGATCTTGATATTTATTATACTCGGTTTAAAAATAAAATTTTTACAGTATAGCATTAAGGAAGGACAGGCTAAGTGATTGACCTTAGACTGGCCTGTCTTTGCTGGTCTTTAGCTTATCACTCCTGAACATGGCAAAGAATATTTTGTATTGAACACAAGATTTATTCTCAATAAAAATGTATTGTTAAAAAAAGAATGATAATAATGATTAAAATAATAATTGTATAATAAAAGAAAATACGATTAATAATACATAAATAATGATTATGGTATTATAACATTGATGAGTAATAATAATGACAATAATAATGATTTTGTTGATATTGATATTTACTGTACTTGGTTTACAAATAATATTTTTACAATATAGCATTAACAGTCTTTATAGGCTTACTTGTAGGTAAAAGTAAAAAAAAACACTATACAACCACTTTAACGAAGGACAGGCTAAGTGATTGACCTTAGACTGGCCTGTCATTGCTGATCTTTTGCTTATTACACCTAAACATGGGAAAGAATAAAAAAATAATGAATTAAATATTTATTATAAAATAAAAAAATATATAATAAGATAATATATATATATATATATAATAATTACAGTATTATGATAATACTAATGAGTAGTAATAATATATATTTTTAGTTTTATTCATATAATAATATTTTTGTTAGTATTATTATACTCAGGGAAAAATAAGATTTCTATGTCATGAATAATGATTAAAATAATAATTGTATAATAAAAAATAATAAGATGAATAATACATAAATAATGATTATGCTATTATTATAACATTAATGAGTAATAGTAATGATTTTGTTGATCTTGATATTTATTATACTCGGTTTAAAAATAAAATGTTTACAGTATAGCATTAAGGAAGGACAGGCTAAGTGATTGACCTTAGACTGGCCTGTCTTTGCTGGTCTTTAGCTTATCACTCCTGAACATGGCAAAGAATATTTTGTATTGAACACAAGATTTATTCTCAATAAAAATGTATTGTTAAAAAAAGAATGATAATAATGATTAAAATAATAATTGTATAATAAAAGAAAATACGATTAATAATACATAAATAATGATTATGGTATTATAACATTGATGAGTAATAATAATGACAATAATAATGATTTTGTTGATATTGATATTTACTGTACTTGGTTTACAAATAATATTTTTACAATATAGCATTAACAGTCTTTATAGGCTTACTTGTAGGTAAAAGTAAAAAAAAACACTATACAACCACTTTAACGAAGGACAGGCTAAGTGATTGACCTTAGACTGGCCTGTCATTGCTGATCTTTTGCTTATTACACCTAAACATGGGAAAGAATAAAAAAATAATGAATTAAATATTTATTATAAAATAAAAAAATATATAATAAGATAATATATATATATATATAATAATTACAGTATTATGATAATACTAATGAGTAGTAATAATATATATTTTTAGTTTTATTCATATAATAATATTTTTGTTAGTATTATTATACTCAGGGAAAAATAAGATTTCTATGTCATGAATAATGATTAAAATAATAATTGTATAATAAAAAATAATAAGATGAATAATACATAAATAATGATTATGCTATTATTATAACATTAATGAGTAATAGTAATGATTTTGTTGATATTGATATTTATTATACTCAGTTTAAAAATACAATTTTTACAGTATAGCATTCACGAAGGACAGGCTAAGTGATTGACCTTAGACTGGCCTGTCATTGCTGGTCTTTTGCTTATTACACCTAAACATGGAAAAGAATAAAAAAATTATTCATTAAATAATTATTATATAATAAAAAATATAATAATCTATAAATAATAATTACAGTATTATGATAATACTAATGAGTAATAATTATATATTTTTTTTATATTGACATTTATTATACTCAAATAATTACAGTATTATGATAATACTAATGAGTAGTAATAATATATATATATATATATATATATATATATATATATATATATATATATATAGTTTTATTCATATAGTAATATTTTTGTTAGTATTATTATACTCAGGGAAAAATAAGATTTCTATGTCATGAATAATGATTAAAATAATAATTGTATAATAAAAAATAATAAGATTAATAATACATAAATAATGATTATGGTATGATTATAACAATAATGCGTAATAATAATGATTTTGTTAATATTGATATTTATTATACTCGGTTTAAAAATACAATTTTTACAGTATAGCATTCACGAAGGACAGGCTAAGTGATTGACCTTAGACTGGCCTGTCATTACTGGTCTTTTGCTTATTACACCTAAACATGGAAAAGAATAAAAAAATGATTCATTAAATAATTATTATATAATAAAAAATATAATAAGATAATAATCTATAAATAATAATTACAGTATTATGATAATACTAATGAGTAATTATTATATATTTTTTTATATGGACATTTATTATACTCAAATAATTACAGTATTATGATAATACTAATGAGTAGTAATAATATATATATTTAGTTTTATTCATATAATAATATTTTTGTTAGTATTATTATACTCAGGAAAAAATAAGATTTCTATGTCATGAATAATGATTAAAATAATAATTGTATAATAAAAAATAATAAGATTAATAATACATAAATAATGATTATGGTATGATTATAACATTAATGCGTAATAATAATGATTTTGTTAATATTGATATATATTATACTCGGTTTAAAAATACATTTTTTACAGTATAGCATTCACGAAGGACAGGCTGAGTGATTGACCTTAGACTGGCCTGTCATTGCTGGTATTTTGCTTATTACACCTAAACATGGGAAAGAATAAAAAAAATAATGAATTAAATAATTATTATAAAATAAAATAAAATATAATATATATATATATATATATATATATATATATATATATATATATATATATATATATATATAATTACAGTATTATGATAATACTAATGAGTAGTAATAATAATATATATATATATATTTAGTTTTATTCATATAATAATATGTTTGTTAGTATTATTATACTCAGGGAAAAATAAGATTTCTATGTCATGAATAATGATTAAAATAATAATTTTATAATAAAAAATAATAAGATTAATAATACATAAATATTTTTTTTTATATCAATTAGAATTTATTAAAGAAATAGCCAGTTACAATCCAAATATAACAATGCATAATAATCGCAGATACAACTGCCTGTGTGTGCAATAGGGTGGCAATAGCGTTACAGACTCATACTTTTAATCCTCTTGGTTACATATAGACAGATTGACAGGAGATCCCATTAAGCTAATAAGCCCCACCTAAAATGGAAAGACCTCTTAATAAAAGGATAGGTACATTACCGTTCCCAAATCGTCAATAGGACCTAAACATATACATAAATGTATTGTAAAAACCTGTCCCGGCATTTCTGCATTATAACTTTATACCAATCAGGATACACCCTATTACCTATCGTACAAAAACCAAATGTGACAGATGAAGATAGAAAAGAGGTGACAGCCTATCTCAAGGCTAGCACCTTAGAGAGAGAGAAAAAAAAAAAAAAAAGGAAAAAGATGCAATTGTCCCTAAGGGAAAGGCGGGCATTGCTAGTCCAAACACACATCGCCCCCTCCACCTCATGTTTGTATCAGAGAGGCGTATGCAGAGGAATAACTAAACACTACCCAAGGTCGCCAAGTAACCATATACTTGCCCGTGCTTTCATGAGCTATGGCCCTAATTTCTTCCATTTTGTGCAAATATCTTATCTCTCCCAGCCATTCCATAATTGAGGGAGTCATAGTGTTCCTCCAATATCTCGGTACCACTGCCTTGGCGGCAGTTAGTAGGAATCTGATCAGCGATTTTTTATATTTTCTCATTGAAAGGTCAGTAATGTGTAGTAAGCAACATTTAGCGTCTAGGGGGATCTGTGTATCAGTTATTTGTTGTATAATACTAATCACTTGGGCCCAATATGGTCTAATTAGGTCACATTCCCACCATATATGTTGTAAAGTGCCCTTAGCTTGGTTACAACGCCAACATAGGTCTGGAACAGCGGGGAACCACTTATGCAGTTTAATTGGCGTATTATACCAATTCGTTAAAAGTTTAAAAGAAGTTTTCTGTAAACGAGTGCTAATTGCACATTTATGGGCAAATATACATGCCTGTAACCATTGATCGTTTGTAAATGATGCATTTAATGCTGCTTCCCAAAAAAGCTTATGTTTATTGGGTTCCAGACGTGCTGCGGATTGTAACCAAGCATACGTAAGGGAGATGTTTTTCGTAGAGGCGTTGGCTCGGAGGCAAACCGCCTCAAATAGCGTTAATGGTCGTATAAAATGTTTGAGCCTCCGTGGGCTCAAGATATAATCATGTATTTGTCTATACGTCCAATGTCCCAAAACGGTTAAGCCCAAAGTATGTTGTAGGTCCGACATTGATTTAATCTTGTTACCCTCCAGACAATGAATGGCTAATAACGGCAGATTCCCACACATGAAGTGCCGGATAGGTTTATGCATGCCTGGTATAAAGTCAGGATTATCTACTAGCGGTGTTAATGGGCCAGGTGAAGTAGTCAAACCCGTCGTTTGAGCCACTGTTTGTAATAGTCTTAAAGTGGTCCCTATAAGGGGATGTTGCTTAAGCTGTTTAGGGCATAGGTCCCATGGAATCTAAGGGGAATATGTCACTGGAATGGGGCCTACATCGTTTTCAAGTTTCACCCAATCTTTATTGTCCGCATGGCAGGTCCAGTCAATCATTCTGGTAAGATGAGTGGCCTTATAATAATTTTTAAAATTGGGGAATCCCATTCCCCCACTGCCTTTATCTCTAGTGAGTATTACAAGACTTATGCGTGGCTTTTTAGATGCCCATAAAAAGTGTCTAAGAATAGCATTCAGTGACCGAAAAAAATTTGCAGGTAACCATATGGGCAGAGTCTGGAAATAGTACAAAAATCTGGGCAGGATTGTCATTTTGATAATAGCTGCCCTACCGAACCAGGAGAAATGTTTAAGTGTCCATCTCTCCAGGTCTTTTTTCACGTTTTGTAACAGTGGCAAAAAATTTTGGCTGTATATCTCGTTTAAACTAGGAGTCAGATGAACTCCTAAGTATTTAAGAGAGCGGGATTCCCACTTAAATTTACAGTTACGTAAAACAGCCTCCCGTGTGGTCTCTTGTAGCGTAAGATTGAGGGCCTCAGATTTTTTGTAATTAATTTTAAAATTCGCTATATAGCTGTAATGCTTAAATATAGTGCACAAGTTGGGCATAGTAACATGCGGCTGAGTTATAAAAAACAATAGATCATCCGCATAGGCCGCACACTTGTATTCCTTCTCGCCTACGTAAAAGCCATGTATAGAAGGTGATAAATTAACTGTGCGGATTAATGGTTCCAAGGTGAGTATAAACAGCAAGGGCGAAAGAGGACACCCTTGCCTAGTCCCATTCCGTATCCGCACCCTATCTGACAGTGTCCCATTCACCTTAATTTGTGCCGTAGGGTTATAATAAATAGTTTTAATCCAGGATAGCATGTGTGCTCTCAGGCCTATATGAGAGCAGGTCGCATACAGGAAGTCCCACGACACGCGGTCGAAGGCCTTCTCTGCATCTGTAGATAAGAGCATGCCTTCAAATTGTTCTGTTTGGGCCCTGTGTATAAGATTAAGGGCTTTAATCACGTTATCTTTCGCCTCCCTACCAGGCATAAAACCTACCTGTTCGGGACCTATAAGTTTATGCAACAGCGGGCGCAGTCTGTTCGCTAGTATTTTCGCATAAAGTTTTAGGTCCACATTCAATAAAGAAATCGGCCTATAACTGGCACAGTCTAGAGGATCTTTATTAGGTTTAGGCAATACTGTAACGTGCGCTCTCAGAAAGTCTTCTGGTAACGCTTGCGGGTCTCGAAAGTAGTTAAATGTCTTAGTCATGTATGGAATCAATAATTCCGTGAAAGTTTTATAATAGTGGGCTGTTAAACCGTCCGGTCCGGGGCTTTTCCCCTTTTTTAATTCCTTAATAGCTGCGGTGAGTTCACCTTCAGTTATCGGTTCTTCTAGCGACAGCGCTTCCTCCTCAGTGAGTTTGGGGAGTCCGCTGTCAGCCAGAAATTTATAAGTAATCTCTGCTGATGTCCCCCTTAAGTCGCTAGGTTTATGTAGCTGCGGTAAATTATACAGATTGGAATAATATTCCTGAAATCTTTGCACGATCTTTGCGGCATCCTGTGTTGTCTGACCAGCACTGGTTTTAATTGCAGCAATATTCGTCGATAGTAATGTTTCTTTAAGAGCCTTCGCTAAAAGTTTGCCTGTTTTATCACTGTGTTCATAGAAGAACCCCTTCCTAAAGAAAAGGATCTTCTGTGCTTTAAGGTTCAAGTGAGCTTGTAGTTTTTTCCTCAAATCTAATAAAGTTACTGCTGTGTCAGTTGCTAAGGATTGTTTATGCTTCCCCTCTAGATCTCTAATGTTCTGTATAAGGTCGTTAGTCTCCCTCTCCGCGACCCTTTTTCTCGCCGCCCCCAGCCGTATGAGCTCCCCCCGAACCACGCATTTATGGGCCGCCCAAATTGTAAAAGGCGATAATTCTTCAGAGACATTTTCTGTAAAATATAATTTAATTATATCCGCTATTTTGTCAGTGTTGTCCTTATCCGTGAGTAGGGAGGGGTTTAGTCTCCACGAGTGGGGGCTACGATGTATATTCGTTTTGTGAAATTGCAACGATATAGGGGCGTGATCAGAGAGGGTCTGCACACCTATTTTGGCAGATTTTATACGGGATATATCCCTTTGAGTAACAAAAATATAATCTATGCGTGTAAATTTGTTATGCAAGGAGGAAAAGTATGTGTAATCCCTACCTGAGGGGTTTGCCAAACGCCAAGTATCTACTAAAGTAAGGGAAGCTAAAAGTATCTTGATTTTACGCAACTTTTTATACGGGATGCAGGACCTGCCATCTGATGTATCCTGCAGGGGATTTAGCGCTAAATTAAAATCTCCCCCCAACACCACACAGCCAGATGCAAAGCCCTTCAATTCATCTACCACATGTTGACAAAAAGTGACCTGTGCAGTATTGGGGAAGTAAACGTTAGCCAAGGTAACCAGAGTTCCCGCCCAGGTCCCCTTCAAAAATAAATACCTTCCGGCAATGTCCGCCATCTGCTGGTGTAAAGTGAAGTCAGCATTTTTATGTAGCAAGATGGTCACCCCCTTAGATTTGGCCTCGGGATTTGTTGCATGGAAAGCATGTGGATAATGCTTATCATGCAATTTAGGAGTCTTGCCAGACCGGAAGTGGGTCTCCTGAAGAAACACCACTGCCGGTTTCTGCTTATGGAGTTCCCTAAGCACCGCCATTCGCTTCTCCGGCGTATTTAGACCCCTAACGTTATGGGAGATCACAAAAGCATGTTCATCTAACATAGAATACGCCATGTTAAGTACAATAGCTAAATAAATACAAGGGAAGAGGATAAAGAAAGATTAGAAAAAAAGATTAGAGAAGAAAAAAAAAAAAAAGAGAATCCGTCACTTAGGTGGATAGACACCCAAGTGGAGTGACTAGGTAAAATGTCTCCTCCTATCAACTGTAGGAGAGGAGAAGAAAAAAAAACGTTGTGAATCCCTGTCTGGATAAAGCCAGACAGCGATGCACAGGTGGAAGCAATGGGAGGACTTTCCTTCAGAAAATGGAAAAAAAATAAAAATAAAAAAAATAAAGCCCAAAATACAGAGACTATCAATTATCTGTTTAAATAAATATAAGGAAAAACCACTCCAATCCTTCCGTGACTCAAAGATCAAGCACATATTAAGGCCACATATATACCCTTCCAGCCAGAAGGATGAGAACATGAACAAAATTATGAACATGAAATTTATTTTAATATTGCGCTATGGGCGCCTCTAATAAACAACAACTAGAATGAAAACTGCAGTAGTCACCAACTACCATACCACCCATGAAACTCTGGCAGATCCTGGAGCTCAATATACCCCCAGCTGCCACACTTGACACCCCCACAGTCCCTCTATAGCGGTCTGTGATCCCTTCCCTAGTTTGCATATCTAAGAGTGAAATAATCGGGTCACAGCTATATCCCGGCCCCACACCCCAGTGTATAAACATAACTAAAATAACAATAGTAAAAATAATAAGGATAATATTCCCCATCCCTCCCCCACCACTGCGTGTACACAAAACAGTGTGTCCTTGCGCCACTCAGGCCATTCCCCTTATAAAAACATATTCAGTTCAGCTATAATAAAGCTATAAAGCTATAATAAAGTCATTATGGAGAAAAGCCAAAAAAAAAAAAAAAAAGAAAAATTGGCAAAATTACTTTCTGAAGGGGGGGAGTCTCTAGAAACAGCTCGGCAGACCCCGAGCAGGAATCATCAGTTGTGGGGAGCGGCTATCCGACATGTCAGTGCCCAAGTGTGAAATATGTGGAGCCAGTTATTAACCGACCCTGAAAAAAAAAAAAATGGAACCGAGGAAAACAGGCTCCCACTCTAGACTCAGGCATGTGGCTGTGGCCAGTACTCTGTCCCAGGATGTGGTGATCTGCCCCTGTTCAAGCTCTGAGGCTTGTCCGTGTGAGGTTTTTTGGCCGGTAGCTTCGACGGAGATGACTGTGGGGTATGTGGTGGAGAGGTCCCCAGCGGGGGGCAACGAAATTCCCTGTACCATTCCGACACATCAATCAATGGGGTTTGTAGCTGTGCACAAAAGCTTGGAATGTCCTCAGGCATGCGCAAATGGTGTTGTTTTCCCATAAACGTAGCGTTCAGTGCAAAAGGGAAGCGCCATCGATAAGGGATACCCCTCTCCCTTAGAACGTTAGTCAATGGACGCAAAGCTCGCCTGTTCTGTAGTGTGATATAGGAAAGATCCTGGTACAGTGCCACAACATGCTCATTAAAAAAGATCTGGTCATTCCTCCTTGCTTTCCCCAGTATCTCTTCCTTCAATGGGAAGCTTTGCAAGCAACATATAATATCCCTTGGAGGGGCTGTGTCACTTGGCTTTGATGCTAACGCTCTATGCACTCTTATAAACTCAATGTCAGTATCCTTAGGTCTCTCCAGCACTCCATTAAACACTGACTGCAAAGCTTGTTTTATCTGAGCAGGTTCAATCTTCTCGGGGATCCCCCTCACTCTAATGTTCTGTCTGCGCCCCCGATTGTCAAGTTCCTCGAGGTGCTTGTTCATCTGGATAAGATGAATGGTGTGGGATGAGACAGTGGAAGACAGCCTCTCCACCGCTCTATCCCTTTTTGCCTCTGCTCTTTCAGTGTGGGACAGCCGATCCGACAGAGCCATAAAGTCAGCTTTTAGATCATTAATAGCAGAAAACAAAGTGTCTTTAATGTCTGCTGCTATTTTTGTCATTTCTGAAAGCTTAAGAGGGTGATCTGAGCAATCCTGCTCCCTTACCCTATCCTCTGAAGCCGACATGGAATCCTCGCTATGTTCTGCCTCGTGGCTTCTCAGCGCCATCTTACTAGCGGGACGGCCCCTGGTCCTCTGTGTCCTCTGCGTCCTCTGTGCCTGAGGATCGAAAATGTCCGCTATACGGCGTGCTCCAGAGGTAGGATAGGAGATCTGTGTTCCGGGACAATCAGGCAGTCTATCTCGTCTGCCCATCGCACAATTCGATACGGCTGGAGGGGAAGCTGGTGTCACGGTCCGACGGAGCTCAGCTAAGCGGCGTCCATTCCCGTCCATTCCCGTCGGCGTCCAAGCCACATAAATAATGAATATGATATTATTATAACATTAATGAGTAATAATAATGATTTTGTTGATATTGATATTTATTATACTTGGTTTAAAAATACAATTTTTACAGTATAGCATTAACGAAGGATGTCTGAATGACGAAACGCGTAGGGCGTGGCCAGATACGTACACCTTTAGTGCAAACGGTGTGCTAGCCGAGCGGAAGTTCCGAACGCTTTTTTACAATACCTGTTTTATCGTACTAAATGTGAGTACTTTTAAGTTGTTACAAATAAACTGAGTTGCAAACATACTATACCATGGAAAGTCCTCTTCTTTACCTTATGTAATACGAGGTACAACATCCCCACGGAAGAACGAGGGATCTCCCCAGCATTCCAGCAAAGACAGCCCAAGAAGCGACACAGTGGCTTATACTGTGGAGGCTGATCCACCCCGGACGGGGTCGTATTTCTGGTGAGAGCAAAATTCATAAACACGAACTGATAAGCGAAGCTACTCCCTCCACTCTTCTTTTATACATAGAAAATCTCTCTTTTTCCACTATTTAATTTCCATTTTTTATATTATGGACTAAACCTCTATTTCTTATATATTTTTTAAATTTTTTAAATTTTTTAAATTTTTTGTATTATGGACTAATATCTTTAATTTTTCTTGTTTCTTCCCAACTTTCATATCTAAAATTGTGAATTTTTCGAAATCTAACACAGTGTGTATATATTTGTTGCACTTTTCATATTTCACTTTTTCACTTGTGTTTTACAATTGTACAAATTAGAATTTTTTGGTTTTTACTTTATGGTTATTTGATTGAATTTGTATACCAAAGTCTTTGGGTTACGCCATCACCATAGTCACAGGCACATTGGGTTTTTCAGTATATAATTTTAAAATATTTTTTAAAGAAGTTTCACTGTTGATTATAGACTGAGTTTAGCATACATAGCATTATTTATTGAGTAATTCACATCTATATATATATATATTTTTTATTCCAACTCTTATTTTCACTCTATTTTCATATTTTTTCATTTATTAACCAGCACGCTGGAAAATTTATATTTATATGTATTTTATTTTTTGTATGTACAATTTAATATTGATTGATACATTATTTATTGGGTTTATCATACCAGTATATTTTGGTCCATTCAGGATTTTTTAGAGTTTTTAGAGTTTAAAACCATTAGCCAGCAAGCTGGAAAATCTGTACATTCCTATGATATTTAAATTTAGTGAGTCCAAAAAGGTATAGCGCCATATCTATTTTTTCTACCCCACTTTTCTTACTGTTCCATCCATTAGGACGGAAACAAAATAGAGGCTGCTCTTACCTACATTATATTATATTACATATACTTCCTGTCAAACAAATTCCATAGCGCGCCCTATCCTTTTATTTTTATTTTTATTTTTATTTTTATTAACGAAGGACAGGCTAGTGATTGACCTTAGACTGGCCTGTCATTGCTGGTCTTTTGCTTATTACACCATGGGAAAGAATAAAAAAATTATTAATTAAATAATTATTATATAATAAAAAATATAACAAGATAATAATCTATAAATAATAATTACAGTATTATGATAATACTAATAAGTAATAATTATATTAAATTTTTTATGTTGACATTTATTATACTCAAATAAAAATACAATATCTATAGCATGAATGTATGGCTGGAGGGCAAATAACCTTAGATTGGCCCATCATTAGTAGTCTTTGCTTATCGCTCCTAAACACAGGAATGAATAATGATTTTGTTAATATTATTATATAGTTTTATTAGTATAATATTAATTTTGTTAGTATTATACTAAGGAAAAAAATGTGATTTCTATAACATGAATGAAGAAGTAGCGAGCGATTGGTCGGTCATTGCTGGTCTTTTGCTTATCGCTCCTGAACACGGGAGTGAATAATGATTTTGTTAATATGTAAATTGCAATCAGGGCCCCCAGAAATGCCGTGTATACCGGGGGAAAGCGCCGAGGTAATTGCTAAATAAAATCTTTTTTCTAATCGCAGGCCTGTGGTTAGGAACGCCGCTCGGCATTCATTGCATTCAATGTTTGTACAAGCGGAACGGGAGCACGGCTCACAAACAGACCTATAAATGGGCCTTTTTCATGTTTGTTTGTTTGCTCCCGCCACGGCCAAGTTACACAAGTCCGATATTCAGGAGGCTTCAAACATCAGCCAGATGGATACATGAGAGAGGTTCCCAGAAGCTACAAATCCAATCAAAGTCCATATTAAGGACTGCGGCCTGAGCTGGAGAAACTCAAGGGAACATTCCATTATCGGCCATCGTCTGGAGAACTGACATGGCATGGACTCATCGCTGCCAAGGCATGGAGAACATGAAAAGAGATGGACGGGGCAGGTAGGTAGCCAACGGGGCATGTAGGTAGCCAACGGGGGCATGTAGGTAGCCAACAGGGGCAGGTAGGTAGCCAACGGAGGCAGGTAGGTAGCCAACGGGGGCAGGTAGGTAGCCAACAGGGGCATGTAGGTAGCCAACGGGGGCAGGTAGGTAGCCAACGGGGGCATGTAGGTAGCCAACGGGAGCATGTAGGTAGCCAACAGGGGCAGGTAGGTAGCCAACAGGGGCATGTAGGTAGCCAACGGGGGCAGGTAGGTAGCCAACGGGGGCATGTAGGTAGCCAACGGGGGCATGTAGGTAGCCAACGGGGGTAGGTAGGTAGCCAACGGGGGCATGTAGGTAGCCAAGGGGGCATGTAGGTAGCCAACGGGGGCAGGTAGGTAGCCAACACCTTTTCTACTGTATTTCATTACAACATTAACCCTTAAATATGGGGCATCTCAAGAAAAGATGTCAAGACTCGGCATGGTAGACAAGTTTTTAAATCAGTGATTGTCAACTCAAACACTAAAGGGGGCCTTAAATGCAGGCCCTAACGTCACCCAAGTACCACACATAATGTTTAATATACACTATTTGGTCAAAAGTATTGGGACACCCGGCTTTAGACACACATGATCTTTACTGGCATCCCAGTCTTATGCCCCCGTAAAATGTGCGATCAGAGCTTGTTGCCGTAAATTCCGACCGTGTGTAGGCTCCATCGCACAAAATTTGAGATCCGGTTCTCAAATTTTCCGACAACAAAATCCGTTCGCGCCAATTCCGATCGTGTGTAGACAATTCAAGTTCAAGTTCCCACGCATGCTCGGAATCAAGCAGAAGAGCCGCACTGGCTATTGAACTTCATCCTTCTCGGCTCGCCGTACGTCACCGCGTTCTTGGCGTTTGAAAATTTCCGACAACTTTGTGTGACCGTGTGTATGCAGGACAAGTTTGAGCCAATATCCGTCGGAAAAAAATCCATGGATTTTGTTTTCGGAAAGTCCAATCAATGTTCTGATCGTGTGTACGGGGCATAAGTCTTTAGGGTTCAATATTGAGTTGGGCCGCCCTTTGCAGCTATAACAGCTTCAGCTCTTCTGGAAAGGCCGTCCACAAGGTTTAGGAGTGTGTCTATGGGAATATTGGACTATTCTTCCAGAAGCGCATTTGTGAGGTCAGGCATTGATGTTGGACGAGAAGGCCTGGCTCGCAGTCTGTGCTCTAATTCATCACAAAGGTGTTCTATCTATGGTTGAGGTCAGGACTCTCTCTGCAGGCCAGTTAAGTTCCTTCACCCCAAGCTCACTCATCCGTGTCTTTATGGACCTTGTTTTGTGCACTGGTCCAAATCATTTGGTGGAGGGGGGATCATAGTGTGAGGTTGTTTATCAGGGGTTGGGCTTGGCACTTTAGTTCCAGTAAGGAAACTCTTAAGCAGTGGCGGCTGGTGTTTTCTTTTTGAGGGGGGGCGGCAATCAACCACCCCTCCCCCCCACGGGAGGCCAGAGGCACATAGCCAGCACTCCACCTCTCCCCTGGGCAACAACGGCACTTAACCAGCACCCCCACCAACCCCCCGACCCACTGTCTGCCCCCATCTTGGTGGCGGAGGATGAGCTGAGGGTTAGCAGCAGGTGACAGCGGTGAGCTTCAAAAACACACACACCCACATTGGAATCCATGCATCCGACGTCCCTGTATGCTGGGCACATGGATGGGGGGTGGCCCTGTGCGCCCCTGATGTACAGGCCGCCACTGCTCTTAAGTTATTAGCATACCAAGACATTTTGGACAATTTCATACTCCCAACTTTGTGGGAACAGTTTGGGGACGGCCCCTTCCTGTTCCAACATGACTGTGCAGCAGTGCACAAAGCAAGGTCCATAAAGACATGGCTGAGCGGGTTTGGGGTGGAGGAACTTGACTGGCCTGCACAGAGTCCTTACCTCAACCCAAACACCTTTTGGATGAAATATAGCAGAGACTGTGAGCCAGGCCTTCTCATCCAACATCAGTGGCTGACCTCACAAATACACTTCTGGAAGAATGGTCAAACATTCCCATAGACCAAGGCTCAAAATTTCAAGTCCTAAGCTACTAGCCAGGCCTCAAGAGTTACTCGCCACCTAACTCTGCCCTAAACACGCCCTCATAAATGAGCTCATAAAATGACACTTAAATGTTTTATGCAGAATTAAGTTCTAAAAAATTTTTTAACAGCAACTTTATCCGTGCCCATCAATGCAGCCTCACCCATGTCCACCAGTGCAGCCTGCCCATGTCCACCAACGTACCCTGCTTGTGTCCACCAACGCAGCCTGCCTGTGTCCATCATGCTGCCTCCAAGTGTCCATCCAGCTGCCTCCCTGTGCCCACTAGGGTTGCCACCTTTTCTTCAAACCAAACTGAACACTTTAGCATCCCGCCACATCTATAGCTGCCTCTAGGCGAGTAGTAATGCAGTGCGCATAGTGTGCTGCAGCGAACAGTGGGTGTGGCCATATTTCTCTTGCTTACATCATCGCCCCCTCACTAATGCTAGACCTGCCCCCAGATAGCCATCCGCAGCTCCCGGGCAGCAAAAGATTTGTGTGTGACTATCTCGGTTACTTGGGGTGGGGAGCTACAACCTGGTCTGAATAATGTGTCTGGGTTTCAGTCCGCCTGAAACCCGGACACGTAATTCAAAACCCGGACTGTCTGTGTGAATCCTGTAAAGGTGGCAACCCTAGTGCCCACCATGCTGCCTCCATGTGTCCATCCTGCTGCCTCCCTGTGCCCACCATGCTGCCTCCATGTGTCCATCATGCCGCTTCCCTGTGCCCACCATGCTGCCTCCATGTGTCCATCATGCTGCTTCCCTGTGTCCATCATGCTGCCTCCCTGTGCCCACCATGCTGCCTCCATGTGTCCATCATGCTGCCTCCCTGTGCCCACCATGCTGCTTCCCTGTGCCCACCCTGCTGCCTCCCTGTTCCCACCTTGCTGCCTCCATGTGTCCATAATGCAGCCTCCCTGTGCCCACTATGCTGCCTCCATGTGTACATCATGCTGCCTCCATGTGTCCACCATACTGCCTCCCTGTGTCCACCATACTGCCTCCCTGTGTCCATCATGCTGCCTCTCTATGCTCACCATGCTGCCTCCCTGTGTCCATCATGCTGCCTCTCTATGCCCACCATGCTGCCTCCCTGTGCCCACCATGCTGCCTCCCTGTGCCCACCATGCTGCCTCCATGTGTCTATCATGCTGCCTCCGTGTGTCCACCATGCTGCCTCCCTGTGTCCATCATGCTGCTTCCCTGTGCCCACCATGCTGCCTCCCTGTGCCCACCATGCTGCCTCCCTGTGTCCATCATGCTGCCTCCATGTGTACATCATGCTGCCTCTCTATGCCCACCATGCTACCTCCCTGTGTCCCTCATGCTGCCTCCCTGTGTCCATCGTGCTGCCTCCCTGTGTACATCATGCTGTCTCTCTGTGCCCAACATGCTACCTCCCTGTGTCCATCATGCTGCCTCCATGTGTCCATCATGCTGTCTCTCTGTGCCCACAATGCTGCCTCTCTGTGCCCACCATGCTGCCTCCCTGTGTCCCTCATACTGCCTCCCTGTGTCCATCGTGCTGCCTCCCTGTGTACATCATGCTGTCTCTCTGTGCCCATCATGCTGCCTCCCTGTGTCCATCATGCTGCGATGCGTTATTCACACAGGGCTGTGTTTACCTGCATGGGGATGCACAGGTATTCCATGCATCCCCATGCAAGCAAGTCCCATTGAGGTCAATTGGGACACAGTAGCTGCACTAACATGGCCCCTGTGTCCCGAGTGCAGAAAGTGTGAGTTTGGCCCTGCAACCACATGGATGTCATATTGCGACACGGGGGGCTGTATCCATGCAGCCACTGTGTCCCAAGTGACATCAATGGGACTTGCCTGCATGGGGATGCACAGAACACCTGCATGGAATCCAGCGCTGCTCATGCGTCGTGAGGCACCGTGCAACATTATTCTCACCTAGGCAGGACAAAAGTAAAACACTTCAAAAGAAATGTACCAGTGGATATAAAAAGTCTACACACCCCTGTTAAAATGTCAGGTTTCTGTGATGTAAAAAAATGAGACAAAGAGAAATAATTTCAGAACTTTTTCCACCTTTAATGTGACCTATAAACTGTACAACTGAAAAACAAACTGAAATCTTTTAGGGGGCAGAATAAAAAATAAAAAATAAAATAACATGGTTGCATAAGTGTGCACACCCTCTTATAACTGGGGATGTAGAGTTGTGTTCAGAATTAAGCAATCACATTCAATGTTAAATAGGAGTCAGTACACATCTGCCATCATTTAAAGTGCCTCTGATTACCCCCAAATAAACTTCAGCTGTTCTAGTAGGTCTTTCCTGACATTTCCTTAGTCTCATCCTACAGCAAAAGCCATGATCCACAGAGGGCTTCCAAAGCATCAGAGGGATCTCATTGTTATAAGCTATCAGTCAGGAGAAGGGTACAAAATAATTTCCAAGGCATTAAATATACCATGGAACACATTGAAGACGGTCATCATCAAGTGGAGAAAATATTTCACAACAGTGACATTACCAAGAACTGGGCGTCCCTCCAAAATTGATGAAAAGATGAGAAGAAAACTGGTCAGGGAGGCCAAGAGGCCTACAGCAACATTAAAGGAGCTGCAGGAATATCTGGCAAGTACTGGCTGTGTGGTACATGTGACCACAATCTCCCGTATTTTTCGTATGTCTGGGCTATGGGGTAGCGTGGCAAGATGGAAGTCTTTTCCTGCAAAGAAAAACATCCAAACCCGGCTAAAATTTAGCAAAAACATATCTGAAGTCTTCCAAAAGCATGTGGGAAAATGTGTTGTGGTCTGATGAAACCGAGGTTGATCTCTTTGGCCATAATTCCAAAAGATATGTTTGGTGCAAAAACAACACTGCACCAAAAGAACATCATACCCACCGTGAAGCATGGTGGTGGTGGCATCATGCATTGGGGCTGTTTTCCTTCAGCTGGAACAGGGGCCTTAGGCAAGGTAGCGGGAATTAAAAACATTTTCAATTATCAGTCCATATTGGCACAAAACTTTAAAGAGGAAGTAAAGCCTCTGAAAAAAAGAAATACACCCTGCAAGACAGAGGCATAATGAGCTAGTGTGCATAGCATACTAACTCATTATGAATTACTTACCTGAGATCGAAGCCCCGGCATCGACCCCTGTTCGTCTCCTCCGATGCTGCCATCTATTCCGGAGTGACTTCCGGGTATCGCGGCTTCAGAGATGACATCACTCCCGCGCATGCGCGCTGGTGCTGCCACTAACGGCATGATCACCGTTAGAAATGGCACGCTCAGTGCGCCTGCGCTGTAGACATCGGTGCCGCTATTTCTGCAAATATCTCCTAAAACTTTTAGGTTTGGGAGGTATTTCTTGCACCTACAGGTAAGCCTTAAAGGGGTTGTAAAGGTAAATGTTTTTCACCTTAATGCATTCTATGCATTAAGGTGAAAAAACATCTGACAATGCCTGCGCCCCCAGCCCCCCCGTTTTACTTACCTCACCCCTCGAAAGTTCCGCGCTCGTCCCCATCCTTTCCACTGTTCAGCCTGGCCGCTGATTGGCTGGACTGGATGAATGGGAAGCAGCGCAGCCATTGGCTCGCGCTGCTGTCAATCACATCCACTGACGCGGAGCGCCGGAGGGCGGGGCCGTGTGATACAGTGAGTGGCTATAGCCGACGGCTGTATCACGGGAGCGCGCCCGCAGATGCTTCTCACTATGCGAGGGAGCTCCCATGAACGTGAGAAGCACCTGCGGGAGGAAGCCGAGACAGCCGCCGAGGGACCCCAGAAGAGCAGGTTCGGGGCCACTCTGTGCAAAACGAGCTGCACAGTGGAGGTAAGTATAACATGTTTGTTATTTTTAAAAAATAAAAAAAATCACTTTACAATCCCTTTAATCTATGCTTACATGTAGGTTAAAGTGGTTGTAATGGGTTTACAACCACT
Source organism: Lithobates pipiens (assembly GCF_037356315.1). NCBI lineage: Eukaryota > Metazoa > Chordata > Amphibia > Anura > Ranidae > Lithobates > Lithobates pipiens. Next base: position 14,273,446 of record NW_027507903.1, on the reverse strand, counting down.
TTAAGGCTTCTGCTAGAAAGCTGAACATAAAGAGGAACTTCATCTTTCAGCATGACAACGACTCAAAGCATACATCCAAATCAACAAAGGAACGGCTTCCCCAGAAGATTAAAGTTTTTGGAATGGCCCAGCCAGAGCCCAGACCCGAATCCGATTGAAATTCTGTAGGGTGATCTGAGGAGGGCTGTGCACAAGAGATGTCCTCGCAATCTGACAGATTTGGAGTGTTTTTGGTAAGAAGAGCGGGCAAATATTGCCAAGTCAAGATGTGCCATGCTGATAGACCCATACCCAAAAAGACTGAGTGTTGTAATGAAAGCAAAAGGTGCTTCAACAAAGTATTAGTTTAACCACTTAAGGACCGCCTCCTGCACATATAAGTCGGCAGAATGGCACGGCGGCGTGCTCCCGACCCGGTCCTGAGCTCCGTGACCACGGGAGCAGCGGACCCGTTCGCCGCTGGTGTCCTGCGATCGGGTCACAGAGCTGAAGAACGAGGAGAGGTAAGTGTAAACAAACCTCTCCCCGTGCTTCCTACTGTGGCTGTCACAGATTGTCTGTTCCCTGTTATAGGGAAAGACGGTCAGTGACATCACATGCCAGGCCACGCCCCCCTACAATAAAAACACATTAAAGTCATACATAACCCCTACATTGCCCCCTAGTGGTTAACTCCTTCACTGCCAGTGTCATTTACACAGGAATCAGTGCATTTAAATAGCACTGATTGCTGTATAAATGACAATGGTCCCAAAAATGTGTCAAAATGTCTGATGTGTCCGCCATAATGTCGCAGTCACAATAGAAATCGCTGATCGCCGCCATTACTACTAAAAAAAAAAAAATTAATGAAAATGCCATAAAACTATCCCCTATTTTGTAAACACTAACTTTTGCGCAAACCAATCAATAATCGCTAATTGCAATTTTTTTTACCAAAAAAATGTAGAAGAATACGTATCGGCCTAAACTGAGGAAAAAAATGTTTTATATATTTTTGGGGGATATTTATTATAACAAAAAGTGAAAAATATTATTTTTTTTTCAAAATTGTCGCTCTATTTTTGTATATAGCGCAAAAAATAAAAACCGCAGAGTTGATCAAATACCACCAAAAGAAAGCTCTATTTGTGGGAAAAAAGTACGCCAATTTTGTTTGGGAGCCACGTCGCACGACCGCGCAATTCTCAGTTAAAGCGAAGCAGTGCCGAATCGCAAAAAAGGGGCTTGGTCCTTTGGCTGCAAATCGGTCCGGGGCTTAAGTGTTAAAGGAGTGAACACTTATGCAACCATATTATTTTATTTTTTATTTTTCCTTCCCTCCACCTAAAATATTTCAGCTGAGTTGTGCAGTTTATAGGTCACATCAATGATACAAAAAAGACGCCACTTGCTCCCATCTATAGCTGGCTATCAGAGTAAGAAGCATTGGAAGGCTAATAACAGGTACAAACAAGGCCAAGGATAAATCCAAGGGAAAAAGCTTAACTTACCACCAGCCCGCATACAACCAAATAACTTGTCTAACAGTATGCATTAAAAGCAGGGGTTTAGTCTGCACACATTTGAAAATGCATGCGTAAGCCACAGAGCCTTGTCAAGGCACCCCAGTATCTGTGGTACCTAACACTAATTTATAAGTGTCCCCACAGTGGAGGCACATGCATTCTGATGGATAGGTGGACTGCTCTAAACCCCTGCTTTTAAAGCATACTGTTATTTGGTTGTCTGCGGGCTGGCTGGTAAGTTGAGCTTGGTTTTTCCCTTGGATTTATCCTTGGCCTTGTTTGTATAGGTCACATCAAGGCTGGGTTCACACTATTGTGAATTGGATGCGGACCTCCGCATCCGATTTAATAAAAGATTTTGATCTGCTCTCTATGGAGCCGGTTCACATATCTCCACTGCAAATTTGCACAGGAGCTCTGTGCGTCTTTTGGTCTTGTTTCAGGTCCGAATTCAGCCAAAAATTCTTGCTCAAATCAGACCTGAAACCAGACCAGATAATTGGATCTGGAGAACATTATTTAGATTCAAATACTGGAGGTGAGGGTATATACCTGGCCACTTTATTAGGTACATTTTGTAAGTGCATTTTATAAGTGGGGAATGTCTATTGGGAGCAGTGGCGGCTGTTTTTTTTTGTGGGGGGGGGGGCGCCAAACAACCACCCCCCGGTTGGTCAGATGGTACTCCACCTGGCACTCCCCCCCGGCACTTACCCCATTTGTGTTGCAGGAGGGTGACTGGCAGGCTGTGGGCTCCTATGGGTGGCAGGCAGCGTGTGGGTTGCGTGCTCTTATGGGTGGCTGGCAGCTGCTCCTGTGACTTCCTCTTTTCTGCATTCTAGCGGCTTCCGCCGTGCGGCTCCTCCCTCCTCTTCCTAGGCATCCAATAGGATCGCCAGTCCTTTCAGCCATTAGGGTGATGGGTCTCAAGACCCGCTTCCTGATTGGCCGGGATGAGGATCAGTGTGGCGATAGCAAATATTCATTCGCTATTGTCCCACAACTGAGTGGGATCGGGGCACAGTGCTCTGGTCCCCAAGCCCACCTTTTTTTAAAGCCTATTAGAGCCTGAGGTTCTAATCGTGTGCTTCAAAAAAACACACCCCCTGCCATTGGAATCCATGCGTCCGGCACCCTGCATGTAGATCAGGGGGCCGGATGCATGGATAGGGGGTGCGGTGCCTGTGCACCCCTAACAGGACCGTTTTTAAGGCAGGGCAAAAGGGGCAGCTGCCCTGGGTCCCATCATTGTAGTGGGGCCCAAAAAAGCTGCCTCAAACTTGCCAACTATCTCAGTTTAAATTCCCTTATCCCTTGAATTTTAGTCCTGTGCTGTGTCCCGAAATCTCAGTGCAAACTTCTGCTGCTGCTGCTGCCCAGCTCTGCTCTATTTCCATGTGCAGATGACTCACCTGTGTTTACATGTAAATTACCTGCATTGATATATAAAATAGGGGCTGCATTAATATGTAAATAGTTGTGGACTGTGGCATTGATATGTAAATAGAGGCAGAATTCATCCGTATATCATCCGTATATCATGTCCCCCTGAGGTCATATCCACCATTACTTCTGCTGAATGTTGCCCACTGGGAAGGTAAAGGATCATGCTTGAAAGTTCTGCCTACAACTGTGGTCATTAAGCCTAACATCAGCCTGTTCTGCAAAAGTAAGCAAATTGGAGGTGCCACAGCACCCTGATTTTTGGTGAATGTGAATACGCAGGCAGGCAGTGAGGAGATGATGTGCTGTAACCTTTATCAACCAATCAGTGAGCAGTAATGCAGTGCACTAACCTCTTGCAACCAATCAGTGAGCAGTAATAACATGCAGTAACCTCTAACAACCAATTAGTGAGCGGTATAGATGTCCAGTAACTTCTAGCAATCAATCAGTGAGCAGTAATAACGTGCAGTAACCTCTAACAACCAATTAGTGAGCGGTATAGATGTTCAGTAACCTCTAGCAACCGATAAACAAGCAGAAGTCATGTGCTGTAACCTCTAAAAAATAACAGTGAGCCATAATGTGTGCTGTAACCTCTAGCAACCAGTCAGTAAGTGGTAATGATACACTGTAACCTCTGGCAACCAATCGCAATCACTGCCTGATCTGAATCAGTAAACGGATGTTGAGTCTAGCTGCTATTTAGTGTATGTATCAAACCATGTGTAGAATGAAATTGCGTGGAAGAGGGGGCCCAAGAAAAAGTTTGCTCAGGGTCCAGTCAATATTAAAGACGTCTGGGGAGACTCCATGTGAACAAGGATAGCGTTAGTAAAGGGCGATTGTTTTTTGGGGGATCTGGTGCGTTAACATCCAAGGGGAGCGGTCCTCGCGAGGTGTGGTGAAGGGATCGGTGTGTTTTATCAATCCTATTGTCCTCATGATAACCAGAGTGTTGGAGCTACTTTAGTTGTCTAATCAATCACACGGTGGATATACCTTGAATTGTTTGGAAGCAATACACTGATGGATGGATGAGCGCTGCTAATGCTGCAATCACTGTATTTGATTTTAGGCATAAATTATGAAAATTTCTTCTTAGCAGCAGCCTATGGTGCAGTGAACTTTTTATGTCCGATTTGATTTCATGAGCGCTGGGATTGGGGATTTATTTGCTTTATATATATATATAATATATATATATATATATATATATATATATATATATATATATATATATATATATATATATATATATATATATATATATATATATATATATATATATATATATATATATATAAATTTGTTTTCTGGGGTGAAAGTCCGCTTTAAAGTATCAGAGAGTAGCTGGAAGTAATGCGCACTTATGAGTCCATACAGAACTTTTCTGAAATTTAAAGAATTCCAAAGAGACGCGTATAAACAAGTTTATTATGTTTACTTTTCCACCAAAATGCAGCAGAAACATCAAAACAATAATTAGCAAAGAAGCTTGAAGGATATTTGATCTAACTCTAAATATTTTTAGACCAAATTTGGTGGTTAACAAATAGCCGTAGTCTGTGATTTTTGAGTAAACAAGGTTAAAAGTCATTAACGTCCAGATTTGTTCCTCACATCGCTACATCGCTTGAGACCGCCGAGGCTGAGACCCCCGTTTCATTTATATTATGCTGCTGCAAAAAAGTCAAATTCACATATTTTAATTAGGATAACGCTTATGTGGCCAAACAAACACTTGAAGAATTAGCTGTGGAGATAACGATTGCCTCCGGCTTCTGAGACTTTAGATTGATACAGAGTATCCTTTTATATAAACACACACGTATAAACATAAAAATATTTACACGTATACACGCCTATATATAGGCAAACACATATACATGAAAATAACATATACAGAGTTTCCAGGGCTGCTGCCGATCATCCTTTCAGCATACACCAGGTCTGTGTCTGCGGATGAATACCTTGAGGGCAGGCAGCAGATTCGGGTAGGACTCTGTATAAGCCCTTGTACACACGGTCGGAGATTCTGACAACCAAATCCGTCGGATCTTGTCCGAAACTGTTGCATACGCACGGTCGGACAAAGTTGTCGGAAAATCCGATCTTTCAGAACGTGATGACGTAATTTCGTTACGATGGGACTACATTCAGGCTAGTAGCCAATAGCTTTGATGTAGGCATTTGATCTGAGAATGCGTGGCACTTTGTCCGATCGGAATTCTCTACACATGATCGGAGTATGTCCGATCGGAGCAGTTTGTCGGAAAATATTTCCAGCAAGTTGAAAAATTTGGTCCGACGGATATTCAGACGGAAACAGTCCGATACAGACCACACACAGTCGGAATATCCGACAAAACGGTCCGATAGGACACATTCCGACGGAATCTCCGACCGTGTGTACAAGGGCTTAGAGCCCTCCAGCTCGCTGGTATGCAACCAGGCAAGTGCTTTCCAACCTCAGAGCAACAGGCCAGTGAACAACCAGAGTCATAGATGCAATTCCTGGCAGAGCGGCCCCAGGAGCAATGGGTGACTGAGTTGGTAAAGCTGGTCAAGCAGGAGATAGAGCTGGACAATCGGTATCGGGCTCTGCAATGGACCGCAGAGGAGGAATATTTAGAGGAGACAACAGAATGCTCTCCGGAGGCATATGACTTTGGTGGCCCTGGACTGCTGTGGGAGAGCCTTTCAGATTGTTTTGTGTTTGGCTATGAAGCAGGGCCAGATTAACATAGGGGCTATTGGAGCTGCAGCTCCAGGCCCCTTTCTCAAGATAGGCCCATTTGCCCAAAAAAAAGAAAAAAAAAGAAAAGAGATCGACTTCGAGGATTGTAGCTCGGCAATCAGGAGTCACAGAGACCCCACATTTGGGGGGAGGGGGGGGGTAGGTAGCTAAAGACCCACTCCAGCACTGGTTAAAATGTGGGGCTGCTATCATCTATGGTTCCGGAGATACAAGGCTCCTTGCACAGCCTGTCAGAAGCTACATACAGAGCGGCAGTATAAATACAAGCTGGAACATTCTGCAGCAGACTGAGAGGATGAACTCACAGTGCTTATAATAATTATCTGTATATTACTTTTGGTAATTAACCCCTTGCCACCCAGGCCCATTCTGAGACTTCTCTCCTACATGTAAAAGTCATCATTTTTTTTATGCTCGAAAATTACTCAGAACTCTCAAGCATTATATATTGTTTTAGCAGACACCCTATGGAATAAAATGTTGATCTTTGCAACTTTTTATGTTACACAATATTTGCGCAGCAATTTTTCAAATTTTTTTGCAAAGAAACTGTTTCATTCATAAAAAAAAACACTAAAGTTAGCACAATTTTTTGTTGTGTACTAAGCGATGCTTTACATTTTTTTTATAGGTTACATGTTTAGAGTTACAGAGGAGGTCTAGTGCTAGAATTATTGCTCTCACTCTAACGATCGTGGCGTTAGTAACCTGTGTGCATCTGGCTCTGATACTAACCAGTGCCTACCCAGGGACTGACTAGTATCTCTCCCCAGGCTGTCCCCACACACCCTCTCACCTGCTGACCTGTGAATGGGGCAATCACTCCCGCAGTGTTATTGTGTTCTGCCAGTGAATACAATGATTAGTGTTGCTAACTATAGCTGGCAGCACTGATTGTTTTGGGGAAAACCTGGCAGGCTGGTTGTACTCAAGTCGGTTAATAGGTTGACTTGTGTATAACCAGCTACTTACTGTCCTACTCTCCACACTTCTCTCCTGTACATAGTGCCCATTGTCATACCATCCACACTCTTCTCTTATACATAGTGCCCAATGTCATACCCTCTACACTCCTCTGCTGTGCATACTGTCCACTGTCATACCCTTCACACTCCTCTCCTGTACATAGTGCCTTCTGCCATACCCTCTGCACTCCTCTCATGTACATAGTGCCCACTGTTAGACCCTCCACATTCCTCTCCCTCACCTGCACATACTTCCCACTTTTATACCATCCATACTCCTCCCCTATGCCTCTTATCCACAAAAACTGTTCTTTAAAATTATACTGAATATCCTCAATGTTACCAGCTCTAGAATGGGCACTTTTGTCAGCTCAACTAAAGGAAATCTCACAGGCCTCATATTTGTTCTGTCCCATTATTAGTACTTATTTAATTTTGTAATTACTATTGTGATGTATAGAATAACACGGAGGATGTCAGATACTCTAAATATAGCACTTGTAAAAAAAGCCTCCCTGAAAATATTTTTGAAATGTTGACAACTATGTACTTAGGCACTGCCCAAGGGCCACAGGGTCAGTAGGGGTCCCCATGAGAGGCTCCTGTGAGATTAAAGCGGTAGTAAACTTTTCTAACATTACTACTTTTTAGAGGCCCTGGGGTAGGTTATGCCATAATATACAAATATGCCCAGCATATTAGCACATTAGGGTACACTTACATTGTCAGACTGAGCCCTCCAGTGCTGTGCTGTGATCAATCCGGCGGGGCCCGAGCACTTCCATCTTCACCCGGAATTCCTTCTGGGTTCTGTGCCTTCTGTCACTTGCTTTGGCCAGGCTGCATTGATGTCATTCCTACACATGCTCATGTGCATCCTCTCTCTCCCATCCCCCCCTTCTCTCTCACCCTCCCTCCCTTACCCCTCACACCTCTTTCATCCCCTTTCTCTCTCTCTCTCTCTCTCTTTAATTTAATTTGTTATGACAAAAAATTGTTTGCATTTTTATTTATTTATTGTTTATAAAAGGCCCCACCAAAATCCTCAGCACCAGGCCCATGATGTCCTTAATCTGGCCCTGCTATGAAGTGGAACCTACCGTTGAAGACCTGCGAGAATCTTGCCAGGGGTCTCAGAGCTTAAACCTGACTTGGACTATTTTCTAAGGAAGAAACAGTATCTGTAAAGGGCATACAGAAAACTGCTAGAACATGTTCAGCAGCATGCCAGAGAATCGGCAGTGGAAACTCAGGAGATTGCCATCTCCAAAGCTGAAGACAACTGGACAGAGAGTCCAAGACCTCTGCCCCTCACCTGCGGCAGTTCCCGGAGGCCCATGGTGAGAAGGAGATGGTCACTTTCCAGCAGCAGATTGCACCCCAGAGTGATGCCACCAACCCAGCAGGGGAGCTAGCATCAAGGCCAAACTTCACTGAGCTCTGCCCAGCACCAACAGCCGCATCTGTGGAGTTACCAGAGACTTCCCCAGCTGAAGCACTGGCCACCGGACAGAGGGTCCAAGACCTCTGCCCTACACCTGCAGCAGTGTCAGGAGCCCATGGTGAAAAGGTGATGGTCACTCCCCAACAGTTAGCCGGAGTGGATGATGTGGAGTCCCCAGCAGAAATGCTGGCAACAGGGCAGAGTGCTACCAACCTCTGCCCAGCACCAGCAACAACTACATAGTTCCAGGGAGACGGGACAGTCGGCCCCTCTCCCCAGCGACAAGCGGATGTAGTGAAGCTTCTACTCCCAGCTAAATCTCTGGCAACAGTGCAGAGTTCTGCTAGCCTCTGCCTAGCACCTACAGTGCCTTTGGACTTCTTGAGAGAAGAGGTAGTCAGCCTTTCTCCAACAACACTGACAGGGACATGGGATTTTTTGCCAGCAGCATCTGTGGAGCTACAACAAACTTCTCCAGTTGAACAGAGGACCTCTTCCCCACACCTGCGGGAGTTCCAGAGGCCCAGGGGTAGAACAAGAGGGTCACTCCCCAACAAGGATTCGTGCACCTGGGAGGCAGTGACAGAGAAATGTCATCCCAGCAGGCAGATGAGGGAACGGCTGAGGAAGCAGCCGGCTCACCTCCCCAATGGCAGCTACACAGTTTGGGAGAGATGGAGGTAATCCTTCCATCCCAGCAGCAAATCCACAGCTTGGGAGTGGAGGAAGCTGGCCTCCCGCCCCAGCGGCTAGCCGAAGTGGATGATGTGGGGCTCCTCAGCTGAAGGGCTAACAGGGCAGAATGCTACTGCCCTCTACACACAACTGCAGTTTGAGCTGATATTGGTGGATAGGTCTCCACTCACAGCAACCCAACAGAAGGGCTGGCAACATGGCAGAGTGCTGCTGGCCTCTGCCCTCAACTAACAGAAGAGGGAGTTCCTGTGAAAGTGGAGGGGACTTCGGTCTGCACTGACCCAACCCCAGAAAATGGTGCGGCACTGAGACAGGAGGATGTCAGCCATGCTTTGCAAGCACAGGGGGATTTTCACCTACCAAAAGTGGATGGGACTTCAGCCTCCACTTGTATACCCCAGGGAAGCTGGGCATTCGGCCCAGATCCCCAACAGCATGATGAAAACATATGCAGTACATTTCTGCAATACATGTATGTCCATTTAATCCTGTAGTCACTTGACCTCCGGAAGATTTACTCCCCTTCATGACCAGGCCATTTTTTTTTGCGATACAGCACTGCGTTACTAAGACCCCTTTCACACTGGCACCGCTCCGCGTTAGTGGTAAAGCGTTCCTAGTTTTAGCGGTGATTTACTGACGTTTTAGTAGCGCTTTTTCAGCCGCTAGCGGGTTGCTTTTAACCCGCCGCTAACGGGCGAAGAAAGGGTTAAATGTGCCAGAAAAAACCCCGCTGTCAAATCGCTTTGAAGGCACTTCGGCAGTGGTGCCCATTCATTTCAATGGGCAGGGGCGGTGGAGGAGAGGTGTATTCACCACTCCTAAACCGCTCCAAAGGTGCTGCTTGCAGGACTTTTTTTATTGTCCTGCCAGCGCACCGCTCCAGTGTGAACGCACTCGGGCTGAGGCGTTTTTCAGGCGCTATATTTTTACGCTGTACACATGTCCTTTTTTCCCCCCCCCCACAAATAGAGCTTTCTTTTGGTGGTATTTGATCACCTCTGCGTTTTTTCTCTTTTTTTTGGCTATAGACAAAAAAAAAATTACTGACAACTTGGAAAGAACAAAACAATATTTTTTTACTTTCTGCTATAAAACATATCCAATAAAAAAAATTAAAAAATTTAATTTCTTCATCAATTTAGGCCAATATGTGTTCTGCTACATATTTTTGGTAAAATTCCAATATGTGCATATTGATTTGTATGTGCAAAAGTTGTAGCGTCTATAAACTATGGGATATATTTATGGAATTTTTTATTTATTTATTTTTACTATTAACAGTGGCGATCAGTGACTTATAGCGGGACTGCGATATTGCGGCAGACAAATCTGGACATTAGCTGACACTTTTGACACTTTTTGGGGGCCAGTGCCACTAATACAGTGATCAGTGCTTAAAAAAATAAGCACTGTCACTGTACTAATGACACTGGCTGGGAAGGGGTTAACATCAGGAGTGATCAAAAGGGTTAATAGTGTGCCTAGCCAGTTCTTGTGTACAGTATGGGAGGTGCTTTTACTAAAGTACGGCATCGATCTATTTCCCTACTTTGCAAGAACACAGTATCAATGCCTCCCCTACTGGCAGAATGGCAATCTGCCTTGTTTACATAGGCAGATCACTGTTCTGGCTCTCTGCCTAATAGTCAGCGGGTGATGGCAGACATCGAGTCCACAGCACTCGCAGGTCAGAGCTCCCGCTGTGTATAATCACAGATGGAGCAGGTCGCCGGCAGCGCGCATGCCTGCCCCAGGCCCAAAAATGCAGGATCACGTAGTAGATGCACGAGCCGCCTTACAGCTGTATATACATAGTTGTTGGTTGGTGAGGTTGAAAAAAGTCCATCAAGTCCAGCCTGTGTGTGTTCTTTATGTTTATCTCCTTCCTGCCGAGCGTACGCAGTTGTGCGTACTCGGCTTCCGGGGGTTATACCGGGATGATGCCCGCTCGGCTGTTATGCCGGGGGAGCGGGAGGGGACGTCCCCCCCCTCCCACCGCCTCCCACCGCTGTTACCGGTGCTCCTGCTCGATCGAGAGCACCGATTCACGCTGCGATGCCTCCGGCTGCTGGGCAGGAACTGGAACGAAGCCGTAATCAGTTTCATTCCAGCCTCCTAATAGTAAGCACGGAAGCCACGTTATGACGTCACTTCCCGTTTACTCGGCTGCCAATGGCGCCGGATTTAAAAAAATATACGGTATTCAGAATCGCTGTTTTCGGCGATCTGAATAGATTGAAGTGTAGAGGAGGGGTGGGGGATCTTTCACCCCCGATCCCTCCATAAAGAGTACCTGTCACCACCTATTACTGTCACAAGGGATGTTTACATTCCTTGTGACAGCAATAAAAGTGATCAAATTTTTATTTATTTTTTTTAAAAACAATTTTTTCATTTTCAAATAAATAAAATAAAAACGAAAAAAAATTTTTTAAGCGCCCGCCGCCCCCGCGAGCTCGCGGAGCGAAGAAAACGCATACGGAAGTCGCGCCCGCATATGTAAACAGTGTTCAAATCACACATGTGAGGTATCACCGCGATCTTCAGAGCAAGAGCAATAATTCTAGCACTAGACCTCCTCTGTAACGCTAACCTGGTAACCGTAAAAAAATTTTTAAAGCATCGCCTATTGAGATTTTTAGGTACCGTACTTTGTCGACAATCCACGAGCGTGCGTGCAATTATAAAGTGTGACATGTTTGGTATCTATTTACTCGGCGTAACATTATCTTTCACATTATGTAAAAAAATTGGGCTAATTTTACTGTTTCGTTGAAAGTGTCCCTTTTCCCAAAAAGTTGCGTTTAAAACACCGCTGCGCAAATACCGTGTGACATAAAATATTGCAACAATCGCCATTTTATTCTCTAGAGTCTCTGCTAAAAAAAATATATATATAACATTTGGGGGTTCCAAGTAATTTTCTAACAAAAAATATGTATTTTAACTTGTAAACACCAAATGACAAAAATAGGCTTAGTCATGAAAGGGTTAAATTACATTGTATATCCATGTATGTTGCGGTCATTAGGTGCCTATCTAATAGTCTTTTGAAATTATCGATGCTCCCCGCTGAAATCACCGCTTGCGGAAGAGAATTCCACATCCTTGCCGCTCTAACAGTAAGTTATACAGTCGGCAAGGGGTTAAAGTGTTTGTAAATTCTTGCAGATACCCAGTAGACATGTGGAGACTGAAATATTTTGTTTTCGGAATTTTGTTTTCGTCCGAAAAATAAATTTATTTAGTTACTCCCGAAATTCGTTTTTATTTTTTTAGTTTTTCGTAAAAAAATTGCATTCCTCAGAAAATCCAAATTAATTACGGTTGAATCTGTCATTGAAGGCTTATGATGTCTGTCGAATGTTTAAAGAAGAATCGAAGGAGCAGCTAAACTCACTGTATGACGCTGCAATCGTACATTCCCGGTCAAATATTTCGACTACAAGCTATAGTAGGATTCTAATGTTGTACGTCTTCTATGGGTCTTTTTAAGGCTATTTGTATTGCACACAGGTCATGTTAGCAGCATTAAGAAAAAAAAAAAAATTAAGCAAAAAAATGCGTAGGGTTCCCCCTCAAAATCCGTACCAGACCCTTATCTGAGCACGCAACCTGGCAGGCCGCAGGAAAAGAGGGGGGATGAGAGAGTGCCCCCTGTTGAACCATACCAGGCCACATGCCCTCAACATTGGGAGGATGCTTTGGGGTCCCCCCCAAAGCACCTTGTCCCCATGTTGATGAGGACGAGGGCCTTATCCCCACAACCCTGGCCGGGGGTTGTGGGGGTCTATGGGCGGGGTCCTTATCGGAATCTGGAAGCCCCCTTTAACAAGGGGGCCCCCAGATCCCGGCCTCCCCCCTGTGTGAAATGGTAAGGGGGGTACAAAAGTACCCATACCATTTCACCAAAAAAGTGACAAAAGTGTTAAAAATTGCAGGAGACGGCCTTTGACAAGTCCTTTATTAAAGTCTTATTTCATCTTCTTTCTTCTGGTCTTCTTCCTTCTTCTTTTCTTCATCTTCTTCCTCCATCTTCTTCTTCCTCCGATCCGCTTCTTCTTGCTCTGGTGTTCTCGTCTGGCATCTTCCTCCATTGCGTCTCTTCTTCGTTCTCGGGCCGCGCTGCGCAATGGGAGGCTCCCGCTGCGTGACGCTTTTCTTCTTCTGACAGTTCTTATATAACGCACGGTTCCATGCATCACAGGGGGGCGGAGTCACACTTATTATATAAGAACTGTCTGAAGAAGAGAACCGTCACACAGCGGGAGCCTACCATGGCGCAGAGTGACCCGAGAACAAAGAAGAGACGCCATGGAGGAAAATGCTGGAATAGAACACCGGAGCAAGAAGAAGAGGATCGGAGGAAGAAGATGGAGGAAGAAACCGAAGGATGAAGAAAAGAAGAAGGAAGAAGACCAGAAGAAAGAAGATGAAAGAAGACTTTAATAAAGGACTTGTCAAAGGCCGTCTCCTGTCATTTTTAACACTTTTGTCACTTTTTTGGTGAAATGGTAGGGGTACTTTTGTACCCCCTTACCATTTCAGACAGGGGGGAGGCCGCGATCTGGGGGTCCCCTTGTTAAAGGGGGCTTTCAGTTTCCGATAAGCGCCCCACCCGCAGACCCCCACAACCACTGGCCAGGGTTGTGAAGATGAGGCCCTTGTCCTCATCAACATGGGGGACCCCAAAACATCCTCCCAATGTTGAGGGCATGTGGCCTGGTACGGTTCGGGGGGGCTGCTCTCTCGTCCCCCCTCTTTTCCTGCGACCTGCCAGTTTGCATGCTCGGATAAGGGTCTGGTATGGATTTTGAGGGGGACCCCCACGCCATATTTTTTTTGGGCGCGGGGTTCTCCTTAAAATCCACACCAGACCTGAAGGGCCTGGTATGCTCTTGAAGGGGAACCCATGCCGTGTTTTTTTTTTTTACATTAAAGTCGTGTTGTAAGTCACGCTGTGATTCACACTCAAGTCGTGTCCAAGTTGCCTACCAAAGTCGTGCTGGAATCGTGTTGCCCCTTTGTGAATGGACTGTTATGATATAAGTTCAATAGACACAGATTGTTATTGTCAGAGTCACGTCAAATCTCCTATCTGTATCGAACTGTGTCAAAACGAAAATGAAAATAAAGTATTTATTTATGTCGGATCTTTCGTTTTTTGGACTCTGTGCTTTCGTTATCGTTTGTCAAAACGATAACTAAAATACCTGAAATTCGGACAAAAATGCATTCGGACGAAAACGAATGCACATGTCTAACAGATACCCAGTGAAATGACTGGCCTCAGGTGATACACAAAGATGAAACAAATCTTCCTACATAAGTTATACCTGTTTACCTACACTCTTCTCTTCTCTACCTCCAAATGTATAAAGTTTATCTAAGATGCCAGAAAAAGGGGCGGAGAGCTGAAATTGCCATGAAGTGACAGCTTATGCATGTATTTGCACATGTGTGCAAACGAAACATTGGCACAAACTGTTGGGACAGGATAGTTTGGTTGTTTTCAAGCTGTTTGGTGGGTCGAGCTGGGGATTTTCTTTTTTTTTTTGCATGCGTCACCTTTCCATGTGCTTCTTACTGCGAAAGCCAGTTATAGGTGAGGGCGGTGGCCATTTGTTTGGATTGTTGGAATAATGGTGAGGGGACACACTGGATGCCTTTGCTGCTATTGTGATATATGCTGGGTGTCTGGTGCACTCTTGGGCCTGTAAGGAGGGGTGGGCTCCCTCCAGGCTCACCTGCCCTCTATATATCCACTATTATATGAATGCTTCTACTATGGAGGCTCTCAAAAATGTATACAGTTAGGACTGTAAATAATACTCGGGTGCCATGAAGTGGCTCTGCAGCTTATGCATGTATTTGTAATTGTGTGCAACCTAAACCCCTGTTTTTGGCACAAAACTGTTGAAAGGGATAGTGTCAGGAACCATGAATCAGACCAAGACAGAAGTGCATTAAAAATCAGACATTGTTTAAAAATGATAATAGTAAAAGGTAAACAGAGTAAACGTAGCCAAAACATAGCCAGAGTTTGGTAACCGGAACAGATAGTCAGACAAGCCAGAATGTCAGAGAGCCGGAGATCAGCATAGTTCAGGACAGGCCAGGAAATCATGAAACTGGAGAATCAACATAGTGGAACAGCAAGCAGGATCAGGAACCAGAAGAGACGTCAGCCAAGCAAGTCTTTAACAGGTAAACAGGAGAGAGTCTCTGGATGTGTTGACAAGGTGAAGGCAGAGAGGATCTGGACTGAACAGCTTAAGTAACCAGCAGGACATGACGAGCCGGATATCATCATCAGGTGAGTCACTGCGGAAAGATTGGAGCTGGCAATTAACCGATAGCTGAGCGACCTGCTCTGAGAAGGAGGGAGTCCAGCCCTGACAGATAGTTTGGTTGTTTGCAAGCTGATTGGTGAGTTGAGCTGGAAATTTTCTTTGGTTTTGTTTTACATGCCTCACCCTTCCATGTGCTTCTTGCTGCGAAGGCCAGTTATAGGTGGGGGTAGTGGCCATTTGTTTGGAGAGCTGAAATTACACATTACAGGGATCAGCGAGGACAGCTCTGAGAGCTGATTGGAAGGAAGGGACCCCCTCCCCCTCACAAAGCACACAGGAACAAAGCCAAGCTATCAATCACAGGCTATGTGCTGGAGCTCCCTCCCCTGATACATTTTTTTCTCTTGGTTTCAGGAAAACTTCTCAAAAGTGATTCATGCAGATAGCAGAGGAAAGAGACAGCAGAGAGAAATGACACTTAGTGCTCTGCGCTGAAACAAGTAGACTCTATAGAGGGATATGCTTTGTTCATATTTCATGTCTGGGGGGTACAACCAAGTACAGAA
The DNA here is from genome assembly GCF_037356315.1 of Lithobates pipiens. NCBI lineage: Eukaryota > Metazoa > Chordata > Amphibia > Anura > Ranidae > Lithobates > Lithobates pipiens. The sequence continues at coordinate 14,257,767 of NW_027507903.1, read as the reverse complement.
ACATAACTGTTGATCTTCCAGAAATACACTCATGCCGTGTACACACGACCGGTTTTCCCGTCAGAATAAACGTGAAGGTTTTTCCGACGGAATTCCGCCGAAGCTGTCTTGCGTACACACAATCACACCAAAGTTCAATCGTATAGAACGCGGTGATGTACAATACATACGACGGGACTAGAAAAAGGAAGTTCAGTGGCCAATAGCTTCTGTCTCGTACTTGCTTCAGAGTATGCATCGTTTTTTTTGTCCGTCAGACAGCATACAGACGAACGGTTTTGCCGATAGGAATTGGTTCCGTCGGAAATATTTAGAACATGTTCTATTTCTAGGTCTGTCAGAATTTTCAACATAAAAAGTCCAATGGGGCATACACACGATAGGAATATACTATGAAAAGCTCCCGTCTGACTTTTTCTGTCGGACATTCCGCTCGTGTGTACGCGCCATTAGAGTGGTGTCAGCCCAGTGTCTCTTGCTAAAATATTTAGCCACTTCAACTTTATATTAACGCCACCTTTCGTACCATGTTACACCTGTATTTGGGGGGGAACATAGTGCAAATGCACCCCACCCCTCCATGACAACATGCAGGGGTTTTTACTCACTCATAAGATTTGGGAATAAATAAACTACACGTGCCATCTGCCAAAGGCCAAGGTCCATGTATTAGTTAGAACCCTGCTCCTCCATATAAAGAATGCCATATTAAACAAAAAAAAATACTCTTGTATTAAGAGAACACTTAGGCCCCCTTCACATGGGATTGATTCTGTTCCTAACAGCAGGGGATCTGCTGACCCCCAGCTAATCAGAGCAGAGGGGGCGGATGATATATATATATATATATATATATATACTGTATATATATACAATGTTTTGTATAAGGTTCCTGTATATATACAATGTATTGTATAAGGTATCTTGTACATAAACAATAAGCAATGTATTATATAATGGATCCTGTATGTATATGATGGTCTTATATCATTTTTCCTGTGTATCTATACAATGTATTGTATAAGGTATCCTGTACATATATATGTAGCGCTGGTATTTTTGCCATGTAATGTTGTACAATAGGCAATGATGCTAGATTGGTATTTGGCTCCCTCTGGTGTACTCAACCTTTTGGTTAATTTTCACCTGTTAATTAAGCAGGAAGTGATTCATTTATTTACTTTGTAAAAGGACTCACCTACCCACAATGCCCATTAGGGCATCTAAAGTCTCTGGAATACCCACTTGGGCCAGTTCATCTTTCACAGACTCTGAAAGACCCATGTGAAACTGGTAACGCAGGAAGGCATTGTTCCAGTTGATATCGGAACTCCAACACCTAAATTCTGATACACAGTCCTCCACTGGCCAAGATCCGTCACACTCCGCGTTTGCGCGCACCCGCGCACGCTTGTGCGCACAAGCCGAGTAACAGGTATCAGATAAACGGGCAAGGTAATAGATGGAGGTCTCAGGAACGCTGTAGACCGGACAGCAGAGAGGCAAGGTGACAAGTTCCTTTTAATAGGCCCATTGGCAAAAATGCTAAAAAAAAATAAAAAATAAATTAAAAAAAATACTAAAAAATAAAATAAAAAATAAAATAAAAACGTTAGCACCCATGTGCGCCTGTATGTGCCCTTGTGCACCTGTGTGCGCCAGTTGGCTCTTCTGCTGGGGATTCTGCAGGTAGGTCTTCGGGAAACAGCCGGGCGGTCAGAACGTCCTTCTTGACAACTGCAGTATAATAGCTAGCAGAAGAAAGAAGATCAAATATTACACTTTACACTGGGAGACTTTGTGTTTCATTTACCTCAAGGGGGAGCCCTTGAGTGATCATACTGTGCTGTGTTTGATAACCTTATGTTAGTGTGCTCATTGCGGCCGTACTGGAAGTGGGAAGGTGCCCAGAGTCAAGGCATTGTCACTTTGGACACTAGTCCCACTTGGAGACGTGCTTGCAGGGGTTATTCAAGGAACCTTTAAAGGGGTTGTAAACCCTCATGCCGTGTACACACGATCGGAATTCCGGCCAGAAAAAGACAGATGAGAGCTTTTCATCGGAAAATGCGACCGGGTATATGCTCCATCGGAATTTAGCCAGCCAAAAATTGATAGCATGTTCTCAATTTTCCCGACGGAAAAACTTTCTATCAGTAATTCCGATCGTGTGTATGCAATTCCGACACGCCAAAAATCACGCATGCTCAGATTCAACTACGAGACAGAAGCTATTGGCTACTGGCTATTGAACTTCCTTTTTCTAGTCATGTCGTATGTGTTGCACGTCATCGCGTTATAAACGATCGGAATTTGATGTGACCGTGTTTAGGCAAGACAGATTGAGCCGAATTCCGTCGAAATTCCATCGGGGAAAACCATCAGAGCTTTTTCCGACGAGAATTACGATCGTGTGTACGCGGCATTAGAGACCAATGTGACCTACAGGTAAGCCTAGATTAAGGCTTACCTGTAGGTCCATGAAATATCTCCTAAACCTACACGGTTTAGGAGATATTTGCAAAAAGACAGGCACCGCTGTCTACGGCGCATATGCCGTAGACATCGGCGCGCAAGCGCACTGAGCATGCCGCTGCTAACAGTGATATGCCGTTAGTGGCGGCTCCAGTGTGTATGCGCGGGAGTGACGTCATCGCTGTGAGTGGCCGGAGCAGAGATACCCGGAAGAAGATGGACGCTTCGTGCTACAGGAGACAGCGGTGGCTCCTGTGTCAGGTAAGTGACACATAATGGACTACTATGCGATGCATAGTAGCCCATTATGCTTTACCTTTGCAGGGAGACAAAGAGGAAGTAAACCCATCATGGTTTACTTCCTCTTTAAAGCGGGAGTCCGCCGGGAGTTCCGCCGTTTTTTTTTTTTTAAAAGCCAGCAGCTACAAATACTACAGCTGCTGACTTTTAAAATAAGGACACTTACCCGCCCAGCGCGCCCGCGATGTCGGCACCCGAAGCCGATCTCTCGATCGTCTCTCGGGTGCTGCCGCCGCCATCTTGGGTATGGGAATCAGGAAGTGGAGCCTTTCGGCTTCATTTCCCGTTTCCCTACTGTGCATGCGCGAGTCATGCTGTGCAATAAGGATGGTCCCTGCTGTCTCTGGGATCTGTGTGTTTCCCAGCAGGCAGCGGGGGACTTTCGGAAAGGGGCGTAATCTACGCCCCTTTCTGCAGATAGCTATGCCGGAAGTGGGTGCAGATACCTGTACTGTACACAGTGGCGTAACTAGAACCTTCAGGGCCCCGATGCAAGAAACCATGAAGGGCCCCCCTGAACCCCAGCCGGGGCCCTTCCCTCCGAGTCCGGCGGTGGAACTCCAGGGCGTGGTCACAGGTATGACCTTTGTGAGCCCTGTAGTTCCACCACTGGCATCAGTCGTTTTTTTTATTAGTTTTTTTTTAATTTTTAGGTGCCCCATTGGTGGACTGTCCCTAGGCAGGATGGGGTCCCCGTCCCCAGAAGAGATGAGGTCCTTTTCTCCAGGGCAGATGAAGTTACTGCCCCCAGGTGAGAAGGGGTCCCTGTCCCCAGGGGAGATGGGGGTCCCTGTCCCCACGTGAGAAGGGGCCCCTGTCCTCAGGGGGAGATGGAGGGGGTAAGTAATGGTGTAGGCCGCGCACTCATCCATGTTGGCCTGGGCTCCATCCAGTGTGCTGGACGGGCGATCAGCATATCTCCCAGAAAGACCTTTCATCATCTGTGTATGACGGGGGAGGAGGGGGGCTGGCAGGCAAGCCTGCAGTGTCCTCCAGGAGCCGGCTCTCATAGAGCTGCACTGCATCTGTGTGCTTAAAGTTTGTTTAACCGGGAGAAGTATGCAGTGCAGTGTGGGCCGGACTCGGGAGGGGCGGGACTCTGACTGGGGAGAACAGACATCGGACTGAGCGGCAATGCATGGAGCAGGAGAGGGGTACTCTGAGGAGCCAGCCGAGGCCACAGGTCATGCGGGGAATGCACAACTAAAGAGCAGTCAGTGCGATAGTCGAGCATGGAGCTCTGCTAGTCACCCTCCAGCCACCCGTGTGCATGGTGCACTGGTACCCCTAGCTGCCTATGCTGCTGCCGGCCATATGTAGAGGGGGCTGCATGGGCCCCCTGCAGCACAGGGCCCAGTTGCAGTCGCGACTGCTGCACCCCCTATAGTTACGCCCCTGACTGTACAGGTACCTGCACCCCCTCCCCCCTGAAAGGTGCCAATTGTGGCGCCGGAGGGGGGAAGGGTTCCAATGAGCGGAAGGTCCTCTTTAGGGTGGACCTCCGCTTTAAAGAGGAAGTAAACCCCTTCAAACCACTTTGACCTACAGGTAAGCCTAGATTAAGGCTTACCTGTAGGTCCAAGCAATATCTCCTAAACCTATATGGTTTAGGAGATATTTGCCCGAAAATGGGCACCGCTGTCTACGGCGCATGCACCGTAGACAGCGGCGCGCAGGAGCACTAAATGCGGCAAATCCAAGAATGGATTTGCCTAATTTGTCGACTCCCGTGCGCATGCGCGGGAGTGACGTCATCGCGGCTTCGCCGAATGGCAGAGGCGGAGCTGCGAGACGCGACTCCCGTGCGCATGCGCGAGAGTGACGTCATCGCGGCTTCGCCGCTGTCATTGGTCGGAGCTGCGAGACGCCACCAGCAAGATGGATGCGGCGGACTACAGGGATCAGTGGCGACTTCGCTGGCTCCTGTGTCAGGTAAGTGACACATAATGAGCTACTATGCGATGCGATGCATAGTAGTCCATTATGCTTTACCTTTGCAGGGAAAAAAAGAGGAAGTAAACTCATCAGGGTTTACTTCCTCTTTAAGTGTTAATAATTTGTGAATACCCATTGCATTATCACATTAAGTTTGGATGTTGATACAGTTTATTGTAACCATTGTTTTAAACCAGTCTCAGTAAAGTTATATTCTGGTTAATCATAATTGGTGTGAATCTTATTCATTCTCCTAACAGGTGGAACAATGGACGCCCGGGTAATGGTCAAGGTATACTATATGCACATTGTTATTGTGGGATTGTTCTTTGTTGTAAAAGCTTTACATCAACACTGTTCCACAGCTGTGTCAAGCGGGTTGAGCCAATTTATTTAGGGGTAAGAGAGCAGAGTACAGGCCCAATCAAATATCAGCAGCTCCTTCGGGGGTCAGTGCTACATATACAATGTATTGTATAAAGAATCTTGTACATAAACAATGAACAATGTATTCTATAATGTATATTGTATGTATATGATGCGCTGTATTATATAATTTATTCTTATATATACAATGTATTATATAATGGATCCTGTATGTATACAATGTATTAGAGGATATATCCTACATATATACAATATATTATCTAATGTATCCTACATATATACAGTCTATCTTTTTCTCCATTTAAGAGGAGAAAACCACACGAGGCGGGCTGTACATTGACTGACTGATCACTGTGATAGCCAATCAGAGTCAGGACTGATTAGGTGATTAGGAACCAGGCCTCCCAGTTCCTGGTTGTTATTCGGAGAAGCAGAGCTGTCACCAACAGCTTGGTCTTTGCGCAGCACGCTCTCAGCACAAACACAGAAATGCATATCTGCGGGCCCATGGATAAAGAACCGCTTCCAAATTTGGACCTCAGCATCAATCTGACTGGACTGTGGGATGTTCAGCCTGGCCACAAGGGACACTGTCTCTTCTGGTGGGCATGGAACTACAGTCTGGTGGGGCCTTTTAAGTTTACTTTCTCTCGGAGCCCGCCCAGTGGGAGTGTCACTCTTGCTGTGCTTTCTGGGAGAGGGTACTTAAGATGCGGATGTCACGTGGTTCGGGGGTTCTGGTCCAGAAGTATGTTCTGACTCCATGGTCCTGGTCCTCCTGACCAGCCCCCAGGAAGGCTATGGCCCGGGGTGCGGATCCACCCAACTTGTTGTCTCGGGGCTGGATAGCCTGAGACAAGGAAGCTAAAGAAGGATTCCAAGGTGGTCCGGTAGTTGGAGAGGCCCGGTAACTTCGTAGCTATCCAGTGGAGGACTCTTCAGAAGAAGGCCACGTACGGGTTGACTTCTTAGCAAGAGACTGGTGGGGCTGAAGTACCTAAGTGAATCCAGTCTCGTGGGTATCGCCAAGCTGGCTGAAAGATCCAGGTATCACACGAGTGTTCCACAAGTTTTAGTTTCCAGAATGTTCTACAACACCGTCTGTGGCAGAGATGTATTCTTTTATGTTCTGCAACAACGTTTGTGGCAGAGACTTGTTCCTGACTAAAGCACCTTGTTGGCTGCTAGGCCTTGTGAGAGAAGGACTGTCCAACCTGAATCAGGGCTGGCCTGGGACAGAAATTTGGCCCTGGACTTCATCCAGACCGGTCCACTTACATTTTGAGTGTCCAATCAGCACCCACTTACATCAGAGTGTCCCATCACCAGCCCCCTTACAACAGAGTGTCCCATCAGCACCACCTTACATCAGAGTGTCCCATTACCAGCCCCCTTACATCAGAGTGTCCCATGACCAGCCCCTTTACATCAGAGTGTCCCATCAGCAGCCCCCTTACATCAGAGTGTCCCATCACCAGCCTCCTTACATCAGAGTGTCCCATGACCAGCCCCTTTACATCAGAGTGTCCCATGACCAGCCCCCTTACATCAGACTGTACCCATCAGCACCCCCTTACATCAGTGTCCCATCATCAGCCCCCTTACATCAGAGTGTCCCATTAGCAGCCCCCTCACATCAGAGTGTCCCATCACCAGCCCCCTTACATCAGAGTGGCCCACTGAGCCATCGGCCCACCGGGAAACTCCCGGTAGTCCCGATGGCCAGTACATGCCTGACCTGAATGAACAATCCAGTTGTGAATGGCTATTCTCTGGATTTAGTCAATGTAAGAAAGTCCTTCATCGTTGACTTTGACACTTATGCCGTGTACACACGACCGGACTTTTCGAGGGACTAGGTCCGACGGTCTTTCCGACGAACTTGTGGCGGAGTTCCGACTGACTTTCCGAATGAACGGACTTGGCCACACACAATCACACCAAAGTCAGATGCATTTGAACGTGATGACGTACGACTGGACTAGAATAAGGAAGTTCATAGCCAGTAGCCAATAGCTGCCCTAGCGTCAGTTTTTGTCCGTCGGACTAGCACACACACGAATGGATTTCTCGGTCCGGCGGAGTTCCGGTGTAAAAATTTAAAACATGTTCTATTTCTAAAGTCCGCCGAATTTTTGGCAAACAAAGGTCCGATGGAGCCCACACAAGATCGAATTGTCCAACAGACTCGTTCTGTCGGACCTTTGCTGTCAAAAACTCCGGTCGTGTGTACATGGCATAAGTGTACCTGAACTTCCTTCCTAACCCTCTGATCCTATTTTAAGAGACTGTTGTCTACGTATTTTGCAAATAAAAATCCCTTTATGCAGATCTGTTGTCAGTTTCTAAAGTCACTGGGCCATCTACCACGGGAAACCCCTAGACACAAATCGAGGAGAAGAAGGTAAAGGTAAGCCCAATCAAACCAGCAGCTCCTTCGGGGGTTAGTACTACATATGTATATTTTACATTCATATCAGCCCCTGCCTTGAAGGGACTTACAATATAAGATTCTTGGCTCACATTTATAAAGACACATGCAAGGGCCAATTTAGACAGGAGCCAATTAACCTAGCAGCATGTCTGTGGAGTGTGGGATGAAATGGGAGTACCCAGAGGAAACCCACTTAGGCACAGGGAGAGCATGCAAACTCCATGCAGGTATTGTCGTGATTGAGATTTGAACTGAGGACCCCAGAGCTGCCAGGTGGAATGGTCAGCTTAGTGGCCTTGAAGTAGTTCTAGGAGAGCATGGGCCAAGATGAATAAATATGCATCATATATAACGATGGGCATGTCAAAAACCTTGTGCTACACTCATACGGCTGCAATCCAGTAGAAGCAACGGCCTTCTTGTATTTACATGTACTCTGTGCAGAGAGAATCAGAGTATTCTGTGGCTTTCGCTGTCTCCACGGAAGCTATTTGTGGATGTGAGAAGGAGCAAGGGACAGAACAAGCTGGGCTGTGACAGCGGGAGTCTGGTCTGCCAGCATGGTCTATGAACAGGGCTCCCTATGTGATTATCCTGGGCGTTCCATTTACCCACGGGGCTGCCTAGGGGCCTGTACAGTGAAGAAGACCTTATTCAGGACTAGATGTAAACACACTATACTGCTCCCACTGTGCCAGCAAGGTCATATGGAGCAGAATTTGGATATACTCTAGAAACTACAAACGGGTGTACATGACTGTGGTCAGTAATAGATTGCTCCCTCAAGTTAAAAATATTAACAATTCATAATTTCACCTTCATTTTATTAATGAAACACCAGATAGAAAAGCCTCAATGCTTTCCTTCAAGCCTTTGGACTTAGCAGTAGTAGGAGTGCAAAAATAAAAATTTAGATTTGCAACCTAGGGCTGCATCAATACATAAGAAACCCAGAGGCAAAAATTCCATCACTGGGGCCCGATACAACAAATATAAACCAGGACATTTGTATGTGGGAAAAAACCTTAATGTTACAGCACTTAAATAAGAAATCCAAATGGACCTCTCGCATACACCACGTTGCTGTGATGGAGGAGCTCGTATATACCGATCTTCATAAAATATCTGAATACTCAGCCATTTGGGCACCTTGGCACACCTACTGAGAATCCCAAGACTACCAAAAGCTGATATGACATAGTGACTGACCTGTCCCTGGATAAGGAGGATTGGGTAGATTGCTTAGAACAGGGTCCCAAATTGGTAACTGCTCGTCATGAGCCATAAGATATGAATCGACATGTTAGAGACGGAGAGGGTAGTGGCCCCACCACGTCTCCTCTCTCTTCCATCTTTCTTTTCTTCAATACTCCTACCCCTCGCTTCTCTTCCCCTTCTCTTTTTTTTCTCTTCTCTTTATCTTTCTCGCTCTTGCTCCCTGCTTTCCTCCCCTACCCTTCCCAGCTCAACACAAAAGGGGAAGGCCGGACCGATACGAAATAGTGTTGCCTGTTTTTGCTCCCACCCTCCTTGAGATATTTTCATTGACCTGGCCGGTAGTGCTCCTATATACCTTGTTCTTAAACGTTAGAAACAATTTAGGGCTACACCCTACAATAACTCTAGATGAAGGATAACATGGTGGATGTAGCTACTCAAATAATGCAAGGACAGGATGACTTCCTCGGATCTTATGGTATATACAGTATAGACTATAAGAAGAGTTCTTTTCGCATGCCATATTTTGTTGCGCTTTCTGTATGTACAGTACTAATATACTTACAATGTTGTCCATGCAACCATTTACTATTGTATTGTACGTGAAAAACTTTCATAAAATATGTATGGAAAAAAAAAAAAGAATTCCAGATCAGATGCGCCTTGGGTACCCCGGGGAACACCGAGGGCTGTCTGAGTTTATCTCTCCCATCACTACTCACACTCTGCAGCTCTGGGATGTCTTTAATAACTCAGGGAAGTTAGTCCCTCAGTTTTCTCCCCTAGCTCCCCTAGGAAGCTTCCCCTGGTTCACTCCAAGGGAACATCTATCCCTTTTTTCACTTCTGGGTAGCTAATGGGGAGATATGATTTGGCAGGTTCATCCAAGACCAGGGGCTGCTACCATTGGATACTCTTATGCCCCGTACACGCCATCAGACTTTCCGCCAACACAATCGTGGATTTTTGTTCGAAGGATGTTGGCTCAAACTTGTCTTGCATTCACACAAATGTTGGCCAACAATTATGGACCTGATGACGTACAAGACGTACGACGAGCCGAGAAAAAGGAAGTTCTAAGACAGTACTGCTTCTTCTGCTTGATTCCAAGCATGCGTGAACCTTTGCACGTCGGACTTGTGTACACATGATCGGAAATTCTGACAACAAAGTTTTGTTGGGGAAAAATTTGAGAACCTGTTTTGTTGGCAGAAAGTTCGACAGCAAATATTCGATGGTGCATACACATGGTCGGACTTTCCGACAACAAGCTCACACCCAACATTTGTTTTTGGAAAATCCGATTGTCTGTACGGGGCATTAGAGACCAATATGGTCACTTTACCTTAGATGACTGGAGGTACAGACAGCTTAAAAATGTTACCCATGGCCTACCCCAGGCCATTCACCCCCCCTTCTTCCTCCACTCCTTTTCAGAAGCTTTACATGTCGGCTACCACAATCCCCCATTCCATCTCCATTTTATATGGGATGTTACAAGTTTTGGAACCCAAGGGAAAGCCAGTATACATAAAAAAGTGGGAGAGGGACATAGTTACATAGTTACATAGTCAGGTTGAAAAAAGACACAAGTCCATCCAGTTCAACCACAAAAAAAATAAAAATAAAATAAAATAAATTAAATAAAATAAAAAAATAATATCATACAATCCCATATACCCAATTCTATACCCACAGTTGATCCAGAGGAAGGCAAAAAACCCCAGCAGAGCATGATCCAATTTGCTAAAACAGGGAAAAAAAATCCTTCCTGATCCCCCGAGAGGCAATCGTATTTTCCCTGGAGCAACTTTACCCATAAATGTTAGTATCCAGTTATATTATGCACACTTAGGAAATAATCCAAGCCCTTCTTAAAGAATCCACTGAGCTGGTCAGAACCCCCACTGCAGGGAGTCTATTCCATATTTTCACAGCTCTTACTGTGAAGAAACCTTTCCGTATTTGGAGATGAAATCTCTTTTCCTCTAGACGTAAAGAGTGCCCCCGTGTCCTCTTTGTTGACTGTAAAGTGAATTACTTGCCACCAAGTTCACTATATGGACCCCTTATATATTTGTACATGTTGATCTTATCCCCCCTTAATCTCCTCTTCTCAAGAGTGAATACATTTAGTTCCTCTAATCTTTCCTCATAGCTGAGCTCTTCCATGCCTCTTATCAGTTTGGTTGCCCTTCTCTGCACTTTCTCCAGTTCCCCCGATATCCTTTTTTGAGAACTGGTGCCCAAAACTGAACTGCATATTCCAGATGAGGCCTTACTAATGATTTGTACAGGGGGGCAAAATGATATCTCTCTCTCTGGAGTCCATAGCTCTCCTAATACAGGAAAGGACTTTGCTCGCTTTGGAAACCGCACCTTGGCATTGCATGTTATTTATGAGCTTATGATCTACCAAACCCCCCATATCCTTCTCCACTATGGATCCCCCCAGTTGTACTCCCCCTAAAATGTATGATGCATATTCTTAGCCCCCAAGTGCATAACTTTAACTTTAACATTAAACCTCATCTTCCACATGGTCGCCCAATTAGACAGAGCATTGAGGTCGGCTTGTAAATTGGAGACATCCTGTAAGGACGTTATTCCACTGCATAGCTCGGTGTCATCTGCAAAGACGGAAATGTTACTTTTGATCCCAGACCCAATATCATTTATAAAGATATTAAAAAGTAAGGGTCCCAACACTAAACCTTGGGGTACACCACTGATAACCTTACACCATTCAGAGTAAGAATCATTAACCACTACTCTCTGAATTCTGTCTTTTAGCCAGTTTTCTATCCATTTACAAACTGATATTTTCAAACCTGTAGACTTTACCTTACACATGAGCCGTGTGTGGGGAACTGTATCAAACGCTTTTGCAAAATCCAAGTATACCACGTCCACCACCATCCCTCTGTCGAAGTATACTACGTCCACTGCCACTCCTCTGTCCAAGGTTTTACTTACCACCTCATAAAAAGAAATCAGGTTTGTCTGACAACTTCTCTCTTTCACAAATCCATGCTGTCTGTTGCTTAAAATATTTTTTTCCTGCAAGAACTCATCTATGTGATCTTTTATTAATCTCTCCAGTATCTTCCCAACTATAGAAGTTAAACTAACAGGTCTATAGTTACTTGGTAAAGACTTTGTTCCCTTTTTAAATATAGGCACCACATTGGTCCTGCGCCAATCCAGTGGTACTATTCCTGTCATTAATGAGTCCCTAAAAATGAGATACAATGGCTCTGAAATTACAGAGCTCAATTCTTTTAGGATCCGTGGGTGGATGCCATCAGTTCCAGGTGCTTTATCCACCTTTATTCTGTCCAAATATTTTTGGACCATATCACTTTTGAACCATTGTGGATTTGGGGCTGTGTCACTACCACCCCCATTATGGACATGAGCTCCCCCATGCTCCTTTGTATACACAGAGCTGAAGAATGTATTTCATAAATTAGCCTTCTCTTTGTCCCCAGTCCCCCACTCCAGATTATTTTGTAAAGGGCCTACATGCTCAGACTTGACCTTTTTACTATTAATATATTTGAAGAATTTTTTGGGGTTTGTCCTACTATCTTTTGCAATCTGTCGTTCATATTGAATTTTTGCATTCTTGATTTCCTTTTTACATATTCTGTTATATTCTTTGTAACAATAAAATGACACTAGTGTTCCTTCATTTTTATATTTTTTAAAAGCTCTTTTCTTATAGTTTATAGCTTTTTTAACTTTGGCCGTGAGCCACATAGGTTTTATTTTTAGCCTTTTAAACTTATTGCCCATGGGAATTTTCAGCACTCTCACACTTTAAATGACAATTGCGCAGCCATGCAACACTGTACTTGTGACATTTTAATCTTTTTTTATTTTTATTTTTTTAGACAGATAGAGCTTTCTTTGGTGGAATTTAATCACCACTGGGTTTCTTATTTTTTGCTAAACAAATTAAAAATGACAGAAAATGTTGAAAATATAATAACATTTTTTTTTGTTTCTGTTATAACATTTTGCAAATAAGTTATTTTTCTCCTTCATTGATGTGCGCTGATGAGGCTGCACTGATGGGTACTGATAGTCTGCACTGATGGGCACGAATGAGGCAGAACTGATGGGCACTGATCGGCTGCACTGATGGGCTGCACTGATGGGCAGTGATTGGCTGCACTGATGGGCAGTGATAGGCTGCACTGATGGGTACTAATGAGGCAGAACTGATGGGCGCTGATGAGGCAGAACTGATGGGCACTGATAGGCCAGACTGATGGGCACTGATAGGCCAGACTGATGGGCACTGATAGGCCGGACTGATGGGCACTGATAGGCCAGACTGATGGGCACTGATGAGGCCAGACTGATGAGCACTGATGAGGCAGGACTGATGGGCACTGTTGAGGCAGGACTGATAGGCACTGATGAGGCTGCACTGATAGGGGGCACTATTGGGCACTGATAGGTGGCACTGATGAGGAGGAACTTATAGTGGCATTAATATGCAGGACTGATAGGGCTGCACTGATAACCAGTGCCCTGATTATCTGCGTACATGCCCCCTGTCAGGATTGGCAGTTACTGGCTCTTCTCTCCTCATGCTATGGCAGTGCATGAGTAAAGGAGAGCTGATAACCTGCAACTCAGTTTACATTGTGATCAGCTGTGATTGGGCACAGCTGATCACATGGTAAAGGGCTGCTGTGATCGGCCCTTTACCACAATCTGTAATCAGCTGTGTCCTAAGGACATATCGCTCACAGTGACCGCCAGATGCGTGCCCCAGGGGGTCATCAAGAACAACAAAGCTGCGCTGTATCCGTCTTTCGGCTATAGTGCGGTAAGGAAGTTGTTAAAGGAGATGAACTTTTGTACCAGGTGCTCCTTGATACAAACCCAACTGTAGGAGCAGAGCATTGTGCTAAGGTATATGGATTTAAAACAAAAAAACAAAAAAAACCCTTCTGGCATTTTCCAGAAGGATTGGCATGTCTGAGAGGACTGGTGGCTAGTGATGGACGAACTTCCGACGGGACGTTTCGCGAACGCGAAACGCGAACGGACACAAACGTTCGCGAAAACGACCGTTCGCCGCGGGCTCCATTGACTTCAATGGGAGGCGAATTTCGCAAACCTTTAGGTCGAATTTGCGGCCACGGGGTAATTATTAGGGGGTAGCACGTAGTCCCACCACCTGGACAATAGCATAATACATGTATGAGGTGAATTTGGGATCGATAACTACAAGCATTTTTTTTTTATTTGGGAAATTGTTCTGACAATTCAGGACTATGGAGCTAATGAAGGCAATGGAGGAGAGGGAAGGTCAGGGACCAGGGTAGGCAAACAAGAGGGTGCAGGAGATACAGAGCACTGACAGCAGCACCGTAATACAGAGCACTGACATCAGCACCGTGACATACAGCGCTGACAGCAGCTCCGTGACATACAGCGCTGACAGCAGCTCCGTGACATACAGCGCTGACAGCAGCTCCGTGACATACAGCGCTGACAGCAGCTCCGTGACATACAGCGCTGACAGCAGCTCCGTGACATACAGCGCTGACAGCAGCACCGTGACATACAGCGCTGACAGCAGCTCCGTGACATACAGCGCTGACAGCAGCTCCGTGACATACAGCGCTGACAGCAGCTCCGTGACATACAGCACTGACAGCAGCTCCGTGACATACAGCGCTGACAGCAGCTCCGTGACATACAGCGCTGACAGCAGCACCGTGACATACAGCGCTGACAGCAGCTCCGTGACATACAGCGCTGACAGCAGCTCCGTGACATACAGCGCTGACAGCAGCTCCGTGACATACAGCGCTGACAGCAGCTCCGTGACATACAGCGCTGACAGCAGCTCCGTGACATACAGCGCTGACAGCAGCTCCGTGACATACAGCGCTGACAGCAGCTCCGTGACATACAGCGCTGACAGCAGCTCCGTGACATACAGCGCTGACAGCAGCTCCGTGACATACAGCGCTGACAGCAGCTCCGTGACATACAGCGCTGACAGCAGCACCGTAAGCAGCCCCAGGAGGAAGTCAGCACAGCACAGGGATGGTGTGATCCCCTCATAATAAGAACCCTCAGGAGGAAGTCAGCACAGCACAGGGATGGTGGGAGCCCCTCATAATAAGAACACCCAGGAGGAAGTCAGCACAGCACAGGGATGGTGGGAACCCCTCATAATAAGCAGCCCCAGTAGAAATATGACACCGCTCAACCTCTTCAAAGAGGAGGGTAGGGGCATATAGTACGGTGTGCTTTTTTGGGTCAGGGAAGTGAGCCAAATGAATTAAGAAGGTCTGTGTGCTTGATTCCAAAAATTGTTTATAGACATATACATGGTCTACTGATCACATGTGTTGAATTCCTCCGAGATCCATGCCTCATTCATTTTTAGAAATGTGAGGTAGTTAACACTGTGGTGAGCTAGGCGAGTACGCTTATCGGTCACAATCCCCCCTGCTGCGCTGAACGTCCTTTCGGACAGGACACTGGATGAGGGGCAAGCCAACAGTTCGATTGCAAATTGGGCAAGCTCTGGCCAGAGGTCAAGCCTGCCCACCCAGTAGTCTAGGGGTTCATCACTCCTCAGAGCGTCCACATCGGCCGTTAACCCAATGTAGTCGGACACCTGACGGTCTAGGCGTTCCCTGATGCTGGATCCGGATGACACCTGTCGATGGGTCGGCTGAAAGAATGACCTCATATCCGAAGTCACCAACACATCTTCAAACCGGCCTCTTCTTGCAGGCGCTGTTGGATTGGTACCCGCAAATCCTTCTCTGGGAGTGGGAATTGCTCCTCTGCCAGCGCACGCAAAAGCAGAATGCAGCATTTCTCGAAGCAAGGCCTGGAAGTGCTGCATTCTGACAGCCCTCTGCGACGGCGGTAACATTTCCGCCATTTTGTGTTTGTACCGGGGGTCTAAGTACGTTGCCACCCAGTACTGGTCCTTGACCCTCATGCTTTTTATACGGGGGTCCCTATTAAAACACTGGAGCATGAAGGCCCCCATTTGCACTAAAGTGGAAGCGGTGTGGTGGCCTGGCTCCTGCTCATCATCCAGGATAATGTCGTCCTCTTCATTCTCCTCTCCCCATCCTCGCACAACAGGGATCCCAGAAAGGTTTAAAGCATGCTCTTCTTGCTCCTGCTCATCCGCCCCGGCACCATCCTCCTCTGACTCCTCATCAGACTCCTGTTGTTGACTTGTCTCAGATAGAGTAGCCCCCCCTGGGAATTCATCCAGCATTGCGACTTCCTCATCTTCCCGCTCCTGCTCCTCCACAGCCTGATCAATGACACGACGCAATGCACGCTCCAGAAAGAAGGCATAAGGTACCATGTCACTGATGGCGCCATGGCTGCGACTGACCAGTTTGGTGATCTCCTCAAATGGCCGCAGAAGTCTGCATGTGTCGCGCATGAGCAGCCACTGGCGCGGTGAAAAAAAACCCAGCTCCCCAGAACCGTTTCTTTCGCAGAGTTCATACAGGTAGACGTTAACTGCACGTTTCTGCTGGAGCAGCCTATCAAGCATATAGAAGGTTGAGTTCCATCGCGTCGGGCAATCGCAAATAAGACGTCTGACCGGCAGATGGTGTCGCCGCTGAATGTCAGCAAGGCGAGCCATGGCCGTGTAAGATCTTCTGAAATGGGCCGAGATTTTCCTTGCCTGCCGCAAGATGTCCTGGACCCCAGGGTATTTGACAAGGAATCGCTGCACGACCAAGTTTAAGACGTGTGCCATGCACGGCACGTGCGTGATTTTGCCCTGTTTCAATGCGCTAAGCAGATTGGCACCGTTGTCACACACCACTTTACCAACTGTCAAATTGAGCGGTGTTAGCCACTCATCTGCCTGTGAACGCAAAGCTGAAAGGAGTGCCGGGCCAGTGTGGCTCTTTGCTTCCAGGCACAACAGACGCAGCACGGCATGGCAACGTCTCACCTGGCATGTGGAATAGGTTCTGGGGAGCTTGGGCGGTGCAGTGGAAGAGACGCTAGCAGCGGAAAAGGAGGAGGCAGCTGAGGAGGAGAGGGAGGAGGATGGAGTAGGAGGAGGAGAAGAAGAGTCAGGCCTGCATGCAATCCGTGGCGGTAAAACCAAATCTACACGGGTGCCACGGGTTACATGCTTGACGGCCGTCAGAAGGTTCACCCAGTGGGCAGTAAAACTGATATACCTTCCCTGCCCGTGTTTGCTAGACCACGTGTCTGTGGTCAGATGTATCTTGGCACCGACACTGTGTGCCAGAGATACATTCACTTGCCGCTGAACATGGCCATATAGCTCTGGGATGCCCTTCTCTGAGAAATACTTCCTTCCTGGGACCTTCCATTGTGGTGTTCCAATGGCCACAAATTTGCGAAAGGCCTCCGAGTCCACCAGTTTATATGGCAGTAGTTGGCGGGCTATGAGTTCTGACAAGCCAGCCGCCAACCGTTGGGCAAGAGGGTTATCCGGCGTCATCATTTTTTTACGCTCAAACATTAGGCCCACGGAAGCCTGCCTTTTTGCAGAAAAATGTGAGCTTGGCGTGATGGAAGGTGGAGTGGAGGACAATTGTGAGGAGAGAGGAGAAGGAGAAGTAGAAGACGAGGCTGGACGGTGAGAGCCTGCAGTGTGGCTTTGTGTGTTCCGTTGCTCCCACTGGGCTCGGTGATGGCTGCTCATGTGCCTTCTTAAGGCGGTCGTCCCTAGGTGAGTATTGGGCTTACCGCGACTAACGCGTTGACTGCAAAGATTGCAGATGGCAACGCTATTGTCAGCAGCGGACACGTTAAAAAAAGCCCACACTGCGGAGCCATGTGCCGGTGTCCTGGGAGCGCCAGATGTGACCGTACATGGTCGATGACTCGCTCCTGATACATTTGCAGTCTGCTTTGTCCCTGCTGTGCAATGTAAGTCATTGCTGCTTCTCCTCCCTATCTGCTGGTCCATATCTCCCTCTGAACTCCCCTCCTCTTCCTCTCTTGTGGGCACCCACGTGACATCACTAGACACGTCATCATCAACGTCACCTTCCCCACCGCTATAAGTAGAGTAGGCAGCAACACCGGGGACCAACCTCCTCCTTGGGCTGATCTGGGTACTGGCGTCAGACTGCTGAGTAGCGCTTGTTGCTACCTCCTCTTCCTGATCCAATACCAAGAGTGGCTGCGCATCAGAAATGTCCTCTTGATATGGATCGGAAAATAATTCCAGTGACTCAAGCGGAAGGTATGTGGTGGTGGTGGTGGTGGTCGTGTTGTTGGTGGTAGTGTCTTTGGGGGTGCACATAGCAGAGAGTGAAGAAGAGGGTGCAGATCGAGAGGATGAGGAGGGTGCAGAAGAGTAAGGCTGAGCGAGCCACTCAACCAAGTCTGGTGCATCCTTTAAAGTAATTGAACGCACCTTCTGCAACTTCCCACTTTGGCTCAAGCCTGTTGCTCCTGCCCTACCCCTACCACCCCTGCGGAAGGGCCTGCCTCTTCCTCTGCATGTCATTTTTTAAATGACCCTGTGACAAAACTCTTAGTCCCTATACCGCTGAAGGACTGCTGCAGTATAGGTGAGCGGTCAGCAGTGGTGCACGTCAACCCTATCTATTGTGGACCTATAGCGGTCCTTACAGAACAGCAGACTGTACCGCACTCAAGCCTATGTACCGTAGCACCCTATACCAAGTTACCAGTCCTTATAAGAACTTTTGTGGACCAAGCAGGTTGTGTATTAGTGTTTAGCAGACTGTACGTCAGTCCCTATACCGCTGAAGGACTGCTGCAGTATAGGGCAGCGGTCAGCAGTGGTGCACGTCAACCCTATCTATTGTGGACCGATAGCGGTCCTTACAGAACAGCAGACTGTACCGCACTCAAGCCTATGTACCGTAGCACCCTATACCAAGTTACCAGTCCTTATAAGAACTTTTGTGGACCAAGCAGGTTGTGTGTTAGTGTTTAGCAGACTGTGCGTCAGTCCCTATACCGCTGAAGGACTGCTGCAGTATAGGGCAGCGGTCAGCAGTAGTGCACGGCAACCCTATGTATTGTGGACCGATAGCGGTCCTTACAGAACAGCAGACTGTAACGCACTCAGGCCTATGTACCGTAGCACCCTATACCAAGTTACCAGTCCTTATAAGAACTTTTGTGGACCAAGCAGGTTGTGTGTTAGTGATTAGCAGACTGTACGTCAGTCCCTATACCAATGAAGGACTGCTGCAGTATAGGGCAGCGGTCAGCAGTAGTGCACGGCAACCCTATGTATTGTGGACCGATAGCGGTCCTTACAGAACAGCAGACTGTAACGCACTCAGGCCTATGTACCGTAGCACCCTATACCAAGTTACCAGTCCTTATAAAAACTTTTGTGGACCAAGCAGGTTGTGTGTTAGTGTTTAGCAGACTGTGCGTCAGTCCCTATACCGCTGAAGGACTGCTGCAGTATAGGGCAGCGGTCAGCAGTGGTGCACGTCAACCCTATCTATTGTGGACCGATAGCGGTCCTTACAGAACAGCAGACTGTACCGCACTCAAGCCTATGTACCGTAGCACCCTATACCAAGTTACCAGTCCTTATAAGAACTTTTGTGGAACAAGCAGGTTGTGTGTTAGTGATTAGCAGACTGTACGTCAGTCCCTATACCAATGAAGGACTGCTGCAGTATAGGGCAGCGGTCAGCAGTAGTGCACGGCAACCCTATGTATTGTGGACCGATAGCGGTCCTTACAGAACAGCAGACTGTACTGCACTCAGGCCTATGTACCGTAGCACCCTATACCAAGTTACCAGTCCTTATAAAAACTTTTGTGGACCAAGCAGGTTGTGTGTTAGTGTTTAGCAGACTGTGCGTCAGTCCCTATACCGCTGAAGGACTGCTGCAGTATAGGGCAGCGGTCAGCAGTAGTGCACGGCAACCCTATGTATTGTGGACCGATAGCGGTCCTTACAGAACAGCAGACTGTACTGCACTCAGGCCTATGTACCGTAGCACCCTATACCAAGTTACCAGTCCTTATAAGAACTTTTGTGGACCAAGCAGGTTGTGTGTTAGTGATTAGCAGACTGTACGTCAGTCCCTATACCAATGAAGGACTGCTGCAGTATAGGGCAGCGGTCAGCAGTAGTGCACGGCAACCCTATGTATTGTGGACCGATAGCGGTCCTTACAGAACAGCAGACTGTAACGCACTCAGGCCTATGTACCGTAGCACCCTATACCAAGTTACCAGTCCTTATAAAAACTTTTGTGGACCAAGCAGGTTGTGTGTTAGTGTTTAGCAGACTGTGCGTCAGTCCCTATACCGCTGAAGGACTGCTGCAGTATAGGGCAGCGGTCAGCAGTAGTGCACGGCAACCCTATGTATTGTGGACCGATAGCGGTCCTTACAGAACAGCAGACTGTAACGCACTCAGGCCTATGTACCGTAGCACCCTATACCAAGTTACCAGTCCTTATAAGAACTTTTGTGGACCAAGCAGGTTGTGTGTTAGTGATTAGCAGACTGTACGTCAGTCCCTATACCAATGAAGGACTGCTGCAGTATAGGGCAGCGGTCAGCAGTAGTGCACGGCAACCCTATGTATTGTGGACCGATAGCGGTCCTTACAGAACAGCAGACTGTAACGCACTCAGGCCTATGTACCGTAGCACCCTATACCAAGTTACCAGTCCTTATAAGAACTTTTGTGGAACAAGCAGGTTGTGTGTTAGTGATTAGCAGACTGTACGTCAGTCCCTATACCAATGAAGGACTGCTGCAGTATAGGGCAGCGGTCAGCAGTAGTGCACGGCAACCCTATGTATTGTGGACCGATAGCGGTCCTTACAGAACAGCAGACTGTAACGCACTCAGGCCTATGTACCGTAGCACCCTATACCAAGTTACCAGTCCTTATAAGAACTTTTGTGGACCAAGCAGGTTGTGTGTTAGTGATTAGCAGACTGTACGTCAGTCCCTATACCAATGAAGGACTGCTGCAGTATAGGGCAGCGGTCAGCAGTAGTGCACGGCAACCCTATGTATTGTGGACCGATAGCGGTCCTTACAGAACAGCAGACTGTACTGCACTCAGGCCTATGTACCGTAGCACCCTATACCAAGTTACCAGTCCTTATAAAAACTTTTGTGGACCAAGCAGGTTGTGTGTTAGTGTTTAGCAGACTGTGCGTCAGTCCCTATACCGCTGAAGGACTGCTGCAGTATAGGGCAGCGGTCAGCAGTAGTGCACGGCAACCCTATGTATTGTGGACCGATAGCGGTCCTTACAGAACAGCAGACTGTAACGCACTCAGGCCTATGTACCGTAGCACCCTATACCAAGTTACCAGTCCTTATAAGAACTTTTGTGGACCAAGCAGGTTGTGTGTTAGTGATTAGCAGACTGTACGTCAGTCCCTATACCAATGAAGGACTGCTGCAGTATAGGGCAGCGGTCAGCAGTAGTGCACGGCAACCCTATGTATTGTGGACCGATAGCGGTCCTTACAGAACAGCAGACTGTACCGCACCCAAGCCTATGTACCGTAGCACCCTAGACAGACCAAGTTACCAGTCCTGATAAAGAGCTTTGTGGAACAAGTGAGTTGTGAATGATTAGCAGACTGCAGCAGAAGGGCAGCAGTCAAGTATAATATTCTTTCTATATTTGGAAGAAAGAATATTATACGTGTACAAGCCTATTACCGTACCACTGATACCAGTCCTGAAAAGAACCTTTGTGGAACTAATAGTAACAGCAAGTCTTTAAAATTATCCTCACTGCCTGACACACTGCTTCCTGCCTGTCCCTATACAAATTGGCAAAAAAGAGTAGGCTGGAACGATTAGCTGGAACAGCTCTTTTGTGGACCTGATAGTAACAGCTAATGATGATGATGATGATGATGATGATGAAGAAAGACTAATCTGGCTGAGCTGTCCCTAAAATAGCAGCATACAGCGCTCTGTCCCTTTATCTAAACTGACAAAAGAAACTCAGGCTGCTGACCTAACACCTATACCAGTCCTGAAAAGAACTTTTGTGTACCAAATAGCTAGCGTTTTCTCTGTCCCTACTCCACACAGGATCCTTTCCCTACAGTGACAGAAGAAAGAATGTAAAATGGCCACCGGATCGGGTGTATTTATAGGTTAGGGGGAATGTCCAAGTGTCCATGAGCTGTCATGTCTCAATTGGTTGTCCTGTAACACATGATAAACGTGTCACGAAAGGTTAAAGTTCTTGTATACATTAAACACGTAAGTCCGCCGGGGCGAACGACGGAAAAAGGCGTTCGAACCCGCGGACGGCGAAAGTCGGAAATTCGCCGCGAAACGACCGCCGGGCGAACCGTTCGGCCATCACTACTGGTGGCATTAGCAGAAGCTCCTGAGGCCATACAGCCAAGCTTGGAGTGGTTTGATGTAAAGTTTTCCGCTACAGTGATAAGAAAAGGGCCTGAAATGTAGCAATATGCGATTATAAACCATGGACTGCAGAATGAAATTGAATCTTTAACTTTGAATATTTTTTTTCATTTTTCAAGTAACAAGACAATGTTATAGAAAGTACATTCAATGAACAACATAACCTATAAATGTAATATTAAGCATAAGTGTCTGAATGTCCTTCCATCAGGATATACAAAGGTACAGAACCTCAAAACTTTAAACTGAGAAATAAAGTATATTTGGTGGAAATATTGGTGAGTTTGACAAGGTGAACTAACATAGAAGGATATAATTCGTTAGTGGCCAGGTAGTGAGATATGTTTCCAATTCTTTAGGGATTAGTTATGTAGAATCCCAACGAGCCACTTAGACCTGTGTTACTGGGAAGGGTTGTAGCACAAGGAAAAGGTATAGCGTAGGAACCAAAGGAGGGGGATAGGGAAGGAGAGGGGAAAGGGGAGAAAAAAAAGGGAGGGGGGGGGTTCCCTTGCGCTCCTTTCCGTGAGTATTAACAACATGGAATTATATGTACTACCAAGCCATCCTGTACTTCTAAAGCCCCGTACACACGGTTGGATTTTCCGACGGAAAATATTCGATGGGATCCTTTTGTCAGAAATTCCGACCGTGTGTGGGCTCCATCGGACATTTTCCATCGTAATTTCTGTCGCACAAAATTTGAGATCTGGTTCTCAAATTTTCCGACAACAAGATCTGTTTGCGTAAATTCCGATCGTGTGTACGCAGTTCCGACGCACAAAGTGCCACGCATGCTCGGAACCAAGCAGAAGAGCCGCACTGGCTATTGAACTTCATTTTTCTTGTCGTACGTGTTGTACATCTCCATGTACTTGATGTTCGCAATTTCCGACCAACTTTGTGTGACCGTGTGTAGGCAAGACAAGTTTGAGCCAACATCCCAAGGATTTTGTTGTTGGAACGTCCAATCAATGTCCGATTGTGTGTACGGGGCATAAGGATGCAGTGAGAAGGGGGAAAACGGACATCTTGTTACACCCACCGGAGTTTTGCATTTTACATTTATTTTTAACTTTCATTATTATTTTTTATTCTTCATGTAACAAAACAATGTTATAGAAAGTACATTCAATGAACAACATAACCTATAAATGTAATATTAAGCATAAGTGTCTGAATGTCCTTCCATCAGGATATGCAAAGATACAACACCTCAAAACTTTAAACTGAGAAATAAAGTATATTTGGTGGAAATATTGATGAGTTTGACAAGGTGAACTAACATAGAAGGATATAATTCGTTAGTGGCCAGGTAGTGAGATATGTTTCCAATTCTTTAGGGATTAACTATGTAGAATCCCAACGAGCCACTTAGACCTGTGTTACTGGGAATGGTTATAGCACAAGGAAAAGGTATAGCGTAGGAACCAAAGGAAGGGGATAGGGAAGGAGAGGGGAATGGGGAGGAAAAAAAAGGGGGGTTCCCTTGTGCTCCTTTCCGTGGGTATTAACAACATGGAATTATATGTACTATCAAGTCAGCCTGTACTTCTAAAGCCCCGTACACACGGTCGGATTTTCCGACGGAAAATGTTCGATGGGAGCCTTTTGTCGGAAATTCCAACCGTGTGTAGGCTCCATCGGACATTTTCCATCGTAATTTCTGTTGCACAAAATTTGAGATCTGGTTCTCAAATTTTCTGACAACAAGATCCATTGGCGTAAATTCCAATCGTGTGTACACAGTTCCGACTCACAAAGTGCCACACATGCTCGTAATCAAGCAGAAGAGCCGCACTGGCTATTAAACTTCATTTTTCTCGGCTCGTCGTACGTGTTGTATGTCACCACGTTCTTGACGTTCGCAATTTCCCACCAACTTTGTGTAACCGTGTGTAGGCAAGAAAAGTTTGAGCCAACATCCGCCGGGAAAAAATCCCATGGATTTTGTTGTTGGAATGTCCGATCAATGCCCGATCGTGTGTACTGGGCATAAGGATGCAGTGAGAAGGGGAAAAACGGACATCTTGTTACACCCACCAGAGTTTTGCATTTTACACTTATTTTTAACTTTCATTATTTTTTTTTATTCTTCATGTAACAAAACAATGTTATAGAAAGTACATTCAATGAACAACATAACCTATAAATGTAAGATTAAGCATAAGTGTCTGAATGTCCTTCCATCAGGATATGCAAAGATACAACACCTCAAAACTTTAAACTGAGAAATAAAGTATATTTGGTGGAAATATTGGTGAGTTTGACAAGGTGAACTAACATAGAAGGATATAATTCGTTAGTGGCCAGGTAGTGAGATATGTTTCCAATTCTTTAGGGATTAACTATGTAGAATCCCAACGAGCCACTTAGACCTGTGTTACTGGGAATGGTTATAGCACAAGGAAAAGGTATAGCGTAGGAACCAAAGAAAGGGGACAGGAAAGGGGAAGGGAAAGGAGAGGAAAAATAAAAGGGGGGGGGGGAAGGAGGGGGTTCCCTTGTGCTCCTTTCCGTAAGTATTAACAACATGAAGTTATATGTACTATCAAGTCATAGATTATGTATATGATTAGTTTCATTGATTTATTTTTAGGGACTCCTTGAAATTGAATCTTTAAATGGCAATCATGATACTGTTTGGAGACTTGTGGTTCTAGTAACAGAAGCCTCGTATCATCATCTCTGAAATTCACCGGAGTTAATAAATATCACTTCACCTTCTTTGCTCTTTCATTTTTTAATGAGCCGTGCAACACTCACAGTTTCTGATGGGGTGTTCGTGCGGGTCCGGAATTCGCTGGCAGGGGAAGTGTGGAGATTCCTACCATGGGTGTGAAATATGAACAACCCAATGGAAAACTCCAGGATACCTAGTGAGTCACACGAACTCTAAGCATCTTCCCTTCCCGTGCCCTAGCCATGGATTCCCCAAGGGTCACAGCCTCACCTGGAAATGTCTGAACCTGCGTTGTTATGTGTGTGATAATATTACATTTGGAAGTGGAAGACTTGCACTAATATACATCCACCCTGCAATCCAGACATGGAATACATTCCAGAAGTGACTGAGCAAATGGAGTTGAAAAAGGCATTACAACTGACTGTAAGAAGCATTCACTTCAATAGCACATTCATTTATGATGGACCCTCTTAAAGTGGAACTAAAATGTATCTGAGCACCACAAACTAAAAATACTATTTAATTAATTTTTAATATTCAAAGTAAACTCCCCCATCCACCCATGACTCCATGCTTTATTTTGCTGAGAAATCAATGTGAAAATCATCCTGAGTAAGGACAGATGCTTCATGTAGCATTTAATTTCAGGAATCTATCTGCCTTTAGCTAAGGCATGCAGGCAGGAGGGTGTGCTTTTCTGAGAAAGCCCCTCCTCCAGATGAAAAGAAAAATGCCCATCAAGATCACCTGAGATGTATGACATCATTTTAACCTAAGCTATCCCTTCTACAGTCTATCATGAATGCCGCTGCCAGACTCATCCACCTTACCAACCATTTAGTGTCCGCCACCCCTCTCTGCCAATCCCTCCACTGGCATCCCATTGCCCAACAAATAAAATTCAAAACACTAATGATTACATACAAAGCCATTTACAATTCTGCCCCAAGCTACATCACCAATCTTATCTCCAAATATCACCCAAGCCGTCCTCTCCGCTCTTCCCAAGACCTTCTGCTCTATAGCTCCCTTGTCTCCTCCTCCCATGCTCGCCTCCAGGACTTCTCCAGGGCCTCTCCCATCCTCTGGAACTTCCTACCCCAGTCTGTCCGGTTATCTCCTACTCAGTCCACTTTTAGGCGATCCCTGAAAACTCATCTCTTCAGGGAGACCTATCCTGCCTCCAGCTAACAACTAAATCTTCTACTTTCCTTATCAGTTCATCCTTCCCAGTCAGCTTGTTTCACCAGCCCCTCCCTCTTAGATTGTAAACTCACAGGAGCAGTGCCCTCCTAACCTACTTGTCCTGAATTTGTATTTTGTATTACTGTTACTGTTTTTGTATTGTCTCCCTTTATCTTGTAAAGCACTGCACAAACTGTTGGCGATATATAAATCCTGTATAATAATAATAATAATAGCTAGAAACCAGGAAGAAAACCAGAAACCAGTACAAATAAAAATGCATAAGGTTATAAAATAGTTCATGCTGATTGAGAAAGTTTAGTTCTGTTTTAAACCGTTACCATGCAGCTGATCTTTTCTCCATTACTGGCTCTGTGTGGTAGCGGCCATCTTGGTAGAAGCAGGGCTTTGCCTCCCCATGTCAGAGCCTCCAGAAAGGAGAACAGTGAGCTGCACAGTAGTAATTTCATAACCAAATCTCACTCCAAATCTCTTGATCATCACAATTATTTCATCCAAGTTTCAGTGTTGGGTCTTACTCTCTGTGTGCAACTGGTAGTTTCCTGCCACCACTGGTGCCACAGCCAATCACAAATTGGGCACTCTCTTAAAGAGGAAGTAAACCCTGATGGGTTTATTTCCTCTTTGATTCTCTGCAAAGGTAAAGCATAATGGACTACTATGCATCGCATAGTAGTCCATTATGTGTCACTTACCTGACACAGGAGCCAGCGAAGTCACCGCTGTCCCCTGTAGTTCTGAGCGTCCATCTTCTCGGTGGGTCTCGCTGCTCCGGCGCTGTGATTTGCCGGAGCATCAATGACGTCACTCCCGCACATGCACATGGGAGCCAACACTTGCGGCATGTCGCAGCGATCTGCGGCTTACCCAGTGCGCCTGCGCGCTGCTATCTATGGCGCATGCGCCGTAGACAGCGGTGGCTGTCTTCAGGTAAATATCTCCTGAACCGTATAGGTTTAGGAGATATTCCTTGGACCTACAGGTAAGCCTTAATCTAGTCTTACCTGTAGGTCAAAGTGGTTTGTAAGGGTTTATAACCACTTTAAAGGGCTAGTGTGCCTTACATTGGCAGTCTGATCCCCTGTCCTTATAGTATTGCTTCTGTGTTCCTTGTTTTCCCAATGTCGCCTGTATCTCCAGGGGTCCTTGTATAATTATTTCTGTAACTAGTTCCTGTGTATCCCAGCAATTCCCAGTGTAACCAGTCCCTGTGTATCCCAGAAATTCCCAGTGTAACTAGCTCCTGTGTATCCCAGTAATTCCCAGGATAACCAGCTACTGTGTATCCCAGCAGTTCCCAGTGTAACCAGCCCCTGTGTATCCCAGTAATTCCCAGTGTAACCAGCTCCTATGTATCCTGACAATTCCCAGTACAACCAGTCCCTGTGTATCTCAGAAATTCTCAGTGTAACCAGCTTCTGTGTATCCAGACAATTCCCAGTGTAACCAGCCCCTGCGTATCTCAACAATTCCCAGTGTAACCTGGATGTATACAATAAAGTAAGTGGTTTGTTACCATATTGGTATAAATAAAAAGAAAAAGGAATGTCACATAGAGTCGACCCATCACCACAGTATAGAAGTATATTGTGGAGCATATTATCAAGGTGAACAGAGTGAAAAAAATAAGGTGTCCATATAGTGAAAATAGGAAAGAGGAGATGAGATAATATTATAGAGGAATAAAAACAAAACAAACAAAAAACATTTCCTAGTGTAACCAACACCTGTGTATCCCACCAATTCCCAGTGTAACCAGCACCTGTGTATCCCAGAAATTTCTGGTATAACCAGTCCATGTGTATCTCAGCAATTCTCAGTATAACCAGCTCCTGTGTATCCTGAAAATTCCCAGTGTAACCAGCCCGTGTATCCTGACAATTTCCAGTGTAACTAGCACCTATGTATCACAGCAATTCCCAGTGTAACCAGCCCCTGTGCATCTCAGTAATACCCAGTGTACCCAGACCCTGTGTATCTCAGCAATTCCCAGTGTAACCAGCCCCTGTGTATCCCAGCAATTCCCAGTGTAACCAGCCCCTGTTTCTCTCAGCAATTCTCTGTGTAATTACCAGCATCTGTATATTCCAGCAATTCACAGTGTAACCAGACCCTGTGTATCCTGACATTTCTCAGTGTAACCAGCACCTGTGTATCCTAGAAATTCCTAGTGTAACCAGTCCCTGTGTATCGCAACAATTAGTGGAGAGATTGTAGCTGAAGGGCCGAGATCTACTGTTTATGTATTATTTGAAGGAACAGATAATCCGCTTTGTTTTTCCACTCCACAGGCTGTCTCCAATTTGATCCATAGGAAGACCAGAGAAAAGTGGTTACATGCTGGACAGAATGATGGAAGAACGCAAGAGCTGTGGAGAGCAAGGCCTTTGATGTATTACAAGCCTGGACTTGTTTCTAAGAACTTTAGAATGAACTTTCTAATTAACGTTTAGCTAAAGACTGAAACACCTTCTCAGTGACAGAAATACGAAAGGGGTTGCATTCAAGGAAAATTAATGTATGAGTTTTCTTAGTAATGAAGTGATTTTCCGTGTGGAGTCTGACAGAAAAAATAAATAAAAAATCAAGGGCGGAATGTGTTGCATTTGATATAAAATATGATTTTATATAAAAAGCAACACATTGAAAGACTGGAACAGCATTCTGTTGGATACAATGTGAATGTAGATATCATTGTTGTATTCAGTTGACAGTTTGAACAGTCTATTGTAAAGTAAACAGGTAAAAGTTTCTCTCAAAATGAAAGCTACAGAGATGTCTGTTAGTCGGGTTGTTATGGTAAATAACTTGACATATAAAAAAAGGGCTCCATAAGGCATTATCACGAAGAAACTTGCATCCTGCCGTAGGACCAGAAGAGGAAGAATCTGTACCAGCCAAGAAGAAGGTGCCTGATCACCAGAAGCCTTGTTATCAATGGAGATCATGAGCAAACAGTAACCAGAGTTAAGTAACTTTTAAGCATAATTCTACTGTTACAGACCATAGTTTCTGCTTATTTGTTAGGCATCTTGCTACAGATATCTGTCAATCTTGATTTGTATTCCTAATATTGTAATAGATTTGTATGCACACTAAAAGCACATTTAAACAATGCAGAGGACTTGGCTTCCTTTCTTATACCGCAACGTAACCTAGCTAGATAGACGCAAGCAAAACAGTATCCCAGCAATTCCCAGTGTAACCAGTCCCTGTGTATCCCAGAAATTTCCAGTGTAACCAGCACCTGTGTATCCTGGAAATGTACAGTGTAATCAGCCCCCGAGTATCCGATTCCCAGCAATTATTCCCAGTGTAACCAGCATCTGTGTACTCCAGCAATTCCCAGTATAACCAGCCCCGGTTTATCCCAGAAATCCCAGTTTAACCAGCACTTGTGTATCCCAGAAATTCCCACTTTAACCAGCACCCCGTGCCACTCTGTATCCCAACAATTCCCAGTGTAAGCAGCACCTGTGTATTCCAGCAATTCCCAGTGTAACCAGCCCCTGTGTATCCAAACAATTCTCAGTGTTACAAGCCTCTGTGTGTCCCAACAATTCCCTGTGTAACCAGTGCCTGTGTAACCCAGCAATTCCCAGTGTAACCAGCACCTGTGTATCCTGAAAATTCCCAGTGTAACCGATCCCTGCGTATCCTGGCATTTCCCATTGTAACCAGCGCCTGTGTATCCCAGCACTTCCCAGTGTAAACATTCCCATGTATCCCAGTAATTCAGTGTAACCAGTCCCTGCGTATCCCAGCAATTTCCAGTGTAACTAGTCCCTGCGTATCCCAGCAATTTCCAGTGTAACCAGTCCCTTGTGTAGTCCACTGTAACCAGCATCTGTATATCCCATTAATTCCCAGTGTTACCAGCTCCTGTTGAATCCAGAGATTTCCAGTGTTCCCAGTGTCCTTCCAGCCTGCATCCTGCTCCTATGACCCTGTGCATCCCAGCCAGCATCCAGTCTTCCTTCAACACTGTGACTACCTGCGTATTCTAGCCAGCATCCTGCTCCTCAGTACCTCTGTGATTCCCTGGGTGTACCAGCCAGCAACCTGCTCCTCAACACATGTGTCCTCCTAGTCTGCTTCCTCCTCCATGCACACCTGTCAGCTTGGGCTGTGTTACCTGCTGACCAGTGCAGACAAGCCTCTCTGCGTCTGCACAGAGAGGTGCAGGATCTGTAGGAGAGGTTCTGTTCTCTTCTCTGCTGCGGACTGCTGAGACGAGGGGGGGTTTGCAGAGACAAGCCTCTCTGCATCTGCACAGAAAGGTGCAGGGTGTGTAGGAGGGGTTCTGTCCTCTTCTCTGCTGCGGACTGCTGAGACGAGGGGGTTGCAGAGACAAGCCTCTCTGCATCTGCACAGAGAGGTGCAGGATCTGTAGGAGGGGTTCTGTCCTCTTCTCTGCTGCGGACTGCTGAGACGAGGGGGGGGGGGGGGGGTTTCAGAGACAAGCCTCTCTGCATCTGCACAGAGAGGTGCAGAATCTATAGGAGAGGTTCTGTTCTCTTCTCTGCTGCGGACTGCTGAGACGAGGGGGGGGGGGGTTGCAGAGACAAGCCTCTCTGCATCTGCACAGAGAGGTGCAGGGTCTGTAGGAGGGGTTCTGTCCCCTTCTCTGCTGTGGACTGCTGAGATGAGGGGGGGGGGGGGGGGGGGTTTCAGAGACAAGCCTCTCTGCATCTGCACAGAGAGGTGCAGGATCTGTAGGAGAGGTTCTGTTCTCTTCTCTGCTGCGGACTGCTGAGACGAGAGGGGGTTTGCAGAGACAAGCCTCTCTGCATCTGCACAGAGAGGTGCAGGGTCTGTAGGAGGGGTTCTGTCCTCTTCTCTGCTGCGGACTGCTGAGACGGGGGGGGGGGGGGGGGGTTGCAGAGACAAGCCTCTCTGCATTTGCACAGAGAGGTGCAGGATCTGTAGGAGGGGTTCTGTCCTCTTCTCTGCTGCGGACTGCTGAGACGAGGGGGGGGGGGGGTTACAGAGACAAGCCTCTCTGCATCTGTACAGAGAGGTGCAGGATCTGTAGGAGGGGTTCTGTCCTCTTCTCTGCTGCGGACTGCTGAGACGAGGGGCGAGTTTGCAGAGACAAGCCTCTCTGCATCTGCACAGAGAGGTGCAGGATCTGTAGGAGGGGTTCTGTCCTCCTCTCTGCTGTGGATTGCTGAGCTGGGTGGAGGGTGCAGAGGCGAGGGGTTGCCGCAGCTGCAGGAGAGGTGCAATGGCCATATGAATTGGCCTGGGGGACCGCATTTGGCCCACGGGCCTTGTGTTTGACACATTTGCCCTAGACTGATCTTTGAGCCATATGAAGAATGCTGAAAATGCTGTGTACCTGGCTGTGTATGCTGTGCATGGGCGAAACAAGTACCGGCGGCTCCTGAGAGGGTAATGCAACAAACTGAAAGTGTATGCCGTGACCCGAGATCTCCTATAATAGAGTCTGTAATGTGATGTCAGGGAAAGGTATTTCCTTGTTCTCTGCACTGATCAACACTAGAAGGGTGTGACGCTTGGAACTCCCTCTTCAGTCTGATAATAAATGATAATCAGGGTGAACATTGTTTTTTGACGATATGACAGAATCAGGCTCAGAGTTATGTCCTAGGGAATGCCTAGAGGATTAAAGGGGATTTCCTGGTTCAGCAACAATGTGACACTAGCTGGAGGATTGTGTGATAACACAGAGCCGATCCTCCAACATTTCCATCAGAAGCAAAAGAGAACTCCAGACAAAAAAAAAAATGAACTTAAGTATATTTCTCAAAAGGCACAAAGGCTATGCCTTTGCAAACCCGGATATGACCTTGTAAAGTAGGAATGACATCATCACTGTGCTGTACGTAGCCTGTGCAGAGAGCAGAGCTGTGGGAGGGACCAGCAGGCTCCACCCACTACAGAAAACAACAGGAAGGGGCGGAGACAAGTCCAGTCACCCTGTGCAAGGAGAAAGGGGGCAGCAGTGAGCGGTCTTTAATACAGGAAGTCTCACACTGGATAACTGCACAGATCTGGAAGAAATACACAAAGCACCCCGAGATTCAACAAAAATACACATGAATGGATTTTGGCAATATTTGCTTATCCCGGAGTTTTAGTTTAACCACTTGACCTCCAGAAGATTTACCCCCTTCATGACCAGGCCATATTTTGCTTTTTTGGCACTGTGTTCCTTTAACCACTAGCCGACCAGCCGCCGTCATTATACTGCGGCAGGTTGGCTCTCTCCCGCAAATAGCCGTAGCTGTACGTCTGCCCTTTAAACAGCTATAACAAGCGTGCGCTGCATGGCGTGGGGACCCGAGGTCGCAAGGACCGACAGACATGCGTGATCGCTGTCACAAGAGACAAAACGGGGATTTGTATGTGTAAACACACGAATCCCTGTTCTGTCAGGAGAGGAGAGACAGATCGTCTGCTCCTACTAAGTAGGAACAACGATATGTCTCCTCCCCCAGTCAGTCACATCCCCATACAGTTAGGTCCACATGAGGGAACACACATTTAAACACCCATTTAACCCCTTGATCGCCCCCTACTGTTAACCCCTTCCCTGCCAGTGACATCTATACAGTAATCAGTGCATTTTTCTAGCACTGATCGCTGCATAAATGTCAATGATCCCACAAATGTGTCAAAGTGTCCAATCTGTCTGCCGCAAAGTTGCAGTTCCGCTAAAAATCGCAGATCACCGCCAATACTAGTAAAAAAAAATAAAAAATTAATAAAAATGCCATAAATCTTTCCCATAGTTTTTAGACGCTATAACTTTTTCGCAAACCAATCAATATACGCTTATTGCGATTTTTTTATTTATTTTTTACCAAAAGTATGTAGAAGAATATATATTGTCCTAAACTGATGAAGAAATTTGTTTTTTTAAAACCTTTTGGGGGATATTTATTATAGCAAAAAGTAAAAATGATTGTTTTCGATATTAAATATTCAATATTTATTATATATTTTATATAATATAAAATATAACAATAACTATATATATATATATATATATATATATATATATATATATATATATATATATATATATATATATATGTGTATATATGTATATATATATATATATGTATATATATGTATATATATATATATATTTATATATATATATATATATATATATATATTTATTGTTATATTTTATATTATATAAAATATATAATAAATATTGTTTTCAAAATTGTCGCGCTTTTTTGTTTACGGCGCAAAAAGTTGAGGTGGTCAAATACCGCCAAAAGAAAGCTCTATCTGCAGGAAAGAAAGAACGCCAATTTTGTTTGGGTACCACGTCGCACGACCGCGCAATTGTGAGTTAAAGCGACGCAGTGCCGTGTCGCAAAAAATGGCCCGGTCAGGAAGGGGGCAAATCCTTCTGGGGTTGAAGTGGTTAACCCCTTCTGGATCAGGGCTATTTCTGTCATTTGTTGTTTACAAGCTAAAATCAATATTTTTTACTAGAAAGTTACTTTAGAACCCCCAAACATTATATATATATTTTTAGCAAGACTCTGGAGAAGAAAATGGCGGTATGTCACACAGTATTCGCACAGCGGTCTTTCGAATGCAATTTTTTTGAAAAAAAACGAAACAGTAAAGTTAGCCCAATGTTTTTCAATAATGTGAAAGATGATGTTAAGCCAAGTAAATAGATACCTAACATGTCGCGGTTTAAAGTTGCGTACACTTGTGGAATGGCGGCAAACTTTGGTACTTAAAAATCTCCATAGGTGATGTTTTAAATTTTTTTTACGGTTACCAGTTTAGAGTTACGGAGGAGGTCTAGTGCTAGAATTATTGCTCTCGCTCTGATGATTGTAGCAATACCTCGCATGTGTGACTTTAATACCATTTATATTCGCGAGCGCGACTTACATGTGCTTTTTTATTTGGTGCGTGAGCACGCGGGGCTGGGGGCGCTTTAAAAAAAAAAGTTTTTCCTATTTATTTTAGATTTTACACTGTCTCTTTAAAAAAAAAAAAAAATCTGAAATCGGCAACATGGGCACCCCTTCTTTCCTTCTAAAAAACAAAAATAAAAACAGTATTTTTTATGCTGTAAAACATATCCAATAATTATATTTTTTAAAAATCTAATTTCATCATTAACCACTTACAAACTGGAAGATTCGCCCCCTTAATGACCGGGCCATTTTTTGCGATTCGGCACTGCGTCGCTTTAACTGACAATTGCGCAGTCGTGTGACGCGTTGCACCCAGACAAAATTCATGTCTTATTTTTCCACACAAATAGAGCTTTCTTTTGGTGGTATTTGATCACCTCTGCGGTTTTTATTTTTTGAGCTATAAACAAAAAAGACAATTTTGAAAAAAAAAACAATATTGTTTTACTTTTTTGCTATAATAAATATCCCCAAAAATGTTTTTAAAAAACACATTTCTTCATCAGTTTAGGCCAATATATATTCTTCTACATATGTTTGGTAAAAAAATCATAATAAGCCTATATTGATTGGTTTTCAAAAAAGTTATAGCGTCTACAAACTATGGGAAAGATTTATGGCATTTTTAATTTTTTTACTAGAAATGGTGCTGATCTGTGATTTTTAGCGGGACTACGACATAGCGGCGGACAGATCGGACACTTTTGACACATTTTTGGGACCATTGACATTTATACAGCGATCAGTGCTATAAAAATGCACTGATTACTGTGTAAATGTCACTGGCAGGGAAGGGGTTAACACTAGGGGACGATCAAGAAGTTAAGTGTGTTCCCTCGTGAGTGTTTCTTACCGTAGGTGGATGGGACTGACTGGGGGAGGAGACATATCGCTGTTCGCAATTACTACAAACAGCAGATATGTCTCTTCTCCCCTGTCAGAACAGGGATTTGTGTGTTTACAAACACACAAACTATGATCAAAGGTGATCAAAGGGTTACCTGTGTGCCTAGCCAGTGTTTATGTGTGCTGTGTGAGGTGCGTTCACTAAGGGATGTGCTTTGCATGGAACTTTGCGCAATTTGATTGGATTGCTCAAAAGTTATAGCATCTACAAACTATGGGATATATAATGGATTTTTTTTAATACTAATAATGGCGGCAATCAGCAATTAATAATAGCGGGATTGCAATACTGCGGCGGACAATCTGACACTAACTGGGAACCAGAGACACTAATACAGTGATCAGTGCTATGTGAGGCGGTTGGCAAGCCGTTAAATTGGGCTGTAATGGGCCAAAGTGTTCTCTGACTAGACAAGGTGGAGAGTGTGACTTCAGCTCCCCACCTCTCCCAATCAGAGAACGCCTTGTATTCATTCAGAAAATGCAAAGCATTCTCTGAATGGCATCTATGCTGAGCGGCCGACCTCCTGTGTTCAGTAAACATGTGTGCAGCTGCTCGGCGCAGGACCAATAAACAAGTGGATATTACAGGATGTGGTGTATATATAGTGATCTCCAGCTTCCAGAAGCATCAACCAGGTATGGTATATAGAGAGTTACATTGGTCTAATGTAACCACAGTATGTATAATATAGCCATGCTTGCTGCTTTCTGATTTGAGCATACATCATCCAATCATGTGCAAGCAAAAATGCAGTTTTTTTTTACATTTTCCCTGCACAGTATTGGATATTCTTTGCAGCACTTTTATTAAGATCTGGGGGAAAACTCCCTTGCAAAGTGCAACTTCTCTTGCAAAGAAGTAATCCGAATCTCGGGTGGTATGCAAAGTGAGCAGCCTATTTGCTTTTAGTAAATCAACCCCACTATGTGTCATATATAGGCTCTCGGGAGACATAGTTCTAGGTTGGAGCATGTCTAAGGCATTGCCATCTTTAACACTGGGCAAAAGGGGCAGCTGCCCTGGGCCCAGTCATTGTTGTGGGGCCAAAAGCAGCTGCCTCTTGAGCCCGCACTGCCCGCAAATAGTTGATAAGTGAATTTGGGAGGTCCCAAAAAAATGTTTGTCCAGGGTCCAATCGATATTAAAGATGGCCCTGGCAGGGCCGTCTTTAACACAGGGCAAAAGGGGCAGCTGCTTTGGGCCCCATAACAATGACTTTTCCCTGCACATGATTAGGTATTCTTTGCAGCACTTTTATTAAGATCTGGGGGAAAACTCCCTTGCAAAGTGCAACTTCTCTTGCAAAGAAGTAATCCGAATCTTGGGTGGTATGCAAAGTGAGCAGCCTATTTGCTTTTAGTAAATCAACCCCACTATGTGTCATATATAGGCTCTCGGGAGACATAGTTCTAGGTTGGAGCATGTCTAAGGCATTGCCATCTTTAACACAGGGCAAAAGGGGCAGCTGCCCTGGGCCCGGTCATTGTTGTGGAGCCAAAAGCAGCTGCCTCTTGAGCCTGCAAATAGTTGATAAGTGAATTTGGGAGGGCCCAAAAAAATGTTTGTCCAGGGTCCAATTGATATTAAAGATGGCCCTGGCAGGGCTGTCTTTAACACAGGGCAAAAGGGGCAGCTGCTTTGGGCCCCACAACAATGACTTTTCCCTGCACATGATTAGATATTCTTTGCAGCACTTTTACTAAGCATCTGGGGGCAAACTCCCTTGCAACGTGCAACTTCTCTTGCAAAGAAGTAATCCAAATCGTGGGTGGTATAGAATTGAAATCTTGCAAAGTGAGCAGCCTATTTGCTTTTAGTAAATCAACCACAGTATGGGTCATATATAGGCTCTCGGGAGATGTAGTTCTAGGTTGGAGCGTGTCTAAGGCAGGGCCGTCCTTAACACAGGGCAAAAGGGGCAGCTTCCCCAGGCCCAGCCATTGTTGAGGGTCCCAAAGCATCTGCCCCCTGAGCCCTCACTTTCCGCAAATGGTTGATAAGTGAATTCGGGAGGGCCCAAGAAAATGTTTGTCCAGAATCCAATCGATATTAAAGATGGCCCTGGCAGTGTCGTTTTTAACACAGGGGCAAAAGGGGCAGCTGCTTTGGGCCCCACAACAATGACTTTTCCCTGCACAGCATTGGGTATTCTTTGCAGCACTTTTAGTAAGCATCTAGGGGCAAACTCCCTTGCAAAGTGCAACTTCTCTTGCAAAGAAGTAATCCAAATCATGGGTGGTATAGAAGTAAAGTCTTGCAAAGTGAGCAGCCTATTTGCTTTAATAAATCAACCACACTATGGGTCATATATAGGCTCTCAGGAGTAGTGATGGACGAACTTCCGACGGGACGTTTCGCGAACGCAATCCGCGAACGTGCCCAAATTGCGGTTCGTGGCAGACCCCATTCACTTTAATGGCAGGCGAACCTTAAAAACCTTCAGGTCATATTTTCAGCCACAAAATACTTACTAGCTGTGCACACATAGTCCCACAACATGGACACTGACATAACAAAAGTATTAAGTGACTCTGGGATCGACAACGACAAGCATTCTTTTTTTATCTGTGAAAATTTGACAATTGAGGAGTGCATGAAGGCCATGGAGGAGAGGCAAGGTCAGGGCAGGCTATGAAGGGGGTGCAGGAGATGATCAGTGCCACAGTCAGGGCAGCGCAGTCCTGTGCCAGTGTCCCAGTGTGCCAACCTGTGCTTGAGCCCCTCCCTCTGCCCGGCCCTTACCCCCACCTATGCAGGGCTCCACTGCGGTGGTACTCCGGAGGTGGCAGTCCAGTGCTGATCCTCAGCCTTGGTGCTGGCACTGCCTGCTGATTGGCTTCTCCGCTGCTATATCCCTCACTGTCTGAAACCAGCACCGCGATAGAGACTGAGCACTGACACCAGCACCGAGATAGAGAGCACTGACACCAACACCGTGATAGAGAGCACTGACACCAACACCATGATAGAGAGCACTGACACCAGCACCGTGATAGAGAGCACTGACACCAACACCGTGATAGAGAGCACTGAGACCAGCACCGAAATAGAGAGCACTGACACCAGCACCGCGATAGAGAGCACTGACACCAGCACCCTGATAGAGAGCACTGACACCAGCACCCTGATAGAGAGCGCTGACACCAGCACCGAGATAGAGAGCACTGACACCAGCACCGAGATAGAGAGCACTTCTGCAATTTCCCACTTTGGCTCAAGCCTGTTGCTCCTGCCCTACCCCTACCACCCCTGCGGAAGGGCCTGCCTCTTCCTCTGCCTGTCATTTTTTAAATGACCCTGTGACAAAAGTCTCTAGAGAAGTGCAGTATATGTGGAAGAAGGTATATAACACCCCGCTTCAATCTGTCGTTTTGGGGGGCCACTGGTCTATCACACCAGTTTTAATACTTTTTTCTAATTGCGTTTGTCACTCTTTGTAGTATTGCTGCAGAACCGCTCAGCAGTCACAATGCTGCACAGTGGAAATGCACTATACTATGCTTTCTATATTTGAAAGTATTTTATACGTGTATTACACCCCTATATACTGCACACCAAATAGTACACCTATACCAGTCCTTAAAAGGACCTTTGTGGACCTAATAGTAGCTAGCTAGTAGCTAGTGAATTACAGACTGTCCCTGCTCCAAAAACCAAACTGTCCCTACACTGAGAAAAGACAGCTGCAGAATCGGTCAGCAGCACTGCAGTGCACTATAATATGCTTTCTATATTTGAAAGAAAGTATATTATAAGTGTATTACAACCCTATATACTGTACACCTATACCAGTCCTTAAAAGGACTTTTGTGGACCTAATAGTAATAGCTAGTGATTAGGCTGACTGTCCCTGCTCCACACAGCGTCCTTTCCCTACACTGACAAAAGACAGAATGTAAAATGGCCACCAGATCAGGTCTATTTATAAGGTAGGGGGTATGTCCAATTGTCCATGTGCTGAAATGTCTCAATTGGCTGTCCTGTACTCCATGATGGATGTGTCATGTGTCAAAGTTCTTCACAATGTAAACTAATATGTCCACCGCGAACAGCGTCAGAAGTCTGCCGGTTTGGCGAATTGCGAACGAGCAAAGTTCGCGGCGAACTGACCGCCGGGCGAACCGCAAGGCCATCTCTACTCGGGAGATGTAGTTCTAAGGCAGGGCCATCTTTAACACAGGGCAAAAGAGGTGGCTGCCCCAGGCCCAGTCATTGTTGCAGGGCCCAAAATGTTTGTCCAGGGTCCAATCGATATTAAAGATGGCCCTGACAGTGCCGTCTTTAACACAGGGCAAAAGGGGCAGCTGCTTTGGGCCCCACAACAATGACTTTTCCCTACACATGACTGGGTATTCTTTGCAGCACTTTTACTAAGCATCTGGGGGCAAACTCCCTTGCAAAGTGCAACTTCTCTTACAAAGAAGTAATCCAAATCACAGATGGTATAGAAGTAAAGTCTTGCAAAGTGAGCAGCCTATTTGCTTTTAGTAAATCAACCACACTATGGGTCATATATAGGCTCTTGGGAGATGTAGTTCTAGGGGGGAGCGTGCCTAAGGCAGGGCCGTCTTTAACACAGGGCAAAAGAGGCAACTGCCCCAGGCCCAGTCATTGTTGTGGGGCCCAAAGTAGCTGCCCCCTGAGCCCTCACTTCCCACAAATAGTTGATAAGTGAATTTGGGAGGGCCCAAGAAAATGTTTGTCCAGGGTCCAATCGATATTAAAGATGGCCCTGGCAGGGATATCTTTAACACAGTGCAAAAGGGGCAGCTGCCCTGGGCCCAAAGCAGGCCCCTTGAGCCCGCACTGCCCTCAAATAGTTGATAAGTGAATTTGGGAGGACCCAAGAAAATGTTTGTCCAGGGTCCAATCAATATTAAAGATGGCCCTGGCCTAAGGGCAACCTGTTGAACCATTTTCTCCCAACAGCTGCCTTTGCAAAATGGTCTTTTCAGCTTTACCATGGACCCATCCCCCAACCTCCTCCACAAGTCGCTGTTATCGCCATCAATTTCTCAACCACGCATTATATTGCTAACTGAAATATTGCTGCAAAGCGAGGCCCCTTTTACTAGGGTGTCTTTAAAATAGTGCATGCCGTATGTCAGATATATCCTGAGCGATCGTTTTTCATAGCAGTCATTGATTTATAGTCCGCCATGTAATGGACTCGGCTGACTACACCTAAGGTAAAATTCCCTTGTTCTACTTTATACATAGCCAAGGGTGAATGTCATTACATCCTGCTTTTCCACACTCGTGGGCAGGTTGTGGCGTGCGGTGTCAGCACGCGGAATGAAAAAGCCATTTCTATTTGGAAATGTTACGTTCAAAATGCTCCGGTCACAATAAGTGTAAAGTTGGATTTATTCTGCTGCTGTGTCAATAATACAAATTCTCTTCTATGTGATATTCATTGTATATAAATTCTGACGGGTCTTTTAGTCCCTCTAGTGGTGAAAAGTGATATAACCAGTAGGAGATGATTAAAGTATTCTTATTCTGTTACTTTGTATCTTTTTCAAACGCTGCTGAATTTAGAGCCCATCTACACTGGCTTCAACTTAAGCGCCTACCGCCTTCAACATGCTTCTTTGATGTGCTTTTGATACTTCTGTGGTGCTTCAGTGATCCGTTTTTGAAGCTTGGCAAATGCACTGTGTGTGCTGCTTTCCTATTTGTTTTAAAGGGGCCCAGTAAAACCCTGACTCAGTAGTACCACCCACTCAGCAGATCCCCAGATATTTACTATCCCTGTTCAGCAGATTCTCAGCTCATTAGTACCCCCGTTCAGCAGATCCCCAGCTTATTAGTACCCTCTATCAGCAGATCCCCTGCTCATTAGAAACCCTCAGCTCTGCTGATGCCCCACTCAGTAGTAACCCTCAGCTCTCCTGATGCCTCGCTGAGTAGTAACCCCCAGCTCTGTTGATCTCCCGTTCAGTCCTAACCTCCAGCTCTGCTGATCCCCCGCTCAATAGTAACCCCTGGATCTGCTGATCCTCCACTCAGTAGTACCCCCGGATCTGCTGAGCCTACACTCAGTAGTAGCCTCAAGCTCTGCTGATCCCCTGCTCAGTAGTAACCCCCAGATCTGCTGATCCTCCACTCAGTAGTAACCTCCAGCTCTGCTGATCCCCTGCTCAGTAGTAACCCCCAGATCTGCTGATCCTCCACTTAGTAGTAACCCCCCAGATCTGCTGATCCTTCACTCAGTAGTAACCTCCAGCTCTGCTGATCCCCTGCTCAGTAGTAACCCCTGGATCTGCTGATCCTCCACTCAGTAGTAACCCTTTGATCTGCTGATCCTCCACTCAGTAGTAACCTCCAGCTCTGCTGATACCCCACTCAGTAGTACCCCCAGATTTGCTGATTTCCCCTACCCCTGCTTCGTAGTAACCCCCCCTGCTCTGCTGATCCCCGGCTTAGTAGAAAACCCCCAGCTCTGCTGATCCCTTGCTCAGTAGAAAACCCCCAGCTCTGCTGACCCCCTGCTCAGTAGCAACCCCCAGATCCCCAGCTTATTAGTACCCTCAATCAGCAGATCCCTTGCTCAGTAGTACTCCCAGCTCTGCTGATCCCCCACTCAGTACAAAACCCACAGCTCTCCTGATCCCTCGCTCAGTAGTACCCCCAGCATTGCTGATCCCCTGTTCAGTAGTAACCTCCAGCTCTGCTGATCACCCACTCAGTAGTAACCCCCAGCTCTGCTAATCCTCTGGTTTGCTGATCCTCCTCTGCCTCCGGCTTCCTGCTCACCTCCTACTGCATTGCTCCCATGCTGGGCACCACATGTGACATAGTTACATACTGTAGTTAGTCTGGTTGAAAAAAAAAGACACAAGTGTCATTGAGTTCAACTAAAAAAAGGGGGAAACAAAAAAAAAGGAAACAATTTTTTTTTTACAATCCTATATACACAATTCCATACCCCCAGTTGATCCAGAGGAAGGCAAAAAACCCAGC
Organism: Lithobates pipiens; assembly: GCF_037356315.1. NCBI lineage: Eukaryota > Metazoa > Chordata > Amphibia > Anura > Ranidae > Lithobates > Lithobates pipiens. The sequence goes on along the minus strand of NW_027507903.1, from coordinate 14,215,909 downwards.
AAAGCATCTGCTAGTTTCTCCTGCTCCGGTCCCCCAGCTCTGGCGACCCTCTGCTCAGTAGTAACCCCCAGCTCTGCTGATCCCCCGCTCAGTAGAAAATCCACAGCTCTCCCAATCTCCCAATCTCTCGCTCAGTAGTACCCCCAGCTTTGCTGATCCTCCACTCAGTAGTAGCCCCCAGTTCTGCTGATCCCCCGCTCAGTAGAAAACCCACAGCTCTCCTGATTCCTCACTCAGTAGTACCCCCAGCTCTGCTGATCCCCCACTCAGTCATAACCCCCAGCTCTGTTGATCTCCCACTCAGTAATAACCCCCAGCTCTGTTGATCCTCTGGTTTGCTGATCCTCCAGTTTGCTGACCTTCTTCTTCCTGATCTCCTCCCGCTGTATTACTCTCATGCTGCACACCACATGTGATATAGCTGCATACTGTAGTTAGTCTGGTTGAAAAAAAAAGAAACAAGTCCATCTAGTTCATCCAAAAAAAAAAAAGGGGGGGGGGGAACAAACATTTTTTTACAATCCTATATACACAATCCCATACCCACAGTTGATCCAGAGGAAGGCAAAAAAACCCCAGCAAAGAATCTACTAGTTTCTCCAGCCCCGCTCCCCCAGCTCTGCTGATCCTCTGTCACTCAGTCCTCTCTCTCCAGTCCTGTTCACCTTCTCCCATGTTGTGCACCATGCGTGCTGTCCGCTAGTTGCTCTGCTCCACTCCGGACCCCGCTCACCTTCCTGCTGCTTCATGCTGCACCCCAGATGTGACATTTGCTCCAGACACTCTCAGAATATTTAGATGAACCGGAAGTGATTGCTGATGACGTCTTTCTGGTTCCCTTGTTGGTTTCTAAGTGGATCCTGGGATATCTCATACCTGCAATACCTCCAAAGCAAAGCTAACCCTAAATAAAAGCCCCTCAAAAGCTGCAGGTGCTGTAAGCGAGTTTTGTAGTAGACTTCTATGGAGGCTTTGGAGACACTTTGAAGCACCAATAAAGGGACATGGGGGATCATTTTTGAAGCAAAGCAAATGTAACGTGTGACAGGACTGTAAGGTCACCATTTTATTTAATGACAGACTCTTTGCTTGGCATTCAAAGTGCTTTAAAAAAAAAATGTGTGTCCAATGCCACATTTTGAAACAAGTGTAAAACGAGCCCCAAAGGAGAAGTTTGAGGTTCATGGAAAAATAAAATATGTATATATACATAATAATATAATATATTATAATTATATATATTATTTATATATATATACCGTATATATATATATATATATATATATATATATATATATATATATATATATATACACACACAGTGCCTTGCGAAAGTATTCGGCCCCCTTGAACTTTTCAACCTTTTGCCACATTTCAGGCTTCAAACATAAAGATATTACATTTTTATTTTTTGTGAAGAATCACCAACAAGTGGGACACAATTGTGAAGTGGAACGAAATCTATTGGATATTTTAAACTTTTTTAACAAATAAAAAACTGAAAAGTGGTGCGTGCAAAATTATTCGGCCCCTTTACTTTCAGTGCAGCAAACTCACTCCAGAAGTTCAGCGAGGATCTCTGAATGATCCAATGTTGTCCTAAATGACTGATGGTGATAAATAGAATCCACCTGTGTGTAATCAAGTCTCTGTATAAATGCACCTGCTCTGTGATAGTCTCAGGATTCTGTTAAAAACGCAGAGAGTATCATGAAGACCAAGGAACACACCAGGCAGGTCCGTAATACTGTTGTGGAGAAGTTTAAAGCCAGATTTGGATACAAAAAGATTTCCCAAGCTTTAAACATCCCAAGGAGCACTGTGCAAGCGATCATTTTGAAATGGAAGGAGTATCAGACCACTGCAAATCTACCAAGACCTGGCCATCCCTCTAAACTTTCAGCTCAGACAAGGAGAAGACTGATCAGAGATGCAGCCAAGAGGCCCATGATCACTCTGGATGAACTGCAGAGAACTACAGCTGAGGTGGGAGAGTCTGTCCATAGGACAACAATCAGTCGTACACTGCACAAATCTGGCCTTTATGGAAGAGTGGCAAGAAGAAAGCCATTTCTCAAAGATATCCATAAAAAGTCTCGTCTAAATTTTGCCACAAGCCACCTCGGAGACACACCAAACATGTGGAAGAAGGTGCTCTGGTCAGATGAAACCAAAATCCAACTTTTTGCCCACAATGCAAAACGATATGTTTGGCGTAAAAGCAACACAGCTCATCACCCTCAACACACCATCCCCACTGTCACACATGGTGGTGGCAGCATCATGGTTTGGGCCTGCTTTTCTTCAGCAGGGACAGGGAAGATGGTTAAAATTGAGGGGAAGATGGATGCAGCCAAATACAGGACCATTCTGGATGAAAACCTGTTGGAGTCTGCAAAAGACCTGAAACTGGGACGGAGATTTATCTTCCAACAAGACAATGATCCCAAATATACAGCAAAATCTACAAAGGAATGGTTCACAAATAAACGTATCCAGGTGTTAGAATGGCCAAGTCAAAGTCCAGACCTGAATCCAATCGAGAATCTGTGGAAAGAGCTGAAAACTGCTGTTCACAAACGCTCTCCATCCAACCTCACTGAGCTCGAGCTGTTTTGCAAGGAAGAATGGGCAAGAATTTCAGTCTCTCGATGTGCAAAACTGATAGAGACATACCCCAAGCGACTTGCAGCTGTAATCGCAGCAAAAGGTGGCTCTACAAAGTATTAACGCAAGGGGACCGAATAATTTTGCACGCCCCACTTTTCATTTTTTTATTAGTTAAAAAGTTTCAAAAATCCAATAGATTTCGTTCCACTTCACAATTGTGTCCCACTTGTTGGCGATTCTTCACAAAAAATAAAAATTTTATATCTTTATGTTTGAAGCCTGAAATGTGGCAAAAGGTTGAAAAGTTCAAGGGGGCCGAATACTTTCGCAAGGCACTGTATATATATATGCATACTCACCTCCATGCTGTAGCTGTCCAATGCTGGATCTAAGACCAGCTTAATGCCCTGTACACACGATCGGACATTCCGACCACAAAATCCATCAGATTTTTTTCCCCGATGGATTTTGTCCGAAACTGGTGTTGCATACACACTGTCGGATAAAGTTGTCAGAAAATCTGATCGTTCGGAGAGCGGTGACGTTCGTTGCGTACAACAGGACTACGTAGAGGCTAGTAGCCAATAGCTTTGGTCTCATAATTTGATCTGAGCATGCATGGCACTTTGTCTGTCGGAATTCTCTACAAACGATTGGAAAAAGTCCAATCGGATTTTTTTGGCGGAAAATTTTAGATCCTGCTCTCAAATTTTTTCCGTCTGAATTTCCGACAGAAAAAGTCAGATAGAGCACAAACACGATCGGATTTTCCGACAACATAATCCGATCGGACCCTTTCCATCTGAATTTCCGACCATGTGTACAGGGCATAACACTTCAAATGCTGCATCTCGATGCGCTTTCTGAAAGTGTGGCGAAAGATGCAGCATACAGGACTTATGGTGCGATTTCCGAAAAAGCACCAAAATCACGCAACCTAATAGAAAGTCTATGGGACCGTGGATAAAACACCAGAAAACTGTGACTGCACCCACACTGTGGCCAAACTGCAATGCAGTTGTGTGAAGCCGGTCTGAAAAAGGAGCAGTTACGCTCTGAAACTTGTAGCCAAACTTCCCATGGTGTGACGTCACTTCCGGTCCGACGCAGCCCAGGGTGGCTCCAGGATTTCCGGTTTTGTTTCTGGTGCCCTACACAGCTCCTTGGAAAGAAGTGAAAGGAAAGGAGCGCCCAGGATCCAGTAGATGTAGGTATGAAGGTGTTCTATTTGAAGTTTCGGCAATAAAATGAGGCTGTTTGACGCCAGCCTTCGGACATCTATTGGTCCGATTGATGTGCCAAAGGCACCCTCCAAAAGGATCATTCTTTAACCGCTTCACCCCCGGAAGATTTTACCCCCTTCCTGACTGCGGTTGCTGTAGCGCGACGTTGCACCCAAACAAAATTGATGTCCTTTTTTTCCCACAAATAGAGCTTTCTTTTGTTGGTATTTGATCACCTCTGCCGTTTTTATTTTTTGTGCTATAAACAAAAAAGATCGACAATTTGGGAAAAAAAACACATTATTTTTTAATTTTTGCTATAATAAATATCCCCCTAAAAAATATTTAAAAAAAAAACGATTTTTTTCCTCAGTGTAGACCAATATATATTCTTCTACATATTTTTGGTAAAAAAAAAAAAACGCAATAAGCCTATATTGAGTGGCTTGCGCAAAAGTTATGGCGTCTACAAAATAGGGGATAGACAGTCTGTCACTTCTCCCCTCAGAGAACCGGAAACTGTGTGTTTACACACACAGATCCCGATTCTCAGCGTGCCCCGAGCGATCGTGGGAGCCCTTCTCCGTGGGCGAGCAGGGGCGAGCGCGCCCCTAGTGGCCACAGGGCGAAGCGGCATTACATAACGTTGTTTCTCCCAGCCATGTCATTCTGCCGCAGTACAACTGCGTCGGCTGGTCGGCAAGTGGTTAGTTACTTTCATTAGCAGCCCTGATGAAGGGGGGAGTCCTTAGTCCCCCGAAACATGTTGGCCTAATTTTATTACTGAAACTTCAAATCAAACACCTTTATACCTACATTTACTGGATACCGGGTGCTCCTTTACTTGAACTTCTTTCCTAGCATACGCAGAGTCAACCACAAGGCCTTTCCCCTGAGGTAGCAGCCCAGACCCCAACAGGGCTCAACACCACCTTTTCCTCTAACTGAGCACGAACCTCTGGAAACCAACTCTTCCCATCTGCGCGCACCCTACATAACCTACAGCAGTGACTTTTCGAGTCAGTTCAGCGCGATCTACACCTCTTCTTCTAAGTTACACGGCCCTTGACAGCGGCATCTGTTTCCTGAAGACACACTGAGGCTCAACAGCAAACTGCACTGGGTGGAACACATGCTCTTGTCCTTATGCATCTTGTGAGTTGCCACTTGTGATTTTTAATAAAGTATTTTCCTATATACGGCACTTAGTTGGTGCCCCCTGCTGTTTCTTATATATATATATATATTTTTAGTGCTTTTTGCATTTTGCCGATTTGCTCTACAGAACGCGTTCCATAGGAAACCATTTTAAATGGACTGCAGTGCAAATCTGCAAAATGCAAAAAGCACTAAAACTGCATAGGTGTGAATCCAGCCTTAGGCTCGATTCACATCTATGCATGTTGCTTTTGAGCATATTTGCAGTGCTAATTGTGGTGCTTGTCGCGTTTTTGGACACGCGTTTTTACCGCAAATTTGCCGAAAATGAAAAAAAAAATGAAAAAAACCCACAAAACGCAAATCGCGTCAAAATCGCCATTGACTTCTATTACATGCAAAACGCTGCATTTTGCATGAAAAAAAGTCCCCGACCCTTTACAAAAATGCAGAGGCACAAAAATGCATTGATGTGAACATGTTCCATAGGAACCCATGTTAAAAAATTTCCCTGCATTTCTGCAAAATGCATCAAAAAACGCGTTAGTGTGAGTCAAGCCTTAATGTGACCTATAAACTGTACAGCTCAGTTGAAAAACAAACTGAAATCTTTTACGTGGAGGGAAAAAAAAAAAAAATTAAAATAATATGGTTGCATAAGTGTTCACACCCTTAAACTAATACTTTGTTGAAGCACCTTTTGATTTTATTACCACACTCAGTCTTTTTGGGTATGAGTCTACCAGCATGGCACATCTTGACTTGGTAATATTTGCCCGCTCTTCTTACCAAAAACACTCCAAATCTGTTGGATTGTGAGGGCATCTCCTGTGCACAGCCCTCCTCAGATCACCCTACAGATTTTCAATCGGATTCAGGTCTGAGCTCTGGCTGGGCCATTCCAAAACTTTAATCTTCTTCTGGTGAAGCCGTTCCTTTGTTGAATTGGATGTATGCTTCGGGTCGTTGTCATGCTGAAAGGTAAAGTTCCTCTTCATGTTCAGCTTTCTAGCAGAAGCCTGGAGGTTTTGTGCCAATATTGACTGGTATATGGAACTGTTCATTATTCCCTCTACTTTGACTAAGGCCCCTGTTCCAGCTGGAGAAAAACAGCCCCAAACCATGATGCTGCCACCACCATGCTTCACGGTGGGTATGGTGTAGTTTTGGTGATGTGCAGTGTTGTTTTTGCACCAAACATATCTTTTGGAATTATGGCCAAAAAGTTTAACTTTGGTTTCATCAGACCAGAACACATTTTCCCACATGCTTTTGGGAGACTTCAGATGGGTTTTTGCAATATTTAGCCGGGTTTGGATGTTTTTCTATGTAAGAAAGGGCTTCCGTCTTGCCCCTCTACCCCATAGCCCAGACATATGAAGAATACAGGAAATGGTTGTCACATGTACCACACAGCCAGTACTTGCCAGATATTCCTGCAGCTCCTTTAATGTTGCTGTAGGCCTCTTGGCCGCCTCCCTGACCAGTTTTCGTCTCGTCTTTTCATCAATTTTGGAGGGATGTCCAGTTCTTGGTAATGTCTCTGTTGTGCCAGGTTTTCTCCATTTGATGATGACTGTCTTCACTGTGTTCCATGTTATATATAATGCCTTGGAAATTCTTTTGCACCCTTCTCCTGACTGATACCTTTTAACAATGAGATCCCTTCGATGCTTTGGAAGCTCTCTGCGGACCATGGATTTTGCTGTAGGATGTGACTGAGAAAATGTCAGGAAAGACATTTATTTGGGGTTAATCAAAGTTTAAATGATGGCAGATGTGTACTGACTCCTATTTAACATAAGTTTGAATGTGATGGCTTAATTCTGAACACAACTCTACATCCCCAGTTATAAGAGGGTGTGCACACTTATGCAACCACATTATTTTATTTTTTTTATTTTTACTTCTCCCCCCAAAAAGATTTCAGTTTCTTTTTCAACTGAGTTGTACAGTTTATAGGTCACTGTAAAGGTGGAAAAAGTTCTGCAAGGACTTATCTTTGTCCAAACACAGAAACCTGACATTTTAACAGGGGTGTGTAGACTTTTTATATCCACTGTGTATATAAAGCAGTACAACTTGTCCTGTTGTACTAGGCCCAGGCCCTATAAGCTAAACAGGGGGGCCCAGGTAGACATGTGCAATTCATTTCTTCCGAGTCAATTCTTTGATAGTCTAGACCAGTGTTTCTCAATTCCAGTCCTCGTGGCCCACTAACAGGTCATGTTTTCAGGCTTTCCATTATTTTGCACAGGTGATTTGATCAGTTTCACTGACTTAGTAATTACCCCAGCTGTTTCATCTGAGGGAAATGCTGAAAACATGACCTGTTAGTGGGCCATGAGGACTGGAATTGAGAAACACTGGTCTAGACTAACACTTCTACCAAATTCATATCACCCACAGTGTTCTTCATCAGTCTCTGGAAAGTAGCAGGGGCCCCTGTTAATCCCTGTTACATTCGGTCAAACTCCAAAAACCCTAGAGGGCTGATGAAGGTCGTCTTTTCTTGGTTATCTGGATGCATGGGAATCTGGTAATATTCACTCTTTAAGTCCAGTACACTGAATCATTTGGCCCCTGATAAGCATTGTAGGCCTTCTTCTATGCGAGGGGTTGTGCATTGATCTGGGATAGTTCTTCGGTTCAAGGTTTGGTAGTCAATGCACATCCGAAGGGACCCGTTCTTCTTCCTCACTACGACGATTGGTGAGGCATAGGGGCTCCTGGACTCCTTAATGACCCCTGATCTCTTCAATTTAATACATTAAAAACCTATACCCGATAACATAATGGAATATAATACATACACATAAAATATTATATATCATATTTGTCTTACAGAACTTCCCTGATGGTCAATTGACCACCGGTGATCTAGTCATGGATACCTTGTTTCCCCTGTTTGGTCTAGAACCTACAACCCTGTGTGCATTAGTGTGGCCCCCTGAGCTCCCGTGATGGACACTTTTTGGATGGCCTGTTGGTTGTCAGCTCTTAGTGCTAATTGTGGTAGCCGGTTTTGTGAGAAACTCTAACCAATCCTTGATTTTTGCCCTCTTTTGGGCTTAATCTTTTGCTTTAGGACTATAGTGAATACAGTGGTACTTATGCATACTCATATGTTATTTATAGATGGATGGTTGCTCCTGATGAGTGATAGTTCACGAAACGCGTGGAGCATGCTGTGCGGCAACCCCAACGACTGACTTTTAATATTTTAAATACTATGTACTCTACTGTTTTTGTTTTGATTGCTGTATGCTTTAATGTAATTTTGCTGAAGCAACTGTTTCAATGTAACGCTTTGACCTACTTGCAACATGGTTATAACTGTGATTAGATGCCCTAATAAAGTGCTCTTTTAAAATGTGCATTTACCTTTGGTTTATGGATCAATGTATTCACACCTAGGACATAATCACTGCGCCAACTGTTGGGAACACACCTCATACAAAGTCCCAAACTTTTTTCCTTATTTTGCCCACGCCATAGGGATGGAGGCGCATGTCTATGTGCGCCTCACTCAAAGTCCCAACCTTTTCCCCATTTAGTATGATCTCTTCAATTCAGCCAGCTGCTCCTGAAGATCCTCTAGATCACACAAGGGGATTCGCTTGGCCTTTCTCGAAAAGGCTTACCTTCTGTCACGTACCTGGTTAGAGAGCCCTCGACGTGCAGGGAACGGCGCCTCGTAAGCCTCCGGCTCTCGAGCCCCTGGTGATGGGACAGGGGTTCAGGAGCCCGGAGGACACAAGTGCCTGGCCGGATAGCAGATAGCGGGTACAGCCGGAACAGATGGTAGACTGGGACGGCAGGTGCAACCGGCGCTGGATGTCAGTCAAGGATTGCTGAACAGCTGGGCACAAGTGGACCGGCAAGGTGGTAGAAGCAACGGGTGCCGGACTACAGGCAGACAGGCGTAGTCAATCAGGCTGGGTCGGCAACTATCTGGCAGCGGAGGTACAGAAGCGGCAGGCAGAAGCGTAGTCAGTCAGGCTGGGTCGGCAACAATCTGGCAGCGGAGGTACAGAAGCGGAAGGCAGAAGCGTAGTCAATCAGGCAAAAGGTCAAAGGCAGGCGGAAAACAGGCAGAGTCCAGGAACAGGTCGGGTATAATATCAGGAACACGATCACAAACAAACAGCAGAAGTCTCAGGAACGCTGTAGACCGAACAGCACCGAGGAGCAGGAGCTGTGGCCTTAAATAGTCTATTGGGCGCCAGGATTGGTCGTACGGCCCGTTTGCGTACCCCCGCGGGTGGCCGTGGTTACGCTCGTGACCCCGCGCACGTCCGTACGGTGCGAACGCCCACTTGTGTCGGCGTGCGCCTGCGAACGTCTGTTGGAAACTGCGTGCACCCGCGCGTGTTTGTTCGCGCCAACCCGCGTCCGAGGGCGTCGGGGATCCCTTCGTAGAGGAACCCTGCAGGTACGTCTCTTCTGTACGGTCGGGGTAGCGGAACGACCGTGACATTGCCCCCCCCCAAGGGGCAACCTCCGGGTGCCCAACTGTGTTATCCTATCTGGATGTGACCTCTTGAAGGCTTGGATTAGTTTTGCAGCATGCAGGTTGGACTCTGGTTCCCACGAATTCTCCTCAGGGCCATAGCCCTTCCATTTAACCAAGAACTGGATCTGGTTCCGTCTCTTCCTGCAGTCCAGAATGGACTCGACCTCGTACTCCAGTTCCCCATCAATTGTCACAGGCTCAGGAGGGTTGGTATTCCGGTCAACAAAGGGATCAGGAACCGCAGGCTTCAGCAGCGAGACATGAAAGACCGGGTGTATCCGAAACGACTCCGGGAGTTTCAGCTCAACGGCCACGTCATTTCGTTTCCTTATGATGGGAAATGGGCCCACAAACTTCGGGCCCAGCTTCTTGGACGGGCAGGCTAGCTTCAAATTTAGTGTAGACAACCAGACCTGGTCCCCGACCTGGAGGTCAAGTTCCCCTCTTCTCCTCTTGTCAAAGGCCTCTTTATAGCATTTCTGGGTCTTCGCCAGGGTCTCTTGAAGAAACTTGTTGTTGTTCAAAAAAAAATTAAGGTCCTCCAGGACTGCAGGTACAGAACATTCGGGGAGACTACTGGACAAAAAGGACGGATGGAAACCAAAATTTGCGAAAAATGGTGACTGTTTAGTGGCAGAATGAGTAGAATTATTATAAGCAAACTCTGCAAGCGGTAAAAGTGATGCCCAATCATCCTGAGAGAAGGAGGAGAAACAACGCAGGTATTGCTCCAACGTCTGGTTGGTTCGCTCGGTCTGGCCATTGGTTTGAGGGTGGTAGGCCGAAGAGAGACGAAGCTCAATTTTCAGAGCTTCACAGAGAGCTTTCCAGAACCTGGACGTAAACTGTACTCCTCTGTCAGAGGTAATGTCAGCAGGAACACCGTGAAGCCTTACTACTTCCTTAATAAAGGCCCTGGCCGTTTCTGTGGCCGACGGGGTCCCCCTCATAGGTATGAAGTGGGCCATCTTGGTAAACCTGTCTACCACTACCAGGACAGAGGAGAAGCCTTCAGAGAGGGGCAGATCCACTATAAAGTCCATAGATATCATCTTCCATGGTCTGTCCGGGATGGGTAATGGTCTCAACAAGCCCCAAGCCCCTAATTTGCTACCTTTATTCCTGATGCAGGTGGTGCATGCCTCCACATATTCCCTGCAATGCTTCTTCATCTGGGGCCACCAAAACGTGCGCTGGAGCAAGTCCGTGGTCTTGAACACCCCAAAGTGACCGGCCAGTGGATGGTCGTGACAGGAACTGAGGACCGCCGTACGTATCTCTTGGGGGACGAAGATTCTGTCCTGATGCCAGAGAAGGCCGTCCTTCGCGGTTAAGGAGATGTCCGGTGGGATGGCTGGATCGCTGGAAGCCTGTTTAATTTGGGATAGGAGACTTTCCTGGAGCAGAAGGAAGTTTCCTGGATGGTGTCGGGGGTAGGAGGTTCCACAGCTTCGTTGTACATCCGGGAAAGAGCATCAGGCTTCACATTCTTTGACCCGGGCCGGTACGTGATGTGGAACACAAATCTAGAAAAGAAAAGTGCCCACCGGGCCTGTCGAGGTTTCAGTCGCTTGGCTGCTTTCAAGTATTCGAGATTTTTGTGGTCGGTGTAGACCAGGATTGGATGAGAAGCGCCTTCAAGGAGATAGCGCCATTCCTCCAATGCTGCCTTGATTGCTAGGAGCTCTCGGTCACCGACATCATAGTTGCGCTCGGCTTCCGAGAGTTTGCGGGAGAAGAAAGCCACCGGGTACAGAAGTGACTTAGGTCCCTGTCTCTGGGAAAGTACTGCCCCAACGGCCACTTCCGAAGCATCCACCTCCAGGATATAAGGCAGCGAAGCGTCGGGGTGTTTTAGGATTGAGGCAGAGACAAACAGGTTTTTCAGGGTTTCGAAGGCCTCCTGAGCCCTAGGGGTCCACTGAAATTTCTGGTTCTGTTTGGTTAGTTCAGTGATGGGGGAAATAATGGAAGAAAATCCCCTGATGAATTTCCTGTAAAAGTTCGCGAATCCCACGAAGTGTTGGACCCCTTTTTTGTCCGAGGGAGCGGGCCAGTCTACGATAGCTGAAATCTTCTGGGGGTCCATTTCTATGCCGTTTACAGAAATGATCAAGCCCAGGAATTGGATGCTTTGCTGTTCGAAAACGCACTTTTCCGGCTTGGCGTAAAGGCCATGGAGGCGGAGACGGGCTAGGACACTCTTCACATGCTCCCGGTGTTCAGCTAAAGAGGAAGAGAAGATCAAAATGTCATCGAGATATATAACAACAAACAAATCAAGGTACTCTCTAAAGACATCGTTGACAAAGTGTTGAAATGTAGTGGGAGCGTTACAAAGTCCAAAGGGCATAACTCGGTATTCGTAATGTCCGAAGCGGGTACGGAAGGCGGTCTTCCATTCGTCGCCTTTACGAATGCGAATGAGGTTGTAGGCGCCCTGTAAGTCCAACTTGGAGAACACCTTGGCCGACCCCAGTCTCTGAAATAATTCGGGCACTAACGGTAGGGGATAACGGTTCTTAATTGTGACTTTGTTGAGTGCTCGGTAGTCCACACAGGGCCGTAAGGAATGGTCTTTCTTCTGAACAAAGAAAATCCCTGCGCCTGCTGGGGAAGTGGATGGTCGTATGAAGCCCTTCTTCAGATTGTCGTCCAGGTAAGTTTTCAAAGCACCCAGCTCGGTTTCAGATAAGGGGAAGATCCTCCCGAACGGAATCTCTGCTCCAGGGAGTAGGTCAATAGGGCAATCGTATTGTCTGTGGGGAGGTAAAGTCTCTGCGCCCTTTTTACTGAACACATCTAAAAACTGGTGGTAAGCTTCGGGCACAGCCTGTCGGAGCTCGGTGACTGTCTCCATGCAGAGCAGAGAAGAAGAGGCAGGATCCGTATTGGTGGCTGGGAAGCAGTTTTGATGACAATACGCAGATGGGAATTCTACTTCTCCAGTAAACCAGTTAATCAGAGGGTTGTGGGCCTTCAACCAGGGCATGCCCAGGATCACGGGAAACAGGGGGGATTTGATGATGTCCAGACTCAGGAATTCCTGGTGAGCTCCGGCAATGGTGACAAAAAGCGGGGACGTCTCCTGGGTAACAGGTCCGGATTTAAGGGAGGAGCCGTCGGCCAGAAAGATTGAAAGTCCCTTTACCCTAGGCCGAAGAGGAATGTTGTTTCTCAGGGCAAAAGACAAGTCCATGAAGCCGCTGCAAGCTCCAGAGTCTATGATGGCGTCAACGCGGAGAGTCTCTCCGGAAAACTGTAGGAGAAGAGGTACAACCAGGTGAGAGGTGGTATTGGTGCTGGGCAGAGTGGAAGGAGAGGCAGAAGGTGCAAGAAGGCACTTACGTGACTTGGCGGGGCAGGTGCGAACATAATGTCCAGATTCCCCACAATAAAGGCAAAGGTTGCCAGTCCTTCGGCGTTGGCGCTCCTCGGGCGTCAAGGAGGGGCGAAGTAGACCCAATTGCATAGGCTCCGGAGGATCCAGAGAAGGTGGAGCAGGAAGGACCGGAGGGTTGGGACTTGGAACCCGTGGCATCATCCAGACTGGGCGAGAAGTGGAAGTTGAGCGTTCTAGACGGCGCTCTCTCAAACGCCTGTCAATCTGAATCGAGAGGTCGATGAGGGCTTCGAGGGTTTCAGGGATTCCCACGCGAGCCAGTTCATCCTTCAATGCTTCCGAAAGTCCCATGCGGAACTGGTAGCGGAGGGCTGAGTTATTCCACTCTGTGTCGGCACTCCAACGCCTGAACTCAGACACATAGTCCTCTACTGGCCTGCGACCCTGTTGGAGTACATGCAAAGCTGCTTCTGCAGTGGCGGCAAGTTGCGGGTCCTCATACAGTCGGGACATGGCTTGGAAGAAAGCGTTCAAAGAGTCCAAAGAGGGGTCCTTTCGTTCGAGGAGACGATGTGCCCAGGCCTGAGGTTCGTCGGTTAATAGAGAAATGACGAACCCCACCTTTGTCGCCTCAAGAGAAAAAGTCCGGGGTTGGAGAGCAAAAAAGAGCTCGCAGGAGTTCCGGAAGGCCCTGAACTTATTCCGGTTACCGGAGAAGCGATCTGGTGTAGGTACCCTTGGTTCTGGCGGCATCATGACCACTGACGGTGGGCCTGGAGACCCAGAGGCAGCCGGGGCTGCGGCAGATAGGGCCTGGACCCGTTCCTCCAAACGTCCGTAGCCTTCTTGTAGGCTTTTCACGGCCTGGGTAAGGCCGGCTAGATGATGACAGAGTTCATCCATGGGAGATGCTCCCTGCGAGGGCTCAGACATCTGGCTGTTCGGTACTGTCACGTACCTGGTTAGAGAGCCCTCGACGTGCAGGGAACGGCGCCTCGTAAGCCTCCGGCTCTCGAGCCCCTGGTGATGGGACAGGGGTTCAGGAGCCCGGAGGACACAAGTGCCTGGCCGGATAGCAGATAGCGGGTACAGCCGGAACAGATGGTAGACTGGGACGGCAGGTGCAACCGGCGCTGGATGTCAGTCAAGGATTGCTGAACAGCTGGGCACAAGTGGACCGGCAAGGTGGTAGAAGCAACGGGTGCCGGACTACAGGCAGACAGGCGTAGTCAATCAGGCTGGGTCGGCAACTATCTGGCAGCGGAGGTACAGAAGCGGCAGGCAGAAGCGTAGTCAGTCAGGCTGGGTCGGCAACAATCTGGCAGCGGAGGTACAGAAGCGGAAGGCAGAAGCGTAGTCAATCAGGCAAAAGGTCAAAGGCAGGCGGAAAACAGGCAGAGTCCAGGAACAGGTCGGGTATAATATCAGGAACACGATCACAAACAAACAGCAGAAGTCTCAGGAACGCTGTAGACCGAACAGCACCGAGGAGCAGGAGCTGTGGCCTTAAATAGTCTATTGGGCGCCAGGATTGGTCGTACGGCCCGTTTGCGTACCCCCGCGGGTGGCCGTGGTTACGCTCGTGACCCCGCGCACGTCCGTACGGTGCGAACGCCCGCTTGTGTCGGCACGCGCCTGCGAACGTCTGTTGGAAACTGCGTGCACCCGCGCGTGTTTGTTCGCGCCAACCCGCGTCCGAGGGCGTCGGGGATCCCTTCGTAGAGGAACCCTGCAGGTACGTCTCTTCTGTACGGTCGGGGTAGCGGAACGACCGTGACACCTTCGTTTAGTCAAATTCGATGTTGGGCACTCCTGGCACAGCCCACATCAAAGTCGTTCTTTGAGAACATTTTCTCCCATCGAGCTGTGATCCTCTCCTCCTGTGCAAGAGGGTAAATTTGGGCAGTGGACAGTGACTCCTCTTTCATCTCCCTTCTAAACTACCTCATCTCCCACCACTGGGGTGGCAGCACTCACTTTTCCGATCACCATTAGGTGCTTTGAGCTGATTGGGTGCCTAGTGATGTCCCTCACGCTGACGGGAATTCATCCCCCATGTCTTAGCAAGGCCTGATTGGGTACTGGATCAGCTTCCACCACCATGTAAGGGCCCGGCTGGTCCATGACAGCTTGACCATGGCTTTTAGACAGGCACTCTCACCAGGCAGCAAAGCCTTCTCTTGTAACACTCACTGGAATGCCTGCCTCAGCTGAGGATGAATCTTCCCTCCACAGCCAGAGGAGTGAGTACTCTCCTTAAAAGGTTGGTGTTGGTGCCTATCAATAAGGAATTTTGGCCTGCCCCAGGACGTCGGGGACAGACATCAGCCAGCATATCGAAAGTCTCTGGTTTTCCTGCCATGGCCAGATCAAAGGTTTTCTTGATTGGTATGTATCTGTCATATGGTCACTTCTGGGTCCCTTTGCCCCATATGTCTAACTCCTCGAGCTTGTACAAAGGGATATGCTTCAGGTACTTGTGGTAAAAGTCTTGATACAGCAATATCACCTGAACTCCAGTATCCAGTATCCAGTAGGGCCTTTGTGTATAGATGCCCTCTACTTGTACCGAGACTATGGGGAAGGGGCCCACTAAGTTCTTTGGTAGGTTTCTCACAGGTGGCTCATCCACGTTTCAAACTCATCTTCCACCACAGGAGTCGGCATTTGCCCTGAGAAGAACCTGAGTCTTCAATAGCTCTGGTTGGCATTACCAGACCCATTCTTCACTAAATTATCAACTAGTTGCCTCTTATCCATATAGAAAGAGAGAGGGGGAGCACTGGCCCCTTGAGAGTTGGCTCCCATGGGTACGGGACCCTTTTCTTGAGTTCTGTTCGAGGGCTGCCTCTCAGTCTGTTCTCCCCCCACTTTGAGTGGGAACACTTCAGCAATCACCCCTTCATCCAGATTTACCTCTTCCTTCTGAAAATACATAGTAACCTCTTCTTGCCATTCTAGTAGTACCCTGACTTGATCCAACTCATATGTGGCTTCAGTTTCCACAATGTAGGCCCAATGTCCTGGGACCAGAGCTCTCAGCCACCTTCTGATCTGTTTCTCGGTGTGCTCACTTCTCGAGATCTCCAGAGCAGTGCTCTTCTCTGTTGGAGCTCCCTGACTCCTGCCCTAAGCAACCGCAGCCATCAAAGCGACTTCCCACGTGGATTGTGGCTCTTGTCTAGGTTGGCTAAGGCCAGCTGCAGATAGCATCCTGGACAAGCCCCCAATTGTAGCACGACCCCCGGAGGGGCTGCTTGGAATTACCTGCTCATCTGCACTGCCATGACCTAATGAACATTCCAACCCACCTGACACTCTGGGTTTCCGACATCTTTGCACCACCTTAAAGTAATAATTCAGACAGCTCTGCATTTATGTTCTGATAATGTTTACTAGAACAGTTCAAAGAAGAAATTGTCACAAAGAGGAGGTGATTGATCTGTTGAGTTTTAGGCAAGAGCCCAACTCAGCAAAGGAATTCCTCCGAATAATACAAATAATGATATTTGCAGGTAAACAGTCTATTACAGAGATATGCAATTAGCGGACCTCCAGCTGTTGCAAAACTACAAGTCCCGTCATGCTCTGCCTCTAGGTGTCATTCTTGTGGCTGTCAGAGTCTTGCTATGCCTCATGGGACTTGTAGTTCTGCAACAGCTGGAGGTCCGCTAATTGCATATCCCTGGTCTATTATATACACATATATAGTGGAGTTCTGCTTGCACCTGAAAGGATAACAATGTTAGATGGTTATAGTGACAAACTTCTAAAGAGGAAACTTGGCCAGCCTATAAAGCGTTAATCCTAATAAGAGGTCAGACTTAATGGCAATGGTATAAGGACTCTTGTAGCAGTAATGACTAATGTCCCCGTTCTGTGTCCCCGTTGCAGATCTGATGGTCTTCACCGGCAGTAATAGTAAGTAATAAGGTTTCTTGAAATGGTAGTAAATAAAGCACTGTGTTCAAGATAGATTCAGTAAGGTATTCCCAAGGAAATTATGTCTATGCAAAGTGTCCCAGTGAAACCGTAAGTAAAGGATTTGTAAAGGTGGGCACTTGCCCTCTCACGAACCACCAGGCCGATTTAATTCCCTCCAGACAGCAGCTACTGTATCGGCACGTGTGCAGCGGATCCGCTGTATGGATCTCCGATGCTAAGCTCAGAACACAGGTTGACAGGTGACCAAAGTGGTGATGGATGGATGTCTGACAAACAGCAAGCAGTGTTAGGCGCCTGTCATCCAGGTTGGAGTGTTGTACACCGTGTGTAGGCCGCGACCTCTCTCTCTATGCACGGAGAGGTCCATCTCATGTCAAGCCCAGGTAGAAGAGAGAGTCGGGTGGGGCTTTGGCTTCTTTTATAGTTTCTCCCAGCAAGCTCTCTGATTAGTAGCAAGATCCCTGGGATATGTAGTCCAGGTGCAGAGTTATGTGAAGCAATCAGTCTGTGGAACTACATATCCCACAATCCCTTTAGTTTTGCTCACAGACATGATGTTACTTAATAACACTGGGCACTGGAGGGACATGCGAGGCATAGAAATACCGGAGGATCACTGTACTTTATATATTGTAGTCCACATTGCTACATCGGAAACAGGAGGCAATGACCTTACATTACGTCCAGTTTCCCCAGATGTAAACAGCGCCATTTTTAAAAATGAAAAGCAATTGATCTCACCGATCTTGGCACGATCGAATGCTTTTAAGGGCAGAAGAAGGATCTGGGGTCTTATAGACCCTAGATCTCTCCATAAAGATGGAGGTCTTATAGACCCTAGATCTCTCCATAAAGATGGAGGTCTTATAGACCCTAGAGCTCTCCATAAAGATGGAGGTCTTATAGACCCTAGATCTCTCCATAAAGATGGAGGTCTTATAGACCCTAGATCTCTCCATAAAGATGGAGGTCTTATAGACCCTAGAGCTCTCCATAAAGATGGAGGTCTTATAGACCCTAGATCTCTCCATAAAGATGGAGGTCTTATAGACCCTAGATCTCTCCATAAAGATGGAGGTCTTATAGATCCTAGATCGCTCCATAAAGATGACCTGTCACATGCCTTTCGCTGTCACAAGTGATATTTACATTCCTTCCGGCGGGGGTTCTGAGAAGAGAAGGATCAGGGCTGCTCTGTGCAAAACCATTATACTGAGCGGGTAAGTATAACATATTTATTATTTATTAAAAAAAAAATGAAGGGACTACAATCAATTCATGTATGACCCAGTTGGCAATGCAATATCAGCCTATATATAGGCTATAAATTTACATTTAGATTTACAATAGTTCTCTGTATATTATATAATGGCCTGGAATCCATACTTGTAAGGAAATCATCTTTCTGTCATTTTTGGAGGGCATATTTTTTCTTACTATATCCTGACATCCAGTCTGTGTATATAGGAGGACAGCCATTTGTGCTTAACCAGAACTGAACACTGCTGGCTGTACCCCCTGGGAGTCAGTTTTCCTTTAGCAGACTATCAATCATCATGTGGCCACACCATTAGTGCGTTGCATGTATAGGACCTGACAAAGGGAATTTTACTCCCCCCCCCCCTCCACCTTTATTCTGTTACTGCTGGTATCAGCATTTGTACCTTGTACTTATAATGCTGCACATGAGTATGTCAATATTCCTTATATTTTCTTCTATGTTGTTCTTTATTAGTCTCATTTAACCACTTGCCTACTGGGCACTTTCACCCCCTGCCCAGGCCGATTTTGCATTTGCAGCACTGTACCCAAATTCAATTTTTATCATTTTTTTCACATAAATAAAGCTTGCTTTTGGTGGTATTTAATCACCACTGTGTTTTTTATTTTTTGCTAAACAAACAAAAAAAGACCAAAAATTTAGAAAAATAAACAAAACAATTTTTTTTTCTTAGTTTCTGTTATAAAATTTAGCAAACAGGTATTTTTTCTCTTTCACTGATGTGGCTGCAATGATGGGCACTGATAGGTGGCACTGTTGAGGAGGCACTGATGAGGCTGCACTGATATGTGGCACTAATGGGCACTGGTAGGCGGCACTGATGGGGAATAATAGGTGCCACTGATGGGCATCACCAATGGGCACTGGTAGGCGGCACTGATGGGCACTAATAGGTGCCACTGATTGGCAGCACTAAAGGGCACTGATAGGTGGCACTGATGGCAGCAGTGATGGGCACTAATAGGTGCCACTGATAGGTGGCAGTGATGAGGAAGCACTGATTGCCAGCATTGATTGGCAGCAGTGATGGGCACTGATTGGCAGAACTGATTGGCACTGATTTGCAGCACTGATGGGTACTGATTGACAGCACTGATGGGCACTGATTTGCAGCACTGATGGGTACTGATTGACAGCACTGATTGTCAGAACTGATTGGCACTGATAGGCAGCACTGAATTGATAATTAGGACACTGATTAATGATCAACGAAGCCGCGATAACGTCACTACCGCGCATGCGCACTGGAGCCGCCTCTCGCAGCATATCGCCGTTGACAGCGGCGCTCAGTGCGCCTGCATGCCGCTGTCTACAGCGCATGCGCCGTAGACAGCGGTGCCTGTATTTTGTCACATATCTCCTAAACCGTGTAGGTTTAGGAGATATTTCTTGGACCTACAGGTAAGCCTTAATCTAGGCTTACCTGTAGGTCAAAGTGGTTTGCAAGGGTTTACAACCACTTTAAGATGTTGAAGTCACGTGTTCCGGGTTCGTTCGTGAGGGCATAGCTGCCTGTTCCTGATTCTGGACTGGGGTAGCCCCACGAGGGGTCCCGGTCACGGAGAGTGTGTCGCTTCGCAACATGGTTCAGGTGACTAACTCCAATAGACTCACCTGGTCTGGGGTAAGGATCCGTCTGCTCCCGAGTCTCGGAGCCGGCTTGTCCAAGGCGCAGTAACTGAGGGAGGATTCCAGGCGTCCAGGTGTGCTCTCGGCTTGGAGGGGCACCGCAGCTCGTGCAAGTGACTGGGGGAGGACTCTGCGGAGGAGGGCCTACAAGCTGGCATCCCAAGAAGTGCCTGGTTGCTGAGTTGGGAAGGACACTAATGAATACACCCTTTTCCAGTACTGCCAAGGAGACAGAGAACGTTCCAGGTACTGAGGAAAAGGTTCCTGTTCACTTTCTGTTACCAATTATTCAAGGTCAGAGATTTCACAAGTTCCGGATCAAAGTGCTGACTGCCATAATCTCTGGCTAGAGATTTGTTCAGCTTCGAAACGCCCAGCTGCGTGTGTCTCTGGGTGGTATTAGAGACTTTCTGATGATTAGCAGTTCAAGGTGCCTGAGTTTCTTCACCCTTGCCCTCTGTGTTTGTTGGATGTTACCCCTGCAAATAAAAAACCTAAGGCACTTTTATGGTGTCAGCGTCCAAAGTTGTTGGGTACTAACCCTGGGAACCCCTAGACGTGGAAGAACAAGCCAAGCGGAGGTAACCGGTAAGCCCGCCCTATCAAGGGTTATGGCCGCTACACTGGCAATGACAGGAGCTGAGGTGGCAGAAGCCATCTGCATCATAGCCACAGAGGGACCCTAGATGGCAGAAGCCACCTGCATCCTAGCAACAGACGAAGCCTAGGTGGCAGAAGCTCCCTGCATCCTAGCAACAGAAGGAGCCTAGGTGGCAGAATCCACCTGCATCCTAGCAACAGAAGGAGCCTAGGTGGCAGAATCCACCTGCATCCTAGCAACAGAAGGAGCCTAGGTGGTAGAAGCCACCTGCATCTTAGCAACAGAAGGACCCTAGGAGGTAGAAGCCAACTGCACTCTAGAAACAGAAAGACACTAGGCGGCACAATCCACCTAGGTCCTAGAAACAGTAAGACACTAGGTAGCAGAAGCCACCTGCATCCTAGCAACAAAAAGACCCTAGGTGGCAAAAGCCCCCTGTGACCTAGCAACAAAAGGATACTATGCAGCAGAAACTGCCTGCATCCTAGCAACAGAAGAATCTGCATTTTAGCAAGAGAAGACCATTTTCTGTAACGCTTAATGCATGCAAACATTACTCAAACATTGCTGCAATAATTAATTTGTGTCTTTTTAATATGCCTAGAGTGCAACTTTAAAGTAGTTGGGAACCAGTGTTGGCAACTGCCTGTAAATTTACGTTAAATAGGGCACTTTTATCCTGCCCGTAAAAGTTCGTAAACAGGAGAAAAGTGCACATAAGGAATATACTGTCGCCAATTCAGAACTGTACATGTGCAGTTCCGAAGCTGGCCTGGTGCAGCTCGGGCTGCAGGGGGCAGGTCTGGTGGTTTACGTTTGCATGTGACATCATTGCACACATTGGGCATGAATAAAAGCCACACCCGATGTGCATCTTCCTGCCAGTTGCCATTCCATTCCACACAGGAGCGTGGGGACTGTTTGGTGGCTGCATGGTCCGGGGTGAACATATAATGTTATAGACAATTGCTAATACAGTTACAGTATAAGTATGCAGGCACTATAACTGCTTTCTTAGTTTTAGAAATGATCTTTCTTACTTTTTTATGTTAGGTGACCATGCATCTCTTCTTTCTGTTAGTGGGGGTGGGGTTAAAGTTGTAGTAAATGCTGTTACACTGCTTATCCCTACAGTTAAGCCTACAATAAGGCCTGCCTGTAGGTATTGTGAATATCTCCTAAACTTTCACTGTTGATGTCACCGGTGCATACGCTCTGAAGGTCTGACCTACAGTGCTGGATCTTCAGAGCTGATGTAAAGGGGGATTCAGTATGCGATGCATACTAGCACATTATGACGTTGCCTTGCAGAGAATATTTTTTTTAACCAATTGCGGTTTACTACCGCTTTAAAGGACACTGTATAGACACAAAGTGTGCCTGTATTCCATAGTCTGTTTGCAGCCTGTGCCTAGAGCAGGGGGCTTGTTCAAGAGGCCGGCTGTGATTGGGAGGGGGTGTGTGTTAGAAGCAGGCTGTGATTGATCAGGGGGCTTGGTGGTTAAACAAACTATGCAATATGGACATGCTGTGTATCTGCACAGTGTCCTGTACCTCTGAATGGCCAGCCAAAGGACAAAAACTGACCATGCAGGAGCAAATTAGCTTCTCTGCTTTATGTGGTCAGTTTTGAACAAGGAAAATAGGTGACTGGCATTATCAAATTAAGGAAGATGTACAGTACATATACATGATAGAGACAATTTATTTACAAAACACACATATGTAAAAACATATTAAAAAAAATATTTAGCGTAACATACAAGAAGCAAAGAGGTAATTTTTACACTTGTAGTCGGGGCTGGGAATAGGTGGGGTGGGGAGAGCGAGCGGGCACCTGCCCAGGGCATTGTGTTTGGTTCTGATAGCTGCTGCTGGAGGGAGAGTTATTCTTCCTCCTTCCAGCATACATGGGGCGGAAAAGAGCCAACGCTGATACAGACCTGTCCTCAGTCTCAGCGCAGCACTGTTGAGGAAAGAGGGCAGACTGTGTCCATCTTCCTCTTTCCCCATGTCATATGACTTGTCTCGTGACCGGAGAGAGGAAGGAGGGGCAGTGAGTACCTGGAGCATGTTGACACCTGATGTAAAGGGGAATTCTGTTGAGGACACCTGATGTAAAGGGGACTCTGTTGAGGACATCTGATGTAAAGGGGACTCTGTCGAGGACACCTGATGTAAAGGGGACTCTTTTGAGGACACCTGATGTAAAGGGGACTCTGTTGAGGACACCTGATGTAAAGAGGACTCTGTTGAGGACACCTGATGTAAAGGGGATTCCGTTGAGGACACCTGATGTAAAGGGGATTCTGTTGGGGACACCTGATGTAAAGGGGAACTCTGTTGTGGACACCTGATGTAAAGGATACTTGATGTAATGGGGGACGCTACTGAGGACACCTGATGTGAAGAGGGACTCTACTGGGGACACCTAATTTAAAGGTAGACTGTATTGGGAACACCTGATGTAAAGGGGTATTCTGTTGTGGACACCTGATGTAAAGCGGACTCTGTTGGGGACACTTGATGTAATGGGGGACTCTACTGGGGACACCTGATGTGAAGAGGGACTCTACTTGGGGTACCTGATGTTAAGGGGGACTCTGCTGGGGACACCTAATGTGAAGGGGGACTCTACTGGAGACACCTGACATAAAGGAGAACCCTATTGAGGCCACCTGATGTAAAGTGGGACTTCACCTGGTGGCAGGGAGGGAGAAGCAATTTCTTGTATTAAATCCACCCTGAAGTCCTGTGTGTGGGCTGATCTTGTTTATTTATTGCTCTACACTCACACCTCTGATGAAAGTCAGCACATTACTCTCAGTTCTTTTGGACTTCAGCTTTAAGCATTACTTTTCAAAGTTGGCAAAATTAAGTTGCAAAAAAAAAATAAAAAAATAGCGTTCAATATTTTTGGAATCTTGCAGGCTCCAAAAAAACAGGCAATGAAAAAGATAACTTTTTAAAATATTTACCACAATTTCAATTTCTGTCTTTGAAGTTTTATTGCAGTAATCATGGTGACAACCACTAGATGGTGCTGTACTAAAAAGAAAAGCACCACCAGCTGACATGACAATGATGCAAGAAGGGAATAAGTAACAATGTTTATGTGCAGCTAACTAAGAATATTGTCCTGGTATTAAAAAAATATAATAATCATGAATTTATTTTTAAAAATCTCTCCCAGTGTTTTGCTTATTTACTCTGTGATAAAAATAAATACTTATTGAACTTTTTAGTATGCAGCCAATGCTTTGTGCCTGAAGATTTAGTCCAGGTTCACATCTGTGTGGATGTAGGAATGCACGCCAAACATGGTGCTTTAAAGAAAACGCACGTGGTTGGCATTAATTCTTAATGGCACTCCCATGCACTGAAAAAATGCGGTGCAATTTCCCACATGTGGAATTGCTTGATGCCAAACCACCATGCGTTTTCTGTGCAGCCATGTTTAAAAAAAAAAAAAAAACTTGAGGCCCTATTCACACCTAGCAATTTGAAATCGGAGGCAGAAACAGTGCCATTGCACCCGATTCCAAATTGTGCTAAAATTGCAGAAAAACACCAGACTCACTTTTGGGCGTCATTCATTTTTAATGGCACCCCAAATGCAGTTGCTGGGTGGCAAAAATGCACAGCAAAACACGCTTGTCAAAAAATCACATGAAGCTCCTCACGCAAAAAAAAGTGCATGAGCGTCTTTGGGTGCAACAAGCGTGCATAGAATGGGCTGCCGTATGCCTGACTTGCGGACGTGTATAAATCACACTAAGAAAGAAAGTCGCAAGTGGGAGCGAGCGTTCCCACTACGCAAGATGTGAACGGAGGCCTAAAGTGGAACTTGTGTCAAAATTAAAAAAAAGAAACATTATTCTAAGCCTGTAGTTATTTCTCTATGAAGTCTCATTTCCCCCTTCTTAAAAAGGTAAAAACATAACGACCTAAGCTTCGCTCGGACAGACATGTTTTGAGGGCTCTGTTGTGCCTGTGTGATTTTTTTTGCACACATAAAAAAAAAAAAAAATTAGGCTTTAGGATTACTTAAAGTGGTATTCCACACAAAAAAAAAATGATTAAAATTCCTAAAAAAAAATAAAAAATAAAACATTTGGATTTTTTTTTTTTAAATCACCTCTAAATGGCTGTTGCTAGGGGGTCCCTTGTAGTCTGCCTCCTTCAGTGCCTGGGCTGGTGACATCACTTCCCCTCGGTGCAGGAAGGGCTCAGCTCTGCCCTCTCCCCCCCGTTAGTCATCTGTGACACGTGGCAGGTCCCAGATGACTGCGCGGCCAATCACGGCCACAGCCGCGATTGGCCACGCAGTCATCTGGGACAGCCGGGTGCCCACAGTTGCAATTCCGTCGCCGCCGAGCAGAGGGGGGATGAGCGGGGCTTCGTTCCCCCGCATCGATAGACCCTGGGACAGATAAGTGTCCGATTATTAAAAGTCAGCACAGCTGCAGTATTTGTAGCTGCTGACTTTTAATTTTTTTTTTAAAGGGGAACACCTCTTTAAAAACCCCAAATATTACACAGTATATTTTCTGAAAGCAGAGACCTTTGAGAATAAAATAGTGGTAGTTCCAATTTTGTTTTATATCACATGACATTAGCGTAACCGTTTATGAAATGCACTAATAAATAAACTAACATTTATTTAACCACTTGAGATCCGCGCTATAGCCAAATGACGACTACAGCGCGGATCTCCTTTGCCGGGACTACGTCTATTGACGTCGTCCCGTGCATGAGCGGCCTGCGCGCCCCGTGATCGGCGAGTCCGTGAGACTCGCCTGATCAACGATCCGTGCAAGGGGTCGATCCCGACCCCTTATCACGTGATCAGCTGTCAGCCAATGACAGCTGATCATGTGATATAACGGAGCCGGTAATCGGCTATTATTCCTCCTCGCGCTGACAGCGCGAGGAGAAAAAAAAAAAGCCGATCACCGGCGGCCGTGATCGGGACATCAGTCCCGATCACGGCCAGGCCTGCTTGTGCCCACCTGCCCCCTCCAAGTGCCACAATAATAAAATGTAAGTGCCCCCCGTCAGTGCCACCCAGCAGTGCCCATAGTGCCACCCACGGTGCCACCCAGCAGTGCCCACAGTGCCACCCAGCAGTGCCACCCACAGTGCCCACAATCTGCCTCAAAGGTGCTGCACCCCAGTGCCACTTATCCGTGCCCATCAGTGTCATCTACCAGTGCCCAGCAGTGCCGCCCATCAGTGCCCAGCAGTGCCACCTATCAGAGCCACCTATCAGTGCCACCTATCAGTGCCCATCAGTCCCATCTATCAGTGGTACCTATCAGTGCCCATCCGTGCCACCCATCCGTGCCACCCATCTGTGCCACCCATCCGTGCCATCTTATCTGTGCCCATCTTTGCCCATCAGTGCTGCCTTATCTGTGCCCATCGGTGCCGCCTTATCTGTGCCTATTAGTGCCGCCTTAACTATGCCTATCAGTGCCCACCAGTGCAGCCTATCAGTGCCCACCAATGCAGCCCATCAGTGCCCACCAGTGCAGCCTATCAGTGCCGCCTAATCAGCGCACTTCAATGAAGGAGAAAAATGACCCGTTTGCAAAATTTTATAACAAACTATTAAACATGATTTTTTTTTTTTTTTGCATCTTTTTTTGTTTGTTTAGCAAAAAATAAAACTCCGAGCTGTAACTAAATACCACCAAAAGAAATCTCTATTTGTGGGAAAAAAATGATAAAAATTTCATTTGGGTACAGTGTTGTATGACCGCGCAATTGTCATTCAAAGTGCATCAGCGCTGAAAGCTGAAAATTGGTCTGGGACTGAGGGGGGTTTAAGTGCCCAGTAAGCAAGTGGTTAAAGGCCCCCAAACACGACATATTGCCCATCTTTTTTGGAACAATATAAAAGATAAGGTTGGACTATAGAATGCATGGCTGGCAAGGACGTATGAGGGTTAGTAAGCATTCAGGATCACATTGTCAGCAAATAGGCCGATTTTGTGGTCAGTATTTGCTGCGGGGACACCAGTACTTCATTTTGAAGATCTGATGGATTCCGCAAGAGGTTCCATAACCAAGTTATCCACTTCATCCCCTTCCTGCTCAGGCTCATTTTCGGATTTCAGCGCTGTCATAATTTGAATGACAATTACTCAGTCATGCAACACTGTACCCAAATGCCATTTCTATCATTGTTTTGAGACAGATAGAGCTCTCTTTTGGTGGTATTTCATCACCGCTTTTTTTTTTGCTATACAAATGAAAAAAGCTTGAAGATTTTGAAAAGAAAAGTTTTTCTTTGTTTCTGTTAGAAAATACTGTAAATAAGTAAGTTTTCTCCTTCACTGATGGGCACTGATGAGGAGGCACTAATATGCAGCACTGATGTGCACTGATATGCAGCACTGATGGGAACTGATAGGTGGCACTGATGGGCACTGATAGGTGGCACTGATGGGCACTGATAGGTGGCACTGTTTTGCAGCCTTTATGGCTGGGGTGCCCAACCAGTGGCCCGGGGGCCACATGTGGCCCGCGGAGCCCTCTAATGTGGCCCTTGACCTCCTGCTCTAAGATGGCAGGTTGGCAAGCCCAGATCACAGGTTGCTGTCCCGCCATCCCAGAACAGCAGTTTTGTGAATGAAGCCGCTGGTAGTGGAAGCAAGATGCTGCGGAGCAGAGCCACATAAGCCAATGCTTCCTGTATGGTGCCGCTCCTGTCACAGACGGAGTGATACCAAATGCACTCCACCTAGGACAGCAACAGCCAGCAATACCAGAATGGAAGACGGTTATTAAAGGTACGTTTACTACTAAATTCACAGTATATATGGATATATATATTTTTGCAGTGGTTACTGGGCTGCTTTCAAACTGATCCACAGGTGCAGTGCAGCTGCGGGTTACCTGCATTGAGTCATAGACTTCTGTTATTACCTGCGCATTTGTTGCGCCTTCAGAAAGTGCGCCAAACCTGTAGGCTATAATAGAAGTTTACGGGCAAAGTGCAGCTAACCTGCAGAAAATCCACAGGTTCACTGCGCTGCACCCGCCGTTTGGGCAAATCGCAGTGCATCAGTGTGAAAGCAGCCTAAGGCCCCTTTCACACGATTGGTCTGACCCAATCGGACTTACTATTCACCTCTATGGAGCAGTAGATGTAAACGGACCGTGTCTGTTTACACTTGCCTATCTAAAAAAAATAGAAAGGGATCTGCCCCTTCCATCTGGGATTAGATCAGAGGGCCCATAGAGTAGGCCCGGTCATCCTCCAGCTCCACTTATTGTGGCCCGCGACCAGTTACCAATTCGCTTAAGTGGCCCTCGCTCTTCAAAAGGTTGGCCACCCCTGCTTTATGGGCACTGATAGGTGGCAATGATGGGCACTGATGAGGAGGCACTGAAAGGCATCACTGATGGGCATAGATCGGTATCACAGGTGGGCATCACTAGTGGGCATCGCTGATAGGGCTGCACTGATAATCACTACACTGTTTATCAGTGCATATTCCCTGCTTGTCAGGAGAGCCTCTTATCGGCTCTCCTTTACTCATGCGCTGTCAGTGTGAATAGAGGAATACCGATAACCAGCACTTCCTAGTTACACTGTGATCAGCTGTGATTGGACACAGCTGATCATATGGTAAAGAGCCTATGTCATAGGCTCTTTACTGTGATTGGAGATCTACCGATGAACGGCTTGTTCTGAAGGACAACATATGACGTCCAGTCGGAATGGGAGAGCCACCGCCGGCTGTCATTTTGCTATAGGCCAGGCGGGATGTGGTTAAATATAAGGGGAGAAAGGGGTTCCATTAGTTATTTGAGAAGGGGAGAAGAGAATTTCTGTGACCATAGACTTGAGCCAATGGGGAGGAATCAGAGGCGGCTCTAGGCTTTGTGAGGCCTTAGGCCAAACTTACACATGAGGCCCCAATCTAGCCCATAATGGGGAAAAAAATTCAAGCAATAAAAATGTATGCAAAAAGATGCGTGGATCTAGCATACAGTTCATCAGCAACACTTCCAGGGTACCCTCCTCACCCACCAGACATATGCAGCCAATAAAACATATGAGACCCAGCAAGGTGGCAACCCCTCTAAGAATTAAAGTGTCTTGGGAGAATGGGGAGGGGATGTCACTGAGTCATTCCACATCCACAGAGGAAGTAGAGTGGTGGGATCCCAGCACAGCGGAGGGGGAGGGAGACAGAGGAGGGGAGGGAGTGAAAGAGGGGGTGGAGGGAGGGAGAGAGAGAGAGGGGGGAGGGAGGGAGAGAGAGAGAGGGGGGAGGGAGGGAGGAAGAGAGAGGGGGAGGGGGGAGAGAGAGGGGAGTGGAGAGAGAGGGGGAGGGAGAGGAGAAAGAGAGAGAGAGAAAGAGTGGGAGAGAGAGAGATGGGGGAGGAAAAGAGAGAGAGGGGGGGAGGGAGAGAAAGGGGGAGGGGGTAGGGGGAGAGGGAGAGAGAAAAAGGGGGAGGTGGAGAGAGGGGGAGCAAGAGATTGTGAGTGAGCGGGGGAGGGAGAGTGTGTGCGAGAGAGAGTGAGAGAAAGGGGGTGAATGAGAGGGTGGCCGAGAGGCCCCTGTGAGTGCGAGGCCTTAGGCGACCACCTAATTAGAGAGCCGCCTCTGTGTGGGGGTACATCAACATCTACAATAAGGGTCCAGTACACTGTAGATAAAGAGAATCCCCTGTCATGTAAAAAAAGGAGCTGGGGGATAGTTTAATGGGGGTTCTCCATAATTTATACCAGGCCATTCAGGTCTGGTATGTAACAAAATTACACACACAAAACTATGATTTCTCCCCAAATTCTATACCAGACTCTTCAAGTCTGGAATAAATTTTAAGAGAGCCTCATACAAAAAAAAAGCCTTCCTTATCCCCAATAATCCACACCAGACCTGTATGCAGCCTGCAGTCTCCCAGGTCAGGAAAGGCAGTAGAAGAGTGTGCATTCCTCTGAAACCATCAATTACTGTTTACATTTTTTCGTGGATGAGTAAGGCGTACTCAAGTGGTGACACCTGATAAAACGGGACACTCAGATGGGGACGCCTGATGTACTTTAAGGTGTGCTGTGATGGAAACAGCAGATGTAATGGGATGTATGATATAAGGGGGCACGCTGATGGGAATAACCAATGTAGGGGGACACCCAATGTAAGGGGGTACTCTGATGGGGACACCTGATGTGAGGGGGGACTCTGATGGTGACACCTGATGTAAGGGGGCACTCTGATGGGGACACTTGATAAAAGGGGGAACTTTAATGAGGACGCCCGATATAATGGGGAACTCTGATGGGGACACCTTATGTAAGGGGGGCACTCTTATGGGGACACCTGATATAAGGGGGTGCTCTGATGGGGACACCTCATATAAGGGGGTACTCTGATGGGGACACCTGATATAAGGGGGAACTCTGATGGGGACACCTTATGTAAGGGGGGCACTCTGATGGGGACACCTGATATAAGGAGGTACTCTGGTGGGGACACCTGATGTAAGGGGGCACTCTGATGGGGACACCCGATGTAAGGGGGCACTCTGATGGGGACACCTGATGTAAGGGGGCACCCTGATGGGGGCGTCTAATATAAGAGGGTACTCTGATGGGGATACCGGATATAAGGGGGTACTCTGATGGGGACACCTGATGTAAAGGGGTACTCTGATGGGGTACACCTGATGTAAGGGGGACTCTGATGGGTACACCTGATATAAGGGGGAACTCTGATGGGGACACCTGATATAAGGGGGAACTCTGATAGGGACACTTGATGAAAGAGGCAGTCTGATGGCGACACTTGATGTAAGGGGGCACTCTGATGGGGACAACTGATATAAGGGGGCACTCTGTTGGGAATACCTGATATAAGGGGGTACTCTGATGGGGATACCGGATATAAGGGGGTACTCTGATTGGGACACCTGATGTAAGGGGGACACTCCGATGGGGACACCTGATGTAAAGGGGGACTCTGATGGGGACACCTGATGTAAAGGGGGACTCTGATGGGGACACCTGATATAAGGGGGTACTCTGATGGGGACACCTGATGTAAAGGGGCACTCTGATGGGGACACCTGATATAAGGGGGTACTCAGATGGGGATGCCTGATGTAAAGGGGCACTCTGAGGGGGACACCTGATGTAAGGGGGGACTCTGATGGGGACACTTGATGAAAGGGGCACTCTAATGGGGACACATGATGTAAGGGGGACTCAGAGGGGGACACCAGATGTAAGGGGGCACTCTGATGGGGACACTTGATGAAAGGGGCACTCTAATGGGGACACATGATTTAAGGGGGGACTCAGATGGGAACACCTGATGTAAGGGGACACTCTGATGGGGACACCTGATGTAAGGGGCACACTAAAAATGGACAAAATATAATACTGAAATGCTATGGAAATTGTACATACAGTGACACAAACAAGCAATTGCAACCCCTCTAGGAAGACAATTTTACTGATTGGACCTCCTTGAATTTTAGTTGCGTTCCCCTGGGTGGGAGGGACAGGGAGGGGGCAGGGATTTTGTATCATAATGTGAACCTCTTTTTTAGAAATAGATTGATGGTGCCATATATTAGCTCAAAATATGCACTCACTAAAAATGTACTTGACTTTCTATGTAAAGCTCCTGATTATTGTGTCTGATGGGGGTCATGGGGGTTCCTCTGACTCAATGGTGCGGTACATTCTAGATTATATGGAAAGTGCGAATACATAATGTGAAGACAAATGGACAGCACAATGTATGTGGTCTCCAGCAGTTCATTAGCACAGACTTCAGGAAGAGTATATTACGCCATTGACGGCTCTCTTCTTAAGCAATAAGGAAAGCATTTGCATTGCTTAGCCTCAGGCAATCGTGAACATCCAAATCCATACAGACATAGCGGCCATTGTTTTATATCCCCCATGGGAGACCCCCTACCCATCCAGAGGGGTCATCAGGACTGATTAACACTTAAATCGCTTTGTGATAATGTATGTACTTTCTGATTTTAATATCACATTTGTGTATTTATATGTTTTTATTAAGGTACATATACAGTGCCTTGAAAAAGTATTCATACCCCTTGACATTTTCCACATTTTGTCATGTTACAAACAAAAACGTAAATGTATTTTATTAGGATGCAAATTGGAAAAGGTTTCCCCATGGGGTTTTGTATTGCAGCAAGAAAATCAAAGTGGAGTGTATTTTATTGGGATTTTATGTGATAGACCAACACAAAGTGGCACATAATTGTGAAGCGGAAGGAAAATGATAAATGGTTTTCAAATTTATTTTTACAAATAAATATGTGAAAAGTGTGGCGTGCATTTGTATTCAGTCCCCTTTCCTCTGATACCTCTAACTAAAATCTAGTGGAACTAATTGCCTTCAGAAGTCACCCAATTAGTAAATAGAGTCCACCTGTGTGTAATTTAATCTCAGTATAAATACAGCTGTTCTGTGAAGCCCTCTGAGATTTGTTAGAGAACCTTAGTGAACAAACAGCATCATGAAGGCCATGGAACCCACCAGACAGGTCAGGGATAAAGTTGTGGAAAAGTTTAAAGCAGGGTTAGGTTATAAAAAAAAATATCCCAAGCTTTGAACATCTTACGGAGCTCTGTTTAATCCATCATCCGAAAATGGAAAGAGTATGGCACAACTGCAAACCTACCAAGACATGGCCCTCCACCTAAACTGACCGGCCGGGCAAGGGGAGCATTCATCAGAGAAGCAGCCAAGAGGCCCATGGTAACTCTGGAGGAGCTGCAGAGATCCACAGCTCAGGGGGTAGAATCTGTCCACAGGACAACTATTAGTCGTGCTCTCCACAAATCTGCCCTTTATGGAGGAGTGACAAGAAGAAAGACATTGGTGAAAGAAAGTCATAAGAAGTCCTGTTTGCAGTTTGTGAGAAGCCATGTGGAGGACACAGTAAACATGTGGAAGAAGGTGCTCTGGTCAGATGAGACCAAAATGGAACTTTTTGACATAAAAGCAAAACGCTATGTGGCGGAAAACTAACACTGCACATCACCCCGAACACCCCATCCCCACTGTGAAACATGGTGGTGGCAGCATCATGTGGTGGGGATGCTTTTCATCAGCAGGGACAGGGAAGCTGGGCAGAGTTGATGGGAAGATGGATGGAGTCAAATCTTAGAAGAAAACCTGTTAGAGTCTGCAAAAGACTTGAGAATGGGGCGGAGGTTCACCTTCCAGCAGGACAACGACCCGAAACATCCAGCCAGAGCTACAATGTAATGGTTTAGATCAAAGCATATTCATGTGTTAGAATGGCCCAGTCACAGTCCAGACCTAAATCCAATGGAGAATCTGTGGCAAGACTTGAAAATTGCTGTTCACAGACGCTCTCCGTCCAATCTGACAGAGCTTGAGATATTTTGCAAAGAAGAATGGGCAGAAATGTCCCTCTCTAGATGTGCAAAGCTGGTAGAGACATCCCCAAAAAGACTTGCAGCTGTAATTGCAGTGAAAGGGGGTTCTACAAAGTATTGACTCCGGGGGGCGCCATACAAATGTACCCCCCACACTTTTCACATATTTATTTGTAAAAATTTTCGAAAACCATTTATCATTTTCCTTCCACTTCACAATTATGTGCCACTTTGTGTTGGTCTATCACATAAAATCCCAATGAAATACATTTACCTTTTTGGTTGTAACCTGACAAAATGTGGAAAATTTCAAGGGGTATGAATACTTTTTCAAGGCACCGTAAATATACATAATAGATTATGGTGCATCTGAACACAATGGGGTTGATTTGATGAAGGCCAATAGACTGTGAACTTTGCAAGTACAGTTTGCTCCAGAGCTTAGTAAATGAGGTGAAGCTTCACTTTACAAAGAACACCCAATCAAATGCAAGGGAAATAAAAAAAAAAATTATAAAAAAACAGCATTTTTTTGCATGTACGTGATTGGATGATGGATGTGAGCAGAGCGTCTGTCCATTTACTAATCTCTGGAGCAACTGATCTTACAAACTGCACAGTGTATTTGCCTTTAGACCCCTTTCACACTGGGGTGTTTTTCAGGCGTTTGAAAGAAGCCTCATCTGCAATCCCAATGTGAAAGCCTGAGTACTTTAAGAGCCCTTTCACAATGTCAGCGCCCGAAAAACGCTCGTAAAGCACCGCCTAAACTAGCAGCGCTTTACCAGCATTTTTCGAGCGCTATTGGGGCGCTTTTAACCCCTGCTAGTGGCCAAATAAAGGGTTAAAAGCGCTCACAAAACGCTGCTGCCTAAAGCATTTTCAGGCGCTTTTCAGGCGTTTTTCAGGCGCTTCGCATTGATTTTAATGGGAAGGGGCGTTTTAGAAGTGGTGTATTCACCGCTCCAAAAGCGTTGCAAAGAAGCTGCTTGCAGGACTTTTTTTGATGCCCTGCCAGTGCAGCGCCTCAGTGTGAAAGCACTCGGGCTTTTACATTGGGATTGCAGTTGCGGCTTCTTTCAGGCGCTTTTTTTAACGCTAAAGCATCTGAAAAACGCCCCAGTGTGAAAGGGGTCTCAGTGTGAAAGCACTCGGGCTTTTACATTGGGATTGCAGTTACGGCTTCTTTCAAGCGCTTTACAGACGCTTTTTATAGCGCTAAAGCGCCTGAAAAACGCCCCAGTGTGAAAGGGGTCTTAGTAATACAACTCCAATGCCTGTAATATCTTGTATATGTTCTTATATTGGCTGTAATCAAAGTTTATGGCATTGTTGTTCAGTAAAACACATGTAAAAGCCACGAGAGGTGCACTCTTCCACATTTAGCCCTAGTTGATATTAGAGCGATTTGTCATGCGATTTGACAGGTCAAATCGCATGACAAGTCGCAGCCTATTGCCTGCAATTGCACTGTTCCAATCGGTGCGATGCTGACTTTGCGTCGCCGCACCGATTTGCAAAAGTATCCTGCACTACTTTTGGCAATTTCGGGTGCGACTTCAATAGACATCTGTGCATGAAGCCTCACAGATATCTTTAAAGTCGCACCAAATGTCGCACTGACATGCGGAAATTGTGAAATTTTCACTGACTTTGAAATTGTGCAATTTCAGATGAAGTTGCACATTCAATGTGAACAAAGGCTAAAAGTGACAGTAAAAGATATCCTTATTCTCCAAAAATAACTCATACACAACCACTACTTATAGTGGAACTTCACCCTTTAACCAGAAGCCCCCCCCCCCCCCCGTATATTTACTGCAGCAGGGTGGCCGCTCTGGGCAGAATCACGTACCTGTACGTGATTCGCACTTCTACATCTGGGCGCACACAGCGGGAGCCAATCTGCGGGTCTGGCGGATGCAATGTACCCGCTGACCGTTCGAGTCACAGGCCAAGCGGCGATCTGCCTATGTAAACAAGGCAGATCGCTGTTCTGTGACAAGGGAGGGCTTTGATCCTGTGTTTCTGCTAAGCAGGAACACAGATCTGTCTTCCCACTGTACAAGCACCTCCCCCACACAGTTAGCAAGCACCCCCTAGGCACACATTTAACCCTTTGATTGCCCCTGATGTTGACCCCTTCCCTGCTAGTGTCATTAGCACAGTGACAGTGCATATTTTTAGCACCAATCACTGTATTGGTGTCACTGTTCCCCAAGAAAGTGTGTCCGATTTGTCCACCACAATATCTCAATCCTGCTATAAGGCCGCGTACACACGGGCGGACTGTTCGCCCAACTTTGTCCGCTGAACAGTGTTTGGGCGGACAGTCCGCTCGTGTGTGGGCTTTCAGCGGACAGTTTCAGAGGACAGTTTGACGAACAAGGTTTTTCGGAATTTCCGAAAAACTGTCCGCTGAAACCTTGTTTCAGCGAACAGTCCGCTCGTGTGTAGGCTTGTTCGTCAAACTAAGTTCCGCGCATGCTCAGAAAGGATTTACACGCCGAAAGTTATAATGCAGTGTATAAGACGTCGTATTTTTCGTCCCGTCGTACGTGCCGTTCACGTCATCGCGCACGGTTTCAGCAAACTGTTCGTCCGTCGTGTGTGGCCATGTCCGTCCATGCTAAGTTTGAGCGGACTGTTTGCCGAAACTGTTTGACGGACAAAGTTGGGCGAACAGTCCCCGCGTGTGTACGCGGCCTCAGTCGCTGATTGCGGACACTACTTGTAAAAAATAAATAAGTAAATAAAAATTCCAAAAATATATCCCATAGTTTGTAGACGCTATTACTTTTGCACAAACCAATCAATATACACTTATTGGGATTTTTTTTTTTTACCAAAAATATGTAGCAGAATACATATTGGCCCAAATTGATGAAGAAATTTGATTGTTTACATTTTTTTTATGTTTTATAGCGCGCTGTGATCCCCAAGTCACTGTGATCCCCGGCCCCTTACCATGTGATCAGCTGTCAGCCAATGACAGCTGATCACATGATGTAAACAAAAGCTCGGTAATCAGTTTAAGAGGAAAAATAAGCAGATCACCGGCTTATGTTCAAGGGACATCGGTGCCGAATGAAAACGTGTGCAGAAATGCGCAGTTCTGCCTGTGTTTTCAAAGTGATCAAATGCTGAAAGTTTTTAAAAAGCTGAGGGTTTAATATCCATTTAATAGATACAAATACCGAGTAAAAAGGCCCTATTCACATTTGGCTATTTGGAATCGCAGGTGGAATCGAGGCGATTTTGGCCTGTGATTCCAAATCACGTGGCAATCACTTCATAAAGTGCGTCTGGGTGTCATTTAGAGCTGCGCGATTAATCATTATAAAATCGCGATCTCGATTCTCTCCTCTGACGATCTCTCCCACTGAGAATAGGCGATTCTTTCATATAAACAAGTGGAGAGATTATCTGCTCACTCAGCTGTCAAAATAAAGCATCCCGGGCAATCTGCCAAGTTTAGAACTTGCATGAAACATTGTAACTAACTTCTTAGATCAAAAGGCATAGAACTTCTCGTGTAAACAAATAATCTGGGCAGTCTGCCAAGCTTTCAACCACTGTAAATGCAGTAAGTTTAACCACTTAAAGTCTAAATCTTTTTCTGCCACTTCTTTCAAATACTGCAGCTGCTGACTTTTAAAATAGTGACACTTACCCGCCCAGCGCGCCCGCGATGTCGGCACCCGAAGCCGATCTCTCGATCGTCTCTCGGGTGCTGCCGCCGCCATCTTGGGTATGGGAATCAGGAAGTGGAGCCTTTCGGCTTCATTTCCCGGTTCCCTACTGCGCATGCGCGAGTCGCGCTGCGCAATAAGGATGGACCCGCTGCCTCTGGGATCTGTGTGTTTCCCAGCAGGCAGCGGGGGACTTTCGGAAAGGGGCGTAATCTACGCCCCTTTCCGCAGAGAGCTATCCCGGAAGTGGGTGCAGATACCTGTACCTGTACTGTACAGGTACCTGCACCCCCCTCCCCCCTGAAAGGTGCCAATTGTGTTCCAATGAGCGGAAGGTCCACTTTAGGGTGGACCTCCGCTTTAAGTTAAAATCAATATTTTTTGCTAGAAAATTACTTGGAACACCCAAACATTAATAAATAAATAAAAATTATATTTATATATATATATATATATATATATATATATATATATAAAATATATAATTTTAGCAGAGACCCTAGGGAATAAAATGGCAATTGCTGCAATATTTTATGTCACACTGTGTTTGCCCAGCAGTCTTTCAAATGCAATTGTTTGGGAAAAAATACACTTCAATAATTAAAAAAACAAAAAACAGTAAAGTTAGCTAATTTTTTTTTGTTTTAATGTGAAAGATGATGTTACGCCACGAGAA